>NC_050577.1:181365231-182565231 GCF_011100635.1 Trichosurus vulpecula | reverse complement strand
TCTAGGTCAGCTATACACAGAGACAGTCATGCTTTTGATCTTACTAACAACCACAAGTATTCTGTTTCCATGTTCATGAACTCTGAAGTTTATCTGATCCTAATATTTTACCATTCCATATTTCCTTATGTCTTATGGCTGTTGTCCCTGTTTGTCCTTACTGACCACTAATCCTTCCCCCCTTCAGTTCCTTCCCATTCCATCACCCCTGCACTGGATATACTCTCTTCTCTTCTCTATCTTGAACCCTTTGAAAATTGGTTCAACTTTACACTTTCTTCTAGAATCCCTTACTCCCTTGTCCTATTACCAGCCATACCTCCCAAACCCCAAGGTCCCACTCTTCATCTCCTTCAATGCTATTCACGTGGAGCTGAATAGAACTGATGGAAATCACAAGACGATGTTGATTTGATCTGCTTCAGATTTATGTTACATAATCGATTGGGCCTTCAATTCAGAAAAGCAGTCCTTTTACACATTCCTAATCAATTCACTGTCCCACTCACTATAATGGCTGTTCCAGAATTAATAAATGCTTATTGCCTAACTTACTGACTGAGTGGTTCACAATGTCAGATGCTTCGGAGAGGTCAAGAAAAATGAGGATTGAAAAACTACTTAGATTTGGCAGTTAAGAAGTCATCGGTAACTTTGGAGTGAGTAATTTCAGTCAAGCAAAAATCTGATACCAGATTTCAGAGAGCTGAAAAAGGGAGGAGGAAGTGGAACCGTGAGCATAGACGGCTTTTTTTGGTGTTTGGCTAAGAAAGGGAGGAGAAATGTAGGCTGACAGCTTGAGAGGATCTAGACTAGTCTTAGTGAAGGTTTTTCTAGCATAGAGAAGAATACTTGGATGTGCTGAAGGGAGCAGGGAAGGAACAAATTGGAGGAGGTGATTGAGGGGGCAGGCAGGTGGAGAAGACGAATAGGCATGAGATTGGAGGCACATGAAGAAGGGCTGGCCTTGACCTTAGGAAGAAGAAAGATCACTGTATTAACAGAAGCTGGAGTAAAGGAGAAGAGATTGGTGGGTGGTATGAAGAAGGAAGAAGAGCATGCTCCAATCACTAGCTTCTGTTTTCTCTAAGTGGGAGCCATATTGAGGCAGGCTTTGAAGGACAGGCTGAGGAGTTTGCATTTTGACCTAGAGTCCAAAGGGAACAAGTGTAGATTTCCTAGTAGAATGATGATTTATGGCGGAGGAGTATTCATTTGAGAGCCGGGCAGAAGTTGGACTGGAGAGAAGGGAGACTAGATGCCAGGAGACCAATCAGGAAACTGTTTCCATGCTGCAGGAGAGAGGTGAGGAGGTAATAGCAGCGTTTGCTGGCCTTCTTCATATTTGACATTTCATTAGTTATGAGAAATATGGAGACTTCTCAGAGCAGATAAGACCAAAACAGGTTAGAGTAAACTCTCTTCGCACCGTAGTAAGTGGAATTTTATCATCAGTGCTTTATAATCCCTACATTATAATAACAATTGATGATAACTCTGAGGCAGGCATAGTAAGGCTCTCAAATGACCTCTGAACAAGCACTGAAGAAAAAGTCAATTACTAAATTAAATGATTAAAAGTTTACTTTGCCTTGAGTAATAATGTAGAGCCTGCACTTTATTCTAATTCTTTGAAAATTGGTTTACACGTAAGATTTCTGTATAGTAATTGTGGCATTTAGAAACCGGAACCCTGCATTCTTACTTGATAAGAGTTCCCTGTAAATCAATTTGAATTATGTTGTGGAAAATTTAGAGCTCAATTTGTTTGCTTCCCAAGGGTTCTTAACATGAGATCCCTGAACTTTTTCTTTGACATTTTGATAACTGTACTTCAATATAATTGGCTTCCTTTATAATCCTACATTTTTTTTACTTTATGCATTTAAAAATATTATTCTAAGAATTCCATAGGTTTCGCCAGGAGTGCCTAACACACAAAAAAGGGTAAGAGGCTCTGGCCCATGCTACATTCATGTGGGTGTTTATCATGTGTATGTCTAAAATAATGTGTGCCTATTCCTCCAGATATGGTGTACTTCCATAGCTTGTTGAAGTTACACTATATCTTAAGTTTTTAAAGTTGCTGTTGAAGTATCTTCCGCCTACTCTCACTACAGGCTACATTATGCATTGAGAAATGGAAGCTTAAATTCAGGTGACTCCCATTTGTCAGTCTCTGCCACACAGCTGACCTCACTCACTGTGGCAAGTGTCTCTGCATCAGGTAACACATCTGTTGGAGATGAATCAAAGGATCATAGTGATTTAACTCTGGAACAGACATAGGATGTAATCTAGTACAGTCTCCTCATTAAAACAGCAGTCTGGGAGATTTCATGGATTTTTGAACCAGCCTTGCACATGAACCATGCTAATCTCTGTATCATTCCAATTTTAAATTTGAGTAGATGTGCTCTCAGAGCAAAAACCCGTTTCATTTTATGGGTACAGAAACTGAGGCCCAAAGATATGAAATGATTTACCCAATAACATAGGTTAAGTGTCAAAGGCAGGATTTGAACCCAGACCATTACTTCAAATTCAGCACTCTTCTCCCTATACTGTATTATACTACCTCCCCAGTCATTTCTGAAGTCTCAAGTTTTTGTGGACCTCTGATGCATGCACTGTGGCACAATGGATGGACTCGTAGACTTGGAGTCAGAAAGACCTGTGTTTAAACTCCTCCTGAGACACTTAATAGCTGTGCAACCTAGGGCCAGTGACTTAACCTCTCTTAGAATCAGTTTCCTCATAGGGGTAATGATAGTAACTACCTCACAGAGTTGTAAGGATTGGTTAAGTTGGAAGTCAGAATTTAAATAGCTTGCTATATCCAAAAAGAATGCTTTTTGTGTTTTATTAGTGTTTGCTTTAATGCACGTATTTTTTTTTTTAGGAAATGAAGTTTCTGATGAAGAATGCTTGAAGAAAGCTGGCATGAGTGGGGTTCCTGCTGATGCTTGCTCCATTGCCCAAAAGGCTTCTGGGTATATTTGCAAATGCAGTGGAGGCCGAGGTGCCATCCGAGAGTTTGCAGAACACATCTTCTTACTGATGGAAAAAGTGAATTCATGCCAAAAATAGAACATAATGTGATGATGATAATGATGATAAAAAAGAAGAGGAAACTATATGGCCCTCTTCAACCACTTTGCTTTTATTTTATTGGTTTTACTTCCAAGTTGTAATGTTTCAGAAATATGATTTGCTCTGTGGTATAATTAAATAGCTTTAAAATGAAAACTTCTGAAATCATTAGCCCAAAATCTGTTGTAGAAAAGGAATGGTCTGTATTACCTTTTATTTGAATTCATCACTTAGGGTTGCTTCCAGGCTTTCCCAGATTTTTGTTAAACACAATTAGCAATATTGTCAGAAGGTTAAAGCTTTGCATCGTACCAAATAAGACTGCATGTTCATGTGGTTCAAGTGATCCTTGAGTTTTATTTATTATGGGACTGTGTGTCTGTTGAGATTTGCACTATCAATTAATAAAACTATATTGCACAAACTTCACTAGAACTGTCTCATTATTGTAGGATAAGTTAACAGAAACATCACCTTATTCCTGAAATGCATTTTAGATTGCCACTTGACCATACGTTTTAGAGTCAGTTACAAATTAGGAGGCAGCATGATGGAGAGCAAGAGGTATCAGACTCACGGCCAACTGGCGCAACTCCCAGGTACAGCCCAAATTAGATTAAAATCTAGTTGGAACATGTTTTACAAAAGAAAAATATAATGCAACACAGATAATGTGAATTTGTGGTTTTCTAAGTCAATATGTGACCTGCAGGGATCCATTTCTATTTGAGTTTGACACCAGTAGTGTAGTGGTTAGGGCACTGGACTTGATTCAGGAAGATCTGCCTTCAAATCTCATCTCAGGCATTTAATAGCTGTATGATCCTGGGAAGTTATTTATGCCTCAGTTTCCTCATCTATAAAATGACAGAAGGGGTACCTAAGGTCTAGGTGACCACTAAGGTACCTTTCAAATCTAATTTTGTGAACCTGTGATCCTATGAAAAATCTAACAAAGTCTTGATTTAATTTATTCATTTACTCAACAAGTATTTTCTAAAATACTTCTTGTGTACATTACATTGTGCTATTCACTACAGGAAAGAAATAAGACAATATCCCTAATCTCAAAGACCTTACTCAAAGACCTGATTGGTGTAAAAAAGCTTACATTTTATTTAAATTTACGTAGAACCAGATATGTAATTGGGATGGGGAGAGTGAGATGGACTGGTGAGTCACTTGTACTTATCTGTAAGGCAGTTTTCATGTTAATTTTACATACCATATTTTGCTGCATTTGTACCTATACACTTAACAAAGAAATCTCTCTTCTACCTAATTGAGTCCTGAACAAAACATCTCAGAGGTCTGAACATTTAGATTAGATATGAGAGAAGCAAGAAACATTTTTTAACTCGTCTATTTATATGCTTCTGTTACAGAGAATTTTTATACTTCAAGTCCCTATGAATATCTAGAATAAGACATTATATTGACTATCAACAAAATTGCCCTTGTTCTCTGGTTTTTTTTAAGCCACAAAATCTCTTCGCTTTGCTGTGATTTTTGTCACACATTAGAAATAATGTTTGGTACCTAAGATGAAATAGTTTTATTTAGAGACTTGCTTTCATTTCAAACTGCCTTTATTTGTTGACCAACAGTAAAAAATGTATATATATATGGACTTTTCTTGATTCATTTATCTCAACATTTGAGAAAACAGCTTCTAAAATTAGGTCAGCCAGGTGAGAAATTACATCATGAAGGCAGAATTCATGATTTCAAAGAAAATCATAAATATGCCTGAATGGTTCAGAACCGCAGGATAAAAGGAATTCTCTAAGTAGAAGGCAGAGGAATTAAAGCATTTATTCAAGCTCCAAAGTAGCAGACCCAGGGACCAGTTGTCCCCAATTTGATATCCTGCCTTCCAGGCCCAAAAAGTCCGCCTCACAAAAGTAACCAGGAGGTTACAGAAAACATGACAGTAAGCCAAATCATATTTGTGCTTCCCCCCAATGCTAGGGCCATCGGGTAAAAAGATTACCCACTGGCCTCAAGCCCTTGCTCAGCACTCTTTGGTCTGCACGCGGGTCAGTCCTGCTCTCAGCAACACCTGCTGCTTCAGCTTCTTTGGCTTCAGCTTCAGCTGCCGCTGCTACCGCCCACTGCTGCTGCTGCCCCCACTGCTGCTTCTCCCTTCACCACGTCTCTATCTCGAAGCTGTGTTCTGTCTTTTTATACAGTCATTAGACGTCATCCAATTGACTAGAGCATCATCTGAGGGACGAGAACTTATGCGGCTACTCTTGGCTCTGGAGTTAGCACCTCTCCCTAGGATCTTGAGGGCTTCATGCCCACATGGGCTTAGCACCTTGGGAGTGAAGATATGCCCCACCTGGAGCCCCACCTTAAGCCTATTCAAATGGGTGGGAAAGATCTTCTCATTTACTGATTGCCTCAACAGAAATACAGGTGAATTACTTTGTTTTTGCATACTATAACATTTGGTGTTCTTGATACAGTACAAAAGAGTATGTGTGAACTGAATAAACTTTCCTTCTAATATTTAAAAATAAAAAGAAAGCTTCCCTTTAAAGCACTTCTTTTAGCAATGAGTCCTCAGTCCCATATTTATCCTGCATTCTATATATGTTTCAATGGAATTCCTTTCTAATATTGATATTGGTGGGCTAACCATGTTATACTGGACATTTATGCTCTATGATTTTACTATTTCATG
This sequence comes from Trichosurus vulpecula, assembly GCF_011100635.1. Taxonomy (NCBI): domain Eukaryota; kingdom Metazoa; phylum Chordata; class Mammalia; order Diprotodontia; family Phalangeridae; genus Trichosurus; species Trichosurus vulpecula. The sequence continues at coordinate 182,559,449 of NC_050577.1, read as the reverse complement.
GAACATGATTTGTATATATGAATTGATGTGATAACCTATATGATAAACAGATAACCCAATGATGATTGATTGGATAAAAGCTATAAAGAAGATAGAAGAAATCAAAGAGGGTTCCAAACTTTTGAGTCTGGAGAACACAGAGATTAAGAAGATAGATGTAGAGACATTGATAAGTGATTGGGCACTTATTAAGGACCTGCTATTTATAGTATACATCATAGTTACGAAGGGGTGCAGGTGAAGTACATGGCAAAATTGTAGCCTACCATATCACTAGGAAGAGAAGATCTGCACATTCTCTCCGTTGGTGATCTGACCCAGTGCTATGTCACCAAAACTAAAATTTCTACCTATAAATCCCTCTCCCTAGTGCTATGCCCAATTGCCTGCTGGATAGCAACACTAGGATGCCCTTGCAGCACCTCAAATTCAACAGCGATGTATAACAAATAGCGTTACACTTGGAGTTTGAAGATTTGAGTTCAAATGCCTGTATTTGTACCTCCTACTTGTGCAAGTCACTCAAACTCTGTTTACTCATATTAAAATGAGGGACTTAGTCTTGATCAGAGGTGTCAAACACACCCTGAGCAGCAGCATGCAGCCCACATTCCCTAGTGCAGCCTGAACCAGATTAAAATGTAACTGGGACAAAAAAAATTTGTAAAAACACAATAAAATGTAGATAACATTGCATTTTAAAACTGTCAATGTGTGGCCCCCAGGGATTCTTATGTATAGATTGGTGGTCCTCATTTCTATTTGAGTTTGACAACCACTGGTCTAAAAAATGATTTCTAAGTTCTCTAAATTCTGTGATACTGTACCCAAATCTCAACTTACCTTTCTCTCAAAAACCCTCAAAAATTTCTGTTCATGGAAACCATCCTCAGAGTTATTCAGGTTTAAAACCCCAAAGCAACTGAGAGGCAACATTCTCCTGCTCATAACGAATCTCAAGATTTTTTGAGTGACATTGCAATTAGAATTCTTCAGAGACTATGCTATTTGCAGCTTTGCAACCAGGTACCATCACTGGGAGAATATTGATGTTAAAAAGATGGTCCTTTATTTCAGGGGAAAACTTGAGATCTTCAAAACCAAAAATACAGTCCAGCTCACTAGCTTCCTCATCAACTCAGAGCCTAGTTCTTTGTCTACCTGTGGTGTCTGTCCAAGCATTACTGTAAGAGGGAATTCTGGGGCAAATTTGAAGTCAGAGAGGGAGGCATGGAAATTAAAGACCTCAGAATGTCCCAAAGCCAGCATTTGCCACTATCACCACTAATCCTGGCTGTACCATGTTGGGACCCCAGCCCAGGTGGCACAAAGGGAATCTACCCCAATGGGAGGCAGTCATACAAGTATAACAGTAGGGGAAGGTGGACCTCTGAGAGCAGTGTGATAAGGATAGGGTCCTCAGAGAGTGGAAGGTAGAAATGGTGCACTTCCTCAGGCAAGAGTACTGATTTGCTTCACATCTCACAATCGTCTAAAGGACCCTGAACCACAGAGCTTGACATTGAGGAAGCCCATCTCCACTTGAATTTTTGGCAGCCTAGGACAAAACTCCATTGGCCATGTGCTAGTTACAGTTTTATATCCAAGAAACACATACTGTTGAACTTGCTGTCTGAACTGTTTATTCACTTGCATATAAGTGGAAAATAAGCATTATTCACTCACTTTCTCCTGTGTGGATAGTTAGGACAATACTTTTTATGTGATAACAGAACAGCTCTCATTCTGAAGGCTTAGTAATATTCCAAGACTTGAAATAATCAACTCAATATCATCTGCAAATGGAACTTCTTTCTAAAGGTCTTCTCCATGTATAGGGAATCCCTCTTCCATTTGGGCTATGTGCTTAACCTTCTCCATGGCACTGGCAAAGCATTTGATAAGTGAACATCCTCCATTACGCTTTGCTTAAGGTGTATTATTGGTATATCATAGGTATAGTATATCATAGGTAAGGTATATCATTTTCTAAGGTATACCATTAGACAGTTGTCTAAGTTATCTCTGTGGTTACATCTTTTTTTAAGGAATCTTGTACGATTTTAACAAATTGTCAAAGATTTTGCTAAAATCTTGGTAAACTTGCTTTTAGAATTCCCCTGATCAATCATTCCAGTCACTTGATCAATCATTCCAGTCACTCCCAGACCATGCTTTTTGTTCACATCCCATCCAACTATATAGTCATCTACCAAGACTAAATTGCTTACTGTCTGCCTCTCTGATTACACTTTACTTCACCTAGATCGGCATCTTCTCCATCGAATCTGAACTCCTGGGCCCTGGTCCTCTAGAATTCATGACCCCCAGTCCCTGAGGAAACCACTCATCTTTGGAGCTCCCACTTTAGCTTCCAGCTTTCTTTATGAATGATGGAGTGAATGTAGACTAGTCTTCAGCCACTGTCTACCAGCTGGTCTTAGATCACAGTTAATATTTTGTGTAGTCAGCTCTCCCCAGGCCATCTTGCCATCTGTCTGTGGCTATATGGATTTCTTTCCCTTATTCCCCTTCCATTTCTTGCTCTGGGCACAGAAATCAAATCAATAGTCAATAAGCATTTATTAAGTATTCACAATATGTCAGATGCTGTGCTAAGATCTGAGGATAAAAATACAAAAAAACAAAAAAATTAAGGAGGACAGTCCATGCCCTCAAGGGGGATTACAATCTTATGCGAACAAGGCAACACACAAGAGGAAGCTGAAAGGGATGGAGCTGGAGAAGGTACCTGGCCAGGGGTGGGGAGATTTTATGGAGAACTGCAAATGAGTGCAGCTAGGCGGAAAATGAAGAGATGACTTGTGTTGGTGCCCTCCTTCAAATGAAGGGATGAGCTTCTTTACTCTCACGCAAAGATCTTTCTCTTTGATAAAGAAAGCAGAAGCAAATGGAATTGAGCTTCTTTGATTCCTTTTCATTGTCTATTATCATTGTCTCATCCAACCCAGACAGTGGTACTGTTCTTATTTAATCCTCCTCATTTGGTCAATGTGGTTTTTGAAAACCCCACCTTTTTGTGGCCCTTCTCTTTTCTTAGTGGCTCAGCTCTTTCTGTGTTTTAGTAATTCTACGATTATTTTTACAGGACCGATCCACACTGTCATTCTTCATGCATTCATTTTCCATTACTTGTTTTGTCATCTTCTGTACCTATCTTTAAAAAAATTAAGTTGATTTGAACACAATATGACCATGAGTACTAGTTGTTTTTTTTTGATTTATAAAGAGATGAATCAACTGAACAATTCAACCTATTATTTTGTATTCATGTAAAGACAACATAGGTGAGCACCGTAGAACTTAAAAATTCCTTTGCAACTAGTATATTCCAGACCAATACCTATTAAATATTTATTTTCAATTTGTACTGAGCCTTGAGTGATGATTCCTACATATCCTTTTTTATATTGACAATTTATGGAAGAGTCCCAGAGTAAGTACATTTAAACTTCACTATGATGCTCAGGGTCTGTGGTATAGGGCTATTTTTTATAAATAAGACTGAGTAATAATGAGGAAGTTTGTAATAGAATGCCTTCTTTTCTTAGCTAGAGGAGTATGACGATTTGAAACCAAAGCATATTTCTCCAAATTGGGCCAAGATAAGGTTTCAGAATAGAACTGCCTTTATTTTGAAATAAAGATAATTGAGTCCAAACTTATGGAAATTGAACAAGAAATTGTTTCTTTTTAACATCTTTCTCATTAAAACCTTCAAATTATTGTAACTTGTAATGAGTCTATAGCTATTTATACCTTGACCAAACCATGCATTGGCATGGTCTATAGGTATGTCATGAATTATTATAGCAGAGAATATTTCTATATAGACACCAAGAATTGTTTGAATAGAAATGACTATTAAGAGGTCATTGTAGTTTCTAGTATTTCCTTATATGTCCATCTATCACTCTATATTCCACAGTGTGAAAGCACATATAATTATGTATTATATACATATAATATATCTTATATAATTATACATATTACTACATAGTAGATATGTGTACATATGATACAAAAATGCTTTTGTAACTGGATTTAAATACAACTAGCCAAATGTATAGTCAAGTGGAGTGGTATTTTAACTACCACTGGTCCATCTTCCTTTTTAATTCCTATCCTGGGTTTTAAAGTAGTCAATAGAGTATGCTTTGAAATTTCCTTATAAATTCATAGAAATGTACACTCTTGATAATTAACTCTTACCACCCGCCATTTATTAGTAAACTAAATACATCACTTTTCCATGAGCTTTCACTTATCTTTCTCTGTATTTCAAACCCCCTTGTCCAAGATTTGGGGATAAGAACTCACTGTTTGACAAAAATTGCTAGGACCACTGGGAAAGCAGTTTGGCAGAGATTAGTCATAGACCAACAACATCTCACACCAAATACCAAGATAAAAGTCAAAATGGATAAATGATTTAGACATAAAGGGTGATATCACAAGTAAATTAGGGGAACTTGGGAAAATGTACCTGTCAGATTGATGGATAAGGGAAGAGTTTATGACCAAACAAGAGATAAAGGAGATTTGGGGAAGTAAAATGGATAATTTTGATTATATAAAATCAAAAAGGTTTTGTGCAAACCAAACTAATGTGGACAAAATTAGAAGGCAAACAGGAAATTGTGTGTGGTGGGGGTGGAGATTTATAGCAAGTCTCTTTGATAAAGGCCTCCTTTCTCAAATATATAGGGAACTGAGCCAAATTTATAAACGTATGAGGCATTCTCCAACTGACAAATGGTCAAAGGGTATGAATAGGTAATTTATAGAAGAAATCAAAGCTATCAAGATTCACATGAAAAAAATCCTCTATATCACTACTGATTAGAGAAATGCGGATTGAAACAACTCTGAGATCTTACACCTTACACCCATGAGATTGGCTAACATGACAGAAAAAGGGAAATGACAAATGCTGGAGGGGATGTGGAAAAATTTGAACATTAATGCACTGTTGGTAGAGTTATGAATTAGTCCAACCATTCTGGAGAACAGTTTGAAACTATGACGAACGGACTTTCAAACAGTGCATACCCTTTGACCTAACAATGCCACTACTAGGTCTGTATCTCAAAAAGATCAAAGAAAAGAGGGAAAGACTTATTTGTACCAAAATATTTATGGAAGATCTTTTTATGATGGCAAAAATTAGAAATCAAAGAGATGCCCATCAATTGCAGAATGGCTGATCAAGTTGTGATATGTGATTGTAATGGAATAGTATTGTGCTATAAGAAATGATAAACACAATGGTTTTAGAAAAAACCTGCGAAGACTTATATAAACTCATGCAAAGTGAAGTGAACAGAACCAGAAGAACATGTACACAGCATCAGCAATACTATAAGGATGATCAATTGTGAAAGGCTTAACTACACTGGTCAAGACAATGATGCAAGACCAAAGGACCCATGATGAAAAGTGCTATCCACTTCCAGAGAGAGAATAAATGAACTCTGAGTGAAGATTGCAGTATACTTTTTTAAACTTCTTTTTCTTGTACTTCACATGTTAGATCAATATCATATGGCTTGCCTTCTCTGGGGTAAGGGAGAAAAGAACAGAAGGGAGAAAAAGAATTTGGAATTCAAAATTTTTAAAATGAATGTTAAAAAATTTTAGATGTAACTGGGAAATATTTAATGAAATAAATACAGACATTTGAAAAGAAAAATAAGGTTAATACTCTACTCCGCTAATTTAAAAACATTTATTAAGTACCTATTGCATATCAAGCACCAAGTACTTAAAGAGATGGAGCCCAAATGACTCATAGGATTATTGTGAGGAAAATGCTATACAAATGTAAACCATTATATATCACAGTATTTTGTAAATCAACTTTAGAAATCATCTACATTAACATCATAGTGATTCTTCTGAAAAAGGGATTTTACTTGTGAGTGTATCACCTTTGGGGAAAAAGTCAGATTTGCCAAATATTATCACTTACACAAATATTTATAGAAAATATTGCATTTCACCTGCTATGCTTCAGGTTTTCTTCTCACTTTCTACCCTAAAAGCTAGATTGACTCACTTTAAAAATAATGATTTTTTTTTCTATTCTGCAATCCTGTGCCTAGAAAGTCAGGAAGACCTGAGTTCAAATGCAGTCTCAGACACATACTAGGTATATATACCTGGGCAAATCACTTCCCCTCCATCTGCCTAAATTGCCTTTTCTATAAAATGGATAAACAATGGCACCTCCCTTCCAGGTATCCTCACAATACTGTCATGAAGATCATATGGGATAATAGTTGTAAAGTACTTTGCAAACCTTAAAGAGGTACATAAATACTAGCTATCATTATTTATTATTATCATTACCTTTTGCCGTGTCTCCTATTTAGAACCTATTCTGTTAATGTTTGAAACCTTGTTAGCAAAACTTTTTTTATTTTATTTTTATTTTTAGTTTACAACACACGGTTCTACATAATTTTGAGTTCCAGATTTTCTCCCCTCCCTCCTCCCTCCCTCCCCAAGACGGCATGGAATCTCATATAACTACCATGTATAACTTCTCATTGAATTAATTTATACACTAGTCAAGTTGTGGAGAAGAATTATGACCAGTGGAATGAATCATGAGAAAGAAGAAACAGAACCAAAAAAAAACCCCAAAAACAAAAACAAGAGAAGAAAAAAGGCAGGTATGTGGTGTGCCTCAATCTGCATTCAAACTTCACAGTTCTTTCTCTGGGTGTAGATAGCATTCTCCATCGTGAGTCCCTTGGAGTTGTCCTTGCACCTTGTGTTGCTGAGAAGGGCGAAGTCTGTCAGGGTTGGTCCTTACGGAATCCATATATCTGTGGTTGTGTACAATGTTATCCTGGCTCTGCTCTGCTCACTCAGCATTATGTCGTGTAGGTTTTTCCAGGTTGTTACGAAGTCCGTGTCATCCCCATTTCTTATGGCACAATAGTATTCCATTACCTTCATATACTACAGCTTGTTCAGCCATTCCCCAATTGATGGGCATCCCTTTGATTTCCAGTTCTTGGCTACCATAAAAAGAGCTGCTATAAATATCTTTGTACATATGGGTCCCTTTCCCTCTTGTGTGATTTCTTTGGGATACAACCCTAGAAGTGGTATTGCTGGGTCAAAGGGTATGAACATTCCTATGGCCCTTTGGGCGTAGTTCCAAATTACTCTCCAAAATGGCTGGATCATCTCACAACTCCACCAGCAATGTAACAATGTTCCAATTTTCCCGCATCCTCTCCAGCATTTATCATCCTCCTGCTTTGTTATTTTAGCCAATCTTACAGGAGAGATGTGGTATCTAAGAGTTGTTCTGATTTGCATTTCTCTAATCCGTAGTGATCCAGAGCATTTTTTCATATGCCTATAGATAGCTTTAATTTCTTCCTCTGAAAACTGCCTGTTCATATCCTTTGACCATTTCTCAATTGGGGAATGGCTTGTATTCCTATATATTTGGCTCAGTTTCCTGTATATTTTAGAAATGAGGCCTTTATCAGAGATAGTAGTTGCAAAGATTTTCTCCCAATTTTCTGCTTCCCTCCTAATTTTTGTTGCATTGGCTTTTTTTGTACAAAAACATTTCAATTTAACATAATCAAAATTATCCATTTTGCATTTTGTAATGCTCTCTATCTGTTGTTGGGTCATGAATTCTTTTCTTTTCCATAAATCTGATAAGTAAACTATTCCTCACTCTCCCAAATTACTTATAGTATCAGCTTTTACTCCTAAATCATGAACCCATTTTGACTTTATTCTGGTATATGGTGTAAGATATTGGTCCATGCCCAGTTTCTGCCCTACCATTTTCCAATTTTCCCAACAGTTTTTGTGAAATAGTGAATTATTAGCCCAGAAGCTGGCCTCTTTGGGTTTATCAAAGAGTACATTTCTATAATTGTTGACTTCTCTATCTTGTATTCCTATCCTATTCCATTGATCCACACCCCTGTTTCTTAGCCAGTACCAGGTAGTTTTGATGACTGCTGCTCTGTAGTACAGTTTAATATCTGGTATGGCTAGGCCACCTTCTCTAGCATTTCTTTTCATTAATACCCTAGATATTCTAGACCTCTTGTTTTTCCAGATGAATTTTGTTATTATTTTGTCCAGCTCAGTAAAATAATTTTTTGGTAGTTCGATTGGTATGGCACTGAATAGATAGATTAATTTAGGTAAAATTGTCATTTTTATTATATTAGCTCAGCCTAACCATGAGCAGCTGATATTTTTCCATTTATTTAGATTTGACTTTATTCACATGAAAAGTGTTTCATAGTTGTGTTCATATAGGCCCTGGGTTGGTCTTGGCAAATAGACTCCCAAATATTTTATAGTGTCTACAGTAACTTTGAATGGAATTTCTCTTTCTATCTCTTGCTGTTGGGCTTTGTCAGTAATGTATAGGAATGCTGAGGATTTGTGTGGGTTTATTTTATATCCTGCAACTTTGCTAAAGTTGTTTATTATTTCAAGTAGTTTTTTACTTGATTCACTAGGATTCTCTAAATAAATCATCATATCATCTGCAAAAAGTGATAATTTAGTTTCTTCTTTTCCTATTCTAATTCCTTCAATTTCTTTTTCTTCTCTTATTGCTACAGCTAATATTTCTAGTACCAAATTGAATAATAGGGGTGATAATGGACATCTTTGTTTCACCCCTGATCTTATTGGGAATGCATCTTGCTTATCCCCATTACAAATAATGCTTGTTGATGGTTTTAGGTAGATGCTATTTATAATTTTAAGGAAGATTCCATTTATTCCTATGCTTTCTAGTGTTTTTAATAGGAATGGGTGTTGTATTTTGTCAAAGGCTTTTTCTGCATCTATTGAGATGATCATATGGTTTCTGCTAGTTTTGTTGTTGATATGGTCAATTATGCTAATAGTTTTCCTAATATTGAACCAGCCTTGCATTCCTGGAATAAATCCTACCTGGTCATAGTGTATTATTCTCATGATGAGTTGCTGCAATCTTTTTGCTAATATTTTATTTAAAATTTTTGCATCAATATTCATTAGAGAAATTGATCTATAATTTTCTTTCTCTGTTTTGACTCTACCTGGTTTGGGCATTAATACCATATTTGTGTCATAAAAAGAATTTGGTAGGACTCCTTCTTCACCTATTTTCCCAAATAGTCTACAAAGTATTGGAATTAGTTGTTCTTTAAATGTTTGATAGAATTCACATGGAAAACCATCTGGCCCTGGAGATTTTTTCCTAGGGAGTTCATTGATGGCAGTTAGCAAAACTTTTTAAAAATGAATTCTAATTTGGGTAGAAATATAAGTTATATTGTTATCCGTGATTCTCTTTACAACAGAGAAACTTCAATGTCAAAGCAACATTCCATTCCCACTTTTACCTCACAAATATCTTAATAACTTATGCATCACCAACAACAAATGTCTTACACATTATAACATATAAGAACCATAGATTTGAATATAGAAGGAACCTTAAAAATCATCTAGCCCACTCCTTGAATTTTATAGATCTAGAGAAGTTAAATTACTTCTCTGAGGACTCATTGGTTATAAGTGATAGAATCTGAATTTGAACCCAGGATTCTCCCCGACTCCAAAACCAATATTCTTTTCACTGCACTATGCAGCAATGTAATACAGATAGAGATGAGATGATAGCTATGCTACTATTTAGATAACATGGTTTCCTAGCAAAGCACTATTTAATTTTATGGTGGCAATATTAATCAACATTAAGTTTCAAAGTTAAGTAATAATTATGAAATATGATTTGATAAATATATGACAAACATAATTCCCAATGAAACCAGCATTTCAATAGTTCCCCATTTTGCTAATGCCTTTATAATCTTATACAACCTTTCCCCTACCTCTCTATTCAAAAGAGATTTATCAGTTCAATTGTCCTATTTTCATAGAATTTTCCATAGCTAGCATTTATATAGAGCTTTAAGGTTTGCAAAGTGCTTTACAAATATTATCTCATTTGATCCTCATAACTGCCCTAGGAGTTACGTGCTGTTGTTACCCCCTTTTATAATTGAGAAAACTGAGGCAGACAAAGGTTAACTTGCCTAGGGCCATAGAACTAGTTTGTGTCTGAGGTCAGATTTGAATTCAGTTGCTGACTTCAAGCACAGCCTTCTATCCACTATGTTACCTCCATGCTTAAGATAACTTCTTAAAATTTAAAGCTTTTATGATAATGACAATAATGATTCACATTTATATGATGTTTTAAAGTCCATAGGTTCCCAAAGTGGGCGATACCACCCCCTGGGGGGCACAGGAACAAAGGAGGGGGTGGTAGTAGCCTTGGGTGCAATTGGGCAGCATTGAATAAAAATAAGGGGGTGGTGGAAACATAAGGAAAGAAGAAAAGAAAATCTGCAAAACCATTGGTACATGTTTCATCTGCTGTGCAACAGAGTTAAGGTCGTAGTGATTACATTATTTTCCAATAAATATGAAAAATGCAAGTTATAACTCATTGGTGGTCAAGTCTGCTCGCAGGTCTTGACTAGCAAGTGTTGGCAGGTAAGCATGTGGCACATTGTTGGGAAGTCTAGCATGCATATGTATGGAATATATGCATGTAATGACTTGTTTACAATACGGTTACGTGACTGTAATAGTAATGTAAATGGGAAGATCTTTCCCATCCATTAACAGGCCCATGTGACCTGCCTGGGTCACATGGAAGCCTGAGTCATATGAGCCTGTGGTGGGAGGAGCTTGCAGAATGGGTGGAGCAGGAAGGGGTAGAGCAAGAAGTCCCAGGTTGTTGCAGCTTGGGCAGAGAAAGGAGGCAGAGAGCCCCAGCTAGCATGGGTGAGAGGGGGGCATTTTGCCTGAGAGCTTGTTTGTGGAGAGGCCTGACAGAGGGAAGGCTTGGGGAGGTCGGTGCCCCCTGCATTGCTAATATGTATAGATTTCTTTGTTGCTATGATGGATTTGGCTTTCTGGTGTTGGGATTTGGCTTTCTGGTGTTTGAATAAATGTTTTGGTTCTGCTTTCAATGAAGAAAATTTGTTATATTTTGTGATTCAGAACTATGCCAGCGTATTCATAGCCACCATAGACACAGAGTATTGCACTGGTGCTACAATGATGCAATATTGCATCATCAAAATTTCAATTCGGGGGAAAAAATTCCATAAATTTACAATAAATTATTAAATTTAAATGCATCATTTCATATATGTATATATATACATATATATACATACACACACATATCTATATACACAATTTTTTAAATGACACATTAAAAAAAAAACATTAAAGGGTCAAAGCAAGTAGATTTTGGGGAGGGGGTGGCTGAGTAATTTCTTTTTTGAAAAAGGGGCGGTAGGCCAAATAAGTTTGGGAGTTTCTGTTAAATCCATAGGATCATAGATTAAGAAGTAGAAAGGACCTTGTAGGTCATGTAGTACAATTTTGTTTTGTTTTGTTTTACAAATGAGGAAGCCAAAGAAAGGTTAAATGACTAGTTTGATCTTGCATTCTTGCCATGAATGTCAGTAGCAATTTACAGGGAAGATTTCAGGACCCATTTAGTTGAAGAAATATGTAGGTACTCAAGTGAGTTTCCATCCACACCTATAAAAATTAGATTAAAATGTGAGAACACATCAGATAACCTATGGGTCAATTCCTTACCAGAGAAAGTAGAAAGTAGGTCATAAAGAATGTACCAAAAATTCTAATTCCCCCCTCCCTTCTCAATTTCCTTCTCAGACTCTTCTTTAGGAAACAGTGGAACTTCCTTTAGCATGCTATAAAACGTCCCCTAATACCTCATATCCTGAAAAATCTTCAGATGCCCCTGCCCCATACCATTGAAGATGTGTTTGCTTTTGAGGTTAAGGGGATTGCCTATACCATAATGGAAAATGCCTTAGTGAGCCCATTTAAATAATGGAAGTATAATAGTAAGAATATTTATATTGCACTTTACGTATAATATCTCATTTGCTCATCACAGCAGCCCTGTGAGAGAAATGTTTCTATTGTCCTGATTTTGCAGTAAGGAAACAGATGCTAGAAGTCAGTAGCTTTGATATGCACAGAGTCCTATTGCTGGTAAGGTTCTGAGGCAGGATTCAAACTCAGATCTTCTTAACACCAAGTCTACCCTTGTATCCACTGTACTACATAGCTGCCTACATTACCTTGTTTATGCCAGTCTGGCAAACTTTGTGGCTTACCTAAAAATTCGTCTGGATGTCAGCACCAAACTAGCATCCATAAGGCAGATTAGACTTAGAGTGGATTTGATTTGTGTTTTTGCAAGGGATAGGAGAAGCTAGGGGATAAAAAAGAAAAACAAATACGAGGAATAGAAGTGGAATTGGGGAGAAGAAATAGTATAGGAGTGACCAATGTGAGGAGTGGAAATGTTGTCATCTAATGGAGCATAAGATAAAATCTAAGTTCCCTGAGAGCAGAGACTGTTTCATTTTTGCTTTTGTATGTGCAGGGCTTTGTGTTTTTCCAGTACTTAGCACAGTGCCTGGCACATAGTAGCATCCTTAATAAATGCTTGTTGACTTAACTTAAAGCACCCAGCACAGTGCTTGCAACATAGTAGGCAATTATCAGATATTTCTTGATTGATTGTTTGAAGGGCTGATGTTAGGGAATGCAAAACAGCCTGATGATGTCGATCCTGCAACGACCCATATAGATATGCATGGTCAAGTCAACAAGAATTTACTAAGTACCTATGACATGCCAAGTACTGTTCTAAGCAGAGGGGGCATCCAGTGCCTGTACACACACACACACACACACACATATATGTGTGTATATATATATGTATATATGTACATATACATATACACATATATATGTGTGTATATATATGTACATATGTACATATATATACACACATATGTATGTGTGTGTATATATATATATATGGTCCCAGCTCTCAAAGAGCTCATACTCTACACTACTTGAAAGGGGGTGGAGCCAAGATGGCGGCTGGTAAGCAGGGAATAATGTGAGCTCCGTATGGAGACCCTCCAAAAACTTATAAAAAATGGCTCTGAACCAATTATAGAACGGCTGAACCCACAAAACAGCAGAGGGAAGTAGGGCTCCAGCCCAGGACAGCCTGGATGGTCTCTGGGTGAGGTCTATCCCACACGGAGCTCGGAGCTGGGAGCTGGGAGCTGGGAACGGAGTGGAGCAGAGCCCAGCCTGAGCGGCGTGGACCATCCAGACCAGAAGCCGGGCGGAGGGGGCCCTAGCACCCTGAATGTGTGAGCTGCGGCAGTTACGAGACTTCTCAACCCACAAACACCAAAGACTGCGGAGAAGGTTAGTGGGAAAAGCTGCGGGAGTGGAAGGAGTTCGCGGGGTTCGGCTTCCATCCCCGGGGGCAGCGGAGGTGGGGCAGCTACAGCTGTTGTTACTTCCGGCTCCAGGCCCACCTGGTGGGAGGAATTAAGTGGCGGATCAGAGCAGGGGTGCACAGCCTGCCGAAGATCTAAGCCCAGTTTGGGTTGGGGGTTGGGGAAGGAGCAGTGCTGGTGTGGCAGAGCTGGCACCTCCCCCCCAAACGTGGAACATAGAACTCTGTAATCTACAAGCAGTTGTACCCCACTGAAAAACTCAAGGGTCAAGTTAGTTGGCTGGGAATATGGCCAGGCAGCGAAAACACACGGAGATTCAGTCTCAGACTTTGCATTCTTTCTTTGCTGACAAAGAAGACCAAATCATACAGACAGAAGAAATTAATAAAGTCAAAGAGCCTACAACAGAAACCTCCAAGAAAAACAGGAACTGGTCCCAGGCCATGGAAGAGCTCAAAAAGGAGTTGGAAAAGCAAGTTAGAGAAGTAGAGGAAAAATTGGGAAGAGAAATGAGAAGGATGCGAGAAAACCATGAAAAACAAGTCAATGACTTGCTAAAGGAGACCCCAAAAAATACTGAAAAATACACTGAAGAAAACAACACCTTAAAAAACAGACTAACTCAAATGGCAAAAGAGCTCCAAAAAGCCAATGAGGAGAAGAATGCCTTGAAAGGCAGAATTAGCCAAATGGAAAAGGAGGTCCAAAAGACCACTGAAGAAAATACTACTTTAAAAATTAGATTGGAGCAAGTGGAAGCTAGTGACTTTATGAGAAATCAAGATATTATAAAACAGAACCAAAGGAATGAAAAAATGGAAGACAATGTGAAATATCTCATTGGAAAAACCACTGACCTGGAAAATAGATCCAGGAGAGATAATTTAAAAATTATTGGACTACCTGAAAGCTATGATCAAAAAAAGAGCCTAGATACCATCTTTCACGAAATTATCAAGGAGAACTGCCCTGATATTCTAGAGCCACAGGGTAAAATAGAAATTGAAAGAATCCATTGATCACCTCCTCAAATAGATCCCCAAAAGAAATCTCCTAGGAATATTGTCGCCAAATTCCAGAGCTCCCAGATCAAGGAGAAAATACTGCAAGCAGCCAGAAAGAAACAATTTGAGTATTGTGGAAACTCAATCAGAATAACCCAAGATCTGGCAGCTTCTACATTAAGAGATCGAAGGGCTTGGAATGCGATATTCCGGAGGTCAATGGAGCTAGGATTAAAACCTAGAATCACCTACCCAGCAAAACTGAGTATCATGTTCCAAGGCAAAATATGGATTTTCAATAAAATAAAGGACTTTCAAGCTTTCTCAGTGAAAAGACCAGAATTGAATAGAAAATTTGACTTTCAAACACAAGAATCAAGAGAAGCATGAAAAGGTAATCAAGAAACAGAAATTGCAAGGGACTTACTAAAGTTGAACTGTTTTGTTTACATTCCTACATGGAAAGATGATGTGTATGATTCATGAGACCTCAGTATTAGGGTAGTTGAAGGGAATATGCATATATATATGTTTATGTATATATATAGGTGAATGTGTATGTAGGTATGTATCTATGTGTATATGTATGCATGTGTATGTAGGTAATAATGTGTGTGCTTTTATATATGTGTGTGCTTTTATATATGTATATACATATATATACATATATACGTAAAAGAGAGAGAACAGACACAGGGTGAGTTGAAGATGAAGGGAAGATATGTAAAAGAAATAAAATGAAATTAAGGGATGAGAGAGCAACATACTGAGAGAGGGAGATAGGGAGAGATAGAATGGGGTGGATTATCTCGCATAAAGGTGGCAAGAGGAAGCAGTTCTGCGGGAGGAGGGGAGAGGGCAGGTGAGGGGGGAATGAGTGAACCTTGCTCTCATCAGATTCGGCCTGAGGAGGGAATACCATACATACTCAGTTGGGTATCTTACCCCACAGGAAAGAAGAGGGAGGAAGATAAAAAAAAAATAAAAGGGGGGGGATGATGGAGGGGAGGGCAGATGGGGGTGGAGGTAATCAAAACAAACACTTTGGAAAGGGGACACGGTCAAGGGAGAAAATTCAATAAAGCGGGATGGGTTGGGAAGGAGCAAAATGTAGTTAGCCTTTCACAACATGAGTATTGTGGAAGGGTTATACATAATGATACATGCGTGGCCTAGGTTGAAGTGCTCGACTTCTTAGGGAGGGTGGGTGGGAAGGGAAGAGGGAAGAGAATTTGGAACTCAAAGTTTTAAAAACAGATGTTCAAAAACAAAAAAAAAAAAAGTTTTTGCATGCAACTAAAAAATAAGATACACAGGCAATGGGGCATAGAAATTTATCTTGCCCTACAAGAAAGGAAGGGAAAAGGGGATGAGAGGGGAGGGGGGTGATAGAGGGGAGGGCTGACTGGGGAACAGGGTAACCAGAATATATGCCATCTTGGAGTGGGGGGGAGGGTAGAAATGGGGAGAAAATTTGTAATTCAAACTGTTGTGAAAATCAATGCTGAAAACCAAATATGTTAAATAAATAAATTTAAAAAATAAAAAAAATAAAAAAAAATAAATTAAAAAAAACTACTTGAAATAATAAATAACTTTAAAAAAAAAAAAGAGCTCATAGTCTAGAAGTCTGGCTGAGATTTGAAGGAAACCGAAAGTCAAAGATGAGGAGAGAATATAGCTCGCTTTATTACTGTGTCTACCTACTAAGGATTGGATATCTATTTAATATTCAATCATAAATGACATAAATTTTATTCATCAAATTAGAGAAACTTAAAACTTATTTTTTTAAAAAATGTGATTATTCTTTACCTAAAACAAATTTTAAAAACAACATATGCCAAAATTCTTTTCAAAGCATTAGGATGTGCCTATGCAAATACTTTATGCATGCCTATCCTCTAGCCTAAAGAAAAAATTTTCCAAAGTTTATAATGAACCTTTTATAAGGAAGTCTTATAAGAAACCCAATTATCTCAGGTTATTGGCTGATGTGGGGTCATTCAGATTTCTCTGCATCTTGGATATTCAATTTACTTGGACTCTTGCATCTTGGACTTTAACCTTAGATGTTCAATTTATTCCTTAAGATTAGGTTAAAGAATAATTTGCCCTATTTGAAGTTGCCCATAGAAAATAATTTTTCTCCACCCTGATGTTTTTTCTTACTGTATCTGAGTCGGATTTTCCCATGACGGTATTTTCTGATACTACTACATCATGAAATTGTTTCCACAATAGTGAAAGACCCAACATTGTTTTTATCCCAAATTCACAAAACCTACCAGCTATACCTATTCTCAATTTCTTTGGAGGTTAGCCAATACAAACTGTTGTACTTCTTAGAGTCAGAAGTCAGCTTATTTTTTATTTATTAGATTTTCATTAGTGATTTTCTTCCAAAGAAATCTTGCAAGCTAAGAACAGCAATTATAGGACATGTTTTTTGGTAGAAGGTATCCATTACTATTTGAAAATTTCTGTATTTGATTTCTTGGCTGATGTGGAGAGAGAGCTTTTCTGTTCCCCAGAAAACATCATAAGACTATTTAGAGTTGCAAGAGACCTTAGAGAGCATCTAGTCTAACCCCCTCATTTTACAGATGAGGAAACAGGCTCTGGGGGAGTTAGGTGATGTACCTAAAATCATACAACTAGCTATGTGAAGAGCTTCCCTTCCACTTCCATTTTGATAGAAGCAAAAAAAAGCTTGAGTTATGCTCTGTGTAGTTTGGGTATTACATGCATTTTATTGCTTTCTAATTCTCTGAAAATTGGTAATTCATGTATCACATGTAGGATCATTGTAGTAGGAGTGAAATCTTAACCTCTCTCCCAAGGCAAATTAGGCTAGTTTTTCCCTTAGAAGGTACTGCAACATTCCTTAAGACTTGATTGGCTTAGGGGATGTAGGGACTGTTGATCTATTGAACATCCTTCTCTTATTATAGGTAAGTAAACTTAGCCATAAAAAAGGGTCATTTTATTAACTGTCAACCAACAAGTGTCTCACTTTGTTCCAATATCAAACTAAAACTACCAGGGCACTGGCCCAAGTTAGGCTCAGCCCAGAACAATTGGTGTAGTCTTGCCAAATTGGAACACAATGAGCTCTATAAAGTGGGGGATGGGCAGTGCAGAAGAAGGTAAACCTTAATTGACCTTGCTGCTTCTCGTGATAATTTTGGTGATGTTTCTAGTGGTTGTTTACTAAGAAGAAATCCTCATTTCTTGAAGATTAGAGAATAAATTTCCAGTAGCCATTCAGCAAGAAGAAAACAATATGAATATATTCTGTGCCCTTGAATACTTTTACCTGGAAGATAATCGCACTAAATTGTGGTTTAGGCCCTCCAGCTTAGCTGGGTCTTCATGCCTTTTAAATTTAAATGTCCTTCATGTTCTACTAAGAGATCTCTTCAGAACCCAATATACCTTTAAACCGGCCTGGAGGGAATGAACTTTTTGAGATAGAAAATTATTTTTTTCTGCATTAAAAAAGAAAAATTTTTAAAAAACATTGTGTTCAAACCTTGCTAGAACATTATGAACTAAGTGCCCTGCAGACATTTCAAACTCAACATATCCAAATGAGAAAGCATTATCCTTCCCCCCCAAACCTACTCCTTTTTTGTCTTCTTTTTTAATACAGAATACAAAAAAAAAGACAAAACATATCATAAACTTAAATATTGAAATTTATATACAAAATAAGAAAGAAAAAAGCATACTGTGTGCATAGCAGAATGTAAGAGAGGATTCAAAATATAAAACAATAAATTTTCATTTCAAGAAAGCCTTGTTGTGTTGAGAATTGTCCATCTTTGCTTCCTTGTGAGTTTTGTTCTCTGCTGTGCACTTTTTTACTTTATCCTTTTTTCACTCCCCCCACAAAGGCTACAATACAGTTTAGATATGTTTCTCTATAGCTATAGATATATATGTACACATATAGATATATACATACATATATAGACATATATTTCCCCAAACACACGCTACTCTTGATCTTTGTTTTTATGTTTGTGCATATCTCGTTTCCTATTCCTCCTGACTCCTCTACTTCACTTCTACCCATTACCTTGCCCTCCTATTACTTGCCTACCCCCTCCAAGAATCCCTCCCGTATCCTACCATTCTTATAAATCTAAACATCCTTCTATACCCCCCTTTTACCTATTCCCTCATTCTCCCCTCTAATAATCCCTCCCTCGTCCTCTATCCCCTCCTATGCACCTACCATTCTATTTCTAAATTTAGAAGACTCTTATACTCTTCTAAATATATATGTATTGTTCCCTCTTAAACCCATTCCCAATGGAAGTAGGTTACCAGAACTACCAGCCCTTCTCCCTCATCTAATTCCTCTATATCCATTCTCCCTCTTGTACCTCATTTGTATAAAATAATTACTCTTCTTAGCTGTTCCTAAATAGTTTTACTTTTTAAATTCATATCATAGGTTTACCCCAATCTTTCTTATGAGTTCATTAATTATTAATAAGAATCTTAGACATATATTTTACATTTTACATATATAAAAGGTAAACAGTCCTTCCTTATGAATCCCTTATAATCAGTCTTTGGTATGTACTTTACATTTCTCATGGTTCTTGTATGTTGAATCTTCTATTAAGTTCAGGATTTTTTAAAACAAAGTCTTGAAAGTCTGAGAGTTTATCAAATGTCCATTTTTTTTTCATTCAGGATAATACTTAACTTTGCAGGGTATGATATTTGCAGCCAGTCCCAGTTCTTTTGCTCATCAGTATGTTGTGTTCCAAGACCTGTGGTCCTTTAAAGTCTCTGCTGCTAGGTCTTGAGTAATTCTAATTGTGGAGCCATCATATTTGAATTTTTTTTAATATTGATGCTTTTAATATTTTATCCTTGAGCTGGGGGTTTCAGAATTGACTATGATATTCCCATGAGTTTTCCTCATAGGACTCTTTTAAGTAGTGATTGATGGATTTTTTCTATTTCCCTGCTTTGTCCTAATGCTTCAAGACAATTTTCTTTAATTATTTCTTATATTATTATATCAAGATTCTTTTTTTGATTATAACTTTCAGTTAGTTCAATTACTTTTATATTTTATCTTCTTGATCTATTCTCCAAATCTGTTGTTTTTCTCATAAGATGTTTCACTTTCTCTTCTATTTTTTCATTATTCATATTTTGTTTAATTGTTTCTTGATCTCTTATAATTTTGCTGGCTTCACTTTGCCCAATTCTAATTTTCAAGGTGTCATTTTCCTCCTTAAGATTCTGGATCTCCTTTTCTAATTGGTTGACTTTCCTTTCATAACCTTCTTGTTTTTCTTGGATTATTCTTATCTTTTTTTTTTTATAGTTTTTCCTCCATCTCTGTCATTTGATTTTTAAAGTCTTTTTTAAGATCTTCTATAAATTCTTTTTTTGGGCAGATGACCATTTGACATTACTCTTTGGGAGTTTCTTTACTTTGATACCCTCCTCTGAAGATGAACCCTGGTCTTCTCTATTCCCATAATCGGTTTCTATGGCTGGATTCTTTCTCCTTTGCCTGTGCATTTTTTGTGGCAATAGCTTGATTTTTGTAATCACCTCTAGCCTTGGGGTATGGGAAATGGTGCCTCTTGCTCCAGATTCTCATTTCTCACCTCTAGCCTGGAACCAAAGTCAAACCTCCAACCTCCCGTAAGTGCCCACAGCCAGGGGCTTTTTGCCCCACTGCTTCTGCAGTCACCACTTGTGCACTGGTTCTCTCTTACCTCTACCGCTCTTTGCAACACAGCTGGGTCTGGTGTCTCATCAGCAGAGGTTCACTCAATCTTCCTGGGCTCAAACGTCCAACTCCCCTTACTATCCTGGAGTGAAAAGTTCCTGTGGCTGGGTCTGAGGCAGCCTCTCAAACCAACTAATCCCAGGACTTGAGGCTTGTCTTTAAAAAGGAACCTAGCCTGGAGGTGTTTACTCCTCCCAGGGACCAAACCTCCCCCTGGGATTTTTCTTCCAATCTTCTCAAATTGTCCTAGGAAAATGCTGGTTATGCCCCTATTCTTCTTTGTCTCCACCCACACTTTGTTCACCCTAAGGTGCTATTTTAACTCTTTTGTGGGGGAAAATCTTGAGAGCTTGGAATTTTCTGACATACTCTGCCATCTTCCCAGAATCCTCCCAAACCTACTCCTTTTAACAATTTCTACATTTCTATCAAAAGCACCACTATCCTTCCAGTTTCCTAGATTTGCAACTTTGAACTTATCTTCCACTCCTCAGTCTCTCTCATTTCCCTCAGCACCATTCCCCATAACATCTATTCCATTGTGAAGTTTTATGAATTCTACTTCCATTGCTTCTCTTTCCCATCTATCCACTTTTATCTATCTTATCACTTCTCATAGAGACCATTTTAATATTCCCTTAATTGGTCTCCCTGACTCTTTTCTCTCTCCTCTCCAATTCATCCTCCACAGAACTTCTGAATTTACCTCCCTAAAGCACAGGATAGACCATGTCACTTCTGTATTCAGGAAGTTCCAGGAGCTTCCTATTGCTTGTAGGTTATATTACAAACCATTTGGTATTTAAAGCCCTTCACAATCTGGCTCCAACCTATCTTTTCCATTACTCCCCTTCATGCATTCTATGTTTCAGCCAAGCCTATACTGAGCAAAAATGTCCTACTAACTATTTTATCTTCCATCTCTGTGGCTATGTAAAAACAGCATATCTGCCCACTACCCCCCCACCCCCCCCCATTCCTGGAATACACTTCTTCCTCACCTTGGACTCTAGAATACCAACCTTTTTTCTAAGTTGAGTTCCAGTGCCATCTTGCTGGGGAGGTTTTTCTCTGTATTCCCATTGCCCTCCCCTCTCTGTGACTCTGGATTTACTTTGCATATATTTTCCTGTGTACATATGTCTTTTTCCCAATAGTTCTCTGAGAGAAGAGAATACTTAGTCTTTGTCTTCATATCCTCAGGCTGGTCTATTGTTGTACCAGAAGCCAGTGAGACACGCCACAGAGTATAAGTTTTAAATGGAGAATTTATTAGCCGGCGGCCATCGGGGTAGCAACCACAGATCAATGGCCCCGTGTTGGGGTGACAGCTTGACTTATATAGGATATGTGGGGGTACAATGATTAATTATCTCTTGGAACCTACAGGCCAGGTCACAGGGTGGGGGGAACAGGAACAAAGGTCCTGGCTGATCAAAAGATTCAGTCAGGTTATCGTAAAGTGGGATAATCTCATTGACATTCCTTGGTGGAGTCACGGAGCCCCAGGGATATCTGCTAGACAGAAAGGGTCTGCCAGGTCATCTTTCAGTGGGATGGTCCTATCTATTGACATTCCTTGGAGGAGTCGCTGGGCCCCAGGGATATCTGCTAAATGCCAGAGATCTGAGTCCATTGTTTCTGGGGGTGCTTGTCAGTAGCTAGGGGTTTCTCAGGGGTTCCTAATTTTCCCAGCATTACACTATAGGAGATGCAGCATAAATGCTTAGTGAATGAATATATTGAGTTTTAAAAGTGTCTCATAGGTACTTAAGTATTTGTTAAATATAATTTATTTAGACACATTGAAAATCTATTTCTAACAATTGAAACCAGTTGAAATCTAAATTCAATTTAATTACTAATGAACTAAATTTAAATTCAAAAAATAAATGCATATTACAAAGAGGAACATATAGGAGAGCACAAAGTGACTGTCATATTCAGTTATTAAGGTGCAGACATCCTACTCTTGGGTACAGAAGATTTAACTCATATTTTTAATTTGTTTATTTAAACATTCCAAATAGTGAGAGCATCTTCTATCTGTACATAAATAGCAAGTTTGATAGAGAAGAGTAAATTGTATAAAAAGCGATTCTTTCCCAGAAGAGTATGGCTTGAAGGGATAAATCCCATCTCTTTATTTACCCTCTTTCTGTTATAACCATGTATTAATGTAGTATAAGATAGTCTTTCTGAAGCAAATTCCTATACTTAACAATGAATCACAACATGGAATAAAATCTTTGGCATCTCCTACCAAGCTGAAAGGGTTTCAAGTATATCTACTACCCTTGCAATGGAAACTCTGGTATTTGGGCAATGAGAGAAGGGTAGACCATGGAGAGCTCCTCCTATTATCCAACTTCATTTGAGTAGGGTGCCCAGAGGAGCCACCTCTTCATTCCCCAAATGGCTGCCCTTCTCTGGACTTCACCATGCCTCTACACTGAGTGCCTTCCCTTTTGGAAGCTAAAAAGCCCTGCCCTATTAGATTGTGGGCTCCTTGAGGGCAAGGACTGCCTTTTGCTTTCTTTGTATCCTCAGCACCTAGAAACCTAGAATAGTACTTGGCACATAGTAAAATATTAATAAAACGTGTATGTACTGACTGACAGAATGAGAGAGAGAATGTGAAAGACAGGAGAGAGCAGCGGGGGGGGGGGGGGAATGAGAGACAGAGAGATGCGAGAATGAGAGAGAGACAGAAAGAGAGAATGAGAGGGAAGGAGCAGAGAGAATATATGCTAGACAGACAGACAGATAGGCAGAGTTGTCAGAGTGTGGGGAGGGGTAAGGAGGAATGGAAGATTAGGAGGTTTCTACACTGCTAAAGGAAGAGGAAAGTTAATCCTTGAATGAGGTTGCTATGACTTCCAGATGGAAGCCAGATGGACAGAATCAGAAGCAAATCATGGGGCAGTGTTGTTTGGGACTTCTAGATTTTCCAGTCTGAAGCAAAGTGTCATTGCCTCCACCTGAGTTACAGCTTCTCTTAGATAAGTTCAGAGAGACTCATTGCAAGTATGTTATCCACCATGATTTTTTTTCAGCCACAACAACTGTAAAATGCCAAAACCATCTATTTGTTTTGGTGAAAAAAGATTTCACCCATACTGGTGAAGTTACAGATCCTTGAAGTACAAGATAAAATCTGAGATGCTAAACTAGCATTTTTTTCAGGGAAAGATTATAAATGGATTTGTTTTGAAGAAGAAGATTTCCTGGCAGTTTGTGCTTAGGCTGGTGGGGGCAGTAAATTAAAGGAAGCTGTGATCACAAAGAGCCAGCATGGCTTTATCAAGTATTTCATGCTGGTGAAACGTTAGCGGTCTGTGTGAGCTACACAGACTAATTTTAAAGCTCATTAGTCACTCCTTTCCTAAATGATGTTCAACAAGCTGCTGTCTCTCCCCTCTCTAGTGCTTCCTCCACAGAGCTGCCAAAACAATCTTCCTAATTCACATGACTAAGATGTCCTCCCTCTGCTCAAAAACCTTCCCTGACTCCCCCCTTCCTACTAGATAAAATACAAACTCCTGAGGTTGGCATTTAAGAGCCTTAAGAGTCTGGCTCCCATCTACATACAGTTCCAGGCTTCTGCTAGTCCTCTTCACAAGCTCTAAATCCTAGACCAGTGGGACTGCTAGACAAGTTTGGATCATATGAGTATGCTGGGTTCAAATCCTGTCTCTGACAGTTTGAGTAAATCACTTAACTTTTCTGGGTCTCAATTTTCTTGTCTGTAAAATGAGGGAGTAGGGATTGGATTGGATGGTATCTGAGATCCCATCTGGGCCTAGATCTGTCCTCTTATGATACTTACTAACTATTCCCTTGGACCTGATATTCCTTCTTCCAGGCTTTTGCATAAGCTGAATTTCCATACTTGGAATGTACCTCTTTCTTAGTGGTACCCTTTGGAATTCTCATCTGGATTGTCTTGTTTTGTCTCAGGAGCCACCAGTGTAAAGGCCAGCCTGATCTCCTCAGCTGTTCACACTCTCCCTCCTTAATTGTCCTTGTACTATACTACATGTCTTCGTATCCCCACTGCCTTGGACATAGCGGGAGTTCTTTCTTTCTTGGGACTGAGTAGAACCAGTATCTGCTGCTTCTGACAAGATGAGATGTGGGTTAGGGGAAGGAATATTCCCAAAGAGTCACTGTGATCATGGAGGATTCCAAGATAAGCCCTAGATACAAGAATATGAGTTTGCTTGTGATCCTGATGTGGACCTATGAAGGCTGGTGGAGGAAAGATGCTGGGAGGGGCCTTGAAGTATTATAGCTCTCCATGCAGCTAGGTGATTCAGGCCTACAGTCAGAAAGATCTGAGTTCAAATCCAGCCTCTATTTACTAGCTAGGTAAATCGGTGCAACTGTCTGGGCAAGTATCTCACTTCTAATTGTCTCAGTTTCCTCATTGGTAAGATGAGGATTATAAGAGCACCTATGTCACAGGTTTGTTGTGAGACTCAAATGAGATAATATCTTTGAAGTGTTTAGCATAGTGTCCGGCACACAGTAGATGCTTAATAAATGCCCCTCCTCCTCCTCTTCCAGGGTTTTAACTTTGTCAGGGATTCTGTTAGAGGTTAGAAGGCATCTCAGAGGGCATCTATTTCTACTCCCTCATTTTACAGAAGAAACTGAGCCCAGATTGATAAGTCACTTGGGAAAGGTCACTCAGGCAGCAAGCACTTTTACAATGTTTCTTGAATTAATTGACAGGTGGAAATAGAATCATGGACTTAATTTTAGAAGGGATCTTATCTGTACCAATCCCCTCATTTTACATACAGACGGATAAATGTAGAGACTCCACTTAATGCGTTTCGATTCCTGGTAAAAATCAAATTTTAATTATCTATAGTGGTATGAATATTTCAGCACTGGAACTACCCTAATACTCTGTGCTACGTATATATTGTGAGTATTACAATGTCCACGGTTTTGTATTATTCATTCACACCATTACTCCTTTCCATTAATGCAGTAATAGAGATATGCCTGTTTACGTACATACTTTTGAAACAATTTTTTTCATATTCAAAATCTTTACAAGTTAAGTTAGTCATACAGAAAAATATCTTTCATGTATCATCCAACAAGCATACGTTAATTGTCTTCTATTTATGTGCTTAGAGCCAGGTTCTCACAGAGCTTAGGTTCTGTGAGAGTTATAGAGAAGAAATATGATGTTGTCATTATAATGAATTAATTTTTAAGTTTACAAGGTACTTTGTATACATTATCTCATTTGTTCCTTAAAACCCTGTGAGCCCATTTTACAAATGAGGAAACTGAGGCTTTAATAAGTTAAGCGATTTGTTTAATGTTCTACAGCAACTACAAAGATATGGGTCCCAGACCAAGATCCTCTGACTCCTAGTCCTTGTCCTCGTGCCTAGTCCTATGCCCTTGTAAACTACTTTTATTGGGCCTGGGGTCAGAAAGACCATGAGTTCAAATCTGGCCTCAGACACTTACTAGCTGTGTGACTCTGGGCAAGTCACTTAACTTGTCTGTCTTAATCCGCTGGAGAAGGAAAAGACAAACTACTCCAGTGTCTTTACCAAAAAAACTCCATGGACAGTATGGTCCATGGGGTCATGAAGAGTTGGACACAACTGAAGGACTGACAGCAACAATGTATGTATATGTATACATATAATGTCTTTTGTATGGATATATGTATGTTTGAATGTTTATATATGTGCATATATAGTTATATACTGTACATCATCTTTATTTTGAATACTTTTATAAGTCAAATAGAAGGAGCATTATGTTAAGCATTAATGGTTCTAAATGAATTTATACATGTATGTATGTGTGTGTATATATATATGGATGCACATTTCTCATATAATTTTGGAATCTCCTTTTAAAATGAGCATTATGAACACATGGAGTTACTACATGTGGAGAGAAAGCAATGGTTAAATAAAATGTTTTAAGAATAGTTTTATTGTTATAATATTTCTATATTAAAATAATGCATCAAAATAGAGCTTTACCAGAATTACCAGCTGGGAATCATGCCATCTTCTCTCCTATTAGATGATTGTGAGGTTTTTAGAAATTCTACTGATAACATAGCAGAGAAGAGAATCCCTTAAACATATGCAGAAAAATTGACTGGTTATATATGGGCTGACATCTTTGATCAAATAAAAAGAGCCTGTATTTTTTTCAGTGTGTTCACTATTCTAGGCACCGTCCTTACACCAAATTACCCTTTCAGTGGCTATAACGATCTCTTGAATGAGGGATATGGAAAGATGAATGAGTTAAATGACAAACCTTGTTATATACTTTGTGATGTATTGCAGTCACTTAAAATAAAAACTGATCCAAAGTCTAGTATAAAGATGATAAGTTGTAGTATTATCTAAGGTTTGCTGATAAATTACAAATTATGAAATCTGACTATAATGAGACATTCAAAAGTTTTTGGTTTTGTTGTTTGTTTCTTTGTGGTGTAGGTTGAAGGTGAGTTGAAGTCCTGACTGAACGCACTTTGTGAACATGGACTAGTCACTGAACCTGATAATGCCCTAAGAAATTCTCTCTCTTTTTAAAAATCTGAACTCGAACACTAAAAAATGTGAGTGTTTCCAAATATACAACAGAATACAAAAAGAAGATCGTATGTAAAATTATGAATATCCATTTCATATACTGCTTACTTTTTTAAAGTATGGAATGAATTGCACATTAATTTCAAAAATGGCATCTGTACCTACTTCTGAACATCCTTCTGCTGTTGTGAGGATCAAATGAAATAATATTTGTAATATACTTAGCACAGTGCTTGGCGCACAATAGGCACTTGATAAATGCTTGTTCTCTTTCTCTTCCTCCCCTCCTGTTGTGTTCATTTTTTTAAAAAAAAAGCTTCAGTGGCACTCTTTTTTTGGCATCACTATGTACTTGTCTTCCTGGTTCTACTCATTTCACTGTGCATCAGTTTGTACTACCCAGGCTTCCCTGAAATCATCTAGTTTGTCACTTCTTAGGGCACAATATTATTCTATTATATTCACTATAATTTATTTAGATATTCCCCAATTGATGAATACTTCCCTTAGATTATAGTGTGCTTTTCTTTTCTTCCTTTTAATCCCCTCTTCAGGAGGGGATTCAGTTTCATTTGTGACTTCTCATTCCTTCACATATATCCCAGTATTATCTTTCCTCTGTACCACCCTGCCCTACCCTACTTGTTTCCCAGTTAAGTTTGATGTGTTACTACACCACATTGTATTCAACCATTCTTTATCCATTGCAAATAAGATTGAAGTTCATCTCATGCCCATGTTTGTATATTCTAACCCTGATTATTAGGTTCTATCTCCTCCATTCCCCTCTCTACACTAATGTATTCCTCTATTTTCCTTATTTAAATTCCTCAATACCCTTTGAAGAAAACAAGGGTCTGAAGGACCACATTTGTTTCCCTATTAGAATGTTAATACATTATCATGCAGCCCCTTCTAGTTACTTCTGGTTTTCTAATTTTTTTCTTATCTCCTCTGTATTTCAAAGTTCCTATTTAGCTCTGGTCCTTTCATCAGAAATTATTAGAAGCCTTCTATTCCATTGAAGTTCCTTGTTTTTCCTTGGATTATACTCACCTTATCCTTAGGGTAAT
This sequence comes from Trichosurus vulpecula, assembly GCF_011100635.1. Lineage (NCBI taxonomy): Eukaryota > Metazoa > Chordata > Mammalia > Diprotodontia > Phalangeridae > Trichosurus > Trichosurus vulpecula. Next base: position 182,531,618 of record NC_050577.1, on the reverse strand, counting down.
CATATCTTTTTTGCCTCTTAGAATATTATGTTCCAAAATGTCCTTTCCTTTATAGTAGAAGCCATCAAGTCTTATGTCAACATGACTGCATATAGTTCCTTGGTATTTAAATTCCTTTGTTCTGGATTCATTTCTGTGTCTTTGCTATAGATTCTATGGATTTTGATATTACATTCCTGGAACTTTTCCTTTTTTGGATTTCTTTCAGGAATCAATTAGTGGATTATTTGGTTTTTTTTCTTTGCTTTCTGTTTCTAACAGTTTCTTCGGTTTTAATAGAGCAATTTCTCTTTATGATTTCATGAAATATAGTGTCCAGGCTATTTTGTCATGATTTTTCAGGAGTCCGATGTTTCCTAAATTATCTTTCTTTGTATTGTTTTCAGAGCCAGTTGTTTTTGATATCAGATATCATAACAGTTTTTTTTTCTTTTGTCTTTTTAATCTTTCAATTTTGTTTTATTTCTTACCCTTTCGTGGAGTCATTGATTTCTATTCCACTCTAGCTTTAGGGGAGTCTGCTACTTGGGAAATGTTTACAACTTTCTCTCCTTAGCTGCTTTTAATTATTTTTCCAGAGCTTCTATCTTATTTTGTATCTCTTCATTTCTTCTAGTTAATCATAGAGTCCTTGTGGAAATGCCATTTTTTACTTCAAGTCTATGTTTGCAGTTGTCTGTGAAGTTACTGTCTTCTTTTAGACCGAACTTTTGGCATTTTATATCTCCAGCTCAGCTATACATTTTTCTGCTACTCTGCCATTTTGGCATTTTTGTGCAGTTGTCTGTGAAGTTACTGTCTCCTTTTAGACTGAACTTTTGGGATTTTTATATCTCCAGTTATTTTCATATACTAGGGGTTCATTTTGTGATTTACTCATCTCTCCAGCTTTAATTCCTAAACTGGGGCTTTGTGCCAAGGTCAGTCCATCCTCTTGCACTTTTGGGTGGGATGATCAGCTCTACATGTTCTCACCCTGGTTCATCTGGATTCCTGGGTTAACATCCACTTCCTATGTTAGAGCGCTGCCTAGATCCTTGAAGAGGGGAGTACTATATCTTTATGACCCTGTGTGGTATCTCTGGACAGAGTGCTAGGTACCTCAGAAACCCTGGGTACATTGGCTGTCTCAATCTGAATAATTTTGTGCTACTGGTCCCTGCTGCCCATGTGACTTCTGAGGTCTCCACTGTGGATTTCTGACCACCCTGGGTATTTCTGAATTCTTTCCTATCATAATTTCTTGAGGAAGCTGTCCTCTCCTGCTACTCCCTTGGATATAGAGCCTTGCATTCTACAGATTTCTGGATCATCTCTGTTCGGGCTGGATGACTATTATCTTATTGGCCTACACATAGGTGCTGGTTTGCTGGTGGATCCCTTTCCATGGGTTCATGGACCTCTAGCTGATTTTTGATGTAGCACTGGGGTAGAAGAAGCTACCTGCCATAGTTCCTCATTGGCTTTCTTTATCATAATTTAATCTAGTCCGAATTTCAGGTTTTTGTTTTAGTAGTAGGAGTTGGGTGGTCTGTTTGCATTCAGGCAGTCATTTTGGACAAAAGAACTCAAAACTTTTTGCATATAAATCCATCAAAGAGTAGAACAGCATTTTGACAGAATAAAATCTACTATCTATTTTGACAATTAGTAAGGGAACATTTTGATGGACAGATTAGAGATTCAGCTGCAGAAAAAGGTGTAATAGTGAGATTCCACAGTATTCATGTTTAATATAGAAGTAGTTAGTCAATTAACCAGGATTTTTATTAAGTACTGACTATGTACCAAGAACTGTGTTACCACTGGGGTTACAAAGAAAAGCAAAAGACAGACTTTGTCCTCAAAGAACTCCCATCCTAATGGGAGAGACAATATGCAAACAACTATAGGCATATAAGATATAAACAGGACAGCTAGAAAGTAATCTAAGAGGAAAGGCACTAGCATTAACAGGGACTAGGAAAGGCTTCTTACAGAAAATGAGATTTCCTGAGACTTGAAGGAAGCCAGGGAAGCCAGGAGGTGAAAGGAGGGAGGGAGAGCATTCTAAGCCTGGAGAAGAGTCAGTAAAAGTGCGCAAAAAATGCCAAGATGACAGAGCAGCAGAAAAAAGTACAGCTGAGCTCCCCACCACAAATCCTCCTCAAAGATCTAGAAAATGTACCAGATAGAGTCCTAATAGGGAAATCGCAGTGAATCATTTTTCCAGCTTAGGTTTTCAAGGGGAGATAAACAGGTTTTGCAGACAGTGAGGATGTAGCCTAGATAGAAACAGCTATTCAGAATATTGGGGGTAATGAAGTGGTTCAGTGGATAGAGTGCTGGGTCTGGAGTCAGAAAGACTTGTCTTCCTGAGTTCAAATCTGGCCTCAGACACTTACTAGCTATGTGACCCTGGGCAAGTCACTTAACCCTGTTTGCCCGAGTTTCCTCTTCTGTAACATGAGCTGGAGAAGGAAATGGCAAAGCACCCTAGTATCTTTGCCAAGAAAACCTCAAATGGAGTCACAAAGACTGCTACTGAAACAACTGAACAACAGCAACAAGAAAAATGCAGAACATTCCAGAGTAGGAACAGAAAAAGGACCAAAGCTGTGTATTGGGGCAAAAAGACATCTTTTTTCCCATATTTTTATTATTTATTTAACATTTTTAGTTTTCAACATTTATTTCCACAAGATTTTGAGTTACAAATTTTCTCCTCATTTCTACCCTCCTCCCCACTCCAAGATGGCATATATTCTTATTGCCTCTTTCCCCAGTCTGCCCTCCCCTTATCCCCTTTCCACTTACTTTCTTATAGGGCAAGATAGATTTTTATACCCCATTGTCTGTATATCTTATTTCCCAGTTGCATGTAAAAACAACTTTTTTTTTGAGCGTTTGTTTTTAGAACTTTGAGTTCTAAATTCTCTCCTTCCTTCCCTCCCCACCCACCCTTCTTGACAGGGCAAGCAATTCAACATAGGCCACACATGTATCATAATGCAAAATACTTCCATAATAGTTATGTTGTAAAAGACTAACTATATTTCCCTCCATCCTATCTTGTCCCCCTTTATTCAGTTTTCTCCCTTGACCCTGTCCTTTTTCAAAAGTGTTTGCTCCTCTCCTGATCTGCCCTGCCTTCTACCATCCCCCCTCTCTTATCCCCTTCCCCCCTACTTTCCTGTGGGGTAACGTACCCAATTGAGTGTGTGTATGTTATTCCCTCCTTGAGTCAAATCCGACGAGAGCATGGTTCACTCATTCCCTTTCACCTGCCCCCTCTTCCCTTCCATTGTAACTGTTTTTTCTTGCCATTTTTATGTGGGATAATTTACCCCATTCTATCTCTCTCTTTCTCCTTCTCCCAATATATTCCTCTCTCACCCCTTAATTTAATTTTTTTAGATATCGTCTCTTCATATTCAACGCACCCTGTGCCCTCTGCCTATATATATGTGTATATATATATACATACATATGTACATACATACATACATATATATACATACATACATATATGTATATGTTCCCTTCAACTACCCTAATGCTGAGAAAGGTCTCATGAGTTACAAATATCATCTTTCCATGTAGGAATGTAAACAAAATGGTTCAACTTTAGTACGATCCTTATGATTTCTCTTTACTGTTTACCTTTTCATGCTTCTCTGGATTCTTGTGTTTGAAAGTCAAATTTTCTATTCAGCTCTGATCTTTTCATCGAGAAAGCTTGAAAGTCCTCTATTTTACTGAAAAATCCATATTTTGCCTTGGAGTATTATACTCAGTTTTGCTGGGTAGGTGATTCTTGGTTTTAATCCTAGCTCCTTTGACCTCCAGAATATCATATTCCAAGCCCTTCAATCCCTTAATGTAGAAGCTGCTAGATTTTGTGTTATCCTGATTGTGTTTCCACAATACTCAAATTGTTTCTTTCTGGCTGCTTGCAATATTTTCTCCTTGACCTGGGAACTCTGGAATTTGGTGACAATATTCCTAGGAGTTTTCTTTTTGGGATCTTTTTCAAGAGGTGATTGGTGGATTCTTCCAAATTCTAGTTTACCCTCTGGTTCTAGAATATCAGGGTAGTTTTCCTTGATAATTTCTTGAAAGATGATGTCTAGGCTCTTTTTTTGATCATGGCTTTCAGGTAGTCCAATAATTTTAAAATTATCTCTCCTGGATCTATTCTCTAGGTCAGTGATTTTTCCAATGAGATATTTCACATTGTCTTCCATTTTTTCATTGTTTTGATTCTGTTTTATAATTTCTTGATTTCTCATAAAGTCGTTAGTTTCCACTTGCTCCAATCTAATTTTTAAGGTAGTATTTTCTTCAGTGGTCTTTTGGACCTCCTTTTCCATTTGGCTAATTCTGCCTTTCAAGGTGTTCTTCTCCTCATTGGCTTTTTGGAGCTCTTTTGCCATTTGGGTTAGTCCATTTTTTAAGGTATTATTTTCTTCAATATTTTGGGGGGGGTCTCCTTTAGCAAGTTGTTGACTCATTTTTCATTATTTTCTTGTATCATTCTCATTTCTCTTCCCAATTTTTCCTCTACTTCTCTTATTTGCTTTTCCAAATCCTTTTTGAGCTCTTCCATGGCCTGAGACCAGTTCATATTTTTCTTGGAAGCTTTTGATGTAAGCTCTTTGACTTTGTTGACTTCTCCTGGCTGTATGTTTTGATCTTCTTTGTCACCAAAAAAAGATGCTAGACTTGAGTCCTTTTTCACCATCTGTTCATGTTGCCAGCCAACTACTTGACCCTTGAGCCTTTTGTCAGGGTATGAGTGCCTTCAGAATGGAGAGTACTTTGTCCCAAGCTTTAGGGGCCTTTGTGTGCTGCTGTTTTCAGAGCTACTTCTACTCCAGTCACCATAAGCTCTGCCACACCAGCCTTCCTCTTCCCCCAAGAATGGCTAACCAGGACTGTAACCCAGATCCAAGCAGGGCAAAGGCAGAGAATCCTGCCTTTGCACCAGCAAAGCAATCCCTACATTCCTGCTCTGATATGCCACTTGATTCCTCCCACAGGGTAGGCCTGGGGCCAGAAGAAGCTGACTCTGGAACTCTGGAAGCAGCTGCAAGAGCTTCCTGCTGCTGCCGCCCTGCCACCTCTGTTGCCCTGGGGCTGGGGCCAGACTGCACACTTCTTTTACCCAGATCCAGCAGTTTTCCCACTAACCTGTTCCATTGTCTTTGGTGTTGGTGGGTTGAGAGGTCTGGTAATTGCCACAGCTCAGTGATTCAGGGCCCTAAGGCCTGCTCTGTCCAACTCCCGGTCTGGTCTGTCCTGGCACAACCCACACTGGGCTATGCTCCCTTCCCAGTGCAGTGTGATAGACCCTTCCCAGCAACCATCCAGGCCATCTGGGGCTGGAGACTTGTTTCCCTCTGTTATTTCATGGGTTCTATAGCTCTAGAATTTGTTCAGAGCCATTTTTACAGGTGTTTGGAGGGATTTGGGTGAGAGCTTAAGCAAGTCCCTGTTTTACAGCTGCCATCTTGGCTCCACCCTGCAAAAAGACATCTTAAACCCACATAGTGCTGTCTGCACATTGCAGGAGCTAGTGCCAACTGGTACCTAAATAACACTACCAAATTCTACATCATGGCTCTAGGGTAGACTGAGGAGCAAGTGCAGAGGCAATCTGCAGCAGCTGTGTGGTAGTGACTATAGGTTTGGAGTGCAGTCTCAGTTCCAGCCTCCAGCCTAGTTTAAAGTCTGAGAGAAATAACTAGGTCAGGAATCCCAGGTCACAGAGGAGCCTACAGTTCTGTCACCCTAAACCTGCAGAGCTTTATAGCTGGCTGATAATATCTGAGTCCAGTAGTGCCAACAAGAGACTAGCCCACAGGCTTGTAGCCCAAAATTGAACCAAGATCAGAAAGTTGCAAAGCACACACTAGGAAGGTAGTGAAAATAATGATACAACTTTGCCCTAGATCAGACAACTTGAGAAGCACTGAAAGCTTGTAGGTGCCCAGAAGAACTGTCTCGGACACTAAATATCCCAATAAAGCTGCAAAATAACTCAAGAGGACACAAACTTAACCCAAATATACTCTCCTGAATTGTAAATAGTTCAGCCCTAACATAAAATCCAAAGCCAGGAAATAAGCTGAAGGAATGAACAAACAAAAAAGAATCCTGCCATAAAGCACTGGTTTGGAGACAGGAATGCTCAAGACAAAAAGGCAGAGTAAGAGAATAGATCCAAATATGTATAAGAAGATTTTCAAAGAAAAAGACAATTTGGGAATGACTTCAATTCAAATTCTTGGAAGAGACAAAGCAAGAACTGTTTTTCTTTTAAGTTTAGAATCAAATGGGAGTGCATTGAGGAAGGAGAGATGGAAAAAGAATTGAGAGCTATGGAAAAATAATAAGAAAGAACAGTATGGCACAAAAGGCATGAAACCTTGCCCAAGAAACTCCCAGAAAGTCAGAATGATCAAATATAAGTGAAGGACTCCATGAGATAACAAAAAATTTAAGTCAAAAGACTAAACAAATAAAAGAATACATAAAAGCATCTCATAGCACAAGAAACTGACCTGGAAAATAAACAGAAGAGAGATAATTTAAGAATCATTGATCTATCTGAAAGAAATGACCAAAAAAGAGCCTGTACATCATATTTCAAGAGAACTGTCAGAAGAAATAGAAAAAATAATTCCTGTTCACCTTCTGAAAGAAACTCTAACATGAAAGCTTCTAGGAACATTATAGTCAAAAGAGTTTCCAGGTCAAAAATTTAAAAAATATAGCAAGCATACAGAAAAAATAAAAAATTCAAGTACCCAGGAGCCGCAGTCAGAATTATACAAGATTTAGCAGCCACTGCGATAAAATAGCAGAAAGCTTGGAATGTGCTCATTCAGAAGGAAAAAATATCTAGGCTTACAACTAAAAACAACTTACCCCAAAAAGCTAAGTCTAATCAAACAAGGGGAGAAAGTAGATTTTTAATGAATTTGAGGACTTCCAAGAATTTTTCATAAAAAAAGACCAGAAAAGCTTCATAGAAACTTTGAAGTACAAATATAGGAGTCAAGAGAAACATAAAAAGGTAAAAATGATTAAACAATGATAAGGGACTTAAACAATGATAAGTTGTTTATATTCTAATATTAGGAAATGATACACGTGCCTCCTTAGAAGCTTATTATCATCATGAGTTTTGAAGAAGTCTAGTAAGACAATGAGCCTGAGAATGGTTTTGTTATGTTTTAATGATCTTAAAAGAAGAATGAGGAAGAGGGATAGCCTAAGGGGGAAAAAGGTAGAAGAAAGAGGGGGGAGAGAAGGGGGGTGCATAAGCAGAAGACTATATTAACAAGGAGGAAGGGTTGGGGGAGTGGGTGACACTTAAATCTTTCTATCATCTGAACTAATCAAAGGACAGAGTACACCCACACACAGTTGGGTACAGAACTATATTTCACTCAACAGGGAAATTGGAGAGCATGGGAGTATGAGGGGGTGCCTATAAAACAGATGAACAAGTTATGGTATGTAAATGTGAGGGAATACTACTGTGCTAAACTCTATTAGCATAATGACTAATTAGGATTCCAGAAGACTAATGCTGAAACATGCTACCCACCTCTTGAGAGAAAGGTGAAGCACTTAGAATGCAGAATGAGACATTTTTTTGACATGGCCAATGTAGAAAATTGTTTTGATTGACTATATACATATTTCTAATGGGTTTTGTTTTTCTTGTATTCTCCATTAGGGTTTGGGAGTTGGGATGGGAAGATGAGAAGGTGAATCTTGGATAACTAAAACAAATAAAATATTTTTAAATGTTCCCAAAATTATCTTGGTGAGAGCAAAAGAAAAAAGCCAGAGAGGTGATTTATTAATGAAAAGTGCCTAGCTATGAGCCTCAATGCACGTGAGTTGAAACTTGTGAAACCTTAGTTGCAAAGGTCAGGAAACCAAGGCCCTCTGACGTTAAAAAATTTGCCCGTAGTCATTCAGGTAGTTAGAAGCAGAATTAAAATTCAAACCTTGGTCTTCTAATGCCAGATTCAGCATTTTTCTACTATCATTAGAGTTGGGTAGTCATTCACTAGAGCTCTCCCTTAGCATACTGCCAACACTTTGCAAGGTTATAAACATTTATTGTTATGAGGAGTGAAATGGAAATTACCTGGAGCTACAGAGCACAAGTAATGAACAATGTAATTTATTGTGCCCTGAAATAGTAATATGCCAATAAAGAGAATCATTCATTTCAAATGGTGCCTTATTTTTATGTATCATTTTATAATTTTCAAAGCATTTTCTCCAGTATTATCTCATTTAATCCTTAATCCAACTCAGTGAAACAAATAAGACATGCTTTATTATTCTTTTATAGGTGGGGAAATTGAGTCTCAAGAGAACTAAAAAATAATTTGTTGAAGACCAAACAACCAGAACTTGGATGCAAATTTTCTGTCTCCTAGGCCAGTTACTATTCAGGCTATAGCACTCTGGCTAACATCAGTGAGTCAGAAAGCATTTACTAGGCACCTACTACCATCCCAAGCACTGTGCTAAGTGCCAGGGACACAAAGAAAGGTAAAAGATAACCCTTACTGTCAAGGAACAGAGTCTAACAATGGGTAGAACTTTTTGCTACATTTTAGGACAACCCTTTTGTCTCTTAGGACACTGAGTCCTCTAGGTCTGAATTATTGCATTCAGCTCATCAAAGTTTTTGTTCAGAGCTATGCTTAAGATCTAGCTGAGAGGAGTGGGAATTTCACATTTTCTCTCCCACTGAGAGTTTCTTATTCTTCTCCTTTCACAACCACCTTCACACACACACACACACACAACCACTTTACTCTTCAACTGAAATGTGATGAAATTACCTTGAAATGAATGATTAAGTGAAATGTGGAAAAATCCAGAACACATGGTTTTTTTTAAAAAAAAAAATCAGTACTTGTGCTGTGTGCCCTATTATATTCAAGTGGTGCAATTAATTTCAGGAGCAGAGAAGATTCCATGCCCTTTCCCTTTCACTGTTTCAGGGGCATCTATTTTTATAAGGGCAAGAAGCCTTGATAGAGGGTAGGAAGGAAGAATTTGCTTTGGAGAATCTGTACTCTGGGTAGTGGGAGGGGACAAGATGTCCTCTGGATTCCTTTGCCCTTGAGAGAGACTTCTTGCTGGGGTATCTGGGATCCAAGGAGCAGAGAAAGACACTGTAGCCAGAACAAAGCTCCCTCTCCACTATTTCAGCCTCAGGAAACAGCTACTGCTGCATTCAAATCGATGTTGCACATGCCATACGTGGAGTTGGCCATCTTGGGGTGGCAGGGAGAAGCATGGAAAAGAGGTGTCCTCTCCTTCATCAATTATTGTTAGGTGTATTAGACTAGCTAATGAAGGGAATGCTGTAGGTATAGTGCATATTTTAGCAAATAAAGATTGTTGTGGTATTCATGTGGAAAATTCAGGGAGGTAGGGGCTACAATAGTGTAATAAATTGGATTTGGATTTGGACCTGATTGAATAGTCAGATTCAAATAGTCATTAATGTTTCGAGCTTGGAAAGAATTTTTTAGTGGAATTCCCCAGGGAGAAATACTTTCTACAAAACTGTTTAACATTCTTTTCCATGACTTAGATAAAGGAATAAATTAGATACTTATCAAATTTACCACCAGAATAAAGTTCAGAAGGATAGCTGGATGACAAAGGATACAGGGTCGGGATTCCAAAAGGGTTTCGACTGACTAGAACATTGTGTTGAATCTAATAAAAATAAAACTTAATAGAAATAAATGTAAAATTTTATATTTGGAAACAAAAAAAATCTACTTCATAATTGTGATATAAGAATGCATGAAGAAACTGGAAGGTTTTATTGGACTTCAAATGCTATGACTTAACAGTAAAACCTGACAGAATAAAAAAAAAAAAGCTAATGTAATATTATGGTGAATTAAGAGAGTCAGTGTCCAGAAAAAGGAAGATGATAGAACTCTTTGGTTTCTGTACTAGTCGGACCACCATTACAGTATTATATTTTATACAGTATTATATATTATACAGTATTTATACAGTATTATATATTATAGTCATTTCTGGACAACATATTTAGAACAAACATTGATATGTTAGTGTGAGTCAAAAGGATAGATATCCATCCTGGGGATTTTTAAACTGGAAAACTGAAGACTTAAGGAAAATATGACTGTCATAAAGTATTTGGATAATTGTCATGTGGAAGAGAGGTTAGATTTATTCTGCTTGTTTTCACATAGTGGAACTAGCTAGATAGCAAGGTAGGTAGATCAAATTGATAGTTAGGAAGGCAGGGGTGGGGGAGAGAGAGAAACAGAGAGAGAGAGAGAGAGAGAGAGAGAGAGAGAGAGAGAGAGAGAGAGAGAACATTTATTGAGTGCTTAGTACGTGAAAGATACAAACACAAGGAACCAAGATGGTCCTTGTCCTCAAGGAAGGAAAAGATAACACAGTAATGAAAGAAAATCATGAAAAAGGTCAATAATTTGGTAAAGGAGGCCCAAAAAACTGAAGAAAATAACGCTTTAAAAACAGAATAGTCTAAATAGTAAAAGAGGCACAAAAAATCACTGAGGAGAATTTAAGAAGCAGAAATGACTATATGGAAAGAGATGCAGAAAAAATCATTGAAGAAAATAGTTTCTTAAAAATTAGAATTGGATAAAGGAAAACTAATGATTTCATGAGACATCAAGAAACAATAAAACACAATCAAAAGATCAAATGTTTACTTCATGACAGTATACCATACATACACCATACATTTTATTGATTATGAGTCATCTATTTATTCTAAATTATTTTATGGATAAACTCCACATGATAAAAGAGTAGATAATGATTTGATTGCCTTGAAATTAATCCATTTGGGACTTTTTACCATTTCAGTCCTTCCTTGGTGGTAAGAGCAAAGTAGAGGAAAAATTGGGAAGAGAAATGAGAAGGATGCGAGAAAACCATGAAAAACAAGTCAATGACTTGCTAAAGAAGACCCAAAAAAATACTGAAAAATATACTGAAGAAAACAACACCTTAAAAAATAGACTAACTCAAATGGCAAAAGAGCTCCAAAAAGCCAATGAGGAGAAGAATGCCTTGAAAGGCAGAATTAGCCAAATGGAAAAAGAGGTCCAAAAGACCACTGAAGAAAATACTACCTTAAAAATTAGACTGGAGCAAGTGGAAGCTAGTGACTTGATAAGAAATCAAGATATTATAAAACAGAACCAAAGGAATGAAAAAATGGAAGACAATGTGAAATATCTCCTTGGAAAAACCACTGACCTGGAAAATAGATCCAGGAGAGATAATTTAAAAATTATTGGACTACCTGAAAGCCATGATCAACAAAAGAGCCTAGATATCATCTTTCAAGAAATTATCAAGGAGAACTGCTCTGATATTCTAGAGCCACAGGGCAAAATAGAAATTGAAAGAATCCACCGATCGCCTCCTCAAATAGATCCCCAGAAGAAATCTCCTAGGAATATTGTCGCCAAATTCCAGAGCTCCCAGATCAAGGAGAAAATATTGCAAGCAGCCAGAAAGAAACAATTTGAGTATTGTGGAAACATAATCAGAATAATCCAAGATCTAGCAGCTTCTACATTAAGAGATCGAAGGGCTTGGAATACGATATTCCAGAGGTCAACGGAGCTAGGACTAAAACCAAGAATCACTTCCCCAGCAAAACTGAGTATCATGCTCCAAGGCAAAATATGGATTTTAAATAAATAGAGGACTTTCAAACTTTCTCAGTGAAAAGACCAGAGTTGAATAGAAAATTTGACTTTCAAACACAAGAATCAAGAGAAGCATGAAAAGGTAATCAAGAAAAGGAACAAGAAAAAGAAATTGCAAGGGACTTACTAAAGTTGAACTGTTTTGTTTACATTCCTACATGGAAAGATGATGTGTGATTCATGAGACCTCAGTATTAGGGTAGTTGAAGGGAATATGCATATATATATATATCTTTATGTATATATATATATATATCTTTATGTATATATATGTATATGTGAGTGTGTATGTATGTATATATGTATGTGTGTATATATATATATACATATATTATATATATATATAGAGAGAGAGAGAGAGAGCAGCACAGGGTGAGTTGAAGATGAAGGGAAGATATCTAAAAGAAATAAAATCAAATTAAGGGATGAGAGAGGAATATATTGAGAGAGGGAGATAGGGAGAGAATATATTGAGAGAGGGAGATAGGGAGAGATAGAATGGGGTGGATTATCTCGCATAAAAGTGGCAAGAAAAAGCAGTTCTGTAGGAAGAGAAGAGAAGACAGGTGAGGGGGAATGAGTGAATCTTGCTCTCATCAAATTTCAGCTGAGGAGGGAATACTATACATACTCATTTGGGTATCTTACCCCACAGGAAAAAAAGGAGGAAGAAGATAAAAAAAGGGAGGATGACAGAAGGGAGGGCAGATGGGGGTAGAGGTAATCAAAAACAAACACTTTTGAAAGGGGACAGGGCCAAAGGAGAAAACTCAATAAAGGGGGATAGGTTTGGAAGGAGAAAAATATAGTTAGTCTTTCACAACATGAGTATTGTGGAAGGGTTATACATAATGATATGAATGTGGCCTATGTTGAATTGCTTGACTTCTTAGGGAGGGTGGGTGGGAAGGGAAAAGGGGAGAGAATTTGGAACTCAAAGTTTTAAAAACAGATGTTCAAAAAAAAAAAAGTTTTTGCATGCAACTAGAAAATAAGATACACAGGCAATGGGGCATAGAAATTTATCTTGCCCTACAAGAAAGGAAGGGAAAAGGGGATGGAAGGGGAGTGGGGTAACAGAAGGGAGGGCTGACTGGAGAACAGGGCAACCAGAATATATGCCATCTTGGAGTGGGGGGGAGGGTAGAAATGGGGAGAAAATTTGTAATTCAAACTCTTGTGAAAATGAATGCTGAAAACTAAATAAAAAAAATCTTAAAAAAAATGAATAAAAATATGTCAAGCAAACACCATGTTCCAAGTTCCTGGTCATTCAACTTAACTCAACAAGAATTTATTATAATTTAAAAGGCATGGTTCTAAACAGTATTGGACAGTGAAAATGGGGAAAAACAGACCCTGCCAAGGAGTTTACTTTGCATAGTTGGATACTACAAGTTAATTTTAGAAGAGAGGCCACACTAACAACTGGTTTGATTAGTAAAGGCTTCTAGCTGAGATTTGGAGGAAGCAAAGGATTACATTTTATAAGAGATAGAGGTGAAGAACAGGTGCTTTCCAGGCGTGGTGTGCAGCCTATGGAAACGGGCAGAGGAAGGAGATGCAATGCTGAGTTTGAGGAACAGCAAGTAGATCATTTAGGTTGAAATATAGAATGTGTGAAATGGAATAATATAAAATAAGTCTGAAAAAGGAGTCTGAAACCTGATTATGAAGGACTTTTGATAGCAACATGAGTTAGCATTTTATTCTAGAAGAAACAGGTAATAACATAAGATTCTTGAGTAGGAGACTGATATGGTCAGACATATGCTGTAGAAAGGGCAGCAAAGTGGCACAGTGGATAGACTTCTGGGCCTAGAGTCAGGAAGACTGATCTTCCTGAGTTCAAATACGGTCTTAGACACTTACGTAGCTGTATGACCCTGGACAAGTCACTTAACTCTGTTTGCCTTCTTTTCCTTATCTGTTAAATGAGCTAGAAAAGTAAATGGCAACTCCACTATATTTGCCAAGAAAACCCCAAATGGGGTCATGAAGAATTGGGCATGACTATAAACAATGCAACAGCAATAAAATGTTATAGGAAAATTATTTTGGCAGCTTTTTGAGGAATTGTATGGAGAGAGAGGAGATTAGGAGACTATTGCAGTCATCTAAAGCAATGTTCTCCAAATTTTTTTGATAACGTATCTCTATCAATAAAAAAATAATTGTGTACTCTAATATATGCATATGATTTATTTTAAATTATATGCATGTGCCATTTCACTAATAATTACTGATAATTTGGATATAAAACTTACACAAAAATAGAAATTAAAAGGATAAGATAAAAATGAAATAATATTTTATCTTAAAGTCAATAGATTTGGTGATTTTTTTTCAGTTAGCAATATTTTTTTTTGGAGGGAGCACTCTTAATTTAGCACAGTAATTCCCAACGTTTTTTTGAAGTCTCAGCTCAATTCATCTGACTTTTGTTTTCAACATGCCAGTCATTATGCCTTCTGAAATTATTGCTATATGGGACGTATCTATGCCTAAATTAAAATGAATTAAAATAAAGTTTGTTTTGTGATTTGCGAGATAATTGAAAAGCTCTAAAGTTATATAAATCTGGAGTTATCAATAACTTTCCTACCATTAGCACCATTCAAAAAGGACTGAAAATGAAAACATATATATTTGGATGTATTTGGGAAACTCTTGATAATTTTCTTCTACTGGACCGGACATTCACCTGGTCTTTCTAATACCGCTATTCAAAAATTCAGTGAAACTCAGCAATAAAATTAGCACATGCTTTGATTATAGTAGGCCCTTAGTATCATTTATTCATTGATTAAAAGGGTTTTTGCTTTTGTATATTGGAAACTTGACAATCACAGGAATAAAAAAATAGAGATATGAGTTTACCATTACAGTAAATCTTTCCATTTAGATAAAACAATATTAAAATAAAATTAAGACAAAAACCAGTAAACTTTACAGTGAGCATAATTTTTATTAATATTGGTTTTATTTTTGAATTTCTAATAAGACTGCACATTATGTATCTCAATAATCAGTTCCTTGGTATTTTGTAAATGATTGTTTCTTCCCTGGCCATATTTGTGAAAATTGAGTTTTGTTATATCTCCAAACATATCTTCATTCCTTTTAAGTCAGTCCATGTTTTTCAATTATATCAGATTACTTCTATTTAATAAAACTGCAAGTGGTTCTGGAAGTACTTAAATAAGCACTGTGCTCTAAGTTGGCTTAAAGTTACTTCAAATAGTATGGCAGAAACTAGGCGTAGACCAACATCTCACACCCTACAAAAAAAAAATAAGATTGAAATGGGTACATGATTTAGACATAAGGGATGATACCATAAGCAAATTACTAAAGCAAGGAATAGTTTACCTGTCAGATCTATGGAGAATTGAAGAATTTATGACCTAACAAGAGATAGAGAACATTATGAAGTGCAAAATGGATAATTTTGATTACATTAAATTAAAAAGTTTCTGCACAAACAAAACCAATGCAACCAAGATTAAAGGAAAGCAGAAAGCTGTGAAACAACTTTTACAGCCAGTGTTTCTGATAAAGGCCTCATTTCTAAAATATATAGAGAACTGAGTCAAATTTATAAGAATGCAAGTCATTCCCCAATTGATAAATGGTCAGGGGATATAAATAGGAAGTTTTCAGATGAAGAAATTAAAGCTATCTATAATCATATAAAACACTCTAAGTCACTATTGATTAGAGAAATGCCAATTAAAACAACTCTGAGGTACCACTTCACATGAATCAAATTGGCTAATGTGACAGAAAAAGAAGATGATAAATGTTGGAGAAGATATGGGAAAATTGGGACACTAAAGCATTGTTGGTGGAGTTGTGAACTGATCCAACCAATATGGGGAACAATTTGGAACTATGCCCACAGGGCTATAAAATTTTGCATATTCTTTGATTCAGCAATACCCCAAAGAAATTATAAAGAAGGGAAAAGTACCGATATGTACAAAAATATTTACAGCAGTTCCTTTGTGTTGGCAAAGAATTAGAAATTGAGGGGATGCCAATCAATTGGGGAATGGCTGAACAAGCTGTGGTATATGAATGTAATGGAATACTATTGTTCTACAAGAAATGATGAGCAGGCAGATTTCAAAAAAACCTGGAAAGACTTACATCAATTGATGCTGAGCGAAGAGAGCAGAACAAGGAGAACATTGTACACAGTAACAGCAACATTGTGCAATGATTAACTATGATAGACTTAGTGCTTCTCAGCAACACAATGATCCTAGACAATTCCAAAAGACTCGTAAGGGAAAATGCTATCCACATCCAGAGAAAGAGCTATGGAGTCTGAATGCAGATCAAAGCATATTATTTTTACTTTTTCGGTTGTTTTTAGTTCTGTCTTTCTTGTGGTTTTCCCCTTTTGTTCTGACTCTTCTTTCACAACATGACTAATGTGGAAATATATTTAACATGTACATGTTAACATATATAATGTATGTTAACATGTATAACCTGTATCAGATTTCTTGCTCCCTTTAGGAGGGAGGAGGAAAAGGATGGAAGAAGGGAGAGGGAAAAATTTGGAACTCAAAATTTTATGGAAACAAATGTTGAAAACTATCTTTACATGTAGTTGGGAAAAAATAAAATACTACTGAGGGAAAAAATGAAACTAAAAAAATAAAGCTACTTCACTAGGTAAATCAATATCTATTTTATTAAGCCCAAGTTGAAATGCCCTAAATTAATTATATTATATGTTATATATATTATGTATATGACATATAATTATGTGTTAAATTAATTATAAACAATATTATAAATGAAAGGCATAATAGAATGTAAAATGAGATATATTAATAATTGAGGTATAAACTACTAGAAAACAAATTTGTAAAACAATCCACTTACTCATTCTAATATCTCATTTCTAATTTCTCTGTTTCTTAAAAACTTGATTACACAGCTAGCAATATCAACAATAGATGATTTCATATGAAATAATCTCCCAGTGCCACTGATAGAAGGAATATACAATGAGCTGATAATCAATGATCAATTTAGAGATTACTCCACAAAAAATTTACAAATGTCTCTTGCAAGTCTTATTGAATAAAGAGGACTTTCATGACATGCCCATGGCTTTTACTTATGCTAATGAGACAAAAATGGATGTGTGAATTTTCTTCCCTACCTGGTAATCCACACAAATCTTCTTTAGCTATTTGAAGTTAGGGAGCAAATACGGTCTATAGTAAAAATTGACTGCCATCATATGGGCAACTCACACCTGTCTTATGTGACCATTATGAATGAGTTGCAATATAGTAGACATTTTTCATTGAGAGTACGCATTAATCATGTGATCACCAAAAACTCAGAGGGATAAAATGTGTATGAGTAGTATTTTTGAAAGAGGACAGAAATTAATTGGTATAAATGGATGATGCTTTTTTTTTGGAAGGAAGAGAAATTTGCTTAGTTATCTGACTGAAAATCCCTTTCCTTACACATAAAAGCTACAGAAATATATGACAGGATATATTGAGCAAAATCTCAAGTTCTAAAGCACATTTTGAATGTTTCTGTGGAAAGAATTTATACAATTTGAGAAATATTGATATTGGGTAGAAAATCATATCATCAGAAAGCCATTTCTTTAAACATGTTAAAGAAAAAATCAAAAGTTGCCTATTATGCCTTTGTCATGCTTACAGTTTCTTGTTAGTATATCCTTGCTGGTATTTACTCTCAATGTTTACAAATCAGATTTCAGACAAAATATCTGAAAGCATTCATAGAACAATTTAAAAGTTCAGTGTAGTTGGCTTAGTTTGTAATTCAGTAAAATCCAGTAAGGATTTATTGAGCAGGTATTACATCTGAGACCTGACAGTGCTAAAAGGTACAGAAAAGAAAGCAAGGGCTGAATTTTTCAAGCACCAAATACCCCAGATCACACTATCGCTATCTTCCTTCACAGACCATTTCTCTTCACCCATAGTAGCATTCATCAAGGGAACCCTCTCCCACCACAAAGACAAATCCTCTTTCCTTTCTTCCCCCTTTTCAATCCTTCCCTCCTCTTCCTCACCAACTCTCCTTTAGGCTTTTCTCTTTTTTTGAGACTACAGGGGTCAGCTTTCTCTCATTGCTAACCCTCAATTTGACCTGGGTACCTCATGTATTCCTCTCTATCCCTCTGCTCTCCTCCCCTTTCCCCCTTTCATGTACCACCCTATGCTGTAATGTAGTCTCACCAAAAAAAAGAAACTAACAAAAATTTGATTCACCCATAGGCAGGGTGTCTCCAGGTTCTAGTCATAATGGCCTAGGCCCACCTCTTCATTCTTACCTTTACTGGATTTCTACCTTCATCCCTGTCTCCTTGTATACAATTTTTTAAAAAGTCTCATATTTATCTTTCTGTTGTTAGTCCATTGCTGTTACCATCCTTGGCTGATACATTTATTCACTCCTCTTGCATTACTGTTGTCTGGAATGTTTAAGAAGCAAATAAAGTTTTAGTTCTGGTTTCTTTAGAAAAAAATTTTTTCAATGTTTCTTTATTAGTCAATGTCTCTCTTTTTTCCATCTATGGTTAGGGTCAGATTTCAAGGTAGGTAACTTTGGGCTATATCCTGAGTTCCATAGTTCTTGGGAACACAGTATACCATCCACTCATATGTTTTCTGGTGGATGCAGAGTAGCTTAGAGTTATTTAAATTTCCTTTCCTTTGTACTTGAAGATCTTAGAGAACTTGTTCCTGAATTCAATTGTTAAATTGAACCACTGTGTGTCTTGGAGTTTTGGGTTTTCTGGAGGTGATTTATGAATTCTTTCCATTGGTATTCAATTTTCTATGTTCAGAAGTTCTGAGCAGTTCTCTCCTATTATTTCCTTAATTGTGGTGTTAAGTTTTTTTGTCATTTCATGTTCTTCTGGAAGACCTATGATCCTTTGATTGCTTCTATGTGTCTTGTATTAAGGTCAGTATGTTTAGCTTGCATAGTGAACATATTTTTTTCATGTTATTGTTTTTGCTTCTTTTCTTCTAGATTGTCCCTTACTTCTGTATTCTACATTCCTATTCTTTGGCTTTCTTTTTTTTATTTGGTGAGAGTTGCCATTGCAGATTCCAATTTTTCTATTCTGCTCATTATTTTTGCTGCCCAGGCCATATATTTTCCTCTTATGATTCTCATTTGAACCCACTCAAAAACAGTATGTTGTGGTTCTATGTTCTCTTCACATTCCTCTGTCTCATCAAGAGTTAGATTGTTTTCTTTTGTTTTGCAGGAATTATTCATAGATGCTGGAACTAGTTTATTAGATTCAGGGGATATATTTCCTTGGGTGTCAATGTTTTCCTTATTAATTTATCTGTTTATGTTCAAGGAGTTTTCTCCTTCTTAAAATCTTTGGTAACATCAGTCTTTCTTCCCCCTGATTTTTCTATTTTGCTCACTTTCTGACTCTGTCCCCTCTCATAGTACTTTTCTCAGAGACTACATCTTGAACCATCTTAGTGTCCTCCTATACCAGGCAACTCATGGTTCACTAGAGGAAGTCTCTGCCCCAGGTGACTTTTTGATGGACAGAAATGGCCTCAGCTGGTTGCTGAGTTCTTTCTCTCAGGCTTAGTGAAGTGCTGCCCATCTCCCCACCCCATACCCCATACACACAGTGTCCTATCCTGGTGTCCTGACTTGTTACCTCTATTCCTCAGGACTCTGGCCTGGCACTGGCACTTCAGAAGGCTACAGCACTGATGCTACAGGGTTGTCTTTCCTGGAACAGGCTGTCTGTTGTGACCCCCAGCAAGTTTTTGTTTCTGATGGGCTACTGCTGCACTAGCTATCTGTCATGGCTTGAGCAAAATTCCACAGCCAAGAGCCAGGGTCTCTATATCACTGGAAAGAAAGGAAGGGATAGAGTAAGGGGTTGGATTTTGTTGCAAGACTGTATGTCAGGTCTTTGGGTCTGTTAGTGCAGCCTTGCTGCTGGTAGCATAGGAAGTAGGGGAAGGGTGCTGAGTGAGCTCAAGGTAGGTGGGCTGGTTCTAATTGTAACTTTCTTTTGGATTCTGGGTGTCCTAGACCATGAAGACAACTGAAATTGCCTTATCTCTGGCACGTAACTTCTGTTTTGGAGAAGTCTGAGAGGTTGTGGGGATCAAAGAAAATGTTTAGTCCTTTATCCTGTTGCTCTCATGTGACTCCACAAACACATATAGTTAAGCAGAACAAATTCCCACATTGGCTATTTCCAAACACACACAAATACTCGTGCTCATGCACATGTGTATATTCATGCAGGTATGCCTCAATCTGTCTTATGAGTCTATTATTTATCAGGAGGTGAGCAATATGTTTCATGGTGAGTCTAGATTATGTTCTTGATTGGGTATAGCTTAGGCTAGATGGCCTCTGAAATTTTCAGTGATGACAAACTGTGATTCATATTACTAATGAGTAAATTGAAATTCAAAGAAATTAAATGACTTGTTCAAGGTTACCCAGATGGTGCCATACCAAGGAATCAAACCAGGTTCTCTCCAGAATCCAAATCCCATGTGATATCAACTATGTCATGCTTCATCTCAAAAAATAAATAATATGAGAAGAAAATGGGGACAGAAAGGAATGCTTTAATATTTCTATTTTAAAGGATCTGTAAGCTCATAAATGTGACCATATATTAGTGCAGAATTGCAATCCATACGTACTTTTACTTTTTCATTTGGTGTAATCATTGTCTATATTCTCCCCACAGATTCTCCACAGAGGATCCAGTGTACTTGAGATTTTTCTCTAAGTGGGTACCAATACATCATGGAGCCTGTGTATCTGCTCTCCTGCACTCTCACTACATGACTGATCTGCCTCCTTTTTTGTTGACTCATATCCTCAATGACATTCCTTATGATAATACTTTCATGTAGATTATCAATGGAAATATGCTACAGCCTACTTGCACCTATTGTGCATCTCTCTATTGGCATTTGGGCCACATACAACCTTGCTTCATTGGAGATTGCGGTCTTTAGTGAAAAAGTATTCATTAAGTGTCTACCACATGCCAAATACTGGGCTAAGCGCTAGGGATACAAGAAGATAAGCAAGAACAGTCCAAATTATCAAGAAGCTTACATTCCAATGAAGGAGTCAAGACACAAAGGGGAGTGATATCCAGGGAGAGATATTTTGTTCCAGAAACAATGACAGAATGAACTTTATCATAGTTGAAATTTTTAAAGTACAATGTAAGTGCAAGATATTATCAATAATAACAGCAACAATATGTTAATATTATATATGCCATATGCCATTAATGATAATATTAACATACTATATTAGACAAACAGGAGGAAGTATAAGATAGAGGGAAATACACAGGTAGTAATCATAACTGTGAATGTGAATGGGAAGAACTCTCCCATAAAATGGAAGCAGATCAAAAACCAGAATCCCACAATATGTTGCTTACAAGAAAAAGACTTGAAGCAGAGAGACACATACAGAGGAAAGGTAAGGGGCTGGAGCAAAATTTATTATGTTTCAGCTGAAGTAAAAAAAAAAACAGGGGTAGCAATCCTGATATTAGACAAAGTAAAAGCAAAAATAGACCTAATTAAAAGAGATATGAAAGGAAACTACATCTTGCTAAAAAGTATCATTGCCAATGAAACAATCAAATTAGAAGAGCAAGGAATAGTCTGTTTATCAGATCTATAGAGAGGGGAAGAATTTGTAACCAAACAAGAGATAGAGAGCATTAAGAAATGTAGAATAGATAACTTAGAACATATTAAATTAAAAAACTTTCCTACAAACAAAACCAATGCAACCAAATTAAAAGGAGAGCAGAAAGCTGGGAAACAATATTTACAGCTAGTGTCTCTGATAATAAAGGCTCATTACTCAAATATATGGAGAACTGAGTCAAATTTGTGAGAATACAAGCCATTCCCCAATTGATAGATAGTCAAAGGATATGAAAAGGCAGTTTGCTGGTGAAGAAACCAAAGATATCTTTAGACATATGAAGAAGTGCTCCAAATCACTTTTGACTAGAGAAATGCAAACTAGAACAACTCTGAAATGCCACCTCTCACAAATAAGATGGGCTAATATGACAAAAAGGAAAATGTTAAATGTGGGAGAGGATGTGGGAAAATTGGGACACTGATGGTGGGACTGAGAACTGATCCAACCATTCTGGAGGGCAATTTAGAACTATTGCCAAAGGGCAAACAAACTATGATTTTTTATGGTCCCTTTGATCCAGCAATACCACTACTAGGTCTGCATCCCAAAGAGATCATTAAAAAGGGAAAATTTACCACTATCATGGTGGTAAAATATTGGAAATTGAGGGGGTGCCCACCAATTGTGAAATGGCTGAACAAGCTGTGGTATATGAATATAATGGAATACTATTGGGCAATAAGAAATGATGAACAGGCAGATTTAAAAAAAAACCTGGAAAAACTTACACAAACTGATGCAAAGTGAAATGAGCAGAACTAGGAAATCACTGTACACAGTATCAGCAACATTGTGTGATGATCAGCTATGAATAACTCAGTTTCCTCAGCAACACAATGATCTAAGACAAGTACAAAGGACTCAGGAAGGAAAATGTCATCCATACCCAGATAAGGAACTGATGGACTCTGAATGCAGATATAAGCATATTTTTCACTTACTTTATTCTTTCTCATTTTTTTAATCTGCTTCTTTTTCCACAACTGTGGTGAATACGGAAATATGTTTTACATGATAGCATATGTATAAATTATATCAAACTGCCTACCATTTTCAGAAGAGGCGAAGAGAAGGAAGGAGGGAAGGAGAAAAATTTGGAACTCAAAATCTTGCAAAAATGAAAGCTAAAAATGTTCTTGATATATAATTGGGAGGAGAAACAAAAAATAAAGTAAAAAGGGGAGTGAGTAAAAGTAAACTTCTTATATGAAGAAACTACTGTGGCATGGTAGAGAAAGTGCAGAAAGAGGAAATATTCCAGAAATTCCAGAAATCAGGAATAAAGCCCAGAGATGAATAAAACATGACTGGACTAGATGCTTTCCTTTAAAAGATTGTGATGTATGATAACTTGAAAATGCTAAAAGTATGGTAAATTTTCCCAGATGCAACCAATCCACTCATCCTCCTATTTCTTCCTGAGCTTAATTCACTGTCCATCTGCAATGCCTACCCAAGAGAGCTGTAATGATATGATAACTCAATGGACTAGCCATCTGTAATGGCGAGCAGGATGGGACTTTTTGTTGTTTTTTGTTTTGGAGTGCTTTTCATCACTAAGGCTATGAAGTAACTTTGAGTTTTGCCTTTGTTTCAATCAAAAGTCTTTGATTGAATTGGGAGTCTTTAATGACCTGCTTAAGTCATGGGAAGGCCTAGGTCACATGGGTTTGAGTTATATGGTTGTGATGTCTTCTGACTCTGAAGAACTGTACATATATTCTGAGGTTAGCATTTTGCTTGGGGCTCACACGCTGGAAGAGTGTCATGTGATTTGACCAGACTAGACTCTGGGTAGCTTTTAGATCCCCCTGGCTTTGAAAACCCAGATGTTGGTGCTTCTTTCTCTGGTAATTATGTATGTATGTACTGCTATGGACAGACAGAAGCTCTGTCTGCTGATTTGTATTATTTGCTCTGTTTATATAATTTCTGCTTGTAATTTCTGTTTGTATTTTCTCTGAAGTCCAGGGTGCTAACTTTTTCCCCTAAATTAAGTGAATGATATATGTATGTTTAATTAAAGTGAGATTATAAACCCCCTTAAAGTTGCTTTCCTTAGAAAAGCAGATCAAAGAACCTGTGCTAGTCGCCCTCCTGTGTGATGGTGTTATTGGCCTTACACAGCCATAGTAGTGGCAAGTAGCGTTGTCGTTACACCATCTAATGGCATATCATAACCTGGATAATACCTGCCTTTCATCGATTTGGCTTTTCCTATAAGGATAATAGAATAATAAGACAATATATTTAGAAAGGAAGGAAAATGTTAGTCCAAACTAGTCCCAACCCCTAATTTTACAGATACATTTTAGAGATCAACTGTCACCAAGAGAGGTTAAGAAATTTCTCCAGTGTGTATGCGTTATTCTTCTTTATGTGGAAGCCATTTTCCAGGAATAAATTAGGCATTGCTGGAAATATAACTGAACTTTTAGGCCAGTGGAACCCATGTGGAATTCTTTCTATGGTGTACTAATAGAGGAAAAATACTTTATATAAATTGGCTATGACTCTAACATATATGGCATCTAATTCCCAAGGCATTCTATAAATTACTTTTGTAATGTGTAAAATGAATAATTTAGTAATGAGTAAAAATTAAGAATAGTATAGTTGTATTTTATTTATTAACATTAAATTGTTCTATTAATTCTTAGCACTATTAAATTCAGTAATGCTAAATAAGAGCATTAAAATAATGTACTCAAGATTATTAAAGTGTAAGAATAATATTATTTGTCTTACAAAATAAAATTCTTAGAAGAACATAATTGTGGCACTAGAAGAAACTTTAGAGGTTTACTTAGAGGTTAATTAACAGTCTAAATTTCCAAGAAGGTTATTAAAATAGACATTACTTTAAAATTCTAAGGAGAGTTTTGTAAAGTAAGAATCAAAGGGAAAAATAAACAAATACAGAACCACAGAAATTAATGAATTTATAGTGAACATATTTCTGCCAATTCTTGAGCCCTCTAAGTGGCAACCCTGCCTTAAGTCTCTCTCTCTTCCAAATTATCCTACGTAGTTCTAGCATATTAGGCTTTCTAAAAGACAGTACTCATACTGTTACACCCTGTTATTCTACCTCACTCAAAATGCTTCAATGATTCCCCATTGCTTTTTGAATAAAGTCCAAAATATCTAACTTGACATTCTTTTAAAATTTTAAACTAATTCATGCATAATTAAATAAATTTGAATTTTAAATTAGAATGTTAAATTTAAAAGTTTTTATTTTCATTTCCAAATTCTCTCATTTCTTCCTCCACCTATTGAAAAGTCAAAAAATATGGTATGCATTACACATATGAAGTCATTCAAAACATTTCTGTATTATTAGCTTGACATTCAAAGCCTTCCACAAACTGGCACCTTCCAATGCTTCTAGTCTTATCTCACACTATTCCCTATCAATTACTTGGTATTCTAGTCAAACTAATTTTCCCTCTTTCTCCCCTAGACTAGCCTGTCCTTTCCCAATTTTGTGCTTTTATTCATGTCCTGGTTTATGCCTGGAAACAATCATCATCATCTCTTTTATTGTTAGTTTCATATGCATAATATGTGTGTATATATATACATATATGTGTATGTATACATATGTATGTATATGATATATGGAGAAAGAGAGAGAGAGAGAGAGAGAGAGAGAGAGAGAGAGAGAGGACTTCTTTCTTGTGTAGCCATTTAAAAACTCTGGGGGCCTTATCCCAACTCCCACTTGCACTGACAGTCTGGATCTCCAAAAGGATAGCTACATCTTTTCCCTTAGGATCCTAGGGATCCTAAACCCCTTTGGAGTTTGGGTGTCTTTCTAATGCTATAACCTCAGGCTCCCATCCCAGTGTGTTCTCCCCATTATTAATCACTAATTATAGTTAGTATCTCCTTGGTATCATTGATCAGCTTAGAGCACAATGCTTTACATGTAGGTAGCACTTCAAAAGTGCTTTATTCAGTCATTCATTTGCCCCACCTAATTCACTTCCAAATGAGGGGAAGCCAGCAAGGAGAAGTCGTTCCCTTGCTTGTGGGAACCAGCATCTTGATTTCAATCCACTGCTAGATTGGCTCAGACAGATCACTTGAGGATTTGCTTCTCACTAGTCTCAACTATCTACACACTCCCATCCCCCTTGTGCTCTCTCGATGTTTTAAAGCTCACAAGGTCAAAATCTAGTCTATTTTGACTTGATTCCATCCTTCACTTAAATCAGGAAAGAATGGCTACAACAGAGCCATGTGCTCATAGCTTCTGGCAAACTGGGTATAAGTAGGCCATTGGAACTGGAGCAACCTCTCTCAGTAACAATAGGGCCATGTCCTTGTGGCTTTGTACTGGCTCCTGATAAGAAAGCCTCCTTTCACACAGAGGCCTACGGCAGCTCTTCCTCCTTTCTCATCACCAGGAAAGAAAAGAGGGCTCGCTTGACTGGTTAATGGTCTTTTTAAAACATGCTCGATTCTGGGTCAGCAGCCAATCAAAAAGAAACAGAGTAGGCAGACCAGAAACAGTCAAAGAATAACGGAGCCTGCTCTGAAATGCACATAGGGGACTGCATTAAGCTGAGCATGCTATGCATGTTTATAAAGGCTGGGCTCTTATTGACCAGTTCCCTGTCAGACTCTCTCTAAAGGAAAAGTTCAGCAAAACCAACTGACATCCTCAGCACTCTGATTGTGGTTGCGAAATTTGGTACTCATAGTCATGGACCACCTTTCTACTGAGAGAGTAACCTCATTACCTGTTCTCAAGCTTTACTGGTAATTGCTTTTAATCTTAGTTCAGTTATGTTTTAGTGTTGTCTTCATTTAGATTACCCTAGTCATTGGCCTGCTCTAAGCCTTTTGAGGCTGCGACAAAACTTTTTACTATCTGTATATTGATATCCACATTGGATAGGTCTAGAAAACCTTTTAAGATCCTTAGGTCTTTCCTTAGGATCCTAGGATTGAGAGCCGTAAAGAACTTTAGACATTAAATCTAAGTACTCTCAAATAGGACTCTGGCTCCTTAGATACACTGTACCATAACCACCTGCCCAAGAGTAACTTCTACCTTCTCTGGTAACTAATGCCAGATTCTAGAATTCACTTTTGTTCATAATAAGTATAGCTGGGATTGCTCATCTTCTGTTCTCCATGCAACAAGATGGCCTTCCCAGGGTAAGTTCATCACCTGTAAATTCACCACCATGCTTCTAACTTAAGCCTTGATTGACAACAACTCCCTTAGCTTCCTCTCCTCTCTATTGGAGGCCTGGAGGTTAGAATACCAAACTCTTCCCAATGTTCTCCTTTATACAGGGCAGAAACTGGACTCCATTTTCCATCTGCTGCCTTGCCTAGTTTTGACTCCATAGAGCAAGATGCCCTCACACTTGCTACCAGTTAATTGTGTCCCCCCAATTTCCTGCCTCCCTTTGTGTGTTGTCTCCCCCTTTAAATTGTAAACTCCTTATGTCAGGGAATATCTATTTTTTATTGATTGTATCCCAAGAGCTTAGCATAGGGCCTGGCACATAGTAGGTACTTAATAATTATTCACTGCATTGGATTAATCCTCCAATACACTTGATGAAGTTACAGATGCATTTGTTGATCTGACTCAGCTCCTCTTTCCAACTTCATTTTAAATACTATGTCAACATCCTCATATGGGACACCAAGGACTAACTTGTTTAGTCTCTAGATGTGATGTTCAACTTTCATTGATTATAGAAATAGATTAGAGAGACAGTGATAAATATATTCCATTTTCCATCTAGTTGTTGTCTTCTGGCTATTCTTACATTTTAATGTTCCTATGATGATATGGCTCAGTAGTCTCACAGTGAGCTTTTTGGAAATTTGCCTTTTCCTCCATTGCTTTTTTGGGGGTTTGTTTTACGAGGCAAAACTGCTGTCTTCTGCTGTTCTCTTCTGTGTTGTTATATAGATCAATTTGTCTTCTAAATCTATATTTCTCTTGGTTGCCATGTCTTTCCACTTGGCAAATAAATTTATTATTTGTTGACTGAGGTGGTTGTTGGATTTTTTTTGGCTTCTGTTACAATAAATTACAAAAACTGGGAGATTTTTTGTTTCATACTCATACTTAAGGCTGCTTTTTTTCTTCTGGTGATTTTGTATGGCTTCCAGCCATGGAATAATAGTCTCTGAAGATGAATCACCTAAAAGGCAATTGAAAAATATGTCATGGGAATTAACAGGCTAGAATGCATTTTAAAAAATTACACAGGTAAAGCATTTTAAAAGATATTAACAGAGAAATAAATGACTTGGAGGGAAAAGATAGGCTGATTACTTAGTAAGTACAAGAGATATCTGATAGACAGCCCTTGTACAATGAAAAGGAAGGCCCCCAGCACATTAGAAGGACCTCCTGTAGTGTATTTATGAAAGGAAATTGACAAAATTAACATAGGATGGTCAGGTTTAGATAGCTTGAGATATTCAACCATGGAAGTAGCACCCACATAAATGAAATCACAGATCCACCAGAGCGTTACTATATTTCATGCTTTAAAATAAATGATAATTTTTTAAAGTTCTAAT
Source organism: Trichosurus vulpecula (assembly GCF_011100635.1). Taxonomy (NCBI): domain Eukaryota; kingdom Metazoa; phylum Chordata; class Mammalia; order Diprotodontia; family Phalangeridae; genus Trichosurus; species Trichosurus vulpecula. The sequence goes on along the minus strand of NC_050577.1, from coordinate 182,503,533 downwards.
ACTAAGAATAATTGGGAGAAGGAGGTAGTATACATGAAAGCCAAACATATAAATATTTCCAGGTATATAAGGAATCCTAAAATATGCCTGTGGCTACTGGGAAAACATTAGCTCTAAAATCTACAGAGATGAGGGGCATAGGTTATGGAGGGATAGTAAAGGTCCAAAATTCAAGTCATTAGTTTAGCTCTGCTCTAAGACACTTATACTGCAAAAAGTTTCAAACATCCTCTTATGATTTTTTGGAATTTTTGCAACATATAAAAACAAAGACCTTCAAGGGGAATTATCATATCTTAAGAAAAGTCTCTAAAGTTCAGTGGTTATTATAGAACAGAGGTCAGCAACCTCTTTAGCCTAAAGTGATGCCAAGAAGGTTATTGTTGTTGTTCATCCTTCCTTCTTGAAGAGAGGACCATAACATCTGGGAGGTGATGCCATGACATGCAAGTGAATTGGATTTAAGTGAGGGAGAGCTGTGCAAAGCTGCCAACCTCACTTTCCCCTCCAAAGCCCTCTGAGTCCAGTGGCAAGATATATATCAAGACAACTGGAGATGGCCCAGGATGCAGTGGAGGACCTTGGCTCTTTTAAGCTAAGGTCTTTAACCCATTTCTGTTTGACTGAGGCAAAGCCCATTCAGTGATTAAGGCTAAGAAAGACAGGAGGCAAAGAATGGTGTCTTTTATCTAGTCAAAAAAAATCAATCTGGGAGGGAAAGACCCTCAGGATTTCTAGCCAAACCAGAAACAATTGATATTTACATTCACTGAGTCAATCAAGGCCCAAAGAATGATCTGGTGGCTTGGCCTGGGACCTATTGTTGGTCAGTCAATGAGAGCCAGAGTGACTTGGGTTTAAGGTATGGTCCTTAAGAAAGAGATGTAGCCAGTAAACCTCAATATATCTTTTGACGTTTCAACAATTAAAATTTACATTCCTCTGGGGGGAAGGGAAGGGAAGGGAAGGGAAGGGAAGGGAAGGGAAGGGAAGGGAAGGGAAGGGAAGGGAAGGGAAGGGAAGGGAAGGGAAGGGAAGAAAGAAAGAAAGAAAGAAAGAAAGAAAGAAAGAAAGAAAGAAAGAAAGAAAGAAAGAAAGAAAACAGGAAGGAAGGAAGAAAAAGGGAAGGAAGGAAGAAAGAAAGAAAAAGGGAAGGAGGGAAGGGAGGGAAGGAAGGAAGGGAGGAGGGAAGGAGCTATGTTGCCCAACTGGCCAGTTCTGTTGGATCCCCAGTAGTGCAGCTCCTACACTACTCACAAAGGTTGTTGTTTGTCCTTCATTTTCAAAGAGGACCATGACATCAGGGAGGTGATGCCATGATATGCAAGGGAACTGGATTTAAGTGAGGGAGGCCTGTGCAAAGTCACCAGCCTCACTTTCTCCCCCAGAGCCATCTGGGTCCAGTGGCAAGATATAGATAAGGATGGCTGGAGATGGCCCTGTACCAACAAGGTTGAGAAATGATCATGAGATAATCAAACAAAAGAAATTGTAGGTAAGTAGAGGCAATGAAAAAAATGTAGGAGAAAGGAAATTGGAGAAGAAAAAGTGAAGAGGGGAAATAAAACACTAATAAGACCATTCATGTTACCTACCCCTATTCCTGATTAACAATTTGATTAAGACATTGTAGGTGTGATAGTATACTTTCAAAAAATATACAGTCATGAAGACTGATCCTCCAGCAGGAAGTTATTTTTCCCCCTCCATGGACTCTACAACACTGTTTCTATCTTAATATAAATATGAGCTATTATCACCATTAGAAATATGTTGCATGGTGTAAAGCTGTGTTTTGGTTGCCCCCTAGTGGACTGTGTACCACAGCTGCAGAGAATCCCGTCAAGTATGGGATCCTTCTACATTAAAGAGAGATTAGTACTGATTATAAATGGATAATATCCTATTCCCCTGCTGAATTCGAAATACCCTAACATGGAATATTCTATCATATTAATCTACTTGTTTTGATATTCTATGATAATAAGTTTTAAGAAGCATGTTCTAGTACTAAAAAAATCAATTTGACAGATTTAAATAATAAACTGAAAGCCCTCTGACAAGATGGCTGAGCAAAGTACTTACTTTTCAGTACAATTCCCACCCCAAGCACTTCAAAATAATAAGGAATGAATCATATGAAGTAATTGAAATGTGATAAGAAGATAGAAAAACACCCTCTGCAAGGTAAAAAGAAAAAAAAAGCCTTCTAGAATGACAGCAGAGGGTGTGAAGTAGCCACTGTTCTAATTACACTGAGTCTGCCATGTACGGTGTGCCATGTGCCATGACCGACTGACAGATCAGCGTTTTAAGCATTGACTGTGGTGGCTTCTACACTGTTATCTCTTAGCTGTCTGACTCCTTGCCATCTCTCAATAAACACAAACTCAGCTCTGTGATACAAAGGAGAGGAACTCTAGTGGAAAAAGGAGATGCACAAAAGTGCTGAGCTGCCTATATGGGGAAACTTCTCTACTGAGGGAGAAGTCAGTAGATGATCTGGCTATGATCACGTTCTCATGGAGTTTCACACAGCAAGGATCTCACTTATTCCACCTACCCACCCTCTGCTCATGGAAAAATTTTTCAATATGAGGGACTCATTGAAGCTCCTGAGCACTCATGCTTGTATCAACAGGAGAAAAAAGGTGGCAGTGAATTGAGAAGGGGAAAAATAGTAAGGGGGCCTAATACAAAACTACCTAGCACAGAAGAGTAAGGGTAGAAGGCAAGAAAGCTGTGAGGGAAAAGTGGAGCATAATCCCCAGGTAGATAGGCCAACAATTGAAAAAGAAATGAAAATGAACAATCTAAAAAAGTGCACAACATATTTAATAAATATCATAAAACCTAAGAAAATGAATCCAAAATTCTCAGTGTTTAAAAAAAGAAAAGAAAGGAAGTCAATAAAATCTTCAGGATTGACCTCAATCATGGAACAAGGGCAAGGAATGTTATGATTTTTCAGAAGAGAAATAAAGTAATAAAGATCAAATGAGTAAATTAAGATGAAAATTAATGCAGAAATTAGGGCAGAAACTAGGCCTCTCGAGCTAGAACTCACTAAGACAAATGAAGAAGTGAATGACTTAGAACATATAATGGATAATCTGTCTAAAACTGTAGGGTTGGGGAAAAGGGAATGACAGTTTGGGGATTCAAAATACAGAGATGGAAAACATGGACAAAACAGAATCAAAAGATACCACATTGAAAGGACAAATGAGTTTTTGCAATCCCAAACAACTGCTCCTGAGGATAAAATGAGCAGAGATAATTCAAAGATCATATACTCTCAAAAAATAAGATATATTTAAATTCCTAAATATCAAACATTAGTTAGTCAATAAATATTACTAAGTGCCTATTATGTCAGAAAATAATAAAAGAAAACTGGCACATGTTTTGAAAATAGAGGGCAAAGTACAGACCTATAGAGTCAACACGTCACCATCCGAGATAAAAACTCACATTGAAATTATCAAAGGATGCAGCAGTTAATGGTCAAACTTTCAATGTCAAACAACAAATTTTGCAGGCAGCCTTGTCCTGCCTTCAGCTAGTAAGGAAAAATAAATCTAAATACCCCAGAAGTGACCTTCTCTTATGAAAAATCAAAGAAGAGACATTAATATTACATTAAAAAACAAAGGCGATCACTTTACACCTCAAAATAATATATCTTACAAAGCTGAGCCTAAAAAGTCAATGAAAAAATGGAAGGGATTTGAGTTGCTCCTATAAAAGAAACCAAAGATGAGGAGTCTCGCGTACATATAAACACTTCAAATGGGAGAAACACAAGAAAAGGAAATAAGGACAAAGACCAAGAAAAGATAAAGCAATGAAATTGATAATTTCAAGTTTTCTAGGGAAACATAAGGTTACTCTTTCAAAATACCTATCATGTGGGCTGAGAGCAGAAGAGAGAACAGAAGAGGAGCATTTGGCAGACCAATAAACCGTGGGATTAAGCATTTGAGGTGGGGAGGGGAGGAGTGGTAAAATAGGCAGGAAAAAAAGGAAGAAGAAGTGAATTGATATTCCCTAAACTAAAACCTATTTTCCTCTCATATATAGATCAATACTGCTGCAATTGATGTAAACAGAAGGAAATTTAGGAGCTAGAGCTTCACATCCACCTGACTTGAATTTGAGAGGAGACAGGGAAGTGGTTTCTTAAGTGCCCTTACCATTCTGGGGCACTAGGTGAGAGTGGGATCAAAGTAGTGTAAATTAAAGTAATCACTAAGACTAAAAAATTTTTAAAAGTGGACAAGAAATACAGAAAGATTAAATGAAAGGATTAAAAAAAATTAAAAATTGCAGAGTGGGAATGGATTAGCTTCTTCCCCTCCCTCCCGCAAAAAAAAGTAAAATGACAAAATGGATAAGAAAGCAAAACTGAGCAGTTTGCTACATACATTTGTTGCAATTTAAAATCTAAAGACGTAAACAAAGGGAAAATGAGCAGGAACAAAATTTGCTATGGGTCAGACAATTTTTTTAAATTGCGAGCATGTTTTCAGATACTGACACCAATGATCCACAATGTTAAGAGAGATAAATAGGGAAACGGCATTATACTTAAAGGTACCGCAGAGAATGAAACATCATTACTAAATATATCTGTGATTTTTTAATTGCTAAATTTGATGACCTTTTTTTCAGTCTATATCCTTCTAGACCACTCTGCAGCTTTCGATGCTGTTGTCTACACCCTCCTTCTGGATATATGTTCTATCCACCTGGGTTTTCATGACACTGCTTCATGATCCCTGTTTCTCTTCCTCCATTTCTGGCTGGTACTTCTTAGTTTTCTTTGCTGGATTAACAAGCGTATCCTGTTCTCTCTGCATGGTTGTGCCCCAGGATTCTATCCAATTCTTGCTATTTCTCACTTGACCCTCCCTCTCCTGCCTCCCTCTGTACTCTTTCTCACTTCCATCTTTGAGATATCCAATTGTTTCCTTCCAAGCTTATCTCAGATACCACCTCTTACACGGTCAATGAATCAACAAACATTTATTAAGTGTCTACTATGTGTCAGGCACTGTGCAAAGTTCTGAAGTTCTCCCTGCCTTCAAGGAGCTTACAGTCTTCTTCCAGTCCCTTCCCCCAGCTGCAAGTTCCACAGTCCCCCTCAAAAAAAAAAAGCTGCCTTGTTTTATTTTGTATCTATCTTGTAAATACTCACATTGCACATTAATTTTCCCCTTGTAGAAAATAAGTTACTTGAGGGGAAGGGATTGTTACATTTTGACTGTTATGCCTCTTGTCCATATCAGTAGCTCCCCACGGGTCTAGAATCTCAGAACATACCTCAACTCCCTTCCTCTTTTGGGTCGGAACTTTCTTCTGCGGGCAAATGACTGAGGATATTCAGGGTTGCTTTCTGTGATTTCCAGGGTATGGCCCCATCCCTCGGAGTAAAAGAGCTATCTAAGCAATTTCAAGTCTCCACACAAGGAGAATTTAAATTTTCTGAGCCTTTAGGGCAATAAATTCACTGAGTTGTCACCCAGATACAAATCACGATTAAATTTAATGGGTAGTTTTCAAGGGTTGTTCTGTCAAAAAGAAAAACAAAAAATTTCATCACCCTGTGGTTATGATGTTAGTCTCTGCAACTCAGCTAGGCTGATCCTTGAATGCCCATTGCTATTTCGTGGTAATGGCCATGCCTACACATGAAACTTCTTCAGCTTGGTAGAACCTGCCAAATTAATCAAATTAATACTTTGACAACATAGCCTTCAAGACTCAGGGCTGTCTCCAAATGAGGCATTATCATCCTTATCATTGTCACCATCATCAGTCTGTCATTATCACCATCATTCTGGTTTTCATACAAGCTCTTTAACCTCCCTGGGCTTCAGATTATCTGTAAAATGAGGAGTGGGAATAGCTTGTTTCTCCAGTCTCTTCTAGCTCTAGTTCTCTGATCCTTTGATCTTGATGGGACCATGACCACCAGTCAGTATCTTTTAGCATTTTGGCGAAAGATGGATTCAAAGAAGGGCCACAATGATGCTTGGAGCAGATGAGGAATCAGATTTAATCCAACAAACATTTATTGAGCACCTACAATGTGCCAGGCGTTGTGCTAGGCTTTGAAGATACAAAGACAAAAACCAAATGGGCTCTGCTCCCAAGGAGCTCACATTCTACTGAGGGTAACATGGGGAACCACATGTACATAGATAAGTATATACAAAACATACACAGAGTAAATACAAAGTAATATCGTGGAGGGGGGGGTGGGTTGGCAGCATTAACAACTGGTGGGATCAGGAAAGGCCACTTGTAGGAGGTGTGCTTTGAAGTAACAGGAGTTCTGCAGAGTTGAGGTGAGAAATGACATTTCCGGCATGGAGAACATCCTGTTCAAATTCATGTTGGTGGAAGATCAGAAGTATGTTGATAACTGTTTAACAACCAGCTTTCTCTCCCACCCTCAACCAAATATATGCACAACATACTTTTAAGTTTAATCTGCATTATTAACATTTTTCCATGACTTTCTTAATTCTAGAAATCATCATAACACTAGATCAAACCCTAGTTTGTACCATTTGCCAGTTTCTGAGGTGTAAATGCTCATGCCAAAATTTGACAATCGGCTCTCATAAGTAGATACCAGTTGTCTCTGGCACACCACTTTGGGGCATAGCTTTACTATATATGAAGAACGGCGATTGTGTTGGCCGGTTTATTGGAAGGTAGACTGGGTTGGGGAAAATGTGATCTGTGAGTGAGGGGGAGTGTGATCTGTCTGGAAAGAGAGGTTGGAACCAAATCGTGAAAGCTTTTAAATACAAAGCAGGGACATTTGTATTTTATCCCAGGAGACTAGGAAGCCATTAGTGCTTCCTAAATAGAGGGGTCATATAGTCAGTCACACCTGTGCTTTAAGAATAACAATTTGGCAGAAATGTGGAGGATATGGCAAGGCAGGGGAGGGAGGGATTGGAGGGGAACTAATCAGGAAAATAATTTAAAAGTCCAGGTGAGAGGCAGTCAGGTGATGACTATAGGAGAGGAGAAGGTGAGGTGTGTATGTACATGGGGGAGAGAAAGAAAGAGAAGGGGAGAGAGGGGGGTAGAGAGAAAGCTGAATAAGAATCAACAAGACTTGACAACAAATTAGACTTTGGGGGGCCAGTGAGATAGACTGAAGAGTTGTGGATGCCCCTGAGGTTACAAAACTGGGTAGAGTGGAACAGTCCTGAATATAACTGGAAAAATAGGAAGAAGAGAAAATAATGAGTTTTGTTGGGGGCCTGTTGAATTTGAGATGTCTACAAGGGGCATCTGGATAAATATGTGCAACAGGCAGTTGGCAGATGACAGAGAGAAAGACTATCCAACTCTTGGTTTGCTTTCTTTCCTTTGCCAAAGATAACTAAATGGATATCTAGAAAAGGGAGTTCTGATCACAAAAAGACAACGTGGCTTCATCAAGAATTGGTCATACTAATTTCATGTTTTTCTTAACAGTTAATAGATTGGTAGATTAGGTATCTGCTGTAGCAATAAAGTAACTGGGGCTACATTCTTTTTAAAAATATTTATTGACTTTTTAAAACTACTGTCATTTCCTATATTTTCGTGACTTCACATGTATAATTGATATCATGTTGCTTGCCTTCTCAAGGGATAGGATGGCATGGGAGGGAGGGAGAGAATTTGGAATTCAAAATTTTAAAAAATGAATGTTAAATTTTTTACATGGGATTGGGAAATGTTTAATGAAATTAATAAAAATATATGAATAATAAAAAATTACTGTCATTTCCCAATAATAACCCCCCATCCCAAGGAACTCTCCTGTGTAATAATGAAAAAATGTTATGCAAAACAAATGGTCACATCTCATGTGATTTTTGCAGAAAATAATCAGAGATTTAGGTTAGACAGTGTTAGAATTAGGTGGATTTGGAACTGCTTCAATTGCTAGGCCTGAAGAATAGTTCCAAGTCAGTTTGGGACTATATAGCAGTTTGGATCAATTCCTTGGATAAAGATATAAATGGCATGGTATAAGATAAGGAGGATTTCCTGTGCACTGTATCTGGAAGAGAGAAGGGGATCTTGTATATTGCCCCTGAATCGGGAGGAGTGGCAAAGCCATGATATAGGTAACAAGAGATCTTGACTTTATATTACGGTATTACTAGAAGTTATTTCGATGGAGGGTGGGTATTTGAATGAGAAGGGGATTGCCTTTAGTTTCATAAGTTCATTCCCTTTCTGAAGACAGTTAAAACCATAAGATGTTGCTATAGAGTATGGAGGACTCTAGGACCAATAATATACCACAGTTCTCTTAGTCTGCAAATCTTACTATAGCTCCTGGTTAAGCAGCTCCTGAAAATCTTAGGGCTTCTGTCCTCTGGAACAATTTTACAACTTCAAAAGATTTTTACATACTGCTATTAGAAGCATCCACAGCTCTGAGCAACCCTTTATTTATAACCAATACCTACTTCAGCTAAATTTAGAGCGTATTTGCTTAAGATTAATTATTCAGTTTATGGAATGCTAATGACTATTGTCGCAACAAAAGCTGCATTATGGAGTAATGGATAAAAAGCTATCCTCAGAGTCAGTGAGACCTGGTGTGTTAAATCCTGCCTTTAACAAATGATACTGACTGAATAACCTTTAACTTCTCAATACTCACTCCCCCATCCCCCACCCCCCAGCCATGCAATTCTCTAAGAATATAAGTTACAGAACATTTTCCAAATATTCATTGGGAGAGGAGCTATCCTAACCAGAAGTTCCCTATTGCAATGAAATAATTGGTCTTGACCACCACCATCCCTCCAAAAAAGGGATTAGTCTAGCCTCGGTATATATGAGGAAATCATGAAAAGTCATGTAAGGTTAGCTAGAATCTGAAAAATAAAGGCTTCAGCCCTTGCCAAATGCCTCCTTTTTCTTTATGGGTATAAATGTGACCCAAGAATTACCTGGGTCAGAGAGAGTCAAGGATGCTCACCTCTTCCTTTTGCTCTTCATTCTCTCTGTACTCAATTGACTCCAACATGGTGATGTCATTTTGGTCCTCTTCAAGAACAAAGGACAACAACCAACACCCAAGTCAATTATCATTATCTCATCTATCCTAGGCAGCTTAACTGTCATTGTCTGGGGACTCAGGCTTTCTAACTACTGATGCGTATTATAGCGTACAATTTGTGCTGAAGGGTGTACTTGTTTAAAAGTGAATTTTTATTCTGGACCATTATTATTTTTTGTGGCAGGGGTTTTAATTTCTTTTTTCAAACTCTTACCTTACTACTATAAATTTACTTTAAAATTATTCCTATATATATTTAAAGTGGAGAACATAATAAGGTAATGAATTAGATGATTCAAGTCCCTCCAAAGCATTACTTTCTAATACTTCAAGAGGTGAAACCAGATTGTGTTGCTTTATGTGAGAGATTATCTCAATTCTCCATTTCCTTAATTTAACTCAATTCAACCATTATCAGATAATTGCTATACACAAGACATTGTGTCAAGGACAAAAAAAAAATGAAACAACCACTATTCTCAAGGAGCTTACATTCTATTGGAGTATTCAGTCAGTCAACAAGCATTTAAGGACTTGGTATGTGCCAAACACTGTGCTGAGCTTCTGGATACAAAAGAAAGCAAAAACACAACTCCTGTGGTCAAGGAGCTCTCACATTCTAATGGACAGATAAGCAATACACAGTAATAAAAGGATGGAGAGAATACTAACATCTGGAGAGTTAGAGAATCAGGAAAGATTTCATGTAGTAGGTGGCATCTAAGGTAAGCCTTGAAGGAGTCTAGTATTCTGAGAGGTAGAGGTGGGTAAGGATTGTCATCCAGATGTGAGTGAGAGCTTATTCCAAAGCACAGAGATTGGAGAGAGGATGCTGCATTTGTGAAACAGCTAACAAATCAGTTTGGCAGAAATGTAGTGTGTGTAAAGGGAAGCAATATGAAATAAGTATGGAATGGTTGAGTTAGAACCAGATTGCAGGGGGCTGGGAGTACCAGAAATAACTGGAAATAGAAAGAAATAGAAAGCCTTTGAAGATTTTAAAACAAATGAGTGGCATGCTCCCTTCTAGGTCTAAATATGTGGCCCATAATCTATATCTTAAGAAGTTTTACTTTTTAGTTGTGTGAAGAATGAGAGACAGAGGAAAGAGTAAAAGTAAGAAGAATGATTATGACTGTTGCAATAGATGAGGTGAAAGGTGATGTATATCTGAATTAGGGGTCCGTTATGTGATTACAAAGAAAGGTGATGGATGTAAGAAATGTTTAGGTAGAAAACACATGACTGGGGAACTAATTGGAAATGGAGAGTCGGGGCGAGGGACGGGGAAAAGTCAACAACAATTTCAACTTGGTCAATGTGAGTAACTGCAAAGGTGATGGTACCATCTGAAGGAATGGAAAAGTTTGGAGAAAGGGTGGATTTAGTAGGTAGGATGAGTTCTATTCTTGACTCTGAGACATGGAAAGATATGAGTATTATGTGTTATTTCCAGTTTTTTTCTGTACCTGGTGAATCTATCTCAATTGGAAATACATGGATTTATTATGAATCATTCTAGACGTCTTGAGACAAGAATGAGATTGTTCAATGTGGATGACATAGCTAAAGCCCCAGATAGCTATTTATTATCTCCTTTTCCCCCTCCCCAACCCCAAATTCAATAAGGAAAGCAAAGGCAGCAAAGATCTTTGTACAATATGCATTTCAATAACAACACAAAAAGAGGTAGGCAATCAATTAACAATAGGAAAACACACTTTCTCATCTAGCTTTTAAAAAGATCACAGTACATACTCCAATTTAATTCAACAAACACGTATTACTGTAAGACAATCAGCTTTACATAGACCATACAGGTTGGCCATGTCACAGTGACTACTTCCCCTTTATAAATCAGAGAAGAATGAATAAAGAAATGATTTTACCTTAAGGAGAAATGATATAAAAAGCCTGTAGAGCATTTGCATATGTGAAATGAACTTTGTCAGTTTTCCTCACGGTAATGGTAAGTAGCAATCGTATTGTATTCGTATGAACGTAACATTCTGAGAGTTACCAAATAGTAATTGCCCACATGGCATCATATCAAACGATAGCACACAGTTACATGTTGCTTGCCTGCTTTCTAATTTTAGGAGACAAGACAGTAACAAATACACACTTACAAAATTCACATTAAATTTCTTGAATGGAATTCCTTAATGCTAAGCACTTTTTCATAGTATGACCTCACATACACCATCCCTTGTTTCTATGCTGTAGAAACTTTGGGGCCAATCCCCATTACTTTCATGGAGGTTATATAGAAACAAATGTAATGACTGCTACCTTCATGAAATGTAAGGGATAAGAAAATGCGATTGAATGAAACATCAACTTGGGCCACAGGTTAAAACAATTACGAAAAGAAACTACCTACACATTTAAGACACCTAATCCCAGTGGCAGATAAGAAGGTCTTCATTTTCCTGCCTATCTCACCTCCAGGAATTTCCAAGTCAAACCCCTGACTTATGTCTGCCCCAAATTATGACTTTTCTATAAGTCATGGACCATTGGCAATAGTCTCCCGTTTTAATGGGTAGAAAATGAAGTTTCAGCCTTCCCCCAATTCTCACAAAAACCTTTCTAGATACTGTTGTCCCTGTTATCCTACTTCTGATGGATCCTATGCATTTTTTGTTCCATGTATGGTGGAAAGTCATATGGACATAAACATATCAATTGGGCACATGTATACATATATATGTATGTATGTGTTTGTGTGTATATATGTATGTTCCAACTAGGTTGTAAACTCCTGAAGGAACCATGTCTCACTCATCTAGCTTAATGTGTTGCATATAACAGTATCTTGATAAATGTTTCTGATATGAAAGCTCTTTGGGGTAAGCAAGAAAAATTTCTAGTGTTTGTAATAGCATTAACTTTCCTCAGAAATACTTAATCTTGACCAACATGGTGTATAACAATTAAAAAACACAAAATTCAGTATGCCCACATACAGAAAACCAGACCATAGACAATTACTCCCCAATAAAATAAAAAGGTTAACAGATTTTCAAATTATGAAACTTCATAGCTCTAGACAATATGAAATTATAATATGCCTATTGGTATCTTCCATGTTCAGTCTAATCACAAGCAAGTATGTAGATTATATACTCTGGAATTTTTGTGGTAAATTTTGAATTCTGGAAAAGCTTCCATTTATTTCCCATAAGGCACCTGGACTCTCTCTCCCAGGCTTCATCAATTGAAAATCTGGGAAATGTCATTTTAAGTTAGTTGAAGCAAAAACATGAATTGGGAAACTAATTTCCTACAAACTGCAAACAGTCTAACGTAGTGGAGTCAGAAGACCTGGGTTTGAGACTCTAGGTAAGTCACTTCAACCTTTCTCTGCCTCAGTTTACTCATCTGTTAAAAAGAAATACTACTACTCCCATGACCTATCTTACAGGATTGTTGGGATGGTCAAATGGACCAAAATGCTATGTATTTGGGAGCAACTATTATAATCTATTCCAAAGTCAAACATAAGTTATGTAAACATCCTTGCATTAGTGTAGATAATTGAAAGCTGACTCTATGGAACTGGATTCCACTGTGGAAATTATATTTTATATGCATTGTCAACACGTCAGATGCAAAGCTTATATGATAAATAATCCTTTAAATACATATAACAATGACTATTTGCAAGCTTGTGTATTTCTAGATGACTTTAAAGGAAAATAAGAGTCATACAAGATGTAAGTTTTCTTATTTTTTCATTCCCTATTAAAAATAAAGTACAATCTTGTATATGTGATTCAAAAATAAACTTGAAAAAGTAAATTGATATTAAATCGTGATGTCCTTTGCTGTCTGACCATCAAAGTGCTGAAATTCTGTTTTGTTGATTCTGTCTGTTTTAAAACTAATCTCTTGTAAATGAAGGACATGTTATTCTATAAAATCTAATTGATCAAATATGGTACAGAGTAGAAGGTATGATCTTAAAGTTCTTAAGAACAAATATTTCTTATTTGATTGGGAGTTTCGCATGTGTTTTCACTGTGATATTTCCATCACACACTAAGAAGGCAACATAAGTCCTCAATAAAGACCTATGTAAGAAGTATGACCATAAAGTGGACTAGTTCAACAAACAATCAATGGAATTCAGCTTCAGTACTTTAGAATCATAGCATATATGTAACATATTTTTTTAAAAAGATATATTTTTCTTTGGCCCTCTAGAGTCCACACAGAGTAGATAAGATTACACAAATTCCTAGGATAGCACTGTATGTATCTATAACAAATCACCATTGGGAGTTATATAATAAAAGGTGACATTTCTTGAACGATGGAGAATAAGATGGATGGTCAGTCAGACTCTAAACAAACTATTGATGAGGTGGTTTTTCTTTAAATTAAGCCATTAATTTGGATACGTACATTTTATAACTTTTGGATGTATTTCTCCATTTAGAATTCGTATAATTTAATGGTACATATACTTAGACATGTATGGTTCCTAATGGCAATTACTAAGCAGTCTGTAGTTTGAAAGACTAGATGTATTCAGGCTGGCATGTGTACTGAACATTTACCAAAGTTTAACAGCATTAAGTTCTGCAACACTATGCTGCCATATAGGGTCAAAAAAGAAATGTCAATTCTAGTATAGAATTAACCAATATCCTCAAGCCTCTTTAAAAAATAACCTGCTAACAATGAATATAAAGTGGATTCTGACAACCACTCTCATTTTAAACAACTCATTTCTCATTTTGGCTATCCCGTTCTTTCCCCTTTAAAACTGTCTCATATTTGTTGATGACCTGGATTAACAAAAGCGTATTTTGGTTTTAACATTTTATCCATTAAAATATTTGACCTGGTCATTTTCATTTTTGCCATCTAAATTTTTATTTGTTGCGGGTTTTACACGAAGAGTTTGATGATTTCAGTGTGTGTGGTCCTATGATCTCTCTTCCATGTGGGTATTCCTTCTAGTGGTGCAGATTTTTTGCAATCCATAATGAATGTCATTATTCCCCATCAAAACAAATGGAACAGGCTTGCTGGGTAAACACTAGGGGCCCCTTTTCATGTAAGGCTTTGTGTCACTCAGAGCAGCATTAGACATGGATGGAGAGGACTGTTCTTACTCTGCATAATCTTTTTTTGGGCTAGAAACTGGGTTCCTTTCTATAAAGTTATCCCTTCCACAATGCAGGGGTTAGGGGCACAGCACCCTCACAATCTGGAAAATCCACGTAAATTTTTTTGGTCCTCCCTTTGTACCACAAAAGTCTGAGTTGTTATGGTATTAAAAAGTAGAATATCTTGATATATAATACTATACATATGTCTTATGCATTTCTGATTTTCTAAACTTTTTCTGTGTCATCTGCTGACCTTTCATGTGTCATCTGTGGCTTCCACAAAACCCCCCAAAATTCCCATTTAATTTCTTATGCCAACCCAGCTGCAATGGAGAAGGGATAACTGTATTAGCAAAATGGAAAACAGCTAATAAGCTATAATTATTTAAGAACTAGAGTGTGGCAAGCTGGCATGCGGTGGATTTTATTGAAATCCATCACTGGTTACAATTTTGGCCCTAACAAACTGACAATTTTGTGTGTGAAGGGATGTGTAAGTATGTATATATGGGAAGAAGATTGTTCTACCTTGCTTTATAGGGTATGTTCCTAGGGAAATACTAAACTTAAATACTATTATGATCCCACTTTAATATATATATATATCTGGACACCAAATTCTGAATGAGATTATAATAAATTTGGAAAATACTACATTTTTATGTGTGGTCTCTTTATAGTAACAAAACAATGACAAGTCAACATGGACACAATTATATAATTTAAAAGTTGCTGCTATTACCCGAATTATTCAGATAACTGAGGGAGAAGCAGAAAAGAGATAGAAGATGGAATCTAGATATCCAGACTGTTTTCCTATATAGTTCCAATTTACCAGGGTTTCATATTGTCTAAGTACTTGGCAAAAGAGGGTAACTCATCATTTGAAAAAAAAAATGATTACAGACATAGCATTCTAAAAAACAATCACAACAGTAAGCTATGGCATTTTGGATTGTTATTACAGAATACAATAATATTTTACTCACACACAACTTCTCCCCCCTACCCACCCACCCCACATAACCCCAAATGACAAAAAAAAATAATGCTTGTAAAAACTACCATTCTAAATACCAGTTTTGAGTCAGATGGATTTCTATATAGTCAGTATTACTGGCCAACAACCACCAAAATTGCCTCGTCCCATTTTCCAGATTTCCTTTATTGTTCTTTGTCCTAAATCGACATGATCTTCATTGAATCACACCATCTGAACTTGAACTATGCAAGTGATGCTTTGTTTCTTTCCCAAGAACCTACTTCCAGAGTTTTACTGGCCAGAAATCCCCAACAAACTACAAAATATTTTGCAAAAGGAATGATTTCCTGGTAAGCCTCCAAGTCAGTGCTTAAACCATAGCATTTTGTTTCTTTTTTCTTAAGTGATCTACGCAAATCCATAAATAAGTCTGAATGTTTTCCCTCCTGCATATTCACACACAAGCATTAAAAACATTGCATTGACCCATTCACTTCCTCTGCCTTAGTCCTTAGGAAGTGGGTTGGAGTGAGAGGTCTTCACATGGTTCTAGTTGCATTTTTAGCACTCCAATTTTATGAAGATACCAAAGCTGAAGGAATTCCTCTGGCATAGCATGGAAGCCTGAATAAGGGAGCTCATTGTCATAGTAGTGATGACTAATAGACTGCTCACGCAAATTCATTGAGAAAGGCCAGAAGCCGTAGATGGTCACTTCTTCACATAAGCCCAGGGCGGCACTGACAAGAAAAAGACCTGTAGATAAGCGCTTAGCATGAATTCCTCTACTTTTCCAGAATTTACCAATGCTACGAAGAAAGTTGGGATTGGCAAAAAGCACTGTTTGGTTGGCACCCACATCTGCCAATGTATAATAAACCCGGAGAGACGGCTCAGTCCCTGTTTTCATAGAAAAAGCAGGCATGTAAATGTAGCTGTGGTTATATGCTTTCATGTCATCGACAAATGTCTTCCGGGACCAAAGCAAGTTCTGGAATCTGTTTTCAAAAAAAAAAAAGAATCAATTTTAGCAATGAGGGAAACAACCGACAGTGTCCAAACAACTTCATTTATCTTGTGGTGGCTCCAGTGATTAGATTAGTAATTAATTTTAAAATAAATCACATTTTATTGTAAAATAACCTTTTTATGTAAAATCCTCTTTGAACTTGTGGAAGTAGCTTTCATGAGATTATCTCCATGCTCATATCCAACTTTTTATGTTCAACTTACCTTCATATATAATTTTCTTTGAACACGAAAATTGTAAGATCCTGTTTTCCTTCAAAAAGAATTTGCATGAATTCATTTTTATTCAAAATTTTTGGGAGAGTACTCTTTTAAAATAAACACTACCAATTTTCAAGCTGCCATGATATGTGCTTGTTAGATGCTGTTTACTTAGTTTCAGGGGATAAATTCTGGAGATCCCAGAGAACTACATGCATACTATAATGTAACAATAATGATGACTTATGCACAAAAGAGATTTTTTTCCAACATAAAATGCCTCAAACAGCTGCCTACATTTCTCTCCTGAGTAATAATAATTCATATCTATGGCACTTAGAGTATTCCAAAGTACTTTCCTCCCAATAACTCTTCAAGTTAAGCAGTAAATTTATTCGTGAGAGAATTGGATGAAAAATGACTTGGCTTAACTGACATTTGGCAACTTGTCTGGGGTCACACAGCAAGTAAGTAAGACATCTAGGATTTGAAATCAGAACTCTTGAGCCCAAGACCAGCCCTCCTTTTACTTCACAACTTTACAACAATGCCCATGCTTCCAATTATCTGCTGCTAATTTCCTGCTTCATGAAGAGAGTGTGCCTTAACTTGAGGCATCTGTAGCCAAGTGTAGCAGAAGCTTAGGATGAGGATAGGGTAGTTTTGGTAAACAGGAGGTCGTACCACCTAGGAAGAATTGGACAGGTTAAATCATGAATCTTAGAAACTGCAAATTATAAATCCACAAGGATTTCCTGTTGGATATCACTGTTAGCTTGCCAAGCATCTCACAGAGTGAGCAGGCATGGATGAGCTGAGATGTGCATAATTGGAAGGAATATACAAATCAATGAGGTCATTTATGCAGTTGAGTATTTGAACATAACAGTCAGGAACTAAAAATCTAAAGCCTTACTTATTATGACTGTTAGGGAAAGCATAAAACTCATGCACCATTGTATCAGGAGGGCAGAGTTTATAATCTCAAAGAGGATCATAAACATGTCTGAAAGGTTCGGAACCGCCGGATATAAGAAACTCTCAAAGTAGAAGGCAGAAGAATCAAAACATTTATTTAGGCTCCACAGTAACCAACCCATGAACCAGAAGCCCCATTTTGATATGTTGATCAAAATCTTCCAGGCCCAATAAGTACGCCTTGCAAGAGTAACCAGGAGGCTACAGA
Organism: Trichosurus vulpecula; assembly: GCF_011100635.1. Lineage (NCBI taxonomy): Eukaryota > Metazoa > Chordata > Mammalia > Diprotodontia > Phalangeridae > Trichosurus > Trichosurus vulpecula. The sequence goes on along the minus strand of NC_050577.1, from coordinate 182,485,921 downwards.
GAAGCATGATTGCGTAAAGCAAAATCATGCTTCCCCCTCGATGGTAATAGATTACCCACTGGCCTGAAGTCTTTGTTCAGCTTCCTCCCGTAGATCAGCTCTGCTACTGGCAGCTCCTGCCTCAGCTGTGTCTGTGTCTGTAACTGACGTAACTGTCGTAACTGACAATGTAACGGTCGCTGTAACTGACGATGTAACTGTCGCTGGCTCCAACCGGAAAAGGAAAGAAGAACTTCAAGCTGTCTTCTCCCCTCTTATAGGGTTTTTGACATCATCAAGCTCCGCCCGAATGACCAGGGCCGATTGGTTCCTGAGTTGGCTCCTCCCCCTAGGGTAGACCAGGTTCTGGAGCTAACACCTCCCCTCAGCCAGCCCCATGACTCATCACACAGGAAGTTCTGGTCCTGCCCCGGAAGAGCAAGCCCCAGCGTCCAGGGAAGCTCAATGAGGTAAACTGAGTCATTCAAAGAAAACAAAGGCCATTCTGGCTACAACCATCCAGAATACACTCTTCTCTCAAGTTTTGTTCATGCTTCAGAATTCTCAATTCTTAGGGTATCCCGGACAGGCACGAGTGATAGTTGAGTTCACAAACACTATTACTATGCCTTTAGAAGAATGCAAAAGAGCAGGTTCAATTAGACTTCAAGGAATAGACATACCTGGTCCTCGAATCCATGTCATAGCTATTGCATATTCCTCTACAATAGCTGTTCCAGAGCCTCTAATCCAAAATCTTGTTTTCTGTCTCATACAAACACACAGTGCATATAACCTTGCTTCCTCATTTATAAGATGATCAAAACCATTCAGCCTAAATTTGTTACAGAATTCATGGGAAGAGCCAAAATTTTTGTGTCTTCAAATTCAAAGCAAAAAAAAAATGGATTTATGGAAGGCCAGGGATAGGCTGAATGTAGACTCTTCTATTGATAAGGAAAAACTATCCTGTGTAACCAGTGGCCCAGAACTGAAGCTCAGGATTTACATGAATCTGGTTTACTTTAGGGAATTTCTCAAGAGTTTTATGTTTGGCTCGTGCCTGAGCTTTCCCTTAGAGAATGTCAGAATTTGACTTGTGCCTAGCTCTCTCCCCTCAAAAGCAAAAGGTCCTTAGGTTCCCATGAAAACACTCATTAACAAAACACTGAATATAGGACAGGGTTTTATATAACCTGATAAAAAATGTAAAAGACTTGCATCTGACCTCATAAATTGTCAATACAATACATTTCCCTCTCTGCATTTCTCAAAGATATATGCAATATTCTAAATTTCTAGTCCTACCTTTTGGGCCTCCAAAAAGGAGGTTATGGTTAGTCCCATATCTTCTAGGACCTATATAGTTCTCCAGAGTGTACTAGTGGGGCTAGTACCATATGATAAAGTGGATAGACTCTCTCTTAGAGCCAGGAAGACCTAAGTATAAATCTAGTCTCAGACATTAACTAGCTGTGTGACTTTAGACAAGTCACTTAACCTCTATATGCCTCAGTTTCCTCATCTATGAAATGGGGATAATAATAACATTGACATCCTGGGGTTGTTTGGAAGATAAAATAATATTTGTAAATCCCTTTTGCAATGCTTAAAGTACTATATAAATGTTTTATTATTATTATTATCATCATTAACAATAATAATTATTATTATTATTATATTACCATACTGGATGATCCAGTACTCAGATGCAACAGAGTCAACTCTCCACCCCCAAATATATGATACATAACTCATAGTACTAGTGAAAGACAGTGTCCTGGTTTTCTTCTCTACACCATGGCTTAAGTCCTTGCTGTGGGCCAGATTTGGCTCTGGCTCTTCCTGGTCCAGGAATGCCTCCATTTGTACTTACAACGAACCCCCAGACTCCTCTGATTAGTCAAGGAGGTCTGCTCCAGGAATTTCTCTCTGGCTCTACCACTATCGCTACATTGTTTCTGGCTCAAAAGTTCCTGAACTGGCCCAGGAATTTCTCACCTTTTCCTCTATTCACTGACATCTCTAGGATCTCATGTTTCCCTGAAAGCTATGGAGAAATGATCTGATCTTCCTATAAGGAAATGAGTCTGAATTTTTATGTGTAGCCCCTCTCTTCTCTTGGTTCTCTGGAAGAGAACTGGCCAGCACTCAACAAGCACTTAATAAATGTTTGTTAGTTGATTGATTGATCTGGAGGAGGAAAAAGATTGAGGAGGAAAAAGATTGAGGAGAAAAGACCTGAAGAGAAGGATTCAAGTAAGAGGAAAAGGAGAAAGTAAGGTAATGAAGAGTAGCTAAGTGGTGTAGTGGATAGAGAACCAGGCCTGGAGTCAGGAAGACTTCTCTTCCTGAGTTCAAATCTGGTCTCAGACACTTACTAGCTGTGTGACCCTGGGCAAGTCATTTAACCCTGTTTGTCTCAGTTTCCTCACCTGTCAAATGAACCAGAAAAGGAAATGGCAAACCACTCCAGTATCTCTGCCAAGAAAACCCCAGATAGGGTCACAAAGAGTTGGGACAAGACTGAAACAAACGACTCAACAAGAACAAGGTAAAGTAAGTGTAACAGCAATGTTGCTAGCAACTGCTAGGAGGTGTGGAGGTGAAAGACCAATAACACCAGCACACAGGAGGGCTACTACCACCAATTCTTTGATCTGCTTTTCTAAGGAAAGCAACTTTAAGGGGTTAACAATCTCACTTTAATTAAACCCACATATATCATTCAATTGGTTCAGGCAAAAAGCCAGCACCACGAACTTCAGAGAGTACACAAATTACAAGCAGAAAATTTATAAACAGAGCAAATAACCACCAATCAACAGACAAGTTTCTAGCTGTCTGACCAAAGCTATACATACATAGTTACCAGAGACAGAAGCACCAACATCTGGGTTTTCAAAGCCAGGGGGACTCCTTAACAGCTACCCAGAGTCTCCACACCAACATTCTTCCAATGAGTGAGCCCCAAAGCAAAACCTCTCCTCCCAAGTTCTCCATTCTCAATTTTTGATTCTGAGTTCAATGGCTATCCTCTGGGTATGTATACCCTTTTTCAGGGCCAAATGCTGCACACCTCTCCAGGGCTTTGCACCTCTTGAGGGTTTCATACCTCTCATGACCTAACTAGCAAAAGGGTGTGGGCCTTCCTACAAACAAAAGACAACAAAAAGTCCCACTTTGCTTGCCCTTACAGTAAGGTAAGTAAGAAAAGGTAAACAAAATGGTAAGTAAAACAAATTGGAAAGTAAAACAAAAGCCAACTAGAGAAGGGAAAGGAAGTTATAAAGCTGAAGGAAAGCAGATTGTTCAAAGGGGCAAAAAAGACTATAAGTGGGAATATGCTCGTTTCAATCAGCTAGGGAGAATCAATTGTTAAATTTTTAGTGTGCAGAGTTAAACCTTGGAAATCAGCAAATTATACAAATAGGAGATGAGTTTATTATTTTTTTGACTATCTCCAGGGGTGGCGAACCTGTGTTGTAGTCCCTTTGACTGAATCCAGACTTCACAGAACAAATCCCCTTAAAAAAGGATTTGTTCTGTAAAACCTGGACTTAGTCAAAAGGCCACACAGAAAGACCTAGAAGGCCACATGTGGCCTCAAGGTCACAGGGTCCCCACCCCTGATCTAGGCTTCTAGAAAGCAATTGAGAAAATAATGAGAAATGAGAAAAATAATGCAGATTAAACTTAAAGTGTGTCCTTATTTTGCTTGCTGGATGCTAAATATTTATTAGTTAACCTCTAGCATCTTAATGTGATAGCTAGAAGGTAAGTTGCAAAAACCAACAAGTACTCTGAAAAACAAGTTTGAGGATCTCAAGAAAAATTCTGCAACAACTTGTATTGAGGGTCAATTATTGGCACAATAAATATTTATCAAGGGCCTATTGGTACAATGGATACTGGACTTGGAGTCAGCGAGACCTGAGTTCAAATGCAGGCTCAGATACTTACTAGCTGTGTGACCCTGGGTAAGTCACTTAACTTCTATTTGCCTCATTTTTCTCATCTATAAAATGGGGGTAATAGTAGTAACTATCTCCCTGGGCTTCTGTGAGTATCAAATGAGATAATCATTGTAAAGTGGTTAGCACAGTGCCCAGCACATAGTAAGTACTATAAAAATGTTAGCTATTATTATTCAAGTGACTGCTATCTATGTTCCAAGGGCAGATTGGACTCTGTCAGAGAAATAATGAGGACCTAACCAGAAATGGGTCTGCAATCTACAAAAAGGTAAGACAACAAAAGATCTGAAATGGCAATGGGGAAACTTGAATTATTTCAGGAGGTTGGAGAATAGAGCATCAAAAATAAAAGAAGATGGAGGAGGAGGAGGAAGAGGAGGAGGAGGAGGAGGAGGAGGAAGGGAAGAAAGACCACTTCGTAGTCTGGTGCTAAAAACAAATTTACAAACTTTGTGAACAGGAGGAAGCTGAATTTTCTGCCCTCTGAGGAAGGATAAGATATTCCCACAGAAGTTGTCAGTTGATTTCATCACAGAAGAATCAGAGGGAGAAGAGTAAGATAGTGGTGATTGGTGACGCTCTGCTGAGGAATATGAAGCAGGTATTTGTTAGCCGGATCATAACAGAAAGTTGTCTTTCTAGGGCACAGATCCAAGATATAACTCAAATACCCCCCCTACCCTCCCAGAGAAGACTTGTCAAAACAGATGACTGTTTCACACTTCAGGAAATTCACATGGTCATAAATGAAACTGACAGAAGGAACACGGAAAGCATTGCTGAGTGTTGGACAGGAAACAGAAAACCACAGGAACATTTGGGCAAAGGAGTATTAGAGAGAACAAATTAAGGTGATTTTGTCATAGGCATATGCTGCATGCTGAAAGAGAAAAGAGATGAGACATTTGGGAAATAGATTATAAGTCTGACAGTCAATCCATAAGGATCTATGAAATACCTACTATGTGCCAGGCACTGCACTAAGCATTGGGGATACAAAGAAAAGCAAAAGGCAGTCCCTGCTCTCTAGGAGCTTACCATCTAATAGGGAAAACAACATGGAAAACAACTACGTACAAACAAGTTACCCACACAATAAATTGGAGACAGTAAACAGAGGGAAGGCACTAGCATTAAGGTGGATTAGGAAAAGCTGCTCCAATATGATGAGATTTCAGCTAACTTGAGGGAAGACAGGAAAGCCAAGAGGCAGAGATGAGGAGAGAGTGTTACAAGGATGGAGGACAGCCTGAGAAAATGCCTGGAGTTGGGAGATGGGGTGTCTTTTGGGGGGTGAGCAAGGATACCAGTGTCACTGAATCACAGAGGATGTGTAGGGGTGTAAGGTGTAAGAGGCCAGGCTGTGAAGACCAGAGGATTTTATATTTGATCCTAGAGGTGATAGGGAGTCACTGTAGTTTATTGAATAGGGAATTGACATACTTAGGGAGATTAATTTGAACTGGCAATGGGGAAACTTGAATTAATTGAGGAGGTTGGAGAATAGAACATCCAAAAAAAAAAAGGAGAAGGAGGAGGAGCATGTGGAGCACGGATTAGAGTGGAGAGAGTTGTTGTTTGTCCTTCATTCTTGAAGAGGACCATGACATCAGGGAGGTGATGCTATGACATGCACTGGAACTGGATTTAAGTGAGGGAGGGCTGTGTGAAGTCACCAGCCTCACTTTCTCCTCTGGAGCCATCTGGGTCCAGTGGCAAGATATGGATCAGGACAACTGGAGATGGCCCAGGATGCAGTGGAGGCCCTTGGCCTTTTCAAGCTAAGGTCTTTAACAAGTCTCAGTTTGACTGAGACAATGCACATTTAATGATTAAGGCTAGGTAAGAACTCAAGCACAGAATGGCCTCTTTTACATAGTCAACAAAACAAAACAAAACCCCAAACAATCTGGGAGGGGAAGACCCTCAGAGTTTCTGACCAAAATAGAAATAATTGCTATTTACATTAACTCTGAGCCAATCAGGGCCCAAAAAATAACCAAGTGGGGCTTGTGCTGGGGCCTATTGTCGGCCAATCAATGAGAGCCATAGTGATTTGGGTTTAAGGCATAGTCCTTAAGGAAAAAAAAAATCTAGGGCTTACACCTCAAGATATCTTGGGGGGCTTCCATGATCAAAATTTGCATTCCTTTGGCATAGCACCCCCAGGTAAGGGTATGATGGACAGAGAAAAGGGAAGGGGAGAGGAAAAGAGAGGCAGGGAGGGGAGAAATATGAGTCAAGGAGACCAATCGGCAGGCTACTGGATCACTACCTAATTTCGATTCACACTGAAACCATCTTAGTTCAGATCTCATCACCTCTTGCCTGGACTGTTTTGACAACCTCCTAACTGGTCTTCCTCCATCCTAACTGATCTTTCCCCTCTCTAATCCACCTTCTACACATCTGCCAAGCTGATATTCCCAAATCACTTGGCTGACCGTATATGCCCTCTGCTTAAGAGACCGAGGGCTCTCTATTGCTTCTGATAAAATACAAACTCCTCTGTTTCCATTTAAGGCCCTTCACAATCTGACTCTAACTTCTTTTTCTGGGCTGACTGAATTCCCTTTCACTTACTTTATAGTCTAGCAAAGCTTGCCTAATTGTTACCATATACAAATTCCATCTCTTGTTTCTGAGTTTTTACACAGGCCTGGAATGTATTGTCCCTGGAATAGATGTTCGTTGATTGATTGGAATGAACTCTCTTCTCCACTTTGGATCTTGGAATTCCATGCTCCTTTCAAAGTCAAGCCAAGTGCCACTTTCTATGTGGGGCCCTTCCTGTTACCCTCATTTACTAGTATTCTCTGAAAGTGGGTTGTACTTCCTTTGGATATCTCCTTCTTTGGGTACATGTTTCCACCAAAGATTGAAAGCTACTGGAGAGAAGGAACTATTTTGAGTTTTTGGTCTATCCATCTAGGATATAGCACAGTGTTGGGCACATAGCAGGTACTTACCAAATGCACATTGAACCAATGAATGAAAAGTACAAATCTGCATACAAAAGAAGAAAATGAGTGTGCAAACACTATCTCCAGTCTAGTGTGGCCACACTCTTCAAAGAGCTTCCCATTGTACATGTGGTTTTGATAACTGATCTTTGGGTTAAAGTACTGTTTTTTATAGGGCAGCTAGGTGGTGCAGTGGATAGGGTGCCAGGCCTAGAGTCAGGAAGACTAATTTTTCTGAGTTCAAATCTAGACTCAGATACTTTCTAGGTACTCAACCCTGAGCAAGTCACTTAACCCTATTTGCCTCAGTTTCCTCATCTGTCAAATGAGCTGGAGAAGGAAATGGCAAACCACTCCAGTATCTTTGCCAAGAAAACCCCAAATTGAGTCAGGAAGGATATGACTGAAAATGGCTGAACAACAACAAAAGGGTGTTCTGTGACCTTTGGAGTTTTCACTTGTAAACAGGATCATGTGAAGCCCTGTCAGAATGGGAAAGTCTATGAATGCATCAATAAAGCACTGCCATTGAGTGATGGTGGTGCCCTAATTATATGGGATTTAGTGGGTGGGGAGAAGAGATGGTCAAGTATAGTCATCAGGTATGAGAACTAAATAGGAGATTCAGTAAGGGTGGGAGCCTTATTTACTTAAATAATTACGTATTCTCTTGCTTGCTTGTGGCCCAGTGTACTATAACTCAATCTCCTCTTTCCCTATGAATAAACTCTTGGACAAAGTTCAGGATTCAAGTCGGTGTAGCCAAAGGGAAAATAGGGAAGCAAAAAAGGTGGATGCCAGGAGTTGTGGGCAAATGGAGGATAACAGTAAGGTTTAGGGGACAAAACTAGCAATCCTGAATAGTATGTTGGTTAGATTTCTGGGTGAATGTTTGAGAATTAGATTTTAGAGCCTAGTATAGTTTTCCCCTTTGGGAAGTTCAAGAGAAAGTGTGCTCACAGCCAGAGATATTACTGAAATCTAAATTTGCTGGTCTGCTAAAGTAATGATGGTCCACAGTTGATCATTTGTGGTGTTAATGTGATTAAAGATCTTCCCCACCTATACAATAGGCCTCAGGTGGAGCTAGTTAAGGGAAGCTCGATTTGGAGGGCCTTGATTATAGGCAGGCCTACACCCTTTACTTACTAGGTGCTAAGCCCCAGGCCTACACCTTTTCACTAACTAGGGGTGAGGCCCCAGGCCCATACCCTTTTGCTAATTAGGTCACGGAAGGTGTGAAGCCCTCGGACCCTAAAAAGAGTATATATACCCAGAAGATAGCCATTGAGGTGTGAGAATTCAGGAGTCAGAAGAGAAGCCAGAATTCAGAATTCAGCCCAAGGAGGAGTAAGAACTCCAAGTCCACAGTGCTGCAGAGAGAGTGGAAAGTGGAATCTAGGGAGCTTCGGAGACCAGAGAACTGAGGGGGGAGAGAATGCAGACAAGAAGACAGTTAGGATTCATGAGTGTTTAGGGGGAGGCTCCAGCATCGGGGGGAAGGTTACAGGATGATTTGGGTCCCTGCTGTGATATTGTGCTTTAAGTTCTTTGCTGTTATGATGAAGTGGACTTACTGGTTTGGGGATATAATTGCTATGTCAAATTGGAGTCATTGGTTATGGGATCTGATCCTCTGGTGTTTGAATAAATGTTTTATTTCTTCTGCCTTCTATAAGGAAAGTCTCTTATATCCTGTGATACAGAGCTATACAGGCAGAATCACAAACATCATAGATGTTGCGTTTATTGCCTTAATGACACATCATTTTAATTCATTTGGAATTAAATTATTGGCCTTACTGGAATTCCTAGGAACTCCATAAAATGCCTTCTGGGCTGACTACTAATTTCATGGGGTTGACTAGGTTCCAGAGCGTCTCTGATGTTAATATCTAAGTCTTCTTTTCTACTTTTTGAAGTGCAGCTGCACTTATTCTGCTCTAAGTTGCCATTCTTAACCCACTCTCTCTTCTTGTCTTTCTAGGCCCTGGTCCATCAGTCTTCTTTTTTATCATGCCCCTTAGAATGCTCCAGGTACTCTTCTGTCTCCTCTCTGAATCGTCTATCCCTTCCCTAACTGCATCTGTGGTCAGTTTCCCAGCTAGCCGTTTTTATATCATTCCTCATCTGTGCAGATTATTGGTCCAATAATCACTGATGTGAAAAATTCATGAAAAATTTATGTTAGAGAGAAGAGTGTCCTCAAATCAGAATGTGTTACCCTTTTAGGTTTAAGAACATCAGCTGGAGGTTTCAAAGGAAAAGGAATATCCTACATAGAAATAGAAAAATAAACTAGATAATGTCTGAGTTACTATACGGAAGTATGATACTGCTATCAACAATGTATTATATAGAAGAAGTAACTGGGTACTGTAGTGGATGGTGCACTTGACTTGAAGTCAGGAAGACCTGAGTTCAATGCTTCCTTAGACAGTGACTAGTTGTATGATTCTAGGCAAGTCATTTAACTGCTCTCAGGCTCAGTGTCCTCATCTGTAAAATGGGGGGTAGTAATGCCACCTACCTTACATAGTTGTCATGAGGATCAAAGAATAGATGGAAAATGCTTTGCAAACTTTAAAGTGACTTATAATCATTAACTGTTTTTAACACAGAATTCAAGTGGTCCAACCCCCTATTTTATGTATGAAATAAATGATGCCCCAAAAAGGAAAGTGGCTTACTTAATGTCCCATTGCTAATTAGTGGCAGAGTAGAGTTAGAAGTCAAGTATCCACACCCAGTCTAGCCCTTTTCTAATCGTTCTTTGTGATGTGCCAATAACACAAATCCTATTTTGTTATTTTGTTTAGTCTCTCATCTTAATTATACCCCTTAAAAGGCATCTTACCTCATCACCTCAAATGCCTTTTTCCCCGTCAAATCATTATTAAAAGATGGCAGAGGCAGAAACATTCAAAAACATGTTTAACTAAAGATTTTTCCCTTTTTTTTCAAGCACAATATTTCCACAAAACAAGCCTTTTTCTCACTGTGCTTTGCTTATAATTTATGTTTTCTGTCATGGTTCTCATATTTCCACATTTTTTACCATCTACTTCCTGACCAAATGTATTTCCACAAATTATCTTTTGCTTTCCGGTACTTTTGTCAATTTCAGTGTTGCTCACTATTTTTTTTTCTTTCTTTCTTTACCTAGTTTGTTTATCCAGAAGTTGCTTCCTCCCTCTCTTCCTTGCCCCCTCCCCATATTCTCTCTCTCTCTCTCTCTCTCTCCCTTCCCTCCTCCCCCCCTTTCATTGTTTGCACTTCTTCCCTTTCCCTCACACTTCAGCATGTCCCACAGGAAGAGATAATTAACTTTTTTTTTTGGTTCTAAGATAAAGCATAGGAGTCCATAAAAACAAACTTGGCTATGGAGTGTTTTGAATGACCATGGCTGTGTTTATGGAATTTAAAAATTTCTATCAATCCCCTTTAAAATTCTCACAAATTATTGGGTTTGTGCAAAGAACAAACACCCAAGTGATTCATTGAATTGACCACCTGTTTTGATATTGTATAAAAACCAGCCTATAACTTTTCACCCCATAAGGAGTTTATGGCTTGAAGTTTTTCTTCCATTTCTAAATGCAATCTGAACTGCAAATAACGGCAATCCTTTTTCCCTGATTTTAATAATGGCACTGCCCAATTTTGCTTTAGTTTTCAAATGAGATGGAAAGAAAATGACCTGCAGAATATTGTTATCATTCAGTCAATTTCAGTCATGTCTGACACTTTGTGACCCCATTTGGGGTTTTCTTGGCAAGGATACTGGAGTGGTTTGCCATTTCCTTCTCCAGCTCATTTTACAGATAAGGATACTGAGGCAAGCTGGGTTAAGTAACTTACCCAGGTTCACACAGGAAGTGTCTAAGGCTAGATTAGAACTCAGGTACATGAATCTTTCTGACTACAGGCCTGACACTCTGATCCACTGAGCCATCTAGCCACAGGATATTAGCTTCTTGCTTATCCATTTTAGCGGGCTATTCATACTTGCTCACTAGAGATTTATTTATTTTTTAAAAAGTTCCATCATTTCTCAGGAAGAATAGGGGAAGCCTCCCCTCCCCACCAACTCCAGAATGAACTTTTCCTTGTGACAAAGAACAATAAATAAACAAACACATCTGGCACAGTAATGACATCTGGCTAGATATAACATCATGTCCTAGTAGTCATAGGAGGATAGCTTTAGAGCTGGAAGGTACCTTAGAAGCCTTCTAGTCTGACACTCTTATTTTACAGATAAAGAAACTAAGGCCCTGGGGAGGTTATTTGACTTGCCCGAGGTCACACAGTTAGTCGGGTTCAGAGGCCAAGTTTAAACCAAGACCTCCTGACTCTAAAGCCAAGGCACTTTCCACTGTCCATCCTTATGTCTCTGCTACCAAAGGGGTGGCGTATTTGATCATCTGTTATCTGGAACTTTGACTGGTTTCTCATTAGTCAGAGTTCAACTTCCCAAAAGGAAGGTAATATTTTAACTGAATTTATCTGCCACATAAAGAAACTTGGACTTCATTCAGTAGGCAGTAGGGGGGCATTGAAGGGTTTTAAATGTGAAGTGATGTAATTAGACCTGTGAGTGGTGTGGAGGGTGGACTGGAGAGGGAAAATACTAGAGTCTGGAATACCTGCTAAGAAGCTGTTACAGTAGTTCAGATAAAGACTGGGAGGTTGAGCTAAGGTGGTACAGTCAGTAGGATTATTAGAGAAAGGGGATGGATTCGATAGATTCCAAAGGTAGAACTGACAGTTCTTGGAAGGAAACCTTTTGTTTGTTTTTGTATCTTTAGCTTCTAACAGCTGTCTTTGGATTCCTGGTAATTAATGGGATATCAGACATATAGCAGACACTTAATTCTTGACCCACGCTAGTACAGGCCCTCATTACCTATTGCTTCGACAACTATAAAAATAATCTATTATTCATCTTTTTTGCCTTACTCTCTTCCTCCTCCAATCCATCCTTCATCGTCAAGTTAATCTTCTTTACTAATGGATCTTGTCCCTCAAACATCCATTAAGCATCTACTGTGTGCAGACAGAGATGTGGTGGGAAATGTTTAATAATCTGTTGTCCATACTTCCTAGGCCAAAGATCAGTCTCTTGGCAGAGAAAGAAAATAAGAACTGAATTGTCCTATTTTCTCCTTGCTGCCTTTTGTTACCATCCAGTCCACACCAATTAGCCGATTCTCATTAAAGTCTTATTTTCTCCTCTCATCTTAATAAAACTTTCTTTGGTGTCTTAAAAGGGGCAGGTCAGTCACCATAACCATGAGAGGGACATGAATACCCTGTGGGGTAGGATGAGGCAAGGGATGAATTATGGGCAAAAAGGATGAGAAAACTTTCCAGAGTCCACTGTGGCCCTTGGGTTAATGAAAGTTTCCCACACAAGGGATACAATAGGTCATTTTTTCTTTACCCTTTTTGTCTCATTCCTCCAACCCTGAGTAGAATGCAGAACCGTTGATGCAATGGCTATGTAAAAACAGGACTAAGAGTTAATTATATCAGTCACTGAAAGCAGAACATCTATTTTCATTCCATCTTGTGATTCAAGTGCTGCTGGATTACATCAGCATTTGGGAGAAATTCATTTACCTGAATGTGCCTACCCTAGGATTTTGAACAGACAACCGTCTGGTTCTGTCCCTCTTTGTGCTGAGTCACAGTGCCTCCTTCTGCTAAGAAGCACTGAGCCATTTAAGGGCTCTAAAGAATGAAAAACTCAGATCAGGGGAATTGTTTTGGTTAGGAACAGAGACATAAAGCAGTAGGTTTCAACCTTTTCCAGTCCATGATGAAATTATTGAAGCATTCTTGAGGAAGAGGAGGCTCCAAACATCTGTCTAATAATCTACCCTATCTCCAAGTCATGTGCAATGTGTGTACAGCACACACATAAACATATTAAGATACAATCACGAAGAAATCAGTTTGTTTAATTGAGAAGGGTAGAATCTCTGGACTTGAGATCATAAGGTACAGGGAATTCCTCAGTGAGAAAACTTTCTACTAATTCAATCAGCAATTGTTCCTAGATTTCTTGGGAACCTTCAGAGGTTAAATGGCTTATCAAGAGTCACATAATCCATTGTGAGGCAATAAGGTGACACAGTGGCTAGTGCTGAACTCGGAGGCCTTGAATTTGAACCCAGGTTTTCCTTAATCAAAAAGCAATTCTCTATACTCAAAGCTATGCTGACTGCCTCTCATTTATTAACATATACGCTATCAGAAGGATTGATTTTGTCTTAATGTATTCTATTTAGACGTAAAAATATCTTATCCTTTTAAAATGCTAAGAGTAATATCTCCATAGCCCTTCGTGATTAAAGTGCAGCTCAGGGGCTCACCAAGGAGGATTTTTCTAGATCACAAGCTCAGAGGAGAGGTTTTCTCTAGTCTCCATAAAGAGAGATTCTTTTCAAGGGCAGGAACCACAGAGTGGGAGGAGGCTTTATGAAGTTTTTCTTCATAGCCAGGGCCACTTCAGGCTTGTTGTTCCAGGCTGACACAACAGACATTTTGCTCAGAAACCCAAACAGTGGACCAGAAGCCCCAGAGACTTTATGGCAATGGGTAGTCATCTGAAGTGGTAATGAGGTATTCACATGAAATCATCAATGGATTTTAGATGGACTAAAAAAAGCAACCAAGAATAGCCCATGTGGGAGAGAATTATTCACACATAAGAAAAAAAATAAACTTCTTATATTTCTAAGATAGAAGCTCCTCAGATGCAGGGACTATTTTGGACTCAAAGCATTAGATCAGGAAGAAAAGTATACAGATTCTCCTTGACCTTGATTTCCAGACTCTCTTTGGAACTATCACTCAGAAAATTTATCTCCCTTTGCAATCCAGTCCATCCATCTTACTTTCATTTAGTACAACTTTTCTCAGTCATCTCTCAACTCATAGAACATTCTCCTTCCTTCCTCAAGTTTAGAACCTGACTCTCAATCTCCCACCCCCCATCCCAAACCTTAATCACGCAAAGGAGTTTAAAAATATGTTGATGTCCCTTCAAATCTCTTGACCTCTCAGTTCATCAACTTCCTCCTATAACCTCATTTATATTTTGCTTAAAATGTCATACATTTGAGCTGATCATCAATGATGATAAGCATGGACAGGTTTGAGCTTCCCTGGTGGAGGGAATTCTTACGTTAATGAGATCACAGATTCCCTGTAGTACTGAAATATGTGCGATATTATACAAATACAAAATTATGATGAAAACAGGTATTACCATACACTGGAACCACAATAATCTTTAACATGAATGATGAAAAAAATCACTACATGACATATGTTCTTTATATTCAGCTGAACTGGAACCTCTTGCATTACAATAAAAGATTATATATCCCATTTTAAAGCTATTTCCCACATGATTTCTCTAAAATCCCAAACATTTTTAGTGGAAGGCAATTCTCTAAACCACCCCCATCCCTAACCTCATTTAATAAATAATAGTTGATGTTTTATATGCCACTTATCAGGTTTACCAAGCACTTTACATATATTAGCTCATTTTTGTTTTTTCAGTCTTTTTTTGTTTGTTGGTTTGTTCAGTCGTTTTCATTATGTCTACCTCTTCTGTGATCCCATTTGGGGCTTTCTTAACAAAGATACTGGAGTGGTTTGCCATTTCCTTCTCCAGCTCATTTTATAGGTGAGGAAACTGAGGCAAACAGGGTTAAGTGAATTGTACAGGGTCACACAGCTAGAAAGTATGTGAGGCCAGATTTGAACTCAAGAAGATGAGTCTTCCTGACTCCAGGCCTGGCATGCTATCCACTGTGGCACCTAGCTACCATTTTGAGTTTTACTACAACCTAGAAATTTGCCACTACACTACAGTGAGGTAGCAACAGAATATAGGCCTGAGACTCAGGCAAACCCTAAGTTCAAACCTTAAACATAATATTTAGTCAATAAATTCCAATGGTTCCTTATTACCTTTGGGATTAATGATAAGCTCTTCTGTCTGGCTTTTATTGTCCTTCAAAACCTGTCCACAGTCAACATTTCCACACTTGTTGTATAGTACTCAAATGGAAGCAATTCAGTTTCCTGGCATGGCTCTGGTAGACTGTCCAGGTATCACAGGCATACAACAAAGTCAACACAATGGCTCTGTAGACCTTCAGTTTGGTAATCAGTCTAATACCTCTTCTCTCCCATACTTTCCTTTGGAGCCTCCCAAACATTGGCAATGTGGGCGTCAACCTCATTATCAATGTGCACATCCCTGGAAAGTGCACTGCCAAGGTAAGTGAACTTATCCACAGCATTCAAAACTTCTCCATTTGCTGTAACTGATGGTTCCATATATGGATGGTATGGTGGTGGCTGATGGAGCACCTGTGTTTTCTTGGTGTTAATTGTTAGGCCAAAATTAGCAGAAGCAGCAAAGAATCGATCTACACTTTGTTGCATCTCAGCTTCAGAGGCTGCATTGAGTACACAATCATCTGCAAACAGAAAATCATGCACCAACACTCCCTCCACTTTGGTCTTGGCTTGTAGCCTTTTCAAGTTGAAGAATTTACCATCAGTGTGTTAGCTGACTTTGATGTCATGTGCACCATCACTGAAAGCATTTGACAGCATGGCTGAAAATTTCATGCTAAAACGCATGGGAGCGAGCACTGCAGCCTTGTTTCGCTCCATTGGTGACTGGAAAAGCATGAGAGCATTGTCCATTACTCAGGACGCGAGCAAGCATGCCGACATGAAATTGATGTCCAATTCTGATGAACTTCTCCAGGTAACCAGATTTTGACGTAATTTTCCATAAGCCCTCATGACTAACAGTGTCAAAGGCCTTAGTCAGATCTATAAGCATTATGTACAGACCTCTGTTCTGCTCCTGTCACTTCTCCTGGAGTTATTGGGCAGCAAACACTGTTCCTCAGCCCTTTCTGAAGCCACACTGGCTCTCAGGTAGAAAAACCATCTTCCAGGTGAAAGATCAGCCTATTAAGGAGGAGTCTGGCAAGAATCTTGCCAGCAATACTAAGAGAGAGACTGCCCCCCACCATGACTGTCACAGGACAATATATTTCCTTTACCCTTATAGAGATGGACAATGGAGGCATCCTTGAACTCCTGGGGGATAACCTTCTCTTGCCATATGACCTGGAAAACTTCGGTCAGCTTTTGTATGAATAATGGACCCCTACCTTGTAAATCTCAACTAGAATAGAATCAGCACCAGGTACTTTGCCACACGAAAGGAGCCTAATGGCATTCAAAACCTATTCTTCAGTTGGAGCTTCAGCTAGGAAGGGATTGACTTCAAATGGTCAATGGCCTCTGCATTGATTGATGATGGACTGTTGAGAACACTATGGAAGTGGTCAGCCCATCTCTCCAGGATCATGTCCTTATCACTAATCAATCAAATCACCACTAGGTAGTTGGGATGCACCATAGGTCTTTAGCCTATATATAGACTTCAGGGCTATTTACTGAATCGCTTCCATGTAAATTATCTTAGGAAGATTCTGAAGATCACCTGGCAGGACAAGGCACCAGACACTGAGGTCCTTACTCGAACTAAACTGCCAAGCATTCAAACTCTGCTTCAAGAAGCGCAACTCCAATGGGCCGGCCACATCGCTCGAATGCAACAAGACTTGCCAAAAAGACTATTTTATGGAGAACTCACACAGAGCAAGCGTTCACATGGTGGTCAGAAGAAGTGATACAAGGACACTCTCAAGGTCTCTTTTAAGAACTTTGGAATGGATTGTGTGACATGGAAGACACTGGCACAGGACCTCTCAGCATGGTGTGCCCACATCAGAGAAGGTGCTGTGTTCTATGAGCAAAGCAGAATTGAGACAGCTCAAAGGAAATGCAGGATGCACAAATCTGGAGTACCCACCCCAAATGTTCACACAGACTATTTGTGCCTGACCTGTGCTAGGGCATTCCGAGCTCACATTGGTCTGATCAGCCACAGTCAGACACACTGAAACTTGACTCTAGCATGTGACGTCATTTTGGTCCTCTTTGAGAACAAAGGACAACAACCAACCAATATTACTCAGCTTTCCATACTTTACAGTCTAGTCAAAATGAACTTGCTAATCCTCACCCAATACTCTATATCCCATCTCTCTGCCTTTGTATTTTCCAGGCATCCTGACCTCTACCTCTTATAATCTCTTCATTTTCATTAAGAATCAGTTCAAATACTACCTTCTACATTTAATATTATTTCATTCCTGCAGCTGCCAGTGCTCTCCCTACTAAATTTAATTTGAATTTATTCTATATATTTAGAATTGTATACTAAATATATATATTTATATATTATATCTATATATACATTTACATGGAATTCTACATCTTTTTATTATATATATTATATGTACATACATACACACACACATATATAAAACCTCTTTGGAAGCCTCAAAGCACTACATAAATATCATCTATTCTTATGAAAAGATGAGGAAACTGAAGCCTAGATACACGGCATTATTTACTCAAGATCACAGAACTAGATAGTACCTGAGTTGGAACTAGAATATAGCCTCCTGACCCTATTATTATTTTCCCAATACCGTTCTGTCACCTCTTCCATTTCTTCAATATCTTCTTGCTAAAGAAATCTTACCAAGACTATCTTTGAATTTTTTGGTTCTTGGAGGACTTTATGGCAACTTTTGTGATGATTTCCATTAAGAAATAGCCCTCTGTTCATAGTACTGTGTTGGGACCTCTGGGAGGTGCATGCCTTCTACATTACAGACTAGATCCTCCAGAATCACATTTCATCAGTCACATAGAAATGGCTAGCCTAAGATCCTCTATGGTTCTGATGTTCAGAAGATCTGCACTCATATTGCCTTGGGTGAAGAAAGATTCAAAAGAATGATCTAACAGATGAATTCTCTGTCCTCTAGAAGCTAACAATTTAAGAATGGAAATACTGACATGCACCATTGTATAAGCAGTTTGCTAATAGTCAGTTTGCTGACTTAAAGAATTTATAATGTAAAATGAAAATGTAGATCTACAAGTGCACCTCCACATGTTGTTATTGATGAGTCATTTAGATTGTAACTGACTTTTCATAACTCTATTTGGGGTTTTCTTGACAATGATAACAGAGTGGTTTGCCATTTCCTTAGGCAAACAAGGCGAAGTGACTTGCCCAGAGTCACACAGCTCTTAAGCATCTGAGGCCAGATTTGAACTCAGATTTTCCTGACTCCAGACCTGGCACTCTATCCACCATGCCATCTAGTTGCCACTTCCACAGGCAGACACATACGTGTTAGTTTCTGGAGAGTAGTAAACCTAAATGTCTATATTGATATTTAATAGTTCAAATGTTTTTCTGTTGGTGCAAAGTGAAGAATGAATAATAAAATGTGGAATGGATTAACTTAACCAGTTCATATCTAGAAAGTCAGGAAAGTCTTTAGGAAGGTGCTGGGATTCTTAGAAATCACTTGAAGGTATAGAGACAAAAGCTGACTGAAGAATATGAGGGTTGAAATGGAAACAAAGGAACGTGGTAAGCCATCTGGGAAGAGGTACTACATAGAAACTCTACTACTAGAATGGTGAACTAAAGAGGGCAAAGATTCCACCTGCCTGGGAAAGCAGATGAATTGAGTTGAAGGATAAAGAAAAATAAAAGAAATACATTATTTTGGTGAACGGTCTTCAAATATATAAAGATGACCTTGGTCCTCATCCTAAGGCATTGAGGATAGACTGGAGAGCGAGTGGTACTAGTCTTGGAGAATCCAATAAAGAGGAATTTGTAACAACTCAGATATAGTTCAAGACTAGCCTAAAGCTATGACCATAAGTGGTTATTTTATTTTGGGGTGCTGTTATATTAGGTAATTCCAAGTAGCAGTTGGAAATAGGTCACATTATGAGTTATTTTCTAGAGAAAGCATTTTTATATTAACTAAAATGTCCTATTTTCTGTTCCCTGATGACTCATCACCCTTAAGTATTAATCCTGTGACTCACTGTGTTATTATTTAACTTTCATTGAGCATCTGCTCCTACTGCCTTTCACTGACACGTTCATCTTCTTTTGCTACCGAGGCCTTTGAGATGCTCTACTACAAAGTCATAAGTCACTCTCCTGGCCTCCCCAGGAGTTTCATCCAATTATCTCTAAGTCAGTAAATCACACACCTTCTGTGAGAATGTAAACTCAGCTTTGACCTCATATATTATTCTTTTCTCTCCCATTGGGAGGTGGTTAGGGTGAGCTATATCAGCAATAAATCTTTATATGTCCTATCTCTTGAACTGCTTTCCAAGAAATCAGTTCACTATTTCCAGAGGGAAGATTTTGTGTTCCTGGAAAAGCTTATAATGTTACCCTGTTTATATATGTCCTTCCCTCCCTCATTTAAAACCTTTCTTTATTGAATGAATTCATTATTCGCCAGCCCCTTCTTTCTGTTTCTGTAACACCTTTCTTCTTCACTTCTTTATTTTCTGAATGACTTTTTAAAAATAGTTTTATCTTATTGGAAATCAGCCCTTCTTTGTCACTTCCTTGGAACAAATGATGATTATTTTCAAAATCACTCATCTACTTTGTGGTCAGAACTAACTGAAAACAGGAACTACTGCTCTTTGTCATTCACTCTGGTTTTTGATTTTTAATGTGTCCCTCTCTCTTTCATCTTCTTTATGCATATATCTACCCAAGGTTGAAGAATAATAGTGGAAATTTTTGTCAGAAATTCAAATGTTAATTTACATTTTCAAACAAAGTTTAATGAAGCCCAACATAAAATTAATTTTTACTGTTGGCCAATTAAAACCAGTAAGAATATTTCAATAGAAAATTGAAACAGTCATTATGACAATGTTTTTTCTACAAATATATACAAACATTGTAGTAACAAACCTATAATTAGCTGCATCTCCAATAGGTACTGTATTTCCTGAGACTACTTTATTAATCTACATGATTTAAGTACCCCAGGGAAAATAATTACAAGTAGAAACGTAAAAAGTAATTAAGTCACTTTGCAGTGGGAAAATACAGAAATATCTATTCGCTACCCAATTCCAATAAGCAATTATTAATGTCTCATCACATCTCATGATAAGAAGGATCATTTTAAGGTGAAACATCTGAAAATCAATTAATACATAATCAACTCAATGAAATGGAACTGTATCCAAATGGATCCCTATGGTACATCCCTAAGAAACTTTCAGGACATTGGGAATATAGTCAGTGAGTTATTCACTCTTAAAAATGTCTTTTCACAACCAAGTCAGGAGCCCATATGCCCTCGCCATTGCAGACTATTCTCACCATTAAGAAGATGCCTCAATACTTCAACAGAGAGATACTCTTTAAACAAATACAATGTTAATCTATAGAAGCAAAATGCTGGTCTGCAGACTCATTATATCAAGGGGACACCATGAAGGTGAGAAAAAGGTTGTCAATTTGTTTGAAACGTTACTACTTCTAGAAAACAGATATGTTGGAAATGGTAGTTTCAAGGCATATCTCAAAAGGAAATAAAAATGGTTCAGCGCAGGGCAGGGCACAGTGAATCCTGCGATCCTTACTTAGCAAGTATGCTACAACCTAGTTTTCCCAGAAGGAAAATCCTATCACCATGGTCCCCATTTGTAAGGAGCACGGATTTGCTTTTAATGCAACTGCAGTGGCACTGGCCTCTTTACTGTTTCATGCACACACAACATTCAATCTCCTGGGTTCTGAGTATTTTCACTGGCTGGCTGTCCCCCATCCCTGGAACCCTCTCCCTCCTTATCTCTGTCTCCCGGCTTCCCTGTCTTCCTTCAAGGTTCACCTAGTCTCACCTCCCGAAAGAAGCCTTTCTCAGTTCTCCTTGGTACTTTTCATCTAAGATTATTCCCCATTTGCCATGTGGTGGGGGAAGAGAGAGGGAGGGGGGAGAAAGAGAAAGAGAAAGAGACAGTGAGACAAAGAGAGACAGAGAGAGAGAGTTTGTATATAGTTTTTTACATGTTGTTATCCTTCACTGCACCGCATGCAGTGAGAGCAAGGACTGTTTTTCATGTTATTCCCAATGTTCAGCACAGTGCTTGGCACATAGAAGGTGCTTAAATGCAACTTGAGTCTTATATTAGAGATATCGTGGATTTTCCCTCGCATTTAGAATGTCACTGCTCCTGCCCCACTTCCTGACAACCTTATCACATCATATAATAGGTATATGCTGTGGGGGAAACAGTTCTTCCTGAGAATTTTAATCATGAGTATCAAAGAGGAGACTGAATGCTGCATTCCAAAGCACAACTCATACTTAAAAATAGACAGTACCTGCATTCATGTGCTCTTTAGCTTTCAATTATACCAGATTACAACTCAACAACCACATTAAGTAAATACTACATGTAAGTCTAACTATAATCTAAAGAGATCTATCTTTATTTTTTTCACACTTTTAAGTTTAATATGCATTATGAGTAGTTTCTGAAGTCAGGACAATCAATAAAACAGTATTTCAGTTCCAGATTGCAGCTATTGCCTATATCTGAGGTATAAATACTCACATTGAAAATTTAACAATTGGCTCTTGCAACTGGTTCTAGCACACCCCTCAATACCCACACTAAAGAAATCAATTATTTTTCAAATTAAAAAGTATAATTTTTAAAAATGATTTGATATTTTATTTTCCCCAATTACATGCAAAACAATCTTTAACATTCAGTTTTTAAAATTTTGAGTTCCAAATTATTGACACTGATCTCTACACAAATATTTCACAACATATTCCATTAAAAGAGAGGAGAGCTATCTTTCCAAATGGTTATCTTAGGAGGTTAAACACTTATTTGCACAGTGTTGTCATTGCTTAAAAATGTTTTAAGAAATCTCCTTTAGGACCTGCCTTTAGAACATAAGACACATAAGAAAATTAGTTTCATTATGAGGTCTCATTTTTAATGCTAGAGAGCATTACCAAGAGCTTCAACACCCATTTTATTCACTTATCTCTTACTGACTTCACCTGGAAGACCTCATCATTTATATGAAATACCATTTCCATTTGGACTCCGAACAAGAGAGTATTCGTGACTCTGGCAAACACCTTTGGTTAGTATAATCATTCAAAAGAATTTGACCACACAAGAAAAAACAAGTAAATGGAATAAGAATGTATCTGGATAGATAACTCATAAAGAGAATCTTTATTAGTACATTCATCTTGTACAGACACTATGCAAAGATAATGAGCTGGGCCCAGAATTGACCAAGAAAACAGACTAAATTCCTTTTCATAAATTACATAATACCTTTTAATGACCCTCAGTTTCACTCTGAAACAAAAGACCATCATTTTAATAATAATATCTTGTATGTCTGTAAGTCATGGACTAGCAAAGTTACCAATGAAATAAAGTTGTGGGTCACCCAAAGGGCAACAGAGAAGAATGGTGGCAACAAGTAGGCCATGGGACATTATTAATAAGAGTTGAACAAGAAGTTGGTGCAATGGATGAAATCAGAGAGATACAAAAAATACTAGAAAAGGAAGTGATGAGAGCAGCCTGGAAGCTCCAGGCAATGTTAAGAGATTGGAAGGCCCCCAGAAGACAGCTCTCCTCAGGGAAAATTTATGGAACAACATGGACATGCGTTGCAGAGGATGAGAAGGTATGGATAAGTTGTAATATGTATTATTGGAGGGAGTGTCCACATCAGTATCACACTTCTCTCAAAGTATTAAAGTAATAATAATTTTATAATGATAATATTTTCTTCCATTTTATATGAATCAAGATTTTGAAAAACAATTACCTGAAATAAAACCCCAGTATTTTTATAACACTTCTCTACCAAAGGGCTTAAATTTTTGGAAGTATTAAAGTTCAAAATTCCCTTGTAAAGACTAGATGACTTCATTTTGCATAAAACTTTTTAAAGTGGAGTTGGAAGACAAGAATAACATATCTATTAACAATGTAACAAATCAGAGTGTTTCCAAACTCAAAACAGATATGCTTTCCTTCACTTTTATTTCAACTCCATATTTTTCTCAGTATAGGCTATCTTTTGTTTCCAATATCTCAGTGTTTGTACTTTGGGAAATAACCTGTTTGCAAACACTGCAATTTGCCTTGAAAGAAATCATGCTATTACTTCATAATATGTATATAATAAGGTAAGACTATCTGATTTTTAAGGTCATTCTCTCTTCTTTCCTAAATAACTGGTAATATTCCTTAGATCAAAAATTCATTTATCTCCCTTTCTAAACACAAAGTTAAAACCGGGTAATAGAGGTTTCTAAAATGCTTTGAAATAAGCTTTCTTTTGAAATCTATTAGTTGATTTTTTTCTAGGAACTAATCAATTTCTGAAAGAACCTCTTGTTGGCATACTCCTTAGAAATGTAGATTTACTAAGGACTCATGACTTCCTTCTGTAAAATAAGTGTCATCAAGATTTATCACTTAGGATACATTTTAAAAAAAATCAATTTCTACCTAATTTCCAAAAGTTTCTTCCACTTATTTTAACCATGAAAATTCTAATGATTGTTCCAATTGCTTATCAGACATTTCCATCTGGCACACAAAGGCAACTCAAATTCAACATTCAAAAAACAGAACTCATTATCTTTCCCCTAAACCAACTCTTTCCCTAATTTCCTATTTTCTGTTGAAGATACCACCATACTCCCAGTCACACAGGTCTGCAAGGTTGGTGTCATTGTCACCATCACTTTCCCCTCATATCCAATTAATTGCTAAGTCTTATTGGTCATCTTCACATCTGTCCTGTTCTTTCCACTCATATGGCCACAAGTGTGGTTTAGGCTCTTATTATCTCTCTTCGATGAGCTACTACAATAGCTTTGCTAATTGGTCTCTCAGCCACTAGTCTCTCGATTCTTCAGTCTATCCTTCACAGAACTATCAAAGTATTATTCCTAAAGCATAGATCTGACCAAGTCACTTCCCTATCCAAGAAGCTCTAACAGTTGCCTATTACCTTTAGGATAAATACAAACTCTTCTGACATCTAAAGTCCCTGTCATCATGCTTCCAGGCTGCCCTTACAGACCTTTTGTACATTAATCCCCTCACGTGCTGTGTAGTCTAGCCAAACTGTCTTATTCTCAATGATTTAAGGTTATTCCATGCTTATATCCACACTTGTGCAGGCCACCCTTTAGGCCTAGAATGCATTGTCTAATCATTCTCTCTTTAATGGGATAACCTCTGTTTAATGGGATCCTTAGCTTCTTTCAAACCTTAGCTTAAAATGCCTCCCCTTATATGAGGGCTTTCCTCTCCTCAAATGTTAATATTTCTTCCACCCACAGAAATTACTTTTTATTTGTAAGCATACATTTCCCACCCACCTCCCTCTTATAAAATGTAAGCTTCTTGGGCACAGGATTGTTTCATTTTTTTAATCTTTGAATACAGAGCCCCCATTACAAGGTTCACATAGTAGGCACTTAAATACTTTTTGATTATGTAAATTCCTTCTCTTCAATTAGAAGATTAATTCTTGCTTGTCCTATTTCTATATATTGAACTATATATAGAACTTTAGCCTTGGCCAAATAATTCTTCTACAGATCTATTTTTTTCTGCCTATTCCCTTCCTCTTCTTTCCCTTCCTCTCTCCTTTATCAGTTTGTCAATATATTTCTCTTTAGGCACACATGAGTTTGATTTTTACAATATTGCATGTGTATCTTATTCTAAATAGCCTTCCTTCTGTATATTTAAGTCTTTCTACAATTTCCTCACATTCTGAAAGCTGGACAGAACCTTCTGGCCCATAATTTTAACCATGGTCTTCAGTGTGTTTTCTTTCCCTCCAAGATGAAGTTTGTTTCTTCTCAAAAAGCTTACTGATCTTATTCACAACTCAAAACAATGGTTCTCAAGTTTCTGATTTTTCCTGAATCTAATCTAATACAAGCGTATCTTATATATGTGTATATAAGTATAGACATATGTATATATAAATATATTAAGTATAATCTCAGCACCACCTAAAACCAATCTTATATGAGATCACAGCTGATGTACCATCTTGTTCAGTAACACAATTCATATGCAGAATTCAACAATATGTTGCTAACAATACATGTGAAAAGTAAAGAATCCAATTAATTGGTCCTTTTCTCTATGTAACGTTAGCACAACGGAAAAGATGTAAGCTGGATCAGATAATGAAAGATGAATGGAGCAGTGATGTGGTTATATCTGTGCTTTAGGAATAATAATTTGTCAGCTGTATGGAGAATGAACTGAAGAGGAAAGAGACCAAAGACTGGTAGACCAATTAGGAATACAGTCCAGGCAAGAGGTGACTACAAACTGAACTGTGGTACTAGGTATATGAGTGAAGGGAAGAAAATGGGTGTGAGATATATTATGGAAGCAGAATCAGCAGGACTTGGAAAGTGATGGGAAGTTAGAGAGAAGAGAGAGAAAAGAGTCAAGCATGACTCTGAGGTTGTGAAATTTGGCAACCAGAAGGATGGTGATGCTTACAACTAAAACAGGGAAGTTTGAAAGAGAGAATTTTGTGGGGGAGGATAAAGACAGGTTCGTTTTGAGATGACTATGGGATAATTCAGTCAGAGATCACAGTTGGTGTTGCAGAACCGGAGTTTAGGAGAAGGAATGGTTTTGGAGATAGAGATCTGGGAATCATCTATAGAGAGAGGTCATTATAGCCATCAGAGTGAATGAGATAATAAGAAAGGATCTAGAGAGAAGAGGGACTAGAACAAAGCTTCAGAGGAAACATACAGTTGCAGAAATGGGTGTGGATAGCTACCCAGTAAAAACACCGATGAGTAGCTAAAAATACTGATGAGGTAGGAAAAGAAACAAGAAAGAGCAGTGTTACAAAAATTCAGGGAAGAGAGAACATCGAAGAAGAAGGGGTGGTCATCAGTGTTAAATGCTTCAGAGGGGTCAAGAATGAAAACTGACAAAATGTCATAGGATTTGGAAACTGGTAGACTGATAATTGATAACCTTAGAAGTTTCATTTGAATATTGAGGCTAGAATTCAAATTCCAAAAGGTTGAGAAATGAATGTAAGAAGAGAAGTTAGAGTAACGAGTAAGTATAAACTGCTTTTTCCAGAAATTTGGATGTGAAGAGGACAAGAGATTTAGAATGGTAGCTTGAGATGCTAAGATCAGATGAAAATGCTTTTATTTTTAGGGTAAAGTAAAAATAAACGTGTTTGACAGGAATAGGGAATGAACTAGTGGATAGAGAGAGACAGAGAGGCAGAGAGTGGGAGAGAGAGACAGAGATAGAGAGACAAAGAGAAAGGATGTTTTAAAGTGATGAGATGACTGTTCAGTTGGTGTTGCACTAGTCTAGTCATGGCTAGTTAGCCATGTGACTCTGGCAAGTCACTTAAACTCTGTGCCTCAGTTTATCATTATTCAGTCATTTTTCAGCTGTGTCTGACTCTTTGTGACCCCCTTTGGTGTTTTACTGACCAAGATACTGAAGTGGTTTGCCATTTCCTTCTCCAACTCATTTTTGCAGATAAGGAAACTCAGGCAAACAGGATTGAGTGACTTGCCCAGGATCACATAGCTACAAAGTGTCTGATGCCGGATTTGAACTAAGGTCTTTCTGACTCTAGACCCAGTACTCTATCCATTGTACCGCCTTGTGGATCTTGAATAAGAGAACTAAAGTAAAGAGAACTACCATGAGCTAAAGATGCCCTTGCTGATGTTTGCTAGGCAAACCAGTGATTTTCTGCATTGAATTTACACAACAGATGCTATCAGATTCCAACAGCAGAAGAGAAGACAGTCTTCATGTATATAGCAGGATTCTACCCATTCAAGCTTATATCCCAAAGAATCACGAGGACATCATCAGTTTATTAAAAGAATTATGGAGGAGGTGGCTAGGGATATAAAGTACCTGAAAATATTAGTATACCTAGATGATTCATTGTCTCTAGTAAGACAGTGGAGAAATGTGGGGCAAGAGTGTTGTGTTAGTTCAGTTGGAAGAAACTATCCTGAAACTGTCACTTCTTAACCACCAGTTCTGTTAAGCCTCTGTCCATTGTGTGGGTCACACAGTGCCTCAAAGAGGAATGAGCACTAAAGCAGAGAAGAAAGAAGTGCTCATCAGCTGGCCATGTCCAAAAAATTCTTGTGAGCTAAAGACTTTTCTAGACTGTGGTAGCTAATATCAGAAACTTAAGAATTCTCATCAGTGTAATGACCATCTGCAATTCCACAGTGTCATTGATAAAGAATGTTACCTATCTCCTGATGGAGGTAATAGTTTCAAGATACAGAATGAGATACATATTTTAGGTGTGACCAACATGGGGCTTTGTTTTGCCAGATTTTGCACATTTATTTGAAGAGTTCTTCTTTTCTTTTCAATTGAGGGGAAGAGGAAGTAGGAGATCAAAAGGGGTAGGAATAGGATTCCAAAAAATATGAGAAGAGAACAGGCAGTGAGGAATCACGAATAAATTGGACAGCTTTGAAAGTGATATTGAATTTATTATACACTTGAAAAGTAAACTAAATAGATGTTCAGATAGATAAATAGATATTCAGTTTCGTATACAATCCCCTCTTTCTGTTCTACAATACATATTGAGATGTTTATTTTATTTGGTGGATTTTTTTATTTGGTGGAATTCAAGGTTATTTTAAAATTGAGAATCGTGTTCATTGGTAAACCTCTCAGATCTCTCAGTTAAAGGTATGTGGTTGAGAAGAACAGTAAGCAGAAAGGAAGTAAGACCAATTTGACCTGACCAAATTCACTTAAACATCTTTTGGAGATGGTGCCATGAGATGTATGACAAATTTTAAAATATTTGGCCAATAAAAATATAAATTGCCTAGATTAACAGAAGAGGAAATAGAATATTTAAGTAATCTTATCTGAGACAGAGAAATTTTACAAGCCATCAATGAGCTCCCTAAGAAAAAAATCCCTAGGACCAGATTGATTCGTTAGTGAATTTTAACAAACATTTAAAGAACAATTAATCCCAATATCATATAAACTATTTTTAAAAATAGGTAAAAAAGGAATCCTACCAAATTCTTTTTATGACACAAATATTGTTTTGATACTTAAATCAAGGACAGCAAAAATAGAGAAAGAAAATTATAAACCATTTTCCTTAATATTGATGCAAAAATTTTAAATAAAATACTTCCAGCAAGAAGATTATAGTCATCTATCAAAAACATCATGCACAATGACCAGGTAGGATTTATACCAGGCATGCAAGGCTTGTTCAATATTAAGAAAACTGCTAACATAATTGACCATATAAATAACGCTATGAACAAAAATCATGTGATTATATCAATGGATGCAGAAAAAGCCTTTGACAAAATACAACACCCATTGCTATTGAAAACACTAGAAAGCATAGCAACCAACGGAATCTTTCTTAAAATGATAAGTAGTATCTATTTAAAACTAAGAGCAGGCATCGTGTGGGATAAACTTGAATGGGGATAAACCTGAAGTCTTCCCAGTGGGATCGGGAGTGAGGCAAGGATGTCTTTTATCACCACTGTTACTCAGTATTGTGCTGGAGATGCTAGCTATGGCAGCAGGATAGGAGAAAGAAATTGAAGGAGCCGAACTGGGCAGTGAAGAAACAAAACTATCACTCTTTGCAGATGATATGATAGCATACTTAAAGAACCCTAAGCTTCTTAGACTTTTTAAATTTTAACTTCTTAAACTTTTTCCACTTGTGTCTCTTTCGGTGCCTCTTAAACTGTCTAATAAGCGCTGATCTAAGAAACTAGTTGAAACAATTAATAACTTCAGCAGAATTGCAGGCTATAAAATAAACCCACATAAATCATCAGAATTTCTATATGTTACCAACAAAATGCAGTAGGAAGAGAGAGCAAGAAGTCTCACTTAAAATAACTACAGGCAACATAAAATATTTGGGAATATATCCACCAAGACAAAACAAGCGACTATATGAACACAATCACAAAACACTTTTCACACAAATAAAGATAGATTTGGGCAACTGGGTAAATATTGATGGCTCGTGGGTAGACTGAGCAATATGCTGAAAGTGACAATTCTATCTAAGTTAATATACTTATTCAGTGCCATGCCAATAAAATTACCAAAGAAATCTTTTGTAGAGCTAGAAAAATAGTAACAAGATTCAGAAGTGGTCAAGACTATGAAGGGAAGCAATGAAAAAATGTTAAGAAAGGTGTTAAAAATGTTAAGAAAGCCTAGCAATACTAGATTTCATTCTATATTAAAAGTGGTAATCAACTAAACAATATATGGTACTGGCTAAGAAATAGAGTGGTAGATCAGCAGAATAGCTTAGGTATACAACATACGCTAAAAATGGCCATTGTAATTCAGCGTTTGATAAACCCAAGGATCCAAGCTTTTGGTGTAAGAGCTCAACATCTGATGAAAATTGCTGGGAAAACTGGAAAGCAGAAACTAGGCATGAACCCCTATCTTACACCATATACCAAGATAGGGTCCAAAATTAATAAATGATTTAGACATAAAGGGTGATAAGTAAATTAGGGGAGCATGGAAAGATATGCTTGTCAGTTCTATGGCTAAGGGGAGGGATTATGACCAAACAAAAGACAGAGGAGATTACAGGAAGTAAAAGAGATAGCTTTTACGACATGAAATTAAAGGGTTTTTGCACAAGCAAGATTAATGCAGCTAAGACTGGAGTGAAAACAGGAAACTGGAGGGCAAAGGATTTGCAACAAGTTTCTCTGATGGAGGCCTCATTTCTCAAATGTATGGGGAACTGAACGAAATTTATAAAATTAAGAGTCATTCCCCAGTTGATAAATAGTCAAGGGGTATGAACAGGTGGTTTTCAGAAGAAATCAAAGCTATCAATAGTCACATAAAAAATTCTCTAAATCACTACTAATTAAAGAAATGTGAATTAAAACAGTCCTGAGATACCGCCTCATACTTATCAGACTGGCTAACATGACAGAAGAAGTCAGGATGACAAATGTTGGAGGGGACGTGGAGAAGTTGGACACTGACTGTTGGTGGATTGGTGAACTGATGCAACCATTCTGGAGAGCAATTTGGAACTATGTCCAAGGGCCTATGGAACTGGGATACCCTCTGACCCAGCAATATCACTAGTAGGTATGAAGCCCAAAGAGATCAAAGAGAAAAAGGGAAAGGACATATTTGTACAAAAATGTTTATAGTAGCTCTTTTTGTGATAGAAAAGAGTTGGAAATAGAAGGGATGTTCATTAAATCAAGAACGGCTGAACAAGTGGTATGTGATTGTGATGGAATGCTATAAGAAATGACAAACAATGGGGCAGCTAGGTGGCGCAGTAGAGCACCAGCCCTGGAGTCAAGAGGACCTGAGTTCAAATTTGGCCTTTCACTCAATCACAAGTTCCTCTTCATTCCAGAGGAAGTCCAAGCCCTTAGGATAGGATCATAAGGCAAGATGCCCATATAGATCTCTAGGGTAAGAGTGGGACTCACTACAATGTCAAGGGCGTTTCCCTTTTTAGCAATTTCAAGGTTATTTCCTTTCAAAGGGAATATAAGCTTTCCTGATGTGTCAGGAGAACTGTATAGATTTTAGAGGAAGATGGGACTTACCAGAGAAGAAGAATTTTATCATTTACTTAAGTGCTACTGTGAATCTTTTCTGTGTTTTCTGCATCTCCTGTGAGATGAAATACAGAGGCCTTCCTATACCCCATATTATTACTTTTAGTCTTGTAATACTGGGGGACCCTTTGTCCCACACTTGTCTATACACAAATTATATTCCAATGGGAATTATACTGGGAAATTACATTCCAATGAGAATTCTGGAAGAGGGGATAATGAGTCAAAGAGAGAATGATTTGGGGAGCCTGCCTCCAAAATTGAACCTGATCTATTTAAACTTAGAGCCTAGTGTAGTATGCAATGGGACATAGGCACAACATAGGAAAGTTGAAAGAACACTGGCCTAGGAGTGGTAAGGCCTGGATTTTAGTCCAACTCTTTCACTAACTAGGTATAATGTGACCTTGAGAAAACCATTTAACCTCTAAGGGTCTTAGTTTCCTCATCACTAAAATTCCAGAGCTAAGATCACTTCCAGCTCTAGCAACCTATTGTGAATAGAGCACTGGACTGGGAGTCAGGAAGATTTGAGTTCAAATCCTGCCTCATACACTTCCTAGATGTGTGACCTTGGTCAAGTTACTTAACCTCCCTGGGCCTCGGTGTGCTTAATGATAAAATGATAGGGTTGGACTAGATGACTTCTCAGGTCCCTTCCACCTCTAAATCTATGATCCTACATCATTTTAATCTACGTTTCTAGGTAAGATTGGAAAGGTAAATGCAAACAGATCATGGAATGATACAAATGCCAAGCTAAGTTGTTTGGATTTTATGTTTTTTCTCTCTTATGGCATCTCAGTTTACGCAGCCCCAAAATGAAGACAATGAGTTTACAATTTCCCTCTTTAACCAACCTACATAAATAGAAGTATAGAATGGAAACAATCCAGAGACCTATAGATAGTCTTTCTTATGGAAACTACTACAAAAGACAATGTAACTGTCATTTGTTTTTACCCAGTTGTATTTACACAACACTAGATTACAAAGAAAAGGTTTCATCTATCTTGAACTGACAGAAACAAAATACAAGAGGCCATTATCACTTTTGTACTGACTAGTATGTGATGGTTATTAATGTTTTTATGTTACTCTGTTAACTTTGTTTCAAAGTCATTATGCAAATGCAAGATATATTTACAATTGTGGTGGCAGCTGCAGAGATTTGGTGGCTCATCAAAAGTAGAAATCCCCATCAGCATACGGAATACTAATTTGGATGCATTTCCTGCCAGAATAGACATTTGTTAGAGCGGCCACATTGTCTATTGGGAGAGAATTTCCTCCGATAAAAAATTCCTAAGCTCTAATCACTAGATACTTAGGAAAATAATTACTAACATTCTATACACAGTTCTCAAGGGAGTTTTCTAAATAAACAATCCTTGAAGAGATAACTTTCACCTTTCTGAAAAGTTTTATCTCTGAGACCTACCGCCTAGAACAACACCAGTCAAGCATCTTCAGAAGATACATTAGGTTGAGGTTTGGCCCATGCTGATTTTGATATGTTCCAAAAATATTGAGTGGAGGACCTTCAATAAGTCCATTTTGCCTGGTTACTTTCGGGTTCTTAATTTTTTGTTAATTGCTGTCAGTCAACAATCAGCATGCTACGAAGCAGGAGTCGTGAATAAGCAAAACCTGATGCTGCCTACTCAAGCAGAAAACAGATATCTATGTTGTTCTTACTCTCTGAGGCCACATAAAATACTGCTTACCCTTTCAGGCACTGGTTTAATTGATGTGCTTTTCTCAGATTCCCTTGGCCTGTCAAATCCTATATTTTATTTTTTTTTAATTTCCCAGCCTGTGAATTATGTTTATTATCTCCCAGTTGCCTATAAACATAAAGTCTTCTCTTCCAGTTACTCAGAAGTGGAAGAATTTTTATCTTACCTTTTCCGAATTATGCTGGGGTTAGCTGTCACCAAATGGGTTTTGAATCCAACATCTTTATTGTATTCACTGGACAGAGGAGGAAGATTGCACCTAAAAAAACAAGAATACACATTTTGGATAATTTCCATATTTTAAAATTCTGAAAGCATCATTCAAAGGCAACATGCTATTAAAGAGGAAGCTAGGTGGATAGAGAGCTGGGCATGAAGCCAAGAATACTTGAGTTCAAATCGAGCCTCAGACTTACTGGCTATGTGACCCTGGGAAAGTCACTTGACCTCTGGCTGGCACACAGCAAGCCATAATAATGATAATATAATAAAAATAATTAGTTAATAGAGAGGTGGCCTTGGAGTTAGGAAGAACTGGGTTCAAGTCAGGCCTCTAACAACACATACTAGCTAAGTGACTCTGGGCAAATCATTTAACCTCTCAGTGGCCCAGATATTCTCTAAAACTATAAGTTGTAGAGCAAATATCAATACACATTGGTAGAAGTAGTCCCATACACCAATTAAATCATAGGCCCATTTAAAAAAACAAAGCTTCCTTTTTCAAGGTAGGTCAATTTTACTGACCAAATAATAATTATAATAGCTGATATTTATGTTGACTATTAGTTTCACTTGATCCTCATAATCTGTGAAGGAGGAAGTATAAGAATTATTATCTTTGTTTTATAGACAATGAAGCCAACGCCTAAAGAAGTCAATGGACTTACCCTAGACTGTACAATCATTGTCAGAGCCAGGACTTAAGTTTATATCTTCTGACCTTAAATTCAGTACACTTTCCACTGTGCCAAATAAGAATCTTGCTAAGTCTGGTTCCATTCACAAATAATTCTTCTTACTATTTTTCTTAAGTTTTTGCAAAATCTAGATTATATTATAGCTATTATTTCTGGATAAAGTTAGCCACCTAAATCAATACAATCGGCCAAAGAGTTTTTTTGTGTTTTTTTAAATGTTGAATTGCTATTTAATAAGCCTGGGGAAAGAGTTGAGATGGTAGAGTGAGAGATATAATTTTTGCCTAGTTCTTCTACAACAACCTAGTCAGTCATTTACCCAGCCTAGAGCAGCTTAGAAAGACAGACAGAGGTGTCTGCTGACACTGGGGTGGGAACTGGCCAAGAACACATTGTAGCAACAGCAGGCTATGGGGCAGAAGCAGTGGACAGAACAGCCTGGAGCTCAGGGATGGTAAGGGGACTGAACACATAGGCAGAAAGAGATCCCAGGGGACCCTATACTACCACTGGGAGCACAAACAGCTCTGTCACTCATTCTCCAGTTCAAGGTCACAGTTCCAAGGCAGGGAGGAGTAGTTGCAGTCATGAGGGAGCAAGGGCCCTAACTATGTAAGGATTAAGGAACAAATTCCAAAAAATAGCTGCATACCTTGCAACCCAGGAACAGAATGGGGACGCAGTTCTAACCTTTAACCCTACACATAAGCCTTCAGTGGGATGAACCAGAGCAAGAGACCAAAACAAAAGGGGACTAGCAGTTCAGTCACTCTGAACCTGCAGAACTTTCTAGCAGGCTAAATGAATGAGTCCAGCAGTAGTCAGAGGAAACTCAACCATACACAAGCTAACAGACCCAATCCTGGGTCAAGAACTTGCAGAACACAGACAAAGAGAGCAGTGAACAGATCTCTCCCTGTCACATTACTTTGGAAGTGCTGAATACTTATAGGCTCTAGACTGAGCTGTGAAAGAAGCAGGACACAAAAGAAAAAATCTCAGACATAGAATCCCCCCCAGAGGTAAGGAGAGCCCAACAATAATTTAAAGTCAAAAGTCAAGAAGCAGACTGGAAAATGAGCAAACTAATAAAGAATCCAACCAAATAGAGCAATCAGGGTGAAAGAAAAGATCAAGACAAACACAGAAGGCAATGACTTGAAAACATCTACAAGCAAAGCCTCAATGAAAATGCAGATTGGACACATAACTAACAATAATCCTAGAAATGTTAAAGAGCAAAAAAATATTTGAAATATCAAATAACAGTATAAAGGCAAAAATGTGGAAAAGAAATGAGAGGGATGGAAGAAAATTAGGAAAAGAGAATTAATAACTTGGTAAAAGAAGTACAAAAAATAAAGAAGAAAATAACTCCTCAAAAAATAACTCCTTGGTCAAACAGTAAAAGAGGTACAAAATCTCACTGAAGAAAATAACTCCTTAAAAATTAGAATTGGCCAAATGGAAGTTAATGACTCCATGAGACATCAAAAAGTGACAAAATAAAAAAAAAGTTAAAAATTTAAAAAAATAGAAGAAAATGTGAAATATCTCCTAGGGAAAAAAATGACCTGGAATATAGAAGAGAAATAATTTAAGAATCACTAAGACTATCTGAAAGCCACGAACAAAAAAAGAGCTCACATATCATATTTCAAGGAAATATAAAAGAAAACTGCCCAGATATCTTAGAGGACAAAGTAGAAATTGAAAAAAATCTACCAGTTACATCCTGAAAGAAATCCTAAAATAAAAAAACCTCCTACGAGCTGAAATCAAGACCTCCCAAGTCAGGGAGAAAATACTGAAAACTGCTAGAAAGAAACAATTCAAATACTGTGGAGTCAGAGGGAGGATCACACAAGATTTAGCAGCTACCACTCCAAAGGAATGGAGGGCTGTGATAATCTGGAAAGCAAAAAAGTTAGGATTATAATCAAGAATGGGGCAACTAAGTGGCACAGTCAATAAAGTGCTGGTCCTGGGGTCAGAAGGACCTAAAAGCAAATCCAGCATCAGATATTTACTAGCTGTGTGACCCTGTGCAAGTCACTTAACAATGCTTGCCTTAGCTTCCTTATATGTAAAATGAGCTGGAGAAGGGAATGGTAAGCAGTGGTTTGCCAGTATCTTTGCCAAGTAAAAGCCAAATGGGGGCGTGAAGAGTTGGATATGACTAGCTGACAAAAATAAATAAATAGATCAATCAATAAAGAATAATCTACCCAGCAAAAATGGATATTTAATGAAATAGAGGACTTGCAAGCCCTTCTGATGAAAAAAAAAATCATAGCTGAATAGAAAATTCGACATTAGAACTCAACAGAACCATAAACATGAATTAGAAATCATAAGGGACTATACCAGGTTAAAAGCTGTAAGATGACAGATGTAATCCCTCAGAATTTTATCCCCAAGGCTGTTAGAGGGAGCCTACTTAGAGAGCATTAGTGTGATTCTTCTATGTTGGGATGATATCAAAAGGAAAAGGGAAGAATGAGAAAGATGGATGCACTAGGAAAGGGGGAGAGATAAGAAAAATGAGGGAAATTATCTCACATAAATGGGGCATCCAAGGAAGAGTTTGTATAATGGAGGACAGAACTGAGGGAAAGAAGTGGGCAACACTTGAACCTCACTCACATCTAAATTAGTTTAAGAAGGGAAGAGTACACAGACACATATAATTGGGTACAGAAATTCATCTTATCCAACAGGGAAATAGGAGGGAAAGGAGTAAAGAAAAAGGAAATGGGGTTTAAGATGAAGGGTTGATTGAGAGAGAAAGTGGTCAGAAACTATTTAATAAGCCCAAGAGTTCCAATTAATCAACAAACATTTATTATGCACCTACTATGTGTTAGTCCTTATGCTAGGTATTTGGGATAAAAAGACAAAAGTTAAATAGAGTCTGTGCCCTAAATATCAAGGTAGAAAACATGTCTCTGGTGGGGCAGACAATATATCTATAAATCTCTACATCTCTAGCTAGCTACCAAGCTAACTAGTTATCTCCATCTGTAGCTCTGCTTGGTTTCAACTTTATGGAACAAGATGTCCCCCATGCATGGTACCCTACCATGTCCTCCTGTGTTGGCAAGCAAAATGGGCTCTTAGCACTTAGTTTGACCAAGTACCCTTGAAAAGTTTGGCTTTTGTTTCCTTTGAGTAATTCAGTGTATTTCATTGAGTCTTACTAAGTGCTAAGCTCCAGGCTCTAACCCTTATTAGATGTTAACCTAACCTATGTGGATGTGAACCTCCCACGGTCCTAAGGGGAGGGGCTAACTCAAGAGCCAGTCACAGGAGCCTAAGTTCTGGTCATTCAGATGACGTTTGATGATGTCTGAAATCCTATAAAAAGAGAAGACAGAGCCATTTGCACAGGGCTCTCACTCTTGGTGGCATTTGGAGACTCCCAGGCAGCTGTAGCTAAGAAGCCCTCCAGCTTGTAAACCTGGATGTTGGGACTTTGTTAAACTCTGGTAACTATGTATTGGGATTTGAATCAGACAAGGTCTGTCTGTTGATGTTTGTACTTTGTTTGTATTTTGCTCTGAAGTTCAGGATGCTGGTCTTTTCCCCTGAGCTAAGTGAATGATATTTGTATGCTGAATTAAAGTAAGCTTGTCAACCCCTTAACCTTGCTTTCCTTAGTTAAGCAGATCAAAAGAACCTGTACTTTTTCAGCATGCTAGTAGCGTTCTTGTTGTTGGGCTTATGTTGGTCTTTCACCCCCATAACAGCTGCTAGACGGATTGTTGAAACACCTCCCCCACTTTTCTATCCTCCTTTTGTGTGTTGTCTTTCCCCATTAGATTGTAAGCTCCTTAAACTCAGGGATTTTCTTTCTTTCTCTTATTTGGATCCACAGTGCTTAGCACAGGACCTGGCACATAGTAGGCACTTAATAAATGTTTATTGAATTGAACTGAAATTGAAAATATAGGCAGATACTTACACATATATATGTATGTATAAAAATAAATACAGGAAACTTGGGGAGAAGAATTGGCATCTGGGATGGGGGAGGTAAGAGGAAATGCTTTGTGCAGAAGCTAGTAGTTCAGCTGAGTCCTAAAGGAAACTAGGAATTTCAAGAGGCAGAAATGAGGAAGAGGAGGAGAAGGAAGATGATAAGGAACAGGAGGATGTGACTGAGGAGAAGAAAAGGAAGGAGGAAAAAGAGGAGGAGAAAGAGGTAGAAAATGTCCATGGGAGAGAGTCTGTGCAAAGGCACTAAGATGGGAGGGAGGGTATTGTATCTGAAAAATAGTAAAAAAGCCAGTTTGACCGGACTGAAGAGTCTGTGAAGGAGCATAATGTGGTGAATGGAGGAATTTATATTTGATCCTAAAAGTAATAGGAAGACTGTAAACTCAACCGAGGCAAAAGGGGCTGTCTTCAAACACAAAATAGGCTTTTCTCCATATGCTCTAGCTCTTACAAGAGTTCACAACCAGTAGGAAAATGTAACCATTGCAAATTCCTAAAGGATCAGAAAAACACAGAGAAGTCTATAATATGCTCCAAGATTTCTCTTGATTATGGATTGCAAATTGCATAATTCTTCTCACCTATATCTCCTGCATCTATTATATAAGAATACAAATGATTAATTTACTTGTAACATAAGTGCATGTTTTACCACTATCAAAATTTCCCTCAGTTTCTCTTTTCTTGCTTTCCCTGGGAACCAAAGATGAGGAAATTATAAATCCACTCAGTTGGCCAGCTCAAATTTCTGGGTTCTTTTATGTGTTTCCTTTCCTTCTCATCGGGGTCCTTTCATGTATTTAGTTCTTTCCCACAATGGCGCTAGCATATGGGATAGAAACTTTTCTCCTCCTTTGGTTCTGTTTTTGGCTTTTGCTTTCATCTCTTCTTTGACACTAAGATCTCTATATTGCTCTCTCAGTTCTAAGTTGGAAAGTTCCTTTGGGTTAGTGAATATGAGTATGTTGTGGGCAGAATATAATAGTGAGCATTGTAGGAAGTGTAAAGGAAGTGTTGAAGTCTCTAAAGTGCTTACTATCTAGTGGGAGCCCTTATATAGCAGTTGGTTTCCCTTAATTTAGAAGAGCCTGCTCATGTAAATTCAGAATTCATGTCTCAGAAAAGGGAAGAAAATTGTTGATATGTATTACCATGGGCTGTATTTTCTTTCCCTACTGATAAAGAAATGTTTAAGAACCAAGCCCAGGATCCTTTATGGTCATTTTTTTCCAAAGGATAAATTTGTCTTTAGTATTTGATATCTATCTTGTGTCAGTGTTTGCATGTCTTATTATATTGTCAATGAGAAATCAGTTTTATTTTCAATCCCTCATGTTAATTTAGGATTGGGAGACAGATTAGATTTGTCATTTCCTTGGTAAACAGAATTCTTGAGCAAAGAAACTCCCTTTATCTACTCAGGCTGGCACTTTCTCTGCGACTTTAACTGGGGATATAATAGAGATATAATATACTACATATAATAATATCATAACAGGGAATATAAAGGCAAAAAGGAAAGAATCTTGCCCTTAAGGAGCTTACATTCTATTGGAAGAGGTAGGAGAGATAAGTATGTATATATAATATATAATATATATATATATATATACTGTAAGTGTATACAATATGTATACACATAGAGAAATATAAGGTTATATAATTTAGATTAATCACAAATGAAATTTATATCTGAATTAAATAAGAAATGGAAAATATCATGGGGACATTTGACACAGTTTATGTGTGTACCATCTCCCTGTAGGTTGTCCCCAAAATTAAACTGGAGCAAGCAGTGTGATGTGATAAATAATGAAATAAAGACCTCAGTCATGCTAAATTTAATCCCCTCATGCTATGCAAATTATCACTTGCAGACACTTAAAGATGTAGAGGATATATAAAAAGCTAAATGAATAAACATTTTATTCTTGCGTAGTTAAGACAAGCCCTCAGTTGCGTATACAAATGTAACTTACCTGACAGAGAAATAGGAGGGGAAGAGGATAAAAGAAAGGGGGTGAGGATGGTAAAAGGGAGGGCAGATTAAGGGGGTTAGAAGCAAAATAGAATTTGGGGAAGGGACAGGATGGAGGGGGAGGAGAAATATAAGAAAATGGGATGGAGGGAAATATACAGTGAGTAATCATGAATACGAATATGAATGAAATGGGCTTTCACATAAAACAGAAGCAGATAGCAGAACGGATTAGAAACCAGAATCCAACAATTCGTTGTTTACAAGAGACACACTTGAAACAGAAAGACACACACAGAGTTAAAATAAAGATCTAGAGCAGAATCTAATATACTTTAGTTGAAGTAAAAAAGGCAGGGGTAGTAATCATGATCTCAGACAAAGCAAAAGCAAAAATAGACCTAATCTAAAAAGGTAATTGGGGAAATTGTATTATGCTAAAAGTATCACAGACAAGGAAGGAAAACCAAAAGATTTTTACAGCAAGTTTCTCTGATTAAGGCCTCATTTGTCAACTATATACTGAGTATAGAACTAAGTCAAATTAATAAAAATAAAAGCCATTCTCCAATTGATAAATGGTCAAGGGATATAAACAATCAATTTTCAGAAGAAATCAAAGCTATTTATAATCATATGAAAAAACACTCTAAATCACTATTGATTAGAGAAAGGCAAAGTAAAACAATTCTGAGGCACCAACTCACATCTATCAGAAATGACAAATGCTGGAGGGGATGAGCAGAAAACAGGTACACTAATGAATTGCTGGTGGAATACCGAACTGGTCCAACCATTCTGGAGAACAATCCAGACCTATGGCCAAAGGGCTATAAAGTTATGCATACTCTTTGACCCACTAATACCATTACTAGGCCTGTATCCCAAAAAGATTAAAGTAAAAGGAAAAGGACCTACATGCACAAAAATATTTATAATTGCTCTTTTTGTGATGGCAAAGAACTGGCAAAGTTTTTTGTGATGGCAAAGAAATTAGGGGGATGTTCATCATTTGAGAAATGGCTGAACAAGTTGTAGCATATGATTGTGATGGAATACTATTGTGCTTTAAGAAATCAGGAGGGAGTGGTTTACAAAAAAACATGGTGAGATCTATGCAAACATGCAAAATGAAGTGAGAAAAACAGGGAGATCATTGTA
This sequence comes from Trichosurus vulpecula, assembly GCF_011100635.1. NCBI lineage: Eukaryota > Metazoa > Chordata > Mammalia > Diprotodontia > Phalangeridae > Trichosurus > Trichosurus vulpecula. The sequence goes on along the minus strand of NC_050577.1, from coordinate 182,445,500 downwards.
CACAATAACAGCAACGTTGTAATGATGATCAACTGTGAAAGACTTAGCTATTCTGATCAATACAATGATCCAAGACAATTTCAAAGGACCCACAATGAAAAAAATGCTGTCTACCTCCAGAGAGAGAACTGATGAATTCTGAGTGTAAATTGAAATATAATTTCCTCACTTTACTTTTCTTGCTTTTAAAAAACATGACTAATAAGGAAATAGGTTTTGCATGGTTTCGCATGTATAATTGATATGTTACTTGCCCTCCCAATAGATGGGAGAGTGGTAGGAGGGAAGGAGAGAATTTGGAATTCAAAATTTAAAAAGAAAAGAATGTTAAAAATAAATAATAAATTAAAATGTAAAAAAAATAAATATGAGGAAACATTGGGGAGAAAAAAAGACAAGCCCTCAAACTTCTTATCTTTTGCAAGTTGTTTTATAATCTAAAAGGAATATTCTGTACTCCTCATTCTCTTTTTTGGTTCATGACCACAAAAGGGTACATTAATCTAATATTTTACCATTCTGAGATGTCAAGAATTTATAAGGTTAAGAAAGACATATTCCCTCATTGCTTTTCCTTCTTTCCTAAGATCACTTGTATTTAGCCTTAGAAAAAGGAAGAAAAAATGTGTTTCAACTTATTAATCACAAGTGAATAGCTCTGAAGGGTCTGTGAGTTTATCTGTGGGAGAGAAAAAAAAGGCAGAGGCCCTGGTGAGAGTAGTTTCTCTTACCTCATGACAAAATTTGCTTCATCTATTTGTCGGCCACAGACACTCTTCTTCAGAATCCCACCATTTCCCACCACTGAGCACTTCTTCAATGGTAGCTGGAATGGAGTAGCCTAGCAACAGAAAATAAGGGCAGTTTTCACTGAACAGAACACATACCAGTTAATAGACTCGTTGTTTATAACAGACCCTCTAGGGGAATTTCACTGGAAATAAAGCACAATAAAGAACAAGTATAGGAAGGAAGACAGCAGGAATGGCCCTCAAATGTTTAAAATGAATAAGCTAACCCTTTCCTCTGGAAATCAAAGTATATAAAAACCACCAATTCTATAACAAATTTTAGGTTGAGAAATAAATTATCCTGCCTAAAATTACTATGAAAAATAAATAGCAGCTCTATGGGAAAACAAAGAATTCAAAACTAAACAAAGGATTATTTTAAAGTCTTTAAACTTGGAGCTGGCTCACTTGGATTCTCTTTCTTTCCTTCATGCTGATTTATGTGGCATGACTCATCATCCATTCATTCAATAAACTTTTAGTGTCTGCAGTATGCAAGAAAAATGTCCTGTGAGCATAGAAGCTTAATTGTATTTCTAAAAATTTACTTAAAAAGGAAATTGCTATTAAAGCATGCTTTTGGTAAATAGGTTATCTTAGGACCTTAAACATAGTGAAAGATTTTGAGTCCTGCCATGAAATGATATGAAGAAAATATTTTACAAGGCCCAGTCTGTCCCCTCAGGCATCTTACAACCTAGCAGACTCTATCCATTTGTAGACTAGAAAGAAAACAATAATCAGTTTACCTTGTTTTTTTTTTAGCCACACCCCTTTGTGGTTGAACTCTAAAACATTAGTTTTACTACTATCAAAGTCCTAAGTTAAATAATTTAGCCAAATATTGTGGCTTTATATCCATTTTTTTCTTTATAAAAATATGACAAAGGTCATCGTGTTCAGATTTTTTCCGCATTTACCAAACAGTTTGAGTCAAAGATCCAAAATCTAACCTGCCTTTGATCCCACACTCAGGACGATGTAATGGAAGCTTTAACAATTCTTTCCAGGAATCTTCACAGGAACGGTTTAGAGAATGCTTCAAATTAATCTAAGTACTTAACTCAAAAAAGGAATTCCATTTCACCCTAATTGAGTATACAAATATACTTTCATAAGCAAGCTAAAAATATACTTAAAGACTCCAATGAAAAATCCATAGGTAAAAGTAACAGCTAACTCAGAAACTCCAGATGTCTCCAAAGGACCTTCAGAAATCCAGAACATTGTATGTTATACTTTTACTCATGTGGGGATGTATAGACTTGTAGGGTGGTCTGCAAGGGTAAAATTTTATTATGTAACTATTAAGGAAGGAAGGAAACAAGCGTTTAAAGTGCCTACCACGAGCCAGGCAGTGTGCTAGACACTTTGCGGATGTTCTCTCATTTGTTCCTCACAACAACCCTGGGAGGTAGATGGTATTATTATCTTCATTTTATAGATAAAGAAAATGAGTCAAACCAAGCTTAAATGACTTGTCCATGGGTCATCACACAGCTAGCAACTGTCTGAGGCTGGATTTGAACTCAGGTCTTCCTGACTCCAGATCCAACATTCTAACCACTGTGCCATAGCTGACTAAGGAAGTATTGGGAATGTGAGTGGAAGTTGTGTAATGTATGCAGAGCGACACTTTAAACATTTCCATAAGAAATGTTCAACAAGAGAGGTTTCTTCCTTAACCTATGACTAGACAAAAGTTGGAGGTCCTGGGATATCCACTCTGATTTGCCAGGAGGAAAGATCTCTTCCAACTCTGAGATTTTGTGTCTTTGAGTGATCTGCACAATAGATAATTCACACTTGGAATATGATTTTTTTAAAGTTAAAGTTGATATATGGATGGCAGGTGCACAGAGCAAATGTAGACTGCATCAAGAGGGGCACAGTATCCAAAATTAGGGAGCTGATGGTCCTCTGGTACTCTCCCCATCAGATCATTTCTGAATAGCGTATTCAGTTTCCAAAGACAGATTTTTAGTGGGAAAATGAAAAGCCAGAGAGCATTCAGGGGAAGACAACCAGGATAATGAAGTGTTGAGAGAATGCCACAGGACAATCACTAAAATACATAACTCCAGGAGAAGTGACATGATAACTATCTTTCCCCAAAAATCCACCCCTCCTTCTAATTTCCCTATTTCTTTTGAGGGAGCTATCATCCTTCTAGTCTCCCAGGTTCACAACCTCAGAGTCACAACCAGCTTTTCCCTCTCTCTTATCCCTGCCCCATTGCCAATCACTAGCAAAGTCTTAGTAATTCTATTTCCAATCCAACAAGCATTTATCAAGTGTTTACCACATGCAAGGCCCTGTGATAGGATTTGGTAATACAAAGACAAAATAACACAAGAATCTACAACACTTCTCACATCCACCCCTTCTCCCCACTCATAAAACCATCTTCCTACAGGAAACCCTCCTTACTCCTCACTGCTTATCTGAACTATTTCTATAGTCGCCTAATTGATCTTCCTGCCTTCATTTTCTTCCCTCTTCAACACAACTTCCATAGAGCTTGCCAAAGTGATATTTGTAAATCTGACCATATCGCTCCCCAGCTCAAGAAGTTCCAGTGACTCCCTCTTGCTCTAGGAACAAATTAAAACTCATTTGGCATTCAAAGTCCTTAACAATCTGGTGCCCACCTAAATTTTTATATATGTTTTTACACTTTTCCATATTATTTCCTTCTTATTGAACTCCATATTTTAGCTAGATTGTTTAACTGCTGCTTCTTATACATGACAATCCACTTCTTGGCCCTGTGACTTTGTGGCTTTACCCCCATGCCAGGAACATCCTTCTTCCTCATCTCAGTCTCTTGAATCCCTGGATCTCCTTAAGACTCAGCTCAGGCACCAACTCCTACCAAGTCCTTTCATGATCTCCCCATCAGTATGGGCTCTCCCCTTCTCAACTACCCAGAAACTAACTTATCAGGGGATAGATTACCACTCCTGCAGCCAACTCAATTCAATTTCTTTTCTTTTTGAGGGGGGAAGGCAGGGCAATTGGGGTTAAGTGACTGGTCCAAGGTCACACAGCTAGCTAGTGTGTCAAGCGTCTGAGGCCGAATTTGAACTCAGGTCCTCCTGACTCCAGGGCCGGTGCTCTAGTCACTGTGACACCTAGCTGCCCCTCAATTCAATTTCAATAAACACTTACTAAGCAATCATTTCAGGCCAAGCACTGTGCTAAATACAAAAAGAGGCAAAAGAGAGTCGTTGCCCTCAGGTTGAGAGTCAGACCCAAGTTCAAATTTGACCTCAGAGGCTTACCAGCTGGGTAACCCAAGGCAAATTACTTGCCTCATTTTCCTTATCTGGGAATAATTGGAACAATAACGGCACCTGCCTCACAGAGTTGTCCTGAGAATCAAATGAGTTAATAATTATAAAATGCTTGGCACAGTGCCTGGAACATAGTCAGTGCTATATCAGTGTTAGCTATTATGATCTATTGTTTTCATCAAATAGAATATAAGATCCCTGAGAAGAGGAACTGCTTGTGGTTCTGTCTTTTTATCCCAGCTCCTAGCACAGTGAGCTGAATTGAATCCAATCTAACTGAATTGAATTTGAGTACTTGAAGAACAGTCAGTGAAAGAGGGTTGGACTTAGGAGCAGAGAGCACAACTAGGAGCAGAGTAGAAGCTGCCACAAAGGTGAATTTATTTCTAACCTAAGGAAAAACTTCTTAAAAAGCAGAACTCTCCAAATGTGGAAGAGGCTGCCACAAGAGGTAGTGAGTTTCCTGTTGCTGGATGACCACTTCTTGGGTATGTTGTAGAGAGTATTCTTATTCCTGTAGGAGGGTGGGCTCGAAGGCTTCAGTGGTCTCTTCCAGTGCTATGATCCTATTGCTATGAACTTTTCTTTGATAGGTTCTCATCCTGATTCTGCTATTACCCACTTCCGTCTGACAATAACAAATGCATACAGTCTGATCTGATCACAGGCAAAACAGGAACAGCTGCCAAGACCAGGGTAAATGTTATTTAAGTGTAGTACTTCAAATAGATACATCGACTCATCAATATTTTCATGCTATATGATTCTAATCCATGTCTTTCCACAAATCCTCCCTAGAGGATCTACCCAATATGCTAGAGACCTCCCTTTGAGTCTTTTCATCTTTTGTAGATATTGGAACCACACTCAAATTGTCCATCTGTCACTACATGTCTGACCAACCTCTCTTTCTGCTCAGATGCATCTTATAGATTGTCTTTTATTCCAGTTTCTTTGGGGGGGGGGGGCAGGGAGGAGGCAATAAGAGTTAAGTGACTTGTCTCGGGGTCACATAGCTGTCAAGCATCTGAGCCTGAATTTGAACTTAGGTTCTCCTGATTTCAGGGTTGGTGCCCTATCCTTTTATGCCACTTCTTACAAAAGGTCATTACTGGTAAAACACAGCAGCCTATGCGCACATACCATAAATCTTTTCGTTTTATTTTGGTCCACCTGAAATATGGATTCTTCTGTTTTAGTCTCTGGTTAGTCACAGTCATACAGGATCACTTAGAAAATATGGCTGCTAAAAAAGATGTATTTTGTTGGTAGAAAGCAGTTTGGAATCATTGAAAGCAGTGTGATATTTCCCAAGTGGCAGTCAGCTCACACTCCTCTTCCTATTCATTTCTGGGTTCATCTGCAATACTCATCTAAGATGTGTACAGTAATGGACACAATTTAATTGGCTGACCACAGGTTCCCATCATTTCCACCCTAGCAACCAGTTCCTTATAAACCGTGAAAATCAGATTAAGAATTCAATTTCCCTTTTGGTTCTTCTGCCATTTAAAGGATGAAATTATTACATAAGCAAATCAAGAAACTGTCCATTTTTCTCTGTTCAGAGAAAGAGCTCCAACTAAATAACTGAATGGTCCTGAATTTTATTTATTAAGTACATCACTATGTGTATGGCACTGTGCTGGATGCCTCCATGCTAAGTATATGATCTGTTTCTGAATTCTTCATCTACTTTCTATTATCTAGGTGGTCTATATTTCTCCTGCCTAGGTATAATTACACCATTATTTCTATCTCCACTAATCTTTACCCAAATACTTCCCACCACATACATTCCCTCTGCTTCCCATATGTCCTCAAAGTATGTCTCCTTGATATATAATGCAATACCCCTAACCTTTTAAGAATCATGTTCCTTTTGAATAAGTATACTTTTTCAGACCCAATCATCATTCCATTCATTTTCAATCATACTTGTTAGATGAAAATTTCTTCCTTGTGTTAGGATCTCTTTTTAACTTTATTTTGTGTGTTTGTATATAAACACCTGAGGTCAGGGATCTTACTGATAACTTCTTTCTTCATTTCCTGCTATTTTCTGGGAATTTCTATTTCTATTGTTTTAATTATTCCATTTCCATTATTCTTACATTATGGTTATTCTTTATGATATCTAACTTGGTAGATATCTATCTATATCTATATTTATTGAGTTTCTCTCTCCCTTTCTTTTCAGTGAAACCCTTTGACTAGATTTTCAGTACTCTTCAAAAGATACATTTTTACCCTCTTTTGTTATATGCAGCCAGAAGCTGATTATTACTATATTTTAAGCACTGGACTAGAGATCCAAAAAGTTATTTTCAGACACTATTTTCTTAACTAGATGTCCATTTCCCAAATATGCCTTTCTTTTCTGAAAGTTTTGCCTTAAACAAATGGAAATGTCATCTGTAGACCCTAAGGTCATTAGTTTCTTGCACAAGATTACACCATCCTTAGCAAAAGCCTTGAGATTTCTTCTAGAATTATGTTATATGTGCCTATGTAATTGCCAAAAATAAGTAGTAGTTATTAGATCCAATAAGTCAAGGGAGATTCTTTATCATATTCCAGATTCATGCCCAGGGCAGGGGTGGGGAACCTGCTCTGAGAGGACAGGAGACCACTCTAGTATAAAACCATAGATTTGTTGTTTAGTTGTTCAGTCACTCTTTGTGACCCCATTTGGGGTTTTCTTGGCAAAGTTACTAGGGTAGTTTGTCATTCCTTCTCCAACTCATTATACAGATGAGGAAACTGAGGCAAAAAAGTTAAGTGACTTTCCCAGGGTCACACAGCTAATAAGCGTCTGAAGCTGGATTTGAACTCAGTCCTTCTGGAACTCTATCTACTGAGCCACTTAGCTGCCCCAAAGCCATAGATAGTAAAGAGCAACTAAACTTTCTCATGAGGTTTCCACTTCTGTGGTGGTGGTAATTCTTTCCTGTGATATTTTTCTGATGTAAGGGTTCTCAATTGGCTCTTCACCACATGGCACAACCAGGCAGCTGCCCCCTCTCCCTTGCCCATCCTGAACCACCATCCACTGTCTTATCACCTTAATGCCCCTCTCCTTTATCCTATTTCCTTCGCTTCCTGAGGTTTTGGATCTTAGGGACCACTGGTTATATCATGGCAATAGAGGCTGGAAGCTCAGAAGGACACGCTGCCCTTTCTCTTGGCACAATTGATTTCTACACAGTCTTTTCACCTTAACTGAATTTTCCATAGCTAGAAAGACTCTCTCATCCTGATGCAACAGACCTAGCAAGGACTCTATTGATAAAGTCAGATGGACAAATGGCAGCTTCATTTCTATTTAGCAGGCACCTAAGGTACTAAACTTCATCCTTTTCATCTTCCTCCTTTAACCCTCCCTGAATGTTATCTCACCTGATGATGTGGGTGGATACATGTCGGCATTCCTCAGAGATCACATGGCTTCTTCAGAATGTACTTCCTCTTTATTAACCTCACTTGTCTTTCCTTTCCTCCTCTATTTTTATGTTTTTCTAACCTCTAGCTTCCCTTCCCAACCAGTCTTGTCCACATCCTCAACACCTTTTAATATTTATTTTACATTGAAGCCCTTCTACTATTTTTTAAAGGGACAATTCATTTTCCTTTATAACCTGGAGCATAGAGAGGCATTCCTCAAGTATCTATCTATACCTTATCTTCTAGAGGCAAGACCAGATTATGTTTTAAGTACTCAAATAGCTTTACTTTATCTTCTAGGGAGAAGGCCAGACTATTTATACAGCAGCATATTTAACATGGCTTAGAAATTCCAAATGCTACAGGAAATTTGGAGGCCAGACAACAGGTCTTGAATTGCGATTTATCCTGGAGTACAGGGAGAGGAGTCTGGACTCACTATGAGGTTGTGGATCTTGAAAAGAAGAAGCCTAATCTAGAATTCAAATCTATTATGACTATAGCTTCAGAAAGGTGGAATAATATTAAAGTCTGTCATGATGATCCAATCTCAAACAAATAAATATTCACTATATAGAAAATTCTATAAACATCTAGGATCATAAATCTATACTGTTCAATAATCAAGTAGAGATGAGAAAGAAGTATTAATCATACGTGAGCTTTTAAAAAACAAATCAACAGAAACACAGTCAAGAGAGTGGAGTAAAGGCAGGAACTCACCTGAGCTTTCCCCCAAACACCTCCAAATACCTAAATAATACTCTAAACAAATTCTAGAGCAGCAGAACCCACAAAAAGACAGTGTGAAACAATATTCCAGCCCAAGACCACTTGGGAGGTGAAGGATGAATAAGATATAAAGACCTTCCCCATACATTTATAGGCCTACATGACTACATATGTTGTCCTTTCTCCTTGGAACAAGAGTCTGTTCCCAGGATTAAAGGTCAGATTAGACCTCACTGATTCCTCTTCCTGGAAGAGTTGGACACCCTTCTAGGACTGTATAGAATCAATCCTGTGTCCTTTTTGAACATAGACATTTTGCCCTATCAATCACGGATATCTTGCTCCTTTGAACTTTGGCCCAGTCCACAGCCGCAACACATCCTATGTAGAGTCATGTAGCCAATCAGGTAGGCTCTGGTCTGAGCCAATCAGCTGCTAAAACACACTGCACTTATTTTTCCTTTGTTTGAAACTGTATATATTCTGGAAAATTGATATTTCTTCTTAGGGCTTCACTCACAGGAAGGACGCTTCACTTGAGGCATTTTGTTTTCCGGGCCAGGACTCTGAATGCTGTTATCAAGGGGCCCCCCAGCCTGTGAACCTAGATTTTGGTGCTTTCCCAGTTTGGTGATGTATGTAAAAATTTCTATTACTCTGTTCAGCTTTCTCTTTCTCTTTCTATATTTCTTTAATACTACTTTATATTGTCTTTGTGTGTAGAATAAATGTTATGCTGATCTTACTTGGGTATAAAGAGTGCTTATTATACTATGCAATACAATCCTGAAAGGTGCCTAAAGCAACTGCACATTTCTCCTTAATGATACAGAAGGTTGGCAGAAAAAGTCTGTTGCATCAGGATGAGAGGGAAGCACAGTCCAATGCAGGCTGTGCCAGTGTGGGCTGGGCCCCAGCAAATCAGGAGCAGGCCTCAGGACAACTGAATCAGCATTGGCAGTTTCCAGACCTCTCAGCCCACAGACAGTAAGGGGATTGGACAATGGATCAGAAGGAGATGGACAGGGGTCCTTTTGCTGGAGCCAGGGACAGGACTCTATTGCATTGTTTATACTTGGATCTGTGTTGCAGTCCTGGGTCTTAGTCCCAGTGTGCTGAGGAGCATGAGCACAGCAGAGCTTGTAGACACAGGTGGGGTAGGGACCCTCATCACAGTTCCATGGCTGAAAAGAGTGCTCATGGTCACTCGCAAACCAGTGCACATTACAGAAGAATGGTAAACACACCTCTCCTAGATCATACCAGTTTGGAACAGCCAAAAACTTACAGGTCTCCAGAATTACCTCTGAAAACAGCTTCACAGAAAACCTGAAGCTTGGGACAGTGCCCTCTTCACTTGGGAAGCAGAGCTCCACATTAGCACAGAGTTAAAAGTCAAGAAATAGGCTGGAAAATGAGTGAACAACAGAAAAAAATTATATTACTATGGTGACAAGGTGATCAAAAAACACTCAGAAGACAACAAAGTCAAAATTCCTGCATCCAAAGCCTCAAAGAAAATATGAATTGCTCTCAGGCCATGGAAGAATTCAGAAAGGATTTTAAAGATCAATTAAGAGAGGTAGAAGAAAAATTGGGAAGAGAAACAAGAGTGATGCAAGAAAATCATGAAAAAAGAGTCAACAGCTTGGTAAAGGAGGCACAAAAAATGCTGAAGAAAATAACACCTTATAAAACAGACTAGGCCAAATGGTAAAAGAGGCACAAAAATCCAAAGAAGAAAAGAATGCCTTGAAAAGCAGAATTGGCCAAATGGAAAAAGATATACAAAAATTCATTGAAGAGAAGAGTTTCTTAAGAAGTAGAATTGGCCAAACAGAAAAGGAGGTGCAAAAGCTCACTGACGAAAATAATTCTTTAAAAGTTAGAATTGGGCAAATAGAAGCTAATGACTTTATGAAACATCAAGAAACAAACAAAATCAAAAGCATGAAAAATAGAAAAAAATTTAAAATACCTCATTGGAAAAACTACTGAACTCTCCTCTCCCTCTCTTCCTTTTTTCCTTCCTTCCTTCTTTCCTTTTTAATTTCTTCCTTCCTTCCTTCCTTCCTTCCTTCCTTCCTTCCTTCCTTCCTTCCCTTCTTTCTTTCTTTCTTTCTTTCTTTCTTTCTTCCTTCCTTCCTTTCTTTCTTTCCCTCTTTCTTTCCCTCTGTTTACATAGGGTATCACATCCATACCTGCAAGTGCTCTGCCCATGGAAAATGTAAATTTTTATCTCTAAAACTTTTTTTTTTCTTTTTTCTTAGAGATCAGCCTTAACCCCAGATCACTCTGACTCTTACCAATTGGCCAATAATAGGTCCCAGGCTAAATCTTACTTGGTCATTCTTTGGGCCCTGATGGGTTTAGAATGAATGTAAATGACAATTATTTCTGTTTTGGCCAGAAACCCTGGTGGTCTTCCCCTCCCAGATCTATTTTTTATAAAGGCTTTCTCTGTCTCATTTCTTATTAAGTCTTAATCACGGTACTGGCATTGCCTCAGTCAAACTGAGACCTGTTAAAGACCTTAGCTTGAAAAAGCTGAGGTCCACCACTGCATCCTGGGCCATCTCCAGTTGTCCTGATCTATATTGGGGCACTGGATCCAGGTGGCTGTGGAAGAGAAAATGAAGCTGGTGACTTTGCACAGCCCTCCTTCATTTAAATCCAATTCACTTTCATGTCATGGCATCACCTCCCTGCTATCATGGTCTTCTTTGTGAACACAGTACAACAGCAACCTGGAAAATAGACCCAGGAGAGATAATTTAAGAATTATTGGACTACCTGAAAGTCATAATCAAAAAAGGAGCCCAGATATCATCTTTCAAGAAATTATCCAGGAAAACTGCCCTGATATTCTAGAGGGTAAAACAGAAATTGAAAGAATCCACCAATCACCTTCTGAAAGAGATCCCAAAATGAAAACTCCCAGGAATTTTATAGCCAAATTCCAAAGCTCCCTGGTCAAGGAAAAAATATTGCAAGCTACTAGAAAGAAACAATTCAAATATTGTGGAGTCATAATCAGGATAACACAAGATTTAGCAGCTTCTACATTAAAGGATCAGAGGGCTTGGAATATGATATTCCTGAGGGCAAAGAAGCTAGAATTAAAACCAAGAATCACCTACCCAGCAAAACTGAGTATAATCCTTCAGGGTGAAAAATGAATATTCAACGCAACAGATGACTTTCAAGACCAGAGCTGAATAGAAAATTTGACTTTCAAATACAAGATGCAAAAGAAGCATAAAAAGGTAAACAGAAAAGAAAAATCACGAAGGATTCAATAAGGTTAAATTATTTATATTACCACATGGGAAAATGATATTTATAACTCCTTAAAACTTTCTCATTATTAGGGCAGTTAGAAGGAGTATACATAGACTGAAAGCAGAAGAGAGTTGAATGTGATGGTATGATAATCTAAAAAAATAAAAGTAAGGAACAAGAAAGAAGAATGCCCTGTGAGAAGGGGAAAGGGAGAGGTAGAATGGGATAAATTATCTGGCATAAAAAGGCCTGAAAGATTTTACAGTGGAAGAGAAAATGGAGGAAGTGAGGAAGGGAACACATGAACATTACTCTCATTGGAATTGGCTCAAAGAGGGAATAATATGCACACTCAGTTGGGTGTAGAAATGTATCTTACCATATAGGAAAGCAGGAAGGGAAAGGAATAAGAGAATGGCAGGGGGGAGCTGATAGAAGGGAGGGAAGTTTGGGGGAGGTAAAAGTCAGAAGCAAAACATTTTTGAGAATAGGGTAAAAAGAGAGTAGGATAAATAGGGGGAAACAGGATGGAGGGTAATCATTGGTAATCATTACTGTGAAAAAAAAATTTACATTCAGTTTCTTTGATAAAGCCTTCATTCCTCAAACATACAGAAAACTGAGCCAAATTTATAGAAATAAGAGCTATTCCTCAATTGATAAACGGTCAAAGGAAATGAACAGGCAGTTTTCATACAAAGTAATCAAAGCTATCTATAAGCATATCAAAAAATGCTCTAAATCACTATTGATGAAAGAAATTCAAATTAAAACAACTCTAAACTACTATCTCATACCTGTCAGATTAGCTAATATGACAGAAATGGAAAATGAGAAACTTTGGAGGGGATATGGAAAAACTAAAACGCAGAAGTGTTTTATTGGTGACATTATATACTGATTCAGCCATTCTGGACAGCAATTTGGAACTATGCCCAAAGGACTATAAAACCATGCATACCCTTTATTTGACCAAGCAATACCACTACTAGGTCTGTATTCCAAAGAGAGTTAAAAAAAGAAAAGGACCTATGTGTACAAAAATATTTATAACAGCTCTTTTAGTGATGGTAAAGAATTGGAAATTGAAGGGATGTCCATCAACTGGGGAATGGTTGAACAAGTTGTTGTATATGATTATGATGGCACACTACTATGCTTTAAGAAATGATGAATAGGATGCTCTCAGAAAATCATGGAAAGACTTACATGAACTGATGCAAAGTGAAATGAACAGAACCAAGAGAACATTGTACATAGGAAAAGCAATATTGTATGATGATCTACTATGAGTAACTTAGCTATTCTCAGCAATACAATGATCCAAGGCAATTCTGTAGAACTTATAATGAAAGATACCGTCCATCTCCACAGAAAGAACTGAAGGCAGAGCAAAGATACCCTTAACTTTATTTTTCTTGGTGTTTTTTGTCTGTGTTTTCTATCAGAATGACTTACAAGCCCAGGTCCTTTTCATCTGCTTTATTAAGGAAAGCAACGTTAAGGGGTTAACAATCTTACTTTAACCCAGCATACAAATATCATTTACTTAGTTCAGGGGAAAAAACCAACACCCTGAATTACAGACCAAATACAATTCGTAGTTATCAACATCTGGGTGTTCAGCCAGGGAGCTCATTATAAGGGCTGGCCCAGAGTCACGTGCCACTCCTGCTGTGGCTCAGAGCTCCGAGAGAGAACTCTAACCTCCACGCTTATATATCCTGTTCAGGGCCGGGACCTCACCCAGGCTGAGTGTGGAGAAGTTCCCCACCCCCAATATCACATCAGATACAAATCAATGGCTTCCAATTGTCTCAGTGCTGAGAAATACAAAAACATCCCACTTTATCTGCCCCACTCAAACAAAGGCCAGAATCATTAAAGGTCAACAGCAAAAAGTCCCACCTTAATTACTATTACACATGACTACACACATATAACCTATGTCAAAATGCTTGCCTTCTCAATGGGGGAGGAGAGTGGGAGGGGATTTGGAACTCAAAATTTGAAAAAAAGAGTGGTGAAATAATTTTTAAATGTAATTAGGAAAAATAAAATATTAAGTAAAATTTTTTTTAAAAGAACCTTAAAAAAGAAATCAAATCACATCTTCATTCCCACTAAAGGTATTTTTCCAAATATTTCTCCTTGTTCCATCAAGGAAAAGAAAATATCTGATGCGAGATTTGAAGACAACATAATATCTCAACCAATGTAAACTTTCCTGTCTTAAATGATTCTATCCACAAGCAGAGATATGGACTATATAGATAAAGCACATGTCGTTTTATCTCTTGTAGCTCAGCCACCAACCACTGACATTTATCCCTGATCCTCTTGAGCCGTCCAATGCTCATAAGCAGAGCTAGAAGGTATTCAGAGGCCATTCAGTTCAACCACTTCATTTTACAGATAAAGAATCTGAGACTCAGATAACAGGCCAGCGTCAACAAGCTGATTTTCACTCTTCAAACCCTTATAATCTGGATTTCTTCTCCTAGAAAAATGATTCATGTATGCCATTAAAATTCCATGACAGCATGGCTATTTTGTCAGTGATGTCCTCTAATGAATTCTCAAAAATATTTGCTAATACAATTAATATATTAATAATAACAACCTTTAATAACCAACTTTGTCTATGCAATGCTAATATTGATATACAAATAAATGAATTTTACTGAATGGGCATGTCATTGATCGGCTTCTTCTTTGATTATTTTTACCAGCTATTAAATGTGAAAAATTATAATACTTAGAACAGCCACCCTGGTTTTTCTTCATCCTGCACTCAGAGGGACCCCTTGCAAGGCACTGTTGCAATATCGAAGTACCACTATTAAAGTATAGGCAGAAATATAATGCAATAATGGTTCATATTTCCAAAGTACATTACAATTCAAGAGGCATTTTTCTCACCATAGAGCATACATTTCTTTAGCAGTATTATCGTCGTCGTCGTCATCCCCATCATCGCCACTAATATTTATATAGAGCTCACTATGTCCCAGACTCTGGGCTGAGTACTTTACAAATATTATCCCATTTGATTCAAGAATAACCCTGGGATGTAGGTGTTATTAATATTCCCATTTTTCAGAAAAGAAAATTGAGGCAAACAGAGGGTAGGTGACCTGCCCAGAGTTATATAGCAAGTAAGTATCTGAGGGCAGACTGAACTCCAGTTTTCCTGATTCTAGGCTCAGCACTCCATCCTATGTAATGAGTGTGAGTGTAAACACTGGACCATAGGCCTTTGTTAAATGTTTGCTCAATTGAAAAGTTCTGTAGGGTGAGTAGGGCAAGTGTTATTATCTCCTTTTTACTAATGAAGAAAAGGAGACTTGGAGAAATGAAGGGACATACCCACAGTTATATAGGTTGGTTGTTGTCTTTCTTTCTCGAAGAGGACCAAAATGACATCACTATGCTAGAGTCAAGTTTCATATAACTAATAAATGGCAGAGTGGGAATTTGAATCCAGGGCTTACAACCTTTGATTCAAGTAAACCATACTGACTCTCCATTACAACATAATGTCACTATAGAGATCTGAGTCTTAAATGAAGTTAGAAAAATCCATTTTTTTTCAAACTAAGGTTTGCAAACCCTTAGCTTGACCTGAAATGATGTCACTGTAATGCCAGGGACTCTCAGCATGGCGAAAATATATTTGTCCTTGTCGATTAAAAAAAACAGTCTGGTTCTTTGTCTAGGAATGCATCACATCTACACCTAGTCACAGCCCTAACTTTGTGTCTTATTGTGCCCACACCCACACATAGGCACTGACTCCCCCACATAATTATACCCCCCCACATATATAATTAAATCCCTCACCCATATAGTTAATTATGTCCTCTACTAGGCATCTAAATACACCCCCATTCCACATATCTAATTACATCCTCTTCTTATGAATCTAATTGTACCATTCAACTACATCTAATTACACCCACACTCACATATTTAATTGCACTGTCCTCCCTAAGGACCTAATTACATCCTAACCAATGCATAAATTAAGCCCCCATCATGCATTTAACAACATGCCCCAGACACACAACTCTAACTCTGTACTCCAATCAGTTTATAATTTCTGCCTAAAGTTGACAGTTTCCCTCAAGTTAATTCCTAGTAGGCATGTTGTTCAATCAGAAAGAAGCCAAATGGTAACAATATGCTGTCTGAATCAAAACAACTTCTGTTTCTTCCAAGAAATCACAATAACATTTATTTTCTATTTAATTCTTCTGACAACAATTTGATAATCTAAGTAAAAATATCAGTGGTCTATCCATGTCATGTGGAAGCATTTTTGGTGACAAAATATATAGTATTTTAAAAATTCTTATGAGAGGAATATGCTTCCAGCAGACAACAAACTATGAAATGATTCTTAAGACATTACCTTGTCTAGTACCTTGGCTAAGAATGGAATGCTAACAGTATACTCATTGCTCAAGGAGGATGAGTCATTTGTTCATTTAAATGAATTAGATTTCTCAAGGAGCTGCTTCATTTTCCCTTCTAACAAAATTGTGTCATTTAGTAATGTTATTAGTAAGGTTGATCCAGTTTCATGCAGTAGATGGATTTTTGAAAAAAAGATTAATATCATTATGAGAATTATTTCCCTCCATTAAAATTTAACAAGGCATGTTTACCAAAGAAAACATTTTCCTGGATGATATGACCCTTCTCTTATTGTGGGTGGTTTTTATTTGTTATTATTTGCATTATATCTTGTGCATATATATGTATATACATATATTGTATGCATATACATAAGTATTATAATATTTAAATACTCTAAGATGGAATTTCTTCTAGGAAGGAACCTTTCCATGGGTGGTGGTAATAACCAGAACGTTAGACATTAGCATGAGAATATAAAGTAGATAGAGCCAGTAGTGGAGCTGAGACAGGTGTGAAATGTTAATTAGGCCATCTGGTTTTTTGAGTGCTAATGTGAAATAGAAGCATGCTATTGTGGGGCCCTTTAAAATATGATGATTGAGATTCATTTTGCAGTATCTGGTTTATGATTTCTATAACCTTCTTATATTTTTTTCTAGAATTTTCTAAATGCCTCCTTCCTCACTAGGGAAGGTAAATTTACTGATGTTACTTACTAGAAAATATATGTATTCATGCACACATACATTTATACGTAACTATATTGACAACTAAACCCTCTCTTCCCTTGTTAGGATATTTATGTGCTGAAGTTTTATTTCCTTTTCTCTATAGAATCTTATTTAGCATTCACATGTAGGATGGAAAAGACCTCCAAAAGGCCTTTGATCCTATCTTGAAAGAAAAAGCCAAGGCCATATTCCTGGCATTGGCCAGGCAATTTTAGAGGCAGAACTCCCTAGGCAGAGCAGTTTCCATGTTAATTGGCTAGTATCCTCTATACCTACACAGTTTTAGTTGCATATTGCTTTCATTTGTTTTGATTCCTGAAACTAGTTGCAATATTCTTCCTGTTTTCCCAAATGTAATCTCATGAATAAATGTCCATTTGGGTCTAAGGTGCCTCCTTGCACATTAAATAAGATTTACATCCTCCTTGTAGCCAACCCAGAGTAAAATGGGGAATATTCCAGTACCATATTCTCATTCCCTTCAACCAATTACTTTGTTCAAAGATCCCAAAGTATAGATCTGGAAGTGAAAATCACAGATAGCAAGTTGCTTTCCCCTTGTCATCATTCTGGAACTTCCCAAAGGCAGAAAGCATACATCAAAGATGAAACTTTTCTTATACAAAAAAGGAAAGTTGAGAAGGTGTCTTTGACACTGCCACACTGTCACAAATATATATGAGTGGACCTAATTTACAATCTCAGCTCGGAAACTCTAACAGGGTAAAATGTGCAAGAGAAAGCATGAATCTTAAAACCATAAAGTAAAGCTGAGTGGCTCCAAGTGCTGGACAGAAAATCATGCACAAAGAATAGGTGCTAAGACTTTAAAATAGAATCCATCATTTAGAACTACAGGAACTCAGCCTAGATTGTCTTGAGACTATCATTAGAGACAAAAAAAGGGATGAATCAGAAATCTAGCATGGAGAATATTAGTACCCTGGTCTGCTTATAAAGATGGTATAGAAGTTAGATGTCAGAATCAGACAAAATTAAACTAAAGATCAACTCGTATCTTTTCAGTTCCATGATTCTGCATATTATTTTGTTTTATTTTATTCTTGTGTTAATTACTTCATAAAGATTTTTTTTTGTCAATTCCAATCAAGTCTCAGTTGAACTAAGGAACTTGAACAAACATTTCTCAGAATTCCAGAGATGGAAGGTACCACTAATATGATTGTGTCTAACCAATACCTATGTCTTTTTTTTAATATTAGAAAGCACAGGAATAAAAGAACTTTTCCTTAATATAGTAAATAATATATACCTAAAACTTAAAGTAAACATTATATGTAGTGGAGGAGAGTGAGAGGCCTTTCTAATAAGATCAGCATAAAGCAAAGATATCCATAATCATCACTACTATTTAACATACCGCTAGAAATACTAGATAGAAGAATAAGAAAAGAAAGTGAAATCAAAGGAGTAATTATAGTCAAAGAGGAAATAAAATGATCACTTTTGCAGGTAATAAAATGGTAGGTTCAGGTAATAATAACATTTATTAAAAGAAACCTAAAAATTGATTGAAAAATTAATTAAAACAATCAATTCAGCAAAGTTGTTGGATATTAAAGAAATCCACAAAAATTATCAGCATTTCTGTATGTTACCACTACAACTTTGTGGAAATGGATAGAAAGAGAAATTCCACTCAAAATAACTACAGAAGTTATAAAGTATTTGGGAGGTTATCTACCAAGGAACTTATAAATACCACCCATGAACGCCCAGGAATTCTACATATGAACCCAACAGCAAAATAGTCAGGAAAATCTGAGTTCATATCCAGCTTTAGAAACTAGCTGTGTAACCTTGGGCAAATCACTTGTAACCTCTGTCTGCCTTAGCTTCCTCAATTTGTAAAATGGGGATAATATCCTCACTTACTTCCAAGCGTTGTTATGAGGATCAAGATGCAATGTTTGTAAAATGCCTAGCTCAATGCCTGGAACATAGTAGACATTTAATAAAGCCTTTTGCCTTTCCTTCCTTTCCATGGAGAAATCAAGACCTAAATAACTGGAAAAATATTCATTGTACGTGTAGGTCATGTGAACATAACAAAAATGACAATGATTTGTTTTTTCAGTGCCATAGCAAACTACAAAAAGATTACTTAATAAATCTAGAAAAAAAATTGGTAATGAAATTCAGCTGGAGGATCATAAGGTCAAGAATCTCAAGGGAAATAATAAGACAAAGAGGGAAAAAAGTGATCATCAGAATGATTTGGTACTGGTTAAAAATGCAAAAGCTGATCAGTGGAACATATTAGGTACACCATACAACACAGAGAAACAAATGAACACAATAAACGCAATTAGCCCAAAGACCCCAGTGACTAGGTTAAGGACCTGTCACTTAACAAAACTGCTGGGAAAAAATGGAAAATAATCTGGCAGAAAATTGTTTTGTTTTTAGATCAGCACCTTACACTGGACACCAAGAAAAGCTCCAAATGAATATATGACTTAGAAGTAAAATATTGTAACCACAATGTGACTAGCAGCTGCTGTGGCTGTGTAAGACCAACAACAACAGCACACAGGAAGGGCTGCCGACACAGGTTCTGAGATCTGCTTTTCTAAATAAAGCAACTTTAAGGGGTTAACAATCTCAGTTTAATTAAACATACATACATCATTCACTTAGTTCAGGGGAAAAGATCAACCCCCTGAGGGCAAATACAAACAGAAATTACAAGCATCAACAGACAGACCTTGTCTGATTCAAATCACAGTTTGTAGTTACCAGAGAAGCACTAACATCTGGGTTACAAAGCTGGAGTGGTGGGGCTGTTTCAATGGCTTGCCCAGAGTCTTGTCACCCTTTCAATGAGTGTACCCCCAAAAGGGAAACACTAACTTTCCAGTACATATACCCTGTTCAGAACCCTGAGGGCTTGAGGCTCACCATTTAGAGTGCAAGAAACCAGAGTGTGGGAAAGCTCCAACCACCAGCACCACATCACATACAATTCAATGACTCTTGATTGCCTTAGTTCTGAGAAACATTCCAAGGCAAAAAGTATCCCACTTTACCTGCCCCATTCAAAGACCAGACTCATTAAGGGCAATTGAGAGAAGAACAGCAAAAAATCCTGCCCTGATTACCACTACAAATATGATGTCATAAGCAAATTTGTAGGTAGAAAGAAAGAAATTACCTTTCTGATATATGGATCAATGAAGAGTTCATAACCAAACAAGGGATAGAAATGATCAAAGAAGATAAAATGGACAATTTTGATCATGCAATACTAAATAGTATTTGTACAAACCAAACAAATGCAGATAAAATTAGAACATAAATAGATAAGTAGGGAAATTTTTGGAAGCAAGTTTCTCTGATACGTCTCATATCTAAGATATATAAGGAGTTGATTCAAATTTACAATACTAAGAGCCATTCAACAATAGACAAATAATCAAAATATGTGAATAGCAAGTTTTCCAGGGAAGCCATCAACAACCAGATGACAAAAATGCTCCAAATCACTAATAATTAGAGAAACAGAATTAAAGCACTTCAGAGGTCTCACTTCACACTCCTGTTTGACAAAGATGACAAAATGGGAAAACTACAAATTTTGAAGGAGCTACAAAGAAAATATACATATTAATGCACTGCTGGTGGAACTGTTACTTGACCCAGACATTCTAAAAAGCATTTTGAAACTATGTCCCAAAAGTCATTAAACTCTGAATAAATACCCTTTGCCACTTCAATATCATTACTAGGCATATACCCTTATAGAAATGAGAGAGAGAGAGAGAGAGGGAGAGAGAGTGGGAGGGAGGGAGAGAGAGAGAACTCACATGTACAAATAATCATAGCAACACTTTGTTTATAGTAGGGGAAAAATGTAAACTAATGGGATGCTCAATTCTTTGGGAAATGGTTAAAAATATTATGGTACATGAACATAAAAGAATATCATTGTGCTACTAGAAATGACCAACAGGCACTTTAAGAGAAAATTGGGAAGTCTTATATGAATGGATGCAGAATGAGGTGAGCAGAACCAAGAGAAAATAACATTTATAAATAAAAACAACCATGAAGGCTAGGAGGATGTGCAGCAAGAAGATCCTGAGAGGAAAAGCACGACAGGCATAGTAAGAGTGGGAAAAGGAGAAAGCAGCAGCATCTGACATGAGATGAGAAGCTGTTGCTGGTGAGCTTGGAACTCAAATAGCCAAGAACAGAACTATCTAGAATCTGCCACCCTGATCCCAGTATAGCCCCACATCCATAAGTTACTTGGAATGAAATGAAGAAACCAAGATCTTCTCCAGGCACCTTTGAAGAGGGTTTGGGGTGAGGGGTGCTCGACACCCCAAAGTACCAACACACCGGGTCCTGCCGAAAGAATTCGACTCAAGCTTTCTCAGCCAAGGGAAAAGATAAAGTTTATTAAGAGTTAGCCAAATAGGCCTGCCCCAAGAGATCCCACCCCTTGTGATGCCTGTAAGGAAAGCGGGCCAGGTCAATCTGAGCTAGATTGGATCTGACCACCTTCATGGAGGCAAGATGGAGATTATATACACAAAGATTGTGGGAGGGATTGAGGGGTGGTCTGGGGTGACCAGAGGAGGGGTTTAGGGAGGACTTGAGGAGTCTAAAGGAGGAGCTTGATGGGACCGAGATGAGGTCAGACTCCAGGGTGGGAAATAGCTGAAGGCTACATGGAAATGACAGACATTAGAGAGCTAGGGTAACAGAGCTAGGGTATAGATATTTTGATCAGGATTAAGGATGGGAAACAGGATTAAGGGTGGGAAACAGCTGGACAATAGAGGACTGGGCAAGGTAGGTGTTTGGGCTTAATGGTTATAGCCTCAGGCCAAGGCCAGGTAGAGTGGGAGGATCAAGGTAGGCATTTGGGCCTAATGGTTATAGCCTCAGGCCAAGTCCAGATCAAGTGGGAAGATTCAAGGAGAGTTCAAGGGTTCAAGCAGTTCCCAGAGACTGCCCTCATCACCTTGACATCTACCCTGTTCCCTTCTCACTTGGAATAGCCATACTCTGTTCCTGGAAGATAACTTCCAGGGACAATATCCTTGACATCAGCAAAAATGGAAATGTATTAAATGAGCAAAAGCCTCTTTATAATTGGTAGATGGAATTGAAAAATTAGTTTCATACTTAGTAAGAACAGCAAATGATCCACTTTTCCATTTGGACCTATCTATCTTGGTGAAGTATCTTCTTTTTCTGTCTATGACAAACATTATAATACAATATCGAAATAAACCACACTCAAAATCAGACTTTTGAATCATTGCTTCCCAAAAATCCTAAACCAATATATTCAAAAATATGGAGCATATCTCATCACATTGCTCAATTCAATCACATTTCACTTTAGCTTACCTCTTTTCTTAATATTCATTCTTTTAAAATTTTCGGTTCCAAATTTTCAGCTTATCCTTTTTAATTTGTACTTTGGTATATATTTTATAACATTTATAGTATATTCACATATATATGCATAAATGTGGAGAAAGAGAAAGGGGAGGGAAGGAGGAGGACAGAGAGGAAAGACAGAGAGAGAGAGAGAGAGAGAGAGAGAGAGAGAACAATTTATAAATAAATAAACACATTGGGAGAGACTCAGCATGACATAGTAGATAGAAACTGGCATCAGAGCCAGGAAGACATGGGTTCAAGTTGCACTGCTGATAATACTAACCGTGTAACTCTGAGCAACTCAATTCACATACCATTGCTCTAGCAAGCTCTCTAAGGCTGTAAGATGCAGAAAAGTTGCTGATTTACATTGATAGATACAATTTACTCATCCAGATTCTCCTTATATCAATGAAATCACAAGTCTAATTCGTTGTCATATTTTTCCTGATAGAAAGTATGATCAAAAAGTTTAGAGGCCACTGCTGAAGTCTATTCTTCAAACTATTATCTAAGTAATTTGCCTAACTCACTGATATTTCCAAGTCAAACCTTCAGTCTAAAATCTTCAATAGTTTTTCATTGACTATCAAATCATGAATAAACTCTTTTCTCCAGTGTTTAGACTCCCCACAATCTGGATCCAAACTTTCTTTTTAGCTTTATCTTATACCACTCTTTTTATATCCCCGACATTCCATATGAACATATAAATAGAAGCAGGAAAAAAGCCTTTGCAAAATACAGCACTGATAAGTGTTAAAAATGCCAAAAAGCATAGACTTGAAAGAGGTCTTCTTTAATATGATCAAAAGTATTCATCAAAACTAGTCAGCTTTATTTGTAATGAAGAAACACTAGAAGAGTCTCCATTAAGTTCAGAGACAAAGTAAGGATGCCCTTTTCTTTTCCATTATTATCTGAAATAGTATTAGAAATGTCAGAGAAAGGAATAAAACAAACAAAAAGAAATTTAGAAAATAACCTTCACCAAACGGAGAAAAACCTTTCCAAATTTGGAAATGATATGATGAATTACTTAAAAAATTCCTGAGAATCAAAAAAAGAAATTAATCAAGATTTTAATATCTTCTATCAAGCTGGAGGACACTAAATCAATTCCTATGAAACATTAGCATTTCTATATGTTACTAACAAAAATCAAGAGGAAAAGATAGAGAAATCCCATTTAGGATAAATACAAAATTATTAAAATGGCTGAGAATAAACCTATGAAACCAGAAATATGACTTATGTAAATATAACTTTAAAATAATGTTTACAGTAATAAATATTGAAACAATCTTAAATATATTTTATTTTGGGTCATGCCAAAGCAATTGAAATGATGACACCACTTAAATCAATCTATAAATTTCATCCTATAACAATTCAATATCTTTCCAAATAGGATAATATCATTCAGATACATCAACACCTCCAAATAGTTCCTGTCATAAAACAATTTTTCCATGAAGCATTAAAAAGTGGTGGGGAAACCCCAAATCCTTTAGACGTGCTCAAACTGGTAGAATCCTTCTGGGAAGATGAAGAGCATATTTTCTTTATTTTCTTTTATCACTGGAATCTAATATTCATTGTGCCAATCTCATACTAAAAATCATTGGCTGCCTAGTAGACAGTCCAGGAAATCTTGAATTTGTGGCATGGTGTACTGATCTGCCTTAATTCTGTGGCTCAGAGTCTGTTAATATGTATGTATCTTGCCAATGTTGTTTTGAACTTTGGGATGAAGCCATGACTAACAATTTCTTCAGGTTGCTCCTGAAGAACATCTTTTACCTCCCACTGATATTCCTCTATTTTTTTTTAAAGTTTGTGTATCAGTGAGATGAATTTTGTGCACCGATCCTCAGACACAACACATGTCCAACTCGTGTAGTGAGAATACACCAATTTTCCCAGTGAGTTTCTTCCTCAGGAAATCTTCCATTTCTCAGGAACTTGAGAATCACGATGAGGCAAAGAACGTCAGAGTATTCAAATAATTAAATCTAGCTCGCTGATTGCAATGATTTCTAAAAAGGCTTTTGTTGTTCAGTTGTTCAGTTGTGGCCAATTCTTCATGATTCCATGGACTGCAGAATGCCAAGCCCTTCTATCCTCCACTATCTCTCAAAGTCTGTCCAAGTTCATGTCCATTGTTCCCGTAATACTATCTATCTCATCTTCTGCCATCCCCTTTTCCTTTTGCCTTCAATCTTTTCTGACATCAGGGTCTTTTCCAATGAGTCTCGTCTTCTCATTATGTGGCCAAAGTATTTAAGCTTCAGCTTCAGTATTTGACCTTCCAGTGAACAGCCTGAATTAATATTTTTAAAGTTTTGACTGATTTAACCTCCTTGCTGTCCAAGGGACTCTCAGAAGTATTCTCCAGCACTACAATTTAAAAATGTTGACTCTATGACACTCAGGTCCTTTTCCCTTTCCTTTGATCTCTTTGAGATACACACCTATGGTTGGCATTTGTTGTGTCAAAAGGTATGCACAATTTTACAGTCCTTTGAGCATAGTTCCAAATCGTTCTCCAGAGTGGTTGGACCAGTTCAAAACTCCACCAACCACGCATTAATGTGCCTATTTTTTCACATCCCCTCCAGCACGTATCATTTCCTTTTCTGTCAAGTTAGTCAGTATAATCGATGTGTAGTGGTACTTCAGAGTTGTTTTAATTTGCATTTCTGTAATCAATAGCGGTTTGAAGCATTTTTACATTTGACTATAGATAGCTTTGATTTCTTCTTCTGAAAACTGCCTGTTCATGTCCTTTGTTGTTCTCATTATTCTGTCGATTAGTCATTTCCAACTCTTTATGACCCCATTCTTGGCAAGGATACTGGAATGTTTTTCCATTTCCTTCTCCAGTCCATTTTACAGATGAGGAAACTGAGGCCAAAAGGGTTGGGGACTTGCCTAGGATCACACAGTTAGTCAGTGTCTGCAGCTGGATTTAAACTCAGGCCTTCCCAACTCCAGGCCCAATGTTCTACCAATGAGCCACCTGACTGCCCTTCATATCCGTTGACCATTTATCAATTGGGGAATGGCTCTTATTTTTATGAATTTGGCTCAGTTCTCTACATACTTGAGAAAGGAAGCCTTTATCAGAGAAATTTCCTGTAAAAAAAAAATTTCCCCCCAGTTTCCTGCTTTCCTTCTCATTTTGGCTACCTTGGTTTTGTTTGCGCAAAACCCTTTTAATTTCATATAATTGAAATCACCCATTTTACTTCCTATGATTCTCTTTATCTCATTTGGTCATAAACTTTTCCCTTATCCATAAACCTGACAGGTAAATTTTTCCACCGTCCCCTTATTTACTTATCACTCTTTATGTCTAAATCATTTTCCCAATTGACATTATTTTGGCATATGGTGTCAGATGTTAGTTAATGCTTAGTTTATGTGAAACTGCTTTCCAGTTTTCAAGCAATTTTTGTCAAATGGTAAGTTCTTAACCCAAAAGCTTGGGTGTTTCAAACTATGGTTTACTATGATTACTATGGTCATTTACTACTGTGTATTGCGAACCTAATCTATTTCACTGATCCCACCACTCTATTTCTTAGCCAGCATTCAGAAATATTTTCATGATTACCACTTTGTAATATAGCTTGAGTTCTGATACTTCTGGGCTTTCTTCCTTCACATTTTTTCATTGATTCTCTGATATTCTTGACCTCTTGTTCTTCCAGATGAATTTTGTTAATATTTTTCTATGTTGATGAAATAATTATTTGGTGATTTGTTTGATTAAGTAAGTTAACAGGTAGAATTGTCATGTTGGTTCTATCTACTCATTAGCAATTAACATTTCTCTAATCATTTAGATCTGTATTTTTGTGGAAACTGTTTTGTAATTGTGTTTATATAGTCCCTGGGTTTGTCTTGGCAAGTAGACTTCCAAGTAATGCAGTTACTTTAAGTGGAATTTCTCTTCTATCTCTGCCTGCTGGGTTTTTCTGGTAAAATACAGAAATGCTGATGATTTATGTGGGTTTATTTTATATCCTGCAATTTTGATAGAGTTAATTGTTTCAACTAGTTTTTTAATTGATTCTCTAGGGTTCTTTTATACCATCTACAAAGTGATAATTTTGTTTCCACATTGCCTATTTTTATTCATTCAATTTCTTTTTCTTGTCTTATTGCTATAGCTAGGCTTACTGTCTCTGAGCCAACATCTTCATTTGTAGAAGAAAAATAATAATACCAGTAATGTCTCTCTCACAGGATTATTCAATGAGCCTCATGAGGCTCAAGTGAAATAATCTACATAAAACTACCTGCGTACTTTAAAGCAACATGTAAATGCCAGCCACTGTTAATTACCTTTTGAAATTACACTATGCTGATCACTTCCTACTTCCTTAACCATTTCTCTGACTTCTTTCCTGGCTTCTTTTTTTTTTTCCTTTTATTCCCTAAATAATGGTATTCTCCAGAATTCTGACCTCCATTTTCTTATCTTGATATATGTTCTGCCTTAGTATTTCATATGTTCTCATGGTTTCAATCATCACTTCTATGCATATAACCTCTAGATTTATTTCTCCTATTCTGACCTCTCTTTTCTAAGCTTCAGAATATTTCCAACTACACGTTGAGCATCTCCCTATTTGGATACCCCACCAAAATCTCAAACTCGACAGGACTCAAATTCTTCCTCCTCTTTCAAACCTGTTCCCCTTCCTGACATCCTAATTTATGTTAATACTATCATTTTTACTGTCACCAAGTCTCAAAACTCCAGTATAATATGTCTCCTCCCATTCATTTATTCTACAACCTCAGTGAGTTATGAAGTCCTATTGATTCTACCCCTGAAATGACTGTAACACCTACCTGACCCTCTTTCTTTTCACTACCAATATCTTAATATCAATCTTCATTAACTCTCAACTAGTCAACTACAGTAGCCTACCACATGATTGCCCTATATCCCATCCTGTGACCCTTTAATCCCTGCCAGATTCATCTTCCTACTATACAATTCTGACTATGTCATTTCCTTTCTAAAAAAAACCCCAAAGATTTTACATTGTTTACCGAATGAAGTCTTGGTACTCAAGGCTTTCTATAATTTTGCCTCAACTTCTTTGGCTTTTTAAAAAAAATACATTTTGTTTTGAAAAAAATGAACATTTTCTAACAAATACTCATGAATAATTTAGTAGCTTTTCTTAAATAATTCCAAATTGTTTTCCAGAGCAGTTGGACCTGTGTGTAGTTCCATTAGCAATGAATTAGCATGCCTGTCTTCCTACAGCCCTTCCAACATTGAATTCTCCCATCTGTTACCATTCTTGCCAATTTGATCAGTATGAGGTGATACTTCGGAGCTGTTTAATTTACATTTTTCTAAGTATTACTTGTTTCAAACAATTTTTCAGATGGCTGTTTATAACTTGCACTTCTTCTTTTGAATATTGTTCCATCATTTTCTATCAAAGCCTCAAAGTTGAATGACATGGGCAAATTATCTGTGTCTCAGTTTCCTCATCTGTGAAATGAGAGAATCGGACTTGATGTCTAAGATCCTGAACAGCTCTTTATTTATCATCCTATGATAATTACTGCTTTGTGATATCATTTGAAATCTGTTAATGCCAAGCTCCTTTATTTGCTAGGTTTTTTATTATATCATTCTTGATATTTTTAATTTCTCCCTCCATATTAATTTTGTCTAATCTAATTAATTTTCATCTTATACTTCTTGAGGAGTATAATGATTTTATGTTGGTATAATCTAGCTTTAAATCTTAAACTTTTTTTAAATTATTTGTTGTCTTTTGCTCCTGTGAAAATCATAGTCCCATCTCTATAAATTCTGCAAACAATTGTTAAATGCCTACTATGTGCAAGACACTGCTTTAGGTGTAAGGATTAAAAAAAAATTTTTAAATCAGATACTGACCTCAAGGAACTTACATTCTACTGTTGGGGAGAGGGGAAGGGGAAGAATCAGACAACATGTACACAGAGAAAACAATATATGCAAAATAAAAGGTAATTTTAGTAGGGAGCACTAATCATTGGGAGATCCAGGGGGAAAAAAACCTCTTCTAGAAGCTCTTGGAAGAATAAAAGATAATTTATTCAGCATTTGTCATGTGCCAGACACTGTTCTGAATAATCAGGATACAAATAGAAGCAAGAAAAAACTAATCCCTAACCTAAGGAGAGCTAGATTTGAGAAGAGATGGAGGATCTAGGGGCAAAAGCCTGTGTTCCAAGGGGAACTTGAATTCAGTCTTGAAGGAATCTAAAGGTTTCATGAGGCAAAGGAAGACAAAGCATCTCAGCCATGGAGAATGGTCTGTACATAGGCAGGAGAGGGAATGTTGTGTATGGGGAACAGCAAGTCAGTCTGACTGAAGTACAGAACACAATTTTGGAATTCATGTATGATCCATGTAGAGATGGGCTGGAGCAATTACTTGAAAAGCTTTAAATGCCAGTGTAGGAGTTTGTTTCTTATCCTAGATATAATAGAAAGATGTTAGAGCTTCTTAAGCAGTTAAGTCACTGGTCAGACCTATGCTTTAGGACAAAAGTTGTCAAACTTTTTGGTCTCTGGGTACGTTTACACTCTTAAAAATTATTAAGGACCTCCAAGAGCTTTTGTTTATGTGGGTTATATCTATTGATATGTAGCATGTTAGAAATTAAAATGGACATTTTAAAAATATTTATTATTTAATATCATAATAAATCTGTAAGATTAATGTAAATAACATGTTTTCATGAAAATTGCACTTTCCAAAACAAAAATCAATAGTGGGAAGAGTGGTATTGTTTTCTACATTTTTCAAATTTCTTTAATGTCCAGCTTAATAAAAGACAGCTAGATTCTCATATCTACATCTGCAATTGATCTGTTGCAATATGTTGTTTTCATTGACACACATAAAAAAATCTGGCCCCACACAGATATGTAGTTGGAAAAAGGAGGAGTATTTTAATTGGCAAATAATATCTTAGAAATATTATGAAAATAGTTTTGACCTGGCAGGCCCCCTGAAACCAACTGAACAGCAACAACTGTCTTTAATAGTTTTGGTTGATTCTTTAAGATTTTCTATTATCATAGTCTCTGTGAATAGAGAAAATAGTGCTGTCTCTCTCCTTGCTTATATGTAGGCTCTTAATTTTGGAGCAATGGGTAGAGCACTGAGCCTGGAGTCAGGAAGACTTAGTTTGAATCTGGCCTCAGACAATTGCTAGCTGTGTGACCATGGGCAAGTCATATAACCTTTGTCTGCCTCAGTTTCCTCAACTGTAAAATAGTGATAATAATAGCATCCACTTCCTAGGGTTGTTTTGAAGGTCAAATGAGATAACATTTCTAAATCACTTAGCACAGTGCCTGGCCCATAGTAGGAGCTTAATAAATGCTTCTTTTTTTCTTTTTCCAAAAAACTATTGCCTTCAAAAACAGCACTAAATACTAGAAACTTATTTTGCTTGAAAAAAAATCTTATCTTAGTCCATTTTTTCACATTTGGATACTCCACCACACACCCCACCCAACCCCCAGCCTAGACTTAGAACCCCTAATTTGGCTTTTATTGATATAAACTTCCTTAAATTCTCCTTGTCCCAATTAGATAAGAGCATGTTTTATTGGTTCACTTCTCTCCCTCCTCCATTATTTTTTAAACTTTATTTTATTTTTAATTTATGGAATAAAACAAGCATTTCCATAATATAGTAGAATAAAAAAGATGATTGTACATGAAATTACTTATCTTCTATGCACAGCGTGCTATTCCTCTCAAACATACAGCAAAATTATCATATAAATTTCTTTTTTTCTTTTTTTCCTTCTCCCCTCTTTTCCCCTCCCCACTCCCTAGAGATGGCTACCATTAGAAACAAATAGGCATATATGTGTGTGTTTATATATATATACATATATAGATAGATAGATTTATTCTATACATACTTCAGGCTCTCTATTATTTTTAATGGCCTTTACCTGTGAGACCTGAGTTCATTTCCCCTCCTCTTTTTATCTGTCTTCTTAAAGAACTCCTGTTTGATTGCCTTTGCTGGCATTAACCCATAGATGTTCTTTTCTTATTCTCTCAACAACCCTCAGAAAAAGGACAAATTCTGCAAGCCAATTGCTCATGTCTCTTCCTTGCAGCACGTAAACACCATTTTTACGTTATATGAGTTTTCCGTTGTTGTGGTTGAGTTTGTATTTTAAAGTCCAACCAATCTTTGGTTTTATTGTTGAAATGATTGAACAGCTCAGTTTCCACAGACAGTATCACAAAACTTCAGAGCTGGAACCAATCTCAGTGGACTTCCAGATAACACCACCACCACCAATAATAATAATAATAATAGCATTTACATAACATTTTAATATTTTCAAGGTACTTTATATATTGTTGCATTTGATCTTCAAAACAATCCTGTGGGGTAGATACTATTAATATCCTCTTTTGCAGATGAGAAAACTGAGGTATAGAGAGGTTAAGTGGCTTACCCAAGGTCACATAACTATAGGGGAATTGTGAGGCTTAAATGAGATAATAGATGTAAAGCACTTTGTAAATCTTTAAGTGCAATATAAATGCCCATTATCATTATTATTATTATTAATTATTAACCTACTGTCATCAGGACTCCAGGCTGGTGATGACTTCATTCCCTGATCCTTGTACTGTACTTCTACTAAGCTCAAGCAGTGTTTATAGAGCAATACAGAGTAGGCTAGTAAATATTTAACAATCAGGCTCTGCGGGGATGGGGAATGCATGCCCACACTTTTACATTCAGTCTGCATCATTAACACTTTCTTAAATCTGGACAATCAACAAAACAACAAATCAATACCTGATTTGTATAGTTGCTGATTTCTGAGTTGCAAATGTGTACAGTGAAAATTGACAAACAGTTCCTGGAAGCGCATCTCTTGAACCCAGATATCTCAGACTCCAAGCTCCACACTCTAACCATTGTATTGCCTAGCTGCTGTATCAAATACATAAAAGAATCACCTCTACAACATACTCAACAAATGGTCATCCAGTCTTTGCTTAAATAGTTCCAATGAGAAAGAACCTCCTAAGCCAGGCTATTCCTCTTACTATCCTTTTTGTGTAACTCTAATCGTTAGGATGGTTTTTCTCTCCTCAAGCACAAACTTGCCACTTTCCAATTTTCCTCTTGCTCCTTGTTCTTCACTTTGGGGCAAAGCAGAACAAATCTAATCTCTCTTTCATGTGACAAACTTTGAGATAGTTAACAATAACTATCATTTCTTTTGTTTTTCTCTTCAAGCTAAACATTCCTAGTTCATTCAATCAACCTTCAAATGACATGAATGCCAGACTCTTCATTATACTAACTCTCCTCTTCTAAATGTTTTTCATCTTATTATATATCTCTTAAAATACGTTGCCAAAAATTGGACACAATATTCTATATGTCATCTAAACCCTACCCAGTCATAACTGAAGAGATAAAAAGAGAGAATAGAGTTCTTAAAGAGGGATTTGAAAGAAAAACAAGAGAATAGTTTACAATGGGAGTGAGAAATCTCAGCGAAACAGTGAATACTTGAGAAACAAAACAGTGGAGACAACACAAATAATTCAGAGAAAGAGAAGCACATGTCAGAGAAAAATAGAATAAAAACATACTATATAAACCACCAGGAGTAGGGAACCTGCTGCCTCAAGGCCACATGTGGCCCTTTAGGTTCCCAAATGCAGCCCTTTGACTGAATCCAAACTTCGCAAAACCAATCCCGGATTTTTGTTCTGTGAAGTCTCGATTCAGTCAAAGGGCCATACTTGAGGACCTAGAAGGCCACATGTGGCCTCAAGGCCACAGGTTCCCCACCCTTGCTCCAAACCAAAGCAACTTGCCCGTCTGACAGAGCTCACTCTTACAGTCTGAAAACCACTGGTTTCCCCCGCAAAAACAAAACAAAACAAAACAAAACAAAAAAACCCACGATGAAACAAGGAGCCTGTAGACCACACTTCAGGAGATAAAACAAGAAAATTTACTGGAAGCTTTTAAAATTATAAAATACATATCAATAAATCTTCAAGATGATGTCAAAGAGGAATCAAACATTTAACTCATCCAGAAATATATTAAATAAGCTTTATGGTTTCAGAATAAAAGGAATCTTGTTAAGTAGTGAAGAGGAGATAGTTTACATATCATTTACTGCCAGTTTAAATTGCATAGAACTACTCATCAATGATGAGAAATAAAATAAAAGACTAATATATATTATGAAAAGAAACAAAGGAGATGGCTTGCAACACAGTAGATAACTGACTGACATGCTAAATTCCAGACAAACTGATGTACTTACTGTTCCTAGTCCGTGACATATCTCTTGCCTTTGTGCTTTAGGCTCTCCCATGTTCCTGGAATGCTTTTCCTCTTCTTCTCTACCTCTTTGAACCCTCAACTGCTCCCTATTTCAAGAAGATTTTACTGATTTTGCCAGTTGTTGTCCCACTCTGAGAAAATCAAACTGATTCTGATTCCATTTTGTAATTGAATCTAGTCTGTATCACCACCAAGATGTTGTAAAATTGCTTGTCATGTTTCTTTGTCTTTGAGTTAAGTTCAGTTCAGTTTCCACCTCTGAGTTAAATTTAAAAGCTCAAGGGTCCTACAAATCACCCTAATTCAAAGAAATATATTATCTCTAAACCCTTTGCTGACCATGTACAATTAAGAGAAATTTGGTGTTTCCCTAATAAGCTTTGAAAGATGCAGGTGGGTGGCAGAAAATCTGTCATCCCTGCAACACTGGCTGTTCTTCAAGAAAGTCTGGTCTATTATAGCTGTGACATTAACTAGCCATACAGGTGGACACCATAAATGAGCTTTCCACAGCAACAAGGTGGAAGGAGAAGTTGTTGCTAGCTCTGCATTTCACACTTCCATCCAGTCAACATCTATGACAATTCAGCCTTTGTAACCAATAATTTTGTCTTTCCATCTGTGATGTGACCTGTTATTTGTTCTTTGCTTCCCAGAAAAACTATAAAAAGGTTAGCTCACCCCACCTCATGGTCTTTTGGCTTACTGAGTTGCTGAGAGACCTCATTTATTGGTAATTATTAGCCTTACAAATAAATTGGTTGCAATCAGAAATTTGTGCTTCAGTCTGCCTTATTCAATTGCAACCAATCTCATCACTATTTTTATTTATTTGATATATATTCAATATTTACTTACTTACGAACATGTTGTATTATGCCAATAAAAAGTAAGCTTCTTTGGGTCAAGGACTGATTTCTTTCTATCTTTATATCCCCTTGGTGCCTAGCATAGTGCCTGGCACATGATCCAAATCCGACTTCATTGGTACAGGGAATTTCTTGTGAAGATGGAATTTGTGACCTCAGAGAGCTGTCTGCATCAATGAGGGGTTAAGTGACTTCCCCAAGGTCAGATGGTCAAAGTTGGGACTAGAACACAGGTCTCTGATGCTAAAGCTGGCCCTCTATCTATTACTCCATGGTATCTCTCTTACTAGGCATATAGTAAATCTTTTGTTAATTGACTAAGCATCTTTATCTGATTTGCAGATGTCACAATGCTGGAATGTATCACAAACACATTGGAATGACAGTGTCAGGATCAAAAAGTTTCCCGATGGGCTAGAACACTGGGCTAATTGAATAAGATGATATTTAATAAGCATTGGTGGTGTTCAAAAATTGATTTCATAAGTGCAAGACAGGGGAAACATGGTTAGACAACAGTTTTAAAAAGATCTGTGGAATTTAGAAGACAACAAGCTCAATATAAATCAATAATAAAACAATATGGCAGCCAAAAAAAGAAACTAGTGCACAGATAGATATCCATTAGCTTGGTGTCCATTAGAGGCACAGCATCCAGGAATAAGGACATGATAGTCCTGTTTTTCTGTTAGTCTAGTCTATCAGGAACTTTTAAAATCCCTGACAGTCTCATTCAATGGTCAGTGGAAGGAGGGCTGGATTTGGAGTCAAAGAACCTGGGTTCAAACCCCAGCTTTGCCACTGACATAACCTTGAAGAAACCGTTTAATTTCCCTGCAAAATAAATAATATCTAAAGTCCCTCACAGCTCTAAATCTATGATCATATGGATCTATATGGAGAGACAGAGCCAGAGTCAGATGAGGGTGGGGCAGGAGAAAGGAGAGAGAGAGAGAACTGGGCCAGTTGGGCAACAATTAAAAATTTGAATGTCGTTTCTGCTCCCTTTCTACATCTGCTAGGGCTGCTGGGGTCCACAGCAAATGCCCCAAGCAACATGGAAAAAGGAGCAAAGTTTTGCCTTTTTTCTTGGAGATAAAAAGCATTGAAGCCTCAAAAGCTAGAAGAGAGATTGGTCCCTTAAGTTAGTGTGGGTTGGGGGGAGGGGTGGGATTGGAGGGGGGAGGTTTGGTGAGGGTGATAGATACAAAGATTTAGAGGAAGGGTGGAAGAGATGATGAGGTTCAAGATCAGGGATGGGGGAGAATATAATTCTCCTCATGGAGACTCTACTTCTCCATCTGAAAAGAGGGTTCAGTACTTGAACTTTGTGGGAGTAATGGGGGTAGAGAGGGGACTCATCTGAGAACCCCAGAAGAAAGGAATAGTGGGGTGGTTACTCTGTAATTAAACTAGCATTCTCAACTAGGAGCAGCAATCTAGAGAGATTTGGGAGAGAATTAAGCAGTGGTCCCCAGATGTTAAGAAATAGCCGCTATGGGTGGCTTACTGAAGTTGCTGTCCCTCATCCAATATATCCTTCCCCACCTCCGGCGCCCATCCTCAGGACAACAGAGAAATTGGGATTGGAATCCCTGCTACTTGGAAGGAGACATAAGTACAGCCTCTCCTAGCTCTCCAGCTTCGGGTTGAGCTTCTGAGGGCTCAGAGAATCCCAAGATTTCAAGTTGGAAAGGACCTTGGAGGTCACTGAATACATTCCTCCTCATTTTCCAGATGATGATGCTGAGGCCTGGAGAGACTGAGTGAATTCTCTAAGGTTAAACTTGTAAACAAGCAGCAACACTGGGATTATGACTAAGTTCTCATGACTCCAAGGTCATTTTCACTCTCCTGGGTTTCCACTTCCAACGCTTGTCCCACCTGCTGGAAAGGGGCGCACAAAATTTGGTCCCAACCTCTTACTTCTTTTCCCTATAAGACACAGAGGAAGTGCAAAACAGGCCTGGCCAAAATAGAACTTCTCTGACTTATTGAAGCTTGTCTTTCAGCCTTTCCTGTTTCCAATCCCTGAAACACAAGTGGAATTTACATCAATGAGGAGAGAGACTCAACTTTATATATTAGGTGGAGAATGCTGACCCTCTGCTCCTATTTCAGTACAAGCCAAGGATGATGTGTACAAAGCCTTCACGAAAGAGATGTAGGGGCTTCTGTGACAGCTTATGATGCCAGGGGAGGTTTTAATCTCACAAATTCAAATTTGAAAACATGGTTCATTAGAGGAGGGAGCTCTTATGTGTTGGACCTGAGTGCAGAGGAGTTTTACTCTGTCAGAGCATTTCCTAACTTCAGTGCAAGGATTGTCTTAATGTCATTTAGCTTTGGTCAGAATTCACTGCACAGAAGAAAAAGATGTTTCATTCAGAGTAGACTGGTAAGCTTCTATAGCAGTGTCCCTTCACATCTCTACTATACCCATCATCACTACCATTTCCTTTTTCCTTTGGAGGCATGAGATAGACAGGATTTTAGTGTATGTACTTTTATTTTTGAAATCGTTTTCTTAAGTGGGTTTGCTAGGTCACTGGAATAGATATTTGTCAGAAACCAATGCATTTCATCCAGTGTTTTTACTTCAGATTTTGTTTGTTTTTTAACTTTCCTTGTAAATATTTTGCAACATGTTACTTATGTAAACTTGTGTAAACTTGTGTTACTTGTGTAAATTCTGTATCAAAGGAATGACTATTGTTTTGAATCTATGTCCTGCGTCAGGACACTCAGTCTGGGGGGAACCTGAGGCTCCCTCTTCCTCTCCTTCTCTTTCTACCAGGAGATCTCTAGTTGTAGGGTGGTATCCATACTCCCATATGGGAACAAATGAGAGACCCAGATGAGGTGGGGGAGCTGCTCAAAGTAACTCAACCACTTCTTTTTTTCTAAGCATGACAAATCCAGCCTGGTTCCATGGGGTTGGCGACTCAGAGCAAAGGATAGGAAGACTGTTCTGCAGTTCTTTTGACCTTAAATAAATTCCATGCAGATGATATGCAAATAATCCAGTTATTTTAAGAGTCAACAGCTCAGGCCCTTTCAATAGCACTGAATGGGCCACCTTTCATTCATCACCCTATCTTTTCTCTTACCATCAGTATGGTTATTCCTCCCCTACCACCAGCAGCCATGCTGAATTGAACAACTCTTCCCAGACAGGAAAACTATACTGTTGACTAGTCCCTCCCTCCAGTCTCTCATGACAGATAATCTTAATTCCTGTAGCTTCTCCTTGCCACATCTTTTCTTTGGTAGAAATAATTTCCCTTATTTCAGTTGGCTTCTGCTAGAACTGGGAATAACCCAGGTGTACCATGCTTCTGGTCCCCACTGCCATGCTATCTGAAGATGGAGCCGACTCCTTATTTTCCTTTCACATGGATTATACTCTTGACAAAAGGGACTTCCCATTCCCTACATTTTTCTGCTTACGTGCCTTTCCTTACACAGTTCCCTCCAAATGGAAGAGTCTTCCTTCTCAGTTTGCCTGAATGATTCCTCCCCATACTTCAAGGCTCAGCTGAAATGAAACTTCTTCCATGAATGATTGCTACTCATCAGCTGTATGACGTGGGGCAAATTATTTGAACTGGTCTGGACTTTAGCTGAATTGACGGTCAAATGAGAGGTTTGAATTACATGATGTTTAAGGCAGGTCTCTTCCCATTCATAATCCTATAATCCTGTAAGTCTCCCCCTACTATTAGACATCAAAAATAACTTTTTTCCTCTTTTTGCACATTTTGTGTGCATTTCTTTTATTGCAATTCTTTACTGGGCCATATATTGTATTTGTTGATTCATCTTTTCTAGTAGACTGTCAATGTTATGAAAGTAGGTTGTCTGTTACATCTGTGACATCACTTCCCTAACATACCACTTCACACATAACAGAAACTTAACAAACGTTTGTTGAATGAATTAATATTTTAAATGGTGGAACTGACAAATAAAATATCTTTCTTTACCTCAGTAACAGCTATGTTTTAGAAGGAAGAACTTTATATTTGGAGTCAGATGTTCTGGGTTTGACTCTCAAGGTCTGTTACTCTCTATCTTCATGATCTTGGCCAGGTCACTTAGCCTGCCTGAGCCTTGATTTCATAGACGAAGAGGTTGGACTATATGACACATTAATATCCCTTCCAGATTTAAATCTATGATCTTATTATGTAACCAAACTGGTACCCTTAAACAAGAGACTCCATCTCCCAACTCCAAGTGTTTTCACTGGCTGTCCCCCATGCCTGGAATGTTCTTCTTCCTCAGATCATCTCCTGGCTTTCTTGGCTTCCTTCAAGTCCCAGCTAAAATCTGACCTTCTGCAATAAGCCTTTTCCAATTCCCCTTGATTCTAGCACTTTACTTCTGTTATCTCCAATTTGTTCTGTATATAGCTTGCTTGTATGTAGTTATTTGTATGTTAACTCCTCCATTTAGACTTGGAGCTCCTTAAAAGCAAGGGCTGTCTTTTGCTTTTCTCTGTATCTCCAGCACTTGGCACAATGCCTGACACCTCGGAGGCCCTTAATAAATGTTTGTTTATCAAATGACTGACTAACTAATGACTGAAGAAACTGTAGTGTTCTCTATGACTTCCTGTTTTCCCCAAATCTCAAGCCCAACAAGTTTATTTATTTGCTGATTATCCTTTTTACTACATCACTTCTCATTTCATTTCCTACAGAAATCCAATGCTTTAAATCCATAACAGCATATAGAGGCTAAGCTAAACACTTCGAAAGCATTTGTACTATGACAATTCTCTAGACCATAATGATAAAAAAGATAAGTGTGGCTATAAGGAAGTATAAAGATGAATGCAACTCCAGAAAATATAGAAAGCTAGAGTGAAAATATGGAGATTGTTAGAACTTCTATACGAGATGATAGCTTCATCAAGGAAATAGATTGGTTGTTTACAAGAGTTGCAACTCATTCTTTTCGTGGTACACATTTTAGAAAATCTGAAGATTTTGGTGAATTCTTAATTGTTTGGTTTGTACAAGCTGGTGATGACTTGCTGTGTTCCTTTATGTCCATCCCTGTGGGTTATGAAATAAACCGGAAACTCTGGGGGCAGGATAAAGTAGTTAAAAATGAATATCCATGTTGAGGAACTATGTGAAACATAAAAGAAGCAAATAATGTTTTGTTATTTTCCATTTATGTAGTCCCTGTGAGTCTTTATGCAGCAAAGAAATAACTAGATTCACCTTGGGAATGGAATCCAATGCATATTCATTCAGCAGGAATTAGTGCAGGAGGCTGATGATGAATTGTCCATGTTTTGATTAAACCAAAAGAAAATATTTTTAAGATTCTATCAACACAGCTGCAGTCCATAACATTCCCACTACACCCTCTGCTCATTTCCAAGTGATTTCATTCTCTGTAAATCTCTCTTCCTTGACATATATTCTCTCCCCTAATAGCTTTTATCAAATAATCCAAGCATGCAAAATCAGTTAGGTGCCTGCCAGAACCTTGGACTATCCAGTGAAAAGTAATACAGTTCTGGCCAAAGCAGGAGGAATCTTATTCCTACACGGAATCTCTTCTCCAACTGGAACCCCTTTCCCTCCTCTCTCTCCACCAAAATAAAGATAACAACCTATGCACAAAGCTAGGCAATACTCTAAACCACAAGAAAAGAAGAGTGTCCAGCAGACAGTCTGGAATCTGAAAATGAGTGGTAATTTCTGCTATCCCATTGATCCCCAGAACACCTCTCTAGTTGTTGAGAGAAAGGGAGATTGAGGGTCAAAGGAAGAGAAAAAATGAGGGGGAACTCAATCTGCAAGTTAAGGAGTCATAATTTTGGCAAAACATCTAGTAACTTTATTTTTTACTGTCAGTGAGGCCAGATACCCTATGTAAGAATACAATCAGAAAATATTCTGGAAGGAGATATTTTGTTTACAGTAGTATAACAGGCAGTCCCCCACAAATTCAAGAGGGCAGGGCATTGTACTTTCCATCACTCCCAGATTCACATACTCTTTTGACTCATTTTTATCCCTACTCACTGCCAATATCCCTCTAGATCCATAGTTCTTCATAAATCACTTCACCATGTAAGGGAAGTAAAAATATAATAGTTTAATTACTAAAAGTACATCAAGAATATACAATGGCAGCAAGCAATCTCAACAGTTATGGCCCAAGTAAGCTATCTATGTTCTCCCAGTTCTGCTCTCAGGGACCTAGACCTATAAGTCCTAGTCACAGCCCATCTTGGTCCATGAGGTCAATTTAAAGGATCTACTTTGTATAATTACACCCCCTGCATCCAAGCAGTTATTAAATTCTGCCAACTCAATCTCAGGCAAAATTTTTTAAATCAGTCCCCTCTTCATTATCTCCACAGCCACCCCAAGAGGACAGAATCTCATTACTATGCCCTTGAACTACCACAACAACCTTCTAATTAGCCTCCTTTACTCTGTCCCCACTGCCTCCTATCCAGCCTTCATATTACTATCATATTAATAGTCTTTATTCATAGATGTGACTGTCATTCTACTGCTCAAAACCTTTCAGTGGTTCCTTTTTACTTATCAAATTAAGATTAAATTCTAATCTTCCTCCCACCTCTAGCTCAAAGTATTTTCTCTCTTCTCAAATATTCCTAAAGCAGTTTGGGTCTGGATTTAGATCTGATTCTGGATATCTCCTTTGTCCCCATCACTCTTTGCCTCCATGTCTTGTGTGGAATGAGATGATATGATTAATATAACAAACACAACATGATATGGTATGATATAATCTACTAAGATAATATTGTGCATGCATATACATACATATGCATGCATATCCACATAAATATATAGATATTAACTCCACTATTCTATGAGTAAAAACAAGTTTTATTATCTGAAATGAAATTAATGCTGTGGTGTTGTGTTTTCAGAGCTAGAGAAAAGCTATCCACAGTTACAGTAATGGTATGAGGTGATTCTCACAATCTCACAGCTAAAATATTATAAATAGCTGTCTACGATTTTATTATTGATTTCATTGTTAATAGATACTTTATTTGGTAGTTTTAAGATTTATTTAATCCTAGCAGATTCAGGATTTTAATGATATAAAGACATGAGCATATATTTATGGGAAAAAGATTTCTGTATTTTATTAAATAAATAATATTTGATGAACTAGACTGAAGGTACTTAGCTTCTTGAGTTACGTTAAAAAATTATTAATTAATGGGAAATATTCAAATATAACATTGGACTGCTCTTGAACTCAGGATGCTAAGATTTAATATGGTAAAAAGTCAAGGAACAGGAGGAAGTTTGGCAACCTTGTGACACACAAAATGTTGTCCTCCACATCCTGCTTTACATGGCGACATGTCCTTGCTATACATGACAGGCTCTGACTTGGATTTTTTATTTTTCTTTTCCCATAGGCATTTTCTCAGGAAATCTTATATACAAAGTTCCTGATAATGCTTTGACAATTAATGACAGTGACTTGTCTGTTTTTCTGTTTTATTTTTTGTATATTAGTTTCATGTAACTGTTATTTCATTATTTGTTACTGTGTAGACTGTACGCTTAAGGATAGCTAGCAAATTGCTACAAACTTGTCATCGCTTTTAAAATGGAGAATAATATTTAATAATTATTCTGAGGTGCTTTTTAACTAGAAACTCTCCTAAATTTAGGAACACACTAAGAAAAGAGAAATTGTGGCATTGCCAGGATATTTAAAAAGAAAGATGAAAGAATTGAGAAAGTGATAGGTAATTCATAGAGGCATTATAGCTGGAGAATCCACTCAGTTAAAGTTATATGACTCACCCAACCTATTAGATCATGCACAAATACCAGATACTCTAACAAAAAGAGGCAACACCTAGAAACTAATTTGCACCCTCCTTCCTTAGGAGAAGGAGGAATGTAAAGGTTGTACTGAGAAAAGAGGGTCTGATAACAAGGAGACTGAAGGGAACTTGAGTCAAAATAGGCCAGCAGACCTGTGGATATTTCTGAAGCTAGTTTCCACTGCATCAGATGAAGAAATTCAAGAAACTCCGTCTGAGAGTAAGACAGGTTGCTGCAGCCACAGTGCAGAGTCCTAGCAACAGGCAAAATTCCTTTATTTATGAAGGTGAAAGGCCAAGAGATGAAAGGTCAAAAGATCCTGATTCAAGAGCACTTCCAATAGGTACAAATGAATCAGGAGATATCTCTTTTCTTACACCTGCTGCCTGGATGGCCATATGAACAATGAAGGTTCATTTCCACGTGAGAAGATGAATCCCAAAGAATCAGTTTCAAGAAAAGAATATGGAACCAGGAATGGAGATCATCCCAGACCCAAAAAAGAATAAGAAAGACATCATTAGTCTTTCTCACATACACAGAGTACCACTATCAAGATATAATCAGAGTGGGAGCCAAGCCAAGATGGCTGAGGAGAGGCAACAACACAGTTGATTTCTCCTAACATTCCCCTTCATACAAGTACAGGCAAACCTCATTCTATTATGCTTCACTTTATTGTGCTTCAAAGATATTGTGGGTTTTTTTTTTTTTTACAAACTGAAGGTTTGTGGCAACCCTGCATCAAGCAAGTCTATTGGCACTATTTTTCCAACATCATGCACTCATATCATATCTCTGTGTCACATTTTGGTAATTCTCACAATATTCAAACTTTTTCATTATTATATCTACTATGGAGATCTGTGATGAGTGATCTTTGATGTTATTATTATAATGGCGGGGAGACAAACTGTACATGTTCTGACTGCTCTACTGACCAGCTGTTCCCCATCTCTCTTCCTCTCTTGGGCCTCCCTATTCCGTGAGACACAACAATATTGAAATTAGGACAATTAATAACCCTACAATGGCCCTTAAGTGTTCAAGTGAAGGGAAGAGTAATTAATGTGGCAAACTTCATTGTTGTCTTATGTAAGAAATTGCCTCCACCACCCAACCTTCCCCAACCACCACCCTGCTCACTTAGCAGCCATCAGAAGGAGAGGTCTGTGACACCAGGATGGGATTGGCCAGGAATGTACACAACAGGAATTATAAAAGAAAACTGCCCTGATATCGACTTAGATCCAGAGGATAAAATGGAAAAGTAAAGAATCTACCAATCACCTTCTGAAAGAGATCCCAAAATGAAAACTCCCAGGAACATTATAGCCAAATTCCAAAGTTTCCAGGTCAAAGAGAAAATACTGCAAGCAGCCAGAAAGAAATGATTCAAATATTGTAGAACCACAGTTAGGATCACATAAGATTTAGCAGCTTCCACAATAAAGTAGTGAAGGGCTTGGAATATGATATTCCAGAGGGCAAAGGAGGTAGGATTATAACCAAGAATAAGCTACCTGGCAAAACTAAAAATAATCCTTGAGGGAGAAAAAATGAATATTTAATGAAATAGAAGGCTTCTAAGCACTGCTGATGAAAAGACTAGAGAATAGAAAATGACATTCTCAAACACAAGACTCAAGAGAAGCACAAAAAGGTAAACATGAAAGGGACTTAATAAAGTTAAATTGTTTAGATTCCTGTATGTGAAAGTGATACGTGCAACTCCTATGTATTTTATCATTACTACAGCAATTAGAAAGAATCGACATAGACAGAGGGCATGGGTGCATGGATTTATGTTGGGATGATCTCAAAAAAAATAGGAGATAAGAAAGAGGGATGCACTGGGAGAAGAAGAAAAGGAGAGATAGAATGGTGAAAATTTTCTCACATAAGAAAAACACAATGAAGAGCTTTTACAGTGGAGAGGAAAATGGAGAGGGGGTGGGCAATGCTTGAACCTCTTTCTCTTCAGAATATACATACATACATGTGTACATACACACACACACTCATTTAGGTATAGACATCTATCTTACCCAACAGGAAAATAGGAGGGGAAGGGGATAAGAAGAAAGGGGGGAGAAAATGGTAGAAAGGAGGGAGGATAAAGGGAGGCAGTGGTCAAAAGTAAAACAGACTTTTTAGGAAGAACAAGATTAAAAGAAAGAGAAGGATAAAGAGAAGAAAGTGGAATAGAAGGAAATACACAGTAATCATAACTATGAATATGAATAGGATGAGCTCACCCATAAAACAGACTAGATTAGAAACCATAATCAAACAATATGTTATTTACAAGAGGCACATTTGAAATAGAAAGACATACACACAGAATCCAACGTGCTTCAGCTGAAGTTAAAAAAAGGCAGGAATAGCAATCATGATCTCAGACAAAGCAAAAGCAAAAATAGATGTGAGTAAAAGAGATAATCAGGAAAACTACATGTTGCTAAAACTTACCACAGACAATGAAGTAATATTAAAAAAATTTTAAAGTTTCTCTAATAAAGACCTCATTTCTCAAATATATGAAAACTACATTTGATAAATGTAGCTGATAAGTAAAAATAAA
The DNA here is from genome assembly GCF_011100635.1 of Trichosurus vulpecula. Taxonomy (NCBI): domain Eukaryota; kingdom Metazoa; phylum Chordata; class Mammalia; order Diprotodontia; family Phalangeridae; genus Trichosurus; species Trichosurus vulpecula. The sequence continues at coordinate 182,401,686 of NC_050577.1, read as the reverse complement.
TAATATTTATAAATAAATGTATTAAATAAAGGGCAGCTAGGTGGTACAGTGGATAGAGTACCATGTCTGGAGTCAGGAAGACTCATCTTCCTGAGTTCAAATCTGGCCTCAGACACTTACTAGCAATATGTCCCAGGGCAAGTCATTTAACCCTGTTTGTCTCAGTTTCCTTATCCGTAAAATGAGCAGTAGAAGGAAATGGCAAACCACTCCAATATCTTTGCCAAGAAAACTCCAAATAAGGTCACAAAGAGTTGGATATAACTGAAATGACTGAACAACAAAAATACTAAACAAATAATAAATTAAAAATAAATAAAAATATTTGAGAAATAGGGAATTGAGTTAAATTTATAAAAAATAAAAGTCATTCCCCAATTAATAAATGGTCAAAGGATATGAACAGGTAGTTTTCAGAAGAAGAAATCAAATCAAATAGGCACATTAAAATGCTCTAAATCACTAATGATTAGAGAAATGAACATTAAAACATTTCTGAGATATCACCTCACACCTATTAGAAACGACAAATGCTGGAGGGGGATAAGAGAAAATAGGTACACAAAGCAACTGCTGGTGGAGCAGTGAACTGGTCTAACCATCCTGGAGAACAACTTGTAACTATGCCCAAAGGGCTATAAAGCTGTATATTGACCCTTCGACCCACCTATAACGCAGGGATCTATATGTACAAAAATTTTTACAGCAGTTCTTTTTGTGGCAGCAAAGAATTGGAAATTGAAGGGATGTTCATCAGTTAGGGAATGGCTGAACATAGCATATGACTGTGATGGAGTACTATTGTGCTATTAAAAAAAATAACAAGGGAGATGGTTTCAGGAAAACATGGGAAGACCTATATGAACTCATGCAAAAGGAAATCAGCAGAACCAGGGGACCATTATACACAATAACAGCAACATGGTAATGATGATCAACTGTGACTTAGCTGCCATGATCAATACAATGATCCAAGAGAATTCCAAAGGGCTCATGATGACAAAATGCTACTCACCTGCAGAGAGGGAACTGATGAATTCTGAGTACAAAATGAAGTATGATTTTCTCACATTATTTTTCTTGCTTTTTTGCTATGTGGCTAATATGGAAATATGTTTTGCATGATTTCACATTTATAATTGATATCATGTTGCTTGCCTTCTCAGTGTGTAGGGGAAGGGTGCAAGGGACAAAGAAAATTTGGAACTCAAAAATTTTTAATCATAAAATAAATAAACAATAATTTTTTTACAGAAAAGATACAATGACAGAGGCATACCATTTCCTGTTTAAATGTGAACTCAATGGCCATAAATATATCAAGTGCAAGTGGGAGAAGAATTTTCATTTGATATAAAGCAAGCTATCATCTCAAGAACTAGCACTGAGAAAAAAGTGATATAAGGCTCAAGTTTGTTATCAAAAATTGTAGCAAATTATGAAAAAATTGTAGAAAACAATTGTAGGAAAAGTTCTAGATAAAGACTTTGGTGTTCAGAGAAATACTGGAGAGATTTGAATGAGAATGAGATATTAAAGAGATTTTTAAAACAGGTAGAAAATTTTTAATGAGATATTTTAAGTAAGATTTCTGGCTGAAGAAGAAACTGGAAGGTAGGGTGGCCCAAAAGCCTGTGGTTATAAGAAATGGAACAATCTGTTAGCTTGAAACAAAAGGAATATTTAAAGATTTTCACAAGGAAAGTAATGCACAGAATCAGCAGCTCAAGAATACTAAATGAAGCCTACCTTGCTTTCCAGGTTGCACAGAGAACTCCTGAAAAGGAAGTTGCTTCAAGTAAAACAGATGCTATACATAGAAACCCAAACTTTGCCTAGGACTTAGGAGAAACTGAACGCAAACAAAAGGAGAGAAGGCTGAACCCAGAGCCAATAACTTTCTTGCCTCAGCTCTACAGTACCCTAGGCAAAACAAAAAAAAAAAAAAAAGCCCAAGCTAAAGAGTTTTAAAATGCCAGTAAAGATCAATAGACCACAAATGAATTAGAAACGTTCAAATTGTAAATAGGCTAAATTATGTTGCCTCAGAAGAATGAAAAAAGGTTACTCATTTATTTAGAAGTAATTCATTGTTGAATGATGTAAAATGTTATTTTGATGTTATAGATGTATTATTTATCCCATTTACCTACCACCAGTATAAACTATCACTACACATCCTCCCTTAGTTTCCAGTTTTTTGACACTACAAAAAAGAGCAAATAAATATTTTATACATATATCAGTCTTTTTCCTTTTTCTTCTATCTCTTTGGAGTACTAATGTAAATGTCTTATTAGCAATGATTTCGAGGTGGCCCAAATATTTTTACCTCAAGGAGAAGTATAGTCTCCTATTTCAAGTTACCTTCCTACAAGAGCTATAGCTAGTGTTACTGTATTTTAAGAATTAAATAGAATGTTTAGGATTTGGTGGTTAGACGTGGCAGTTTTTGAAAAAAACTAAAGTTAGTGGAGATGGTTGAAGAAAAACTAAGGATAAGACAGAGAAAAAAGAAACTGAGAAAAATTTCTTGGGAGAACTGTAGACTTATATTACAAAGTAATGGAACTCTGAGGTTCCTCCTCACATTCAACAGAATGGCCAAAAATGACCCCCCAAAAAGAAAAATGACAAATGCTGGAGAGACTACAATAAAATAAACTCCACTGATGTAACTGAACTATGAATTGGTCCAGCCATTCTGGAAAGCAAGTTCTAATTATGCTCCAAAAGTCTTTAAGCTGTACATTTCCTTAGTGCCACCACTACCATGCATCTACCCCAAAGAGAACAAAGAAAAAGGGAAACACATATATCCTCAACGAGATCAAGGAAAGAGGAAAAGAACCCATATGTACAAAAATAACATAGCATCTCTTTTTGTAGTAGTAAAAACATGGAAACTAAGGGCATGTCCCACCTATTAAAGAATATCTAAACAAATTATGTAATATACTATGATAGGATATTATTGTACCATAAGAAATTATTAAAGATAGTTTTAAAAAACAATGGGCAAACCTGTATGGATGGTTTCAGAATGAATGAGTATGACCACAAGAACAATTTATATACTGAGAACATTATAAAGAAAAGCAAACTATCCACCTCCTGACAGACAGCAGATGGACTCAAAACGTTAAGGAAAAAAAAATACATTTTTGGACATGATTAAAATGAGGGAATTTGCTTCATTTGATTATTCATGTTTGTTACAAGCATGAACTGAACTGAATAATGTGGGACTGTGCTTTCAGAAGTAAAGTCATATGAAGTTGCAGTGATGGTTCAAGGTGACTGGCTGTTATTTTTCTCACAGTATGAGTACAAATAACTGTCTATGTCTTTGTAATTGTTGATTCTGCAATAAGTAAATTGTATATTCAATAACTAATATTGATTTAAGCTAGGATGCTTGGAGTTTTGTAGAGAGAGAAAATATGAGTCACTACTGAGGAGAAAGTGGGTTCCTCTAGTTAATCAAAAAAAAGTCATATTTGATAAATTGGACCGATACCTTTGAACTTAAGCGACTAATCAAGAGTTTTGAAATTTTCCTAACAAGGAAATATAACCCTAGCTTATCCTGGAGCTTGTGATAAATTGGCTCAAAAGTGACCTACAAGTGAGGTTAGTGGTAAAAATAACCCTGTTGCATGTGAGAGATTTTTCTCCAAAACCTGTTATACACACTTGGGTCCTCTGACTCTAAATCCAGAATTCTTTCTGACATACCATACTGGTATGTACCCACTTCTATTCTACCCATACGCAGCCTCATCAAACCACACTTTTCTGCCTCCGTGTTTTTGCTCACATCAGTATGTATTATATTTCCTGTGAATTTGAAGAGGGTGGAGACCTTGTTGTATTTGATCTTTATTTCTTCTGCCCTGCACATAGCAAACACATAAATACTGTTAAAGTTGCTGGCTGAAGAGAGAATATACATGAAAAGTTGTAAAACAAATAATTTAACGAATCCACTACCCAGTCCGAATGAACCAGTATTGTCAAACCTAAAGAAGTATGAAGTGATTAAAACACATCAAACTGATAGATACTAACCTGGGGGAGGAGGGAGTAAGTTGAATTGTCAATGGTGAAAGAGTATAATAATTCCCCATCATACCACATGCTCTTCCCCATAGGGGAATTTTGTTTAGTCATAGCAAAGAGATTGGCTGGGTCACAGCATTGTTCCATTTCTTTCCTAATAGAAAAGACAAAGAGAAAATTTAAAGCCTGTTAATCATGTTAGATATCAGAGCCACAGACACTAAAATTCCTTACAAAAATATTAGCCTGTTGAGATTCTAGTATCTAATATGTTAAATGAGGACTATTAAATCATCTCAACATTGGAATCACAATGAAATGTAAACTCCCTTGAAAGCAGAAATGCTTTATTTCTGTTTTGCATTCCTAGCACCTTGTACAATGTTTAGCACACAGTAGATGCTTAATTAATAGTTGTGTAATTGAACTGAATTGAATCACAGAATCATAGATAATAGAATTTTAGGCCTATAATAGATGTTATACCATGTGAACCAAATACTTCATTTTACAGATGAGGAAACTAGGGATTAGAATAGATTAAAGGCTTTGTGCATAACAGCTAATTATTAGTCAGAGTAGAACAGAGGTCTAGGGACTTCTAATCAAGTACATTTTCTATTATACTTCACTTACTCTTGAGTTCTTTCTGTAAGGTAATGATGGTTCTGTGTGATGTTTAAAAAAAAGCTACTTATAGGACTGGGACCTAAGAGCTTAGACAGAATGACTTAATTTCACCAAACTCAGTGAAATTGCTTTCATCTTCTTGCCTCATCTTTTTATTACCTCTAATTTGCCCATCTACCATTTCTTCCTGTCACCCAACATCCATTTTTATTTCTATTATCTCCCTTCCACTAAAAGGGCTATTTGATTATAAGAGTGAAGTCATATTGTATGTTTAAATAAATTTTTATGTGGAAGAAAGAGGGCACTTTATAAAGCAAACATACAGCAAGCCAGAGAGAAACAATTTAGAACCCTCTAAGAAAATATAGTTTATGGTTTCATAAAACTTAGATAATTTTAAAAACTATAACAAAGTTATGATCAGTGTGATTCTGGCTAGTTTCAAAGGGCCATGAATATCATACTGAAGTAGTATGTCCTCTATTTGAACATTCATAGAATCAGAGTTAGGAGGCACTTGAGGTCTTCCTGTCCTGGTTGTACCTGAAGAAGATTCCTCTCTAAAGCATATCTGACAGTCATCCAACCTTGCTAGAAAAACTCCTGTGAGGCAGCGGGAAAGAAAATATGCAGTTCTACCACTACCAGAGGGGAAACCCACTCCCACCTGAGATATTTCATTCTACTTTTGTATAGCTCTGATTTTTAGGAACTATTATATCAAGCCATAAAAGGTTTCTCTGCAGTTACCAAACACTGCTCTTAGTTTTGCCATTTGGAGCCAAAATGAACAAGTTTAATTCCTATTTCCCATGAGAGTCTTAAAACAAAGGAAAAAAAAACAAAAGACAGCTATCATATTCCACCCAAATATTCTCTTCTCAAGGCTAACCTTCCTTATTTCTTTCAAATAATCCTCATATAGCAAGATCTGGAAGCCCTTCACCAGCTTGGTCACTTACTTCTGGGAGCTTTCTAGCTTAGAAATGTCCTTCCTAAAGTATGGCTTGAAACTGAATGTGACATGTTCTACATGTGTTCTAATAGGGAAGAGTACAACTTTTTTCTTTCCAGGCATCATGGCTAATTTTGTTTAAGATAGGACTTGTTTTAGGGTCAAATATGTAAAGAATTAATAACAAAAATATAATAACAAGAACTATTCTTCCATTGAAAATGGGTCAAAGGATATAAAAAGGCAGTTCTCAAATTGAGAAATGCAAACATTCAACCACTACCTGTAGCAACAATCTTGCTAGCAACTACTGTTGAGGTGTAAGACCCAACAAGACCAGCAACAAGAGCTGCCAGCACAGGTTCTTTTGATCTTCTTTACTAAGGAAAGTAACATTAAGGGGTTAACAATCTTAGTTTAATCCAACATACAAATATAACTCACTTAGTTCAGGAGGAAAAACCAGCAACCTGAACTTCAGAGAAAATACAAACAAATTACAAACATACACAATATAAATATACCACATCACAATTCATAGTTACCAGGAAAGCATCTGGGTTTACAAGCTGAGGGCTCTTGACAATGGCTGCCCAGAGTCTCCACATCAACACTCCTCCATGAGTGAGAGCCCCAGACAGAATGCTAACCTTTGGGTTTTTATACCCTGCTCAGGGCTCAAAGGATTTACACCTAGTTAGCAAAAGGGTGTGTGCCTGGAGCTTAGCACCTAGTTAGCAAAAGGTGTGGGCCTGGGGCTTTCCACCTACTAAGGCTCAATCAGAGACATTTAATTAATTTAGCATTCTAAAACAGTGAAAAAAATCCCACCTTAATTACCAATACACCACCACTACATGAAAAAAAAAATGCTCCAAATCATTAAAAATAGGAGAAATGCAAATTGAAATGGCTCTGAGGTTCCACCTCACAATCAAAAGATTGGCAAAGATGACAAAAAAAAAAAGAAAAACAGCAATTGTTGGAGGGATTGTGAGAGGGCATGCACAATAATGCAGTACTGGTAGAGCCATGAATTGATTCAACCATTCTGGAAAACAATTTAGAGTTATAGTCCAAAAGTGACTAAGGAGAATGCAACCTTTGGCCCAGTAATGCTATTTTTAGGCATTTACCACCAAATCAGGTACAGTGGGAAACATATGTACAATAATATTTATAGGAGAGGAGAGGTTGGCAGAACTATAATAACCTCAGAGTGGTTTTAAAACTCAATAAGAGAATTATATAACTATATAAAAATAGAAATTAGATTTAAGAACACAAAAAAGACCAAAAAAAGAATTTTAGTTGGAATGGGCCTCAGCAGCCATCTAGTCCAATCCATAGACAGAAACAAATCTCCATTTACAACATATTCATCAAGTATCATCCAGTCTGTGCTTGAAGACCTCCAAGGAGAGGAGTCTGCTGCCCCCTGAAGCAGCCTGTTCTACTTTTGGATGGCTCAAATTGTTAGAAGAGTTTGCCTGACATAAGCCTAAATTTGCTTCTTCACGACTTCTACTCACTGATCCTGGCTTTGCCCTCTGAAGCCAAAAAGTACAAGCTTAATCAGTAATCCACACAATAGCTCTTTGGATACTTGAAAAAAGCTATCGTATCCCTCCAGATCTTCTCCTCTGTCCAATCTAAACATAATAGATTCCTTCTACCAGTCTCCATATGGCATGGATTCAAGGTCCTTCACCATTCTAATTGCCTTCTTCTGGACCCTCTCTGGTCTAATCAATGTCTTTTTTAAACTAGGATGCTCAGAAATGAACATGATTCTGGTCAGATATATTCTGATAGTGCAGAATGCAGTGAAACTATGATATTCTTTTTCCTTGAAGCTAGAGCTCTCTTAATGCAATGCAAGTTTACATTCTCTTTTGACTGCCATATCATTCTGCTAATTCATATTCTGCTTGGTACGTAGAGTAAGAGCTCCAGAACATTTTCAAACTATCTGACCATGCTTCTCTATATTTTAATTTTGAAGTTGATTTTTATCCATATTTAATCTTTTTCAAATTACTAATAAATTTTATTTTATTACATTAAATTCAATGCTTTAGCCTACCAAGATTTCATTATACTTAATTGTCAATCAGAGAATACAGAGTATCTGTAGAAATAAACAGTAGAAAATTTTAATAAAGCATTGGACTCTCAGAAAAAAAGAGAATTGCAGAGATGAGACATAAAAATACAAATCTGTAAGGAAATGATGTAGAGAAAAATTAAATGGATGATTATTTACACAATAAAGTTTCCAGACTAAGAAAAGAGGGCATATAAACAACCTAATCTTGGAAGATATTGAGTAAACCACAGTTGAAAAAAAGGTCCAGATAAATTTAGAAGTAAATTCTAATATATTTCAAGAACAATTTACCTCTGTGCTATATAAACTTTAAATATGAAGGACAAGAAGTTGATAATGCACATGAACGCTTTTCAGTAGCAAAATTAAAAGTATATAAACAGCCATAAGGAAAAAAATCTTCAAATCACTAATAATTAGAAAGATAAATTTAAACAACTATAAGATCTCACCTCACATGAAGAAAACTGGCAAAAAAAAATAATGAAAGATGGAAACAGGGTCAGTCAGGCTACAGGCCAGGTACTTTAAATAGTCTGTTGGTGTAATTGTAAATTGGTTCAACTATTCTGGAAGTTACTTTGAAACTATACTAGAAACATGCCTAAATTGGTTATAATCTTTGACTCATCAATTCTACTAATGGGCATATTCCCCAAAGAGGTCAAAGATAGAGAAGGGTCACATATATACCAACATATTCAGGCAGAGCTTTTTGTGGAAGGAAGAAAAACAAAAGTAAATGTCCATCCACTAGGGAAAGTCTGAGAAAATATAATAGATTATTATGCAATAAGAAATTATAAATATGAAGAATTTAGGAAAACTTGGTAACATTTGTTTGAAATGCTGTAGAGTGAAATAAGCAAAATCAAGAGACCACTATAACGACCAATGTACATGAAAACAAAACTAAAAGGCATCTGATCTTAGATCAATATAATTACTGACAATGACTCCAGAGGAGGAGATGGATGGTATATATCTCCCATTATTGCAAGATACTATCTATGTGGTAAGCAAGAGATTATAGAATGAGACATATGTGTTGTCAGACATGGTCAACATGTCAGCTGTTTTACTTAGAATTTTATTAAAAGAAAGGGTTTTGGTGGTGATAGTATTGGGATATTACAATGATGTAGAAAAAAAGTATCAAGAACATTTGAAAATTGGAAGTATAATGTAGATTTCCAAAAACTACAAAAAGCACCTTTACTTATATAATTAGACTGAAGCACACTTCAGCAATTAAAACTTCACTAAGGGAACAATTGATTAGGAGTGCAAATACACAGAAGTGAATCTGCAGACAATCTGGCAGAACAGAAGCAAAAGGCAATAACAGTAAAATAAAACATTATGTCTATACAAGCAAAGTATATCTATTTTGAAGAAAGTATGCACTGAAATAACTGAAGGATTATAGGTCTCCCAGAAGAACACAAGTTAAAAAACCTAAACACCATAACGAAAAAATAATGACAAAACTCTGCAGAACGTCTGAAGATAGAATATTAGGCCAATAAAAAGTATCCATAATATTACCTCCAGGAAAAAAAAATCCCTACACTGCAAACTCCAAGACACAGTCACTTAATTTAACAATTCTAATGACAAGCAACAAGACCTACAAAGCCGGAAGACTTTCAAATATAAAGGAAAGTAAATTTGAATAACACAGAATTATTCTATGTCCACCTAAGTCAATTCACTTTAACTCAATAAACTCAATAAATATTTACCACCTACTCTGGTAGTGCTAAACCCTGAAGATACAAAAAAAAAAAAAAAAGACAGACCCTGACCTCAAAGAGCTTACTAGATGCAAATAAATATATACTAAGTGAGCTATATACAAGATAAATAGGAAATAATTAGCAGAGGGAAGTCACTGGAATTCAGAGGGGTTGGGGAAGGCTTCCTGCAGAAGGTGGAATTTTTGTTGGGACTTAAAGAAAGTCAGGGAGGTCAGTAGGAGGAGTGGAGGAGGGAGAGCATTCCAGGTATGCAGGACAGACAGAGCAGAGAGATGGAATGCCTTGTTTGTAGAACAGCCAGGAGGCCAGTGTTACTAGATCAAGAAGTATATATTGGGGAGTAAGGTTTAATGAGACCAGAAAAGTAGGAGGGAGCCAGGTTATGAAGGGTTTTGAGTGCCAATCAGAGATTTGTGTATTTGCTCCTGGAAGCTGTTGCAATAAACCACTGGAGTTTATTGAGTAGAGGGTGGGAGGGTGACATGATCAGATTGGTTTTAGGAAAATTACTTTAGTGGCTTAATGGAGAATATATTGAAGTGGGGAGAGACTGGAAGTAGGCAGACCTAACAGCAAACTATTGCAGTAATCAAGGAATGAGGTGATGAGGGCTTGCACTTGAATGGTGGCAGTGTCAGAGAAGTGGGACATGTTCAGGAGATGTTACAAAGTTAAAATCAATAGGCCTTGGCAATAGCTTGGATATGGGGAGTGGGAGATAGTGATGAACTCAGGATGACTCCTAGGTTACAAGCCTGAGGGACTGGAGGGATGGCAGGAGATTATAATATCCCTCCCCGAGTTTTGGAAAAAAAATCTACAAAAAAAAATAAACAAAAGGAGAAAATATAAAATTGAACAAAATGCCTAAGAAATTAAAGATAAAACACTTAAGATGTCTTCTAAGTGGAACTGCTAATGAATATAATAATAAGTATGTCTCAGCACCATATGGAACTTTTACCAAAATTGGCTATGTATTAGGAACAGAGATATCACAAACAAATAAGGAAGAAATAGTATATGCATTCTATACATGCTATATAGCAAAAATAATCTAATCAGCTCAGGCAAAACAAAAAACAGACTCATGTGGAAACAGAGCAATAAAAACCTAGATAGTGAATGAGTCAAAAAAGAAAACATAGAAGTGAGTTATGTAAAAAAAAAAAGATGATAACGATGAAACAACACATGAAAACTCCTGGAATACAGCTCAATTTGTCCCCAGAAAAATTATATCCCTAAAATATATATTAACAAAATAGAAGAGAAGAGGACTAATTAATTGAATATGCATTTTTTTTAAATTAGAAAGTCAACAAATAAACAAATCTAAAATAAGCACAAAAGAGGAGATACCAAAAATTGGAAAACTGAAAAACAAAAAACTATGACAAATCAAATTAAAAGCTGGTTCTTTAAAAAATACTGATAAAATTGATAAACTTTTAGCCAACCTCATTAAAAAGCAGAGGATGGAAAATCAAGTCATCAAAATGTAAAATGAATAAAATGAAATCACAAGAAAATCAGAAGAAATAAAAAATAATTATCAGAATCTACTATACACAGTTATGTGCTATCAACACTGAGAACACAAAAGAAATAGCATAACTTCAAAACTTTACCTAAGATAACAGTCATATAGATATCTTAATCAAATCTCAGAAAAAAATACTAATTGTAAATAGTTTTAATTGCATAAATTTGACTAAAAAGTGCTCCTTAAGGAAATAAAGCACAGTTTAAGTAGCTGTGCCAATATAATACTACCAAAGTTAATTTACAGTTTCACTCTCATTCCAGTTGAATAAACAAAGGGATAATTTATAGAATTCAGCTAGTTGGAAGCACCAAAGAAAAAATATTCCAGATACTGATGGATTAGCAGGATAATTCTATCAAGATTTTAAAGAAAAATTTGTATCAATACTACACAAATTATTCTCAAAAATGTTTCTTTCTGAGAGAAGAAGGTGGGAAGGAAAAGGAAAGCTAGGGTAGATTATCTTACATAATCCTGATACACAAGTAAACATCAATAAAAACAAGGAAAGGGGCATATAGAAGCTGACACTTGAACCCCACTCTCATCTGAACTAGTCAAAAGAAAGAAGAATATACATGCATACATACAGATAGCTGGGAAATGCATTTCATTCAACAGAAAAATAGGAGGAAAGGGAGAAGAAAAGAGGGAGAATTAAAAGGAGGGTAGAATAAGGGAGCAATTAGTAATAAATAAAACAAAATGTAAGAATGGACAAAAATATTTATAGTTTTTTATTTAATTTTATTTATTTTGTTACATTTTAATTTCTGAACTGTCTCCCTCCCTCTCTCCATACCCCACACTAGAGAAGGTCACCATTTGGCACAGATTTATAAATATATGGTGAAATTATACTACATATACTTCTATTTATCAGTTCTTTCTCTGGAGGTGGATTGCATCTTCCTTCATAGCTCCTTTATAGTTAATTTGAGTATTCATAGTACTCAAAACAGCTTGGTTGTTCACAATTATTATTCAAACAATATTGCTGTTATGGTATACAATGTTCTCTTACTTCTGCTCACTTCACTTTTCATTATTTCATGCAAGTCTTTCTGTGTTTTTCTAAAATCAACTAGCTTGTCATTTCTTAGAGCACAGCAGTATTCCATCACAATCATATACCATAACTTGTTTAGCCATCTCCTAATTGATAGACATCTCCTCAATTTCCAGTTCTTCGCCACCAAAAAGAGAACTGATATAAATATTTTAGAACATATAGGCTCTTTTCCTTTTTCCCTGATTGTCTTGGGAAACAGACCTAATATTGTATTGCTAGGTCAAAGGGTATAAACAGTTTTATAACTCTTTGGGCTCAATTGCAGATCACCCTCCAAAATGGTTGGGTCAGTTCACAGCTCTGCCAATAGTGTATAAACATCCCAATTTTTGTCATTTTCCCTTTCTACCATTTTAGGCAATCTGATAAGTGTGAGATGATATCTCAAAGTTGTTTTAATTTGCATTTCTCTAATCAGTAATGATTTAGAACATTTTAATATAATTACATATAGTTTTGATTTCTTCATTGGAAAACTGCCTCATAAACAGAACCAATGCAACCAAAATTAAAAGAAAAGAAGAAAACTGGGAAAAATTTTGCAGCAAGTATCTCTGATAAAGGCCTTATTTCTCAAATATATAGAGAATTGAGTCAAATTTATAAGAATACAAGTCATTCCCCAACTGATAAATGGTCAAAGGTTGTGAACAGGCAGTTTTCATATGAAGATATTAAAGCTATCTATATATGAAAAATGCTCTAAATCACTACTATTAGAGAAATACAAATTAAAGTACCACCTCACACTTATCAGATTGTCTGATAACAAACAAACAAAAAAAGAAAATGATAAATGTTGGAGGAGACATAAGAAAACTGGGACATTAATGCACTACTGGTGGAGCTGTGAACTAATCCAACTGTTCTGGAGGACAATTTGGAACTATGCCCAAAGGGCAACCAAACTGTGCATACCCTTCGATCCAACAATACCATTGCTAGAACTATATCCCAAAGACATCCAAAAAAAAGCGGGAAAGACCTATTGGTACAAAAATATTTATAGCAGCTCTTTTTGAGGTGGCTAAGAATGGGAAATTGAGGGAATGCTCATTAACTGGGGAATGGATGAATAAGTTGTGTTATCCTATTGTGATGAAATATTATTGTGCTATAAGAAATAACAAGTAGGATGATTTCAGAAAAACCCGGAAAGACTTACATGAGTGAAGTGAAGTGAGCAGAACCAGGAGAATATTGTACGCAGTAATAGCAATATTATATGATTAAGAATTGTAAATGACATAGTTATTCTCAGCAATAAAACAATCCAAGACCATCCCAAAGGATTTATTATGAAACATGCTATCTGCCTCCAGAGAAAGAACTGATAATTGTCCGAATACAGACTAAAGCATAATATTTTTCACTTTCTTTTTGTTTGAGTTTTCTTGTATAAAATGATTAATATGGAAATGTTTTACATTATTGCACATGTATAACATATCAGATTGCTTGCCATTGGGCAGGGATGGGAGGAGATAGAGAGAGGTAGAGATGGAATTTGGAACTCAAAGCTTTAAAAAAGAATAAATGTTAAAAATTGTTTTAACATGTAATGGAAGGGGTGGCGGTTAAATAAAATATTGTTTTTAAAAAAGAAAAGAAAAACTACCTGTTCATATCCTTTGACCATTTATCAATTGGAGAATGATTCATATTCTTATAAATTTCACAAAGTTCCCTATATATTTGAGATATGAGACCTTTATCTGAGAAACTGTCTATAAACCACCACCCCCCCCCCCAGTTTCCTGCTTTCTTTATGATCTTGGCTACATTGGTCTTATTTATACAAAATCTTTTTTAATTTACTGTAATTAAAATTATCCATTTTACATCTCACAGTGCTCTCTATCTCTTGTTTGTTCATAAATTCTTCTTCAATCCATAAGTCTGATAGGTGATATGTTACATGTCCTTTTAGTTTTCTTATTACATCTCCCTTGATATCTAGGCCATGTATTCACTTTGACTTTATCTTGCTCAATGGTGTAAAATATGCTTTCCAGCTTTCTCAACAATTTTTACCAAATAGTGTATTCTTATCCCCAAAGTTTATATCTTTACATTTATCAAATACAAGGTTAGAATAATCATTTGCTACTGTGTATTGTATGTCTACTCTGTTCCACTGATTCACCTTTCTACTTCTTATGCAACACAAGATAGTTTTTGATAATCACTGCCTTATAATATAGTTTAAGATCTAGTACTGCAAAACCTCCTTCCTTTACATTTTTTCATTAATTCCTTTGATATCCTTGACCTTTTGTTCTTCCAAATGAATTTTATTATTATTTTTTTCTAGCTTAATAAAATGGTTTTTGGTAGTTTAATTGGGATGGCATTGAATATGTAGATTAGTTTATATATAATTGTCATTTTTATTATATTGGCTCAGCCCACCAATAAACAATCAATATTTCTCCTGTTATTTAAATCTGACTTTATTTGTATAAAAATGTTTTATAAATATGTTCATGTAGTTCCTGGGTTTGCCTTGGCAGGTATACTCCCAAGTATTTTATACAGTCTACAATTATTTTAAATGGGGTATCTCTTGCTATCTTTTCCTACAGGGTTTTTCTTTGTGATATGTAGAAATGCTGATGATTTATGTGGGTTTATTTTATATCCTACTACTTTGCTAAAATTACCCATTGTTTCAACTAACTTTTTATTTGAAGCTCTAGGATTTTCCAAATATACCATTATATAGTCTGCAAAGAGAAATAATTTTATTTCCACATTGCCCATTCTCATTCAATTTTTTTCTTTTCTTATTGCTATTGCTAGCATTTCTAATACAATATTGAATAATATTGGTGATAATGAGCATCCTTGTTTCACTGTTGATCTTATTGTGAGAGCTTCTAGCTTAGCCCCTTTATGAATAATGCTTATTCATACTATTTTCACCTCCTTTTTTGGAGTTTTTCTCTTTTGTTCCATTTCTTCTTTCACAACATGACTAATATGGAAATATGTTTTACATGATTGCACATACATAACCTGTATTAAACTGTTTATTGTCTTGGGGAAGAGGAAAGGGAGGGAGGGAAAGAGAAAAATTTCAAACTCAACATCCTATATAAGAAAGAACCTTACAAATTGTCTTTACATATAATTGGAAAAATAAAATATCATTTAAAATATGAAAAAACAAATAATGCTTACTGATGATTTTAGGTAGACATTTCTTATCATTTTAAGGAAAATCCATTTATGCTTTTGCTTTCAAGTGTTTTAATAGGAATGAGTAATATATTTTGTTAAAAACTTTTTTTGCATTTATTGACATCTCATATGATTTTGTCACTTTTGTTATTGATATAATCAACTATGTTAATAGTTTTCCTCCTATTAAACAACCCCTGCATTCCTGAAAAATATTTAAAGTTCTTTGTGATGTAGCAAAAAATAGGAATCTGAAGAGAGTCTCATAAATTGGAGACTAGATATACAAGTTATGGTATGTAAATGTGAAGAAATATTATTGTGCTGAACGCTTATCAACATAATGACCAACCATGATTCCAGAAGACTAATGAAGAAGCTTGTTATTCAATTCCTGATAGAGAAGTGAATGACTTAGAATGCAAAATGAGATAAATATTTCTGGACATCACCAATCTGGAAATTTATTTTGTTTGACTCTACATATTTAGAATGGATTTTGTTTTTCTTGTATTCCCAGGTTGGGGGGGGGAGGCAGGGAGTTAAGGTGGACATGTGAGAATGTGAATTTTGGCTGATTAAACCAAATAAAATATTGTTCAAATCTTTTTCTTTCTTGATAAAGAAAACACACTACCAAAAATCTTTTATGAGACAAATATAGTCCTAATACCTAAACCAGGGAGAGATGAAAGCACAGAACTATAGACCAGTGTCATTAATGAATATAAATTTAAAATTTTGAACAATGTACTATTGAACAGACCATAGTGATTCATCCAAGAAATCATTCATTATCCATAAGAAGGATTTATGTCAGTGATACAAGGGTGATTCAACATTATTAAAAACAATCAACATAATTTATCGTATTAAAAACTAAAACATCCAAAACCACATAATAATCACAGTAGATGCTGAGAAGCCTTTGACAAATTTATTGATAATTTATTTTTTTCCTCTTTTCATCTTTAAAAATATTTTTATATGGGATGGCCCTCTAAGATGGGAAGAGAGAGGATTACTGGAGAAATTTCGGTGATTAAAAAACAAAAGACATTAATAAAATTTTTAAAATAAAGAAGACAAAGATACAAAGCAATTAGAAAATATCACTAATGATATGACCATTAAAATTATTAAAATATATAACTGAGTAGCACCTTTTATCCCTCATAATTGTATCTAATATCTCTCATAATTGTACATTGTATATTGGGTATAGATCCAGGGCACATAATAAGTATTTAATAAATATTTGTCAATTTATTGATTGATTTTAAACAAAAGAAAGCTTTTATCATGCACCAGGGGTCCAAAGATGAGTCAATATTTGGTAAATAATTGGCATAGTTAAATGCCATAAACAAATAAAAACACATGATCATAGTGAGGGATATATATATATAAAATATAGCATTCATTTATGCTTTAAAAACACATAAAAAGTACAGACACAAAAGGGCCTCTTTTTTAAGCATGATAAAAAAGGAAGAGCATACAACCAAAAGTAACATTATTTGCAAGGAAGAAACACTAGAAGCTTTCCCAATAAACACAATGATAAAGCAACAATATCAATATTACCTGACATAGTTATAGAAATCTTAGCATTAGGAAGAAGATAATAGGAATTTAAAGTTACAAGCATTATCAAAGAGGAGATAAAATTGCACCTATTTGTAGGTAATATGATAGTTCACTGATAAAAGGCCAAAGCATAAGCAAAGAAATTGTCAGAGAGACTAATAGCTTCAGTAATGTAGCAGAATAATAATAACAGTAATTAGCATTTATGTAGTATCTACTATGTGCAGGCACCATGCTAAGAATTTTACAAATGTTACCTGATCCCTCACAACAATGCTGAGAAGTAGGTGTTATTATCATCCCCATCTTACAATGGAGGAAACCAAGGCAAGGTGTGGTGAAATGACTTGCCCAAGGTCACACAACTAAAAAGTGTCTAAGGCTACATTTGAACTCAAGTCTTCCTGACTCCTGGCCCAGCACTCTATCCACTATGCCACCCTGCATAAAACTCAAAAAATACAAAAATCATCATTTATACATAGCAATAACAAACAAGGGGAAAATAATAGGAAAAAGAAATCTCATTTAAAACAGTCATAAAATGCTTCTCTTCTCTAGATTTTCATTGCACTGCTCTCTCTCGGTTCTCCTCCCACCTATCTAACCATTTCTTTGTTGGTTCTGCTTTGCTGCTATTCCACATCCAGTAACTATAGGTATACCTGTAGAGAGCTGGGGAACCTGTGGCCTCAAGGCCACATATGGTCCTCTAGGTTCTCAAGTGTGGCCCTTTGACTGAATTCAAACTTCACAGAACAAATCCCTTTAATAAAAGGATGTCTTCTGTAAAACTTGGACTCAGTTAAAAGGTTGCACTAAAAGACCTAGAAGGCCACATGTGGTCTCAAGGCCACAGGTTCCCCAACCCTGCAGGCTCTTTTTCTGGGAACTCTTCTTTTTTTCTTACACTCTCTTCCTTGATTTCATCAGGTCCCATGGGTACCATTATAATTTCTTTGCATATGACTCCCAAATATAAATATCCAGCCATAATCTTGCCTGAGCTCTAATCCTGTGCCATGAAGTGACTGATTATTGGACATTTAGAACTGAATGTCCCAAAGATATTTCAAATTCAACATAATCAAAACACTACTCATTCTTTTTCCCAAAACCTACCACTCTTCCAAACTTCCCTATTACTACTGAAGACACTGCTAGTCTATACACTCAGGCTCAAAACCTCCGTGTCATCCTCAACTCCTCACTTTCACTAATCCCACATATCCAATTTAGAGTTGAAAACTGGTACAACAGTTCCATAAATTAATTTGGAATTTTGTAATTCAGACTGGCTGTGTGACCCTGGTTAAGTCATTTACCCCTGTTTGCTTCAGTTTCCTCATCTATGAAATGAGCTGGAGAAGCAAATAGCAAACCATTCTAGTATCTTGTTATGGTAATTGGGTGGGACTTTCTTTTACTGTTTTCTCTTTTGGAATGCTGAGGTAATCAAGTACCTTTGATGAATCTTGCCTTTCAAATGTAATGGCAAGCAAAGTGAACTTTTTGTTGTCTTTGTTTTGAAGTGCTTCTCAGCACTAAAGACTCTTTGATCGAATGGGTAGTCCTTGATGACCTGCTTATGTCAAGGGAAGGCTTAGTTCACATGAGTTTGAGTCGAATGATTGTGACACCCTTTAACCCTGAGATGTGCTTATAAGATCTGAGGTTGGCCTTTTGCTTTTGGGGGCACACTCCTTGAAACAGTGTTGGTGACAAGACTCTGGGTAAGCCATTGAAGCAAACTCCCTCCCCGGCTTTGAAAACCCAGATGTTGGTGCTTCTCTGGTAACTACGTATCGTGATTTGGTTAGAGAGAAATGTTGATCTGTTTATATTGTCTCTGTTTATAATTTCTGTTTGTATTTGCTCTGAAGTTAAGGGTGCTGGCTTTTCCTCCTAAACTACTTGAATGATATATGTGTGTTTAATTAAAGTAAGATTGTTAACCCTCTAAAGTTGCTTTCCTTAGAAAATAATGGAAAATATTATGGGGTAATTCTTATGAGATAATTATGACATAAAAAGCAAAATGTATCAAAACATTTTAAAGAATTTTTGAATAATTTTTATTCAGCAATCCCTTTTTTTAAAGATGGGGTTTTTTCCCTCAATATATTTGACAAGCACATATCTCCATTTTTTTGGAATTTACAGTCGATAAACAAACTTCTCTTCATGGTTGCATGCATCCTTGACATATGTGTGTGTATGTGATTCCTTTATAGAGGAAAGCTTTTAAGACTATATTTTACTTTACTGAGCCAAATGTGGTTAGATTTTCTTTCTAACTCAACAAACAATAAACACAGTATAAACTTACATTCTCTATATCTTTCAATCATGTAACTGTAAACCTATGGTACGCTGGTAAAAAGACATTTATGAAATGTTGCTTGTTCTTTCATCAAGAATACTCTTGATCCAAATGTGTAGATTATTCTAATAAATATTTTAATAAAGATGAGGAAATAAATATATCTGAGTGGATACTGATATGGGGTAGTAATTCACTTGATACCTTTCCCTCCCTGAAATTTCTTTTAGAACCAATCAAAATATTCTAGAGATGGTACTGCCACATTAGCACATAGGGAGATAATTATTTATTTTCTTGTCACTTCTGTTATAGTGCTATTGCAAGAGAAATGCTTTGTAAACCTTACAACCTCAATAAGAGTTGTTATTTACAAGTATTGTTATAATGTGATATTATATAATTTATAGCCATTTTTATAACCTAACGCTTACATGGATCTATGATGTCACTTAAATGAGTACTCCTTCCACTGATACATTTCCCAAACTACCTATAGCTGCTCAGCTTGTGTGACCCTTATCCTGTTCCTCCTGTAAATGTAACATAAGGGGTATATCTTGTGAGCCAGTAACCATCCTCATATTGTCTTGACATTGTGCAGATAACAGCAGAGCACATAGATCAGGGGTGGGGAACCTGCAGTCTCGAGGTCTTTAGGTGTGGCCTTTTGACTGAGTCCAAGTTTTACAGAACAAATCCTCTTATTAAGGGGATTTGTTCTATGAAGTCTAGATTCAGTCAAAGGGCCACACTGGGGGATGTAGAGGGACACGTGTCCTTGAGGGTGCAGGTTCCCCACCTGCGACATACCTGATCCATTAGCAATCCTCCAGTCTTACTATATGGCCAGTCCATTTTTTTCCCATTCGTACATTTCCCCATTGACAGCCTTTGCTGGACTTCTGAGTAATTCTTTTTCTGTAATATGTTTACAAGCTGTTCAGACTCACCATGCCATTCTATTGCCCCTTGTCTGATTCTGAACATTGATTTTTTAGAGACTATAGTATTAGCTTCATGACTCACAAACCCAAAACATTACCAAAAGAATATTGATGTCAAAAAATGCAACATTGTTTCAGGGAGAAACTTGAGGCCTATCAAAAGAACTATACACCAATTTGCTTTGTGAAATAAGTTGTCTTGAATTATTAATTTAATGAATAATAATTAATTATTATTGAATAGCCTACAATTTCACTACCTGGAAATTCCTTTGGATTAACAAGCATCCTCTTTTTAAAACATAAATATCCCTAGAAAGATGAAAGATTTATTCATATATTTAGGATCAGATATGGACCTGTGATTTCACTGGTTTAGGGAACTCTAAAAAGAGACAATTTCTTATACCAATGCAAGTCCCTAACTTCTCTGCAACTTATAATCTTAGGATTTTTGCCCAGAGCACTGAGAGGTTAAGTGACATGCCCAGAGTCACACAGTCAGTATATGTCAGAAGTGAGATTTGAACCTAGATCTTCCTGGCTTCCAGGCTTCCTTTGTTATGTTACATAAAGCTAGGTTCAAACAATATTGATAAATGATAAATAACAATCCACAACATTTATGTGAATTAGTTCATATAGCTTTCCTCCTAATCCCTGGCTAAGGTTTCTTTTTGGGGATAATCGTAGTTTTGACTTAAGAGAACAGAGAATTAAAGAGTGGGATTACAGCACACTTTGGTAGGTGGGGTAGGTGTAAAAACTAAGGAATTTTGGATGATGTTGTTAGCAAAGTTGAAAGAGAGCATCTTGCTGCCTTTGCTATATCTAGTTGCAGTATTGTTTTTTTTGTGTTTCAAGGGTAGTTGAAAATTCTAATAAAAGTTTTATTTAAATTGCTTTCTACATGAGATGACATTTTCCCTTTGAAGAAGCTTTATTGTCAGAGTCAGTTAATTACACTCTAATTGTTCCTTTAAGTATCTATACCCCTGCCCATATTACTATATCATGTCAATGAATCCTCCAGTTTTTAATTCAAACTGTAATGTCAGAAAGGGCTCTAGGAGTTAGGAGAGGGACTAGGAGGATGCCAGAGACAAAACACTTCAAGCACTGTTCCTGCTGCCGGGAAAGATGAGCAGAGACATCCCCTTTCTCTCACTAACACTTCCTTTGCTCCCAGCACCCAGAGCTCAAGCTGGCACTGTTAGTACTCTGTACTTTGATGGATCCGCTATCTCAGCAATAAGATCTTCACCCATGGTACATTAAATATGCCTTTATGGCATAATCCTGGGATCCTAGCCACCATTCATTGTTTCTATGTGGAAAAACATATTTCCTCTTATAAATGCCTAATTTATAAATGAATTTTGGAACATATCTTGCTGATTAGCTACAACTGCCCCCTTATACTTCCCCATACTCTTTTTTATTTTTATTTTATTTATTTTTAATTTATGGAATAAAATAAGCATTTCTATAACAGTACAATGAAAAGATGATTGCACATAAAACTGCAAATCTACTATGCACAACTTGTTATTCTTTTCAAACATACAACAAAATTATCATATAAATTTCTTTTTTTCTTCCCTTCATTCCCCCCTCAAGATAGCTACCATTAGACACAAATATCTATATATATTAACATTATTCTATATCTATTTCTATTTATCAGTTCTTTCTCTGGACGCAGATATCATCTTTCTTCACATTTCCTTTATAGTTAATTTGGCATTTGTAATATTCAAAATAACTTATTCACTTAAAGTCATTCTTTTTTTGGTTTGTTTGTTTGTTTGTTTGTTTTGCTTTTTTGGCAGGGCAATTGGGGTTAAGTGACTTGCCCAAGGTCACACAGCTAGTACATGTGTCAAGTGTCTGAGGCCGGATTTGAACTCAGGTCCTCCTGACTCCAGGGCCAGTGCTCTACTCAATGCGCCACCTAGTTGCCCCTAAAGTCATTCTTAAGACAATATTGCTGTTACTGTATACAGTGTTCTCTTGGTTCTGCTCATTTAGCTCTTCATTATTTCACCCAAGTCCTTCCATGTTTTTCTAAAATCATTGAGTTCATTATTTCTTATAGTACAGTAGTATTCCATCACAATCATATACCACAACTTGTTCAGCCATTCCCCAAATGATGGGCATCCCTTCAATTTCCAGTACTTTGCCACCACAAAGAGAGCTGCTATAAACATTTTAGAACATATAGGTTCTTTTCCTTTTTCCTTAATTATTTTTGGAAATAGACTAAGTAGTGATATTACTAGGTAAGAGGGTATAGGTAGCTTAATAACTCTTGGGGCATAATTCCAGGTTGCTCTCCAAAATGGTTGGATCATTTCATAATTCCACCAGCAATGAATTAGTGTCTCATATTTTTCCACATCCCTTCCAACATTTGTCACTTACCCTTTCGATCATTTTAGCTAATCTAGTAGGTGTAAAATGATATCTCAAGGTGGTTTTAATTTGCATTTCCCTAATTAATAATTATTTAGAATATTTTTATATGAATATAAATTATTTTGATTTCTTTATCAGAAAATTGCTTATGTCCTTTGACCATTTATCAACTGGAGAATAATTAATTCATATTCTCATAGATTTGCCAATGTTCTTTATATATTTTAGATATGAGATCTTTACCTGTAAACTGTCTATAAAAATGTTTTTCCAAATTTTCTGCTCTTCTGATCTTGGCTACATTTTTTTTATTTGTACAAAAACCTTTTTAATTTAATTTAATCAGAATTATCCATTTCTCACCTAACTTTGCTCTCTATATTCTTACAGAGTATGTTGAATGAATGAATGAACCTTTTTTAATGACTAAAAGTTATCATTATGAATGTCAATCTTGAAACTTGTACTATGCACATCAGTGATACTCTCAGGGGCTACTGAACTATTTGTCAGCCCCACACTTAGACTATAGTGCTTTTTGAGTTTGTAGCTCCGTTTATTTTTTTCATCTCATCCCTTGCTATCAGGATGTCAGTTGTCACTCTGGATGTGGGTGTGCTTGTAACCCCTCCCCCCACGCACTTTTCTGCTTCTAATCTAGATAGGGTGGAAAACTAGATCATCAAGTTTGTTAAAACTGTTTCAAAAGAAATAGTAAGTAGGTTCTAAGGGACTCTCCTACGAGTAAGGTACATAAGTTTCACAATGTCTAATTTGATTTCACAGTGGTCTTTTTTGCTTACTTGTGAGTTCTCAATCATATCCCAGGAGGCAGCTGGTGGTTCAGTGGATAGAGCACTGGGCCTGAAGTCGGAAAGACTTGAGTTCAAATTCTGCCTCAGATAGTAGCTATGGCCCTAGACAAGTCACTTAATCTGTGTTTGCCTCAGTTTCCTCCACTGTAAAATGGGAAAAATGATAGCACCTACTTCACATAGTGTAGTTGTGAGTATCAAATATTTGTAAAAGTGTTTAACACGTTGCCTTACCCATAGCAGGGGCTATATAAATGGTCATTCCCTCCCTTTCCAAAATAGCCATTGAACTAGATAGGTCACTTCTGAGTACAGGAGACATTATTTTATTAATCTTTTTTGTATATAAGTAGCATTCATTCAAACTTAGGTAGGAACTAGATGCTTTGGATAAGGAGACCATGACCTTTTTGTGAATAGAAACTACTCATTTTTTTTTCAAAACCTTGCTATTGTGGGCATGAGTAGAAGTGGGGATATTAGGGACAGTAAAGTTTAGGGAGTACTGATGACTAAAAGGTCATTTAGCTAGGGTTTAGGGTAGCACTGTGCATTACCAAAGAGAAGAACCCCCATAACTGGTACTTTCAAATAGCAGCGGAAGTAGGAAAAAAAGTCTGGTAGCACAGACAAATATGTTTAAGTTTTTACAGAACTAGTTCTTTAGCTCTACATTTAGTTTTACAAAGGTACTTAGTTAACACTAGCAATAGGAATTTTTAAGTTTTCTGTGATGATGTCAATTGACTTTTTATCTTTCTAATATCATAGCAGTTTTAGAAAACTCACTTTTAATAGAGAAAGCATCTAGATTTGCCCATTTCTAACTATGATCATCTCTTTACATTAAACCTAGATTTTGGTTTACAAAAATCATTTTCAAAATGCCAGCTGCTGCTAATGCCTATGATTAATTGGTGATGAAACTTTAAGAGTAAATGGAACAATAAAGGAAATATTAAACTTTAGCATTTATGAAGAATTTGGAGAAAACTGACTTTATATTTAAGTTGCCAAGGCATAAGACTACCAAGTTACAGCCTTTAGCTTTTAGAAGTTATCTAACTTCTGTTTCTACAGAAGAATATTAGTTATTATTTATACATCATTGAAAGAGTACTGCTCTAAAAGGCAAGAGTCCAGTGTCCTAGCCTAGAGTGGCCTCTGTCAAGCTACACAGTAAACCTTCTACCACTGGCTGTGTGACTTTGTGTGGGTCACTTAATCTGTATGAGTCTCTGTTGTCTCTTGTGTAAAATAGGGATAGTTATTCTTAATCTGACCAAAGGTATGAACTTTAGACCAGATGATTTCTAAAGTCTACTTCCAACTATATAATCTGTGATTCTTTAACAGTCTCAAATTCTTAAATACCCTATTGATTCTCTGAAATTATAGAGTAGTATGTAAAATCCATGTCTATTCATTAATAACACTTCTAAGCAATATGGTTGTTTAATATCAACTATATCCTAATGTTAATATAGTTGATATTATAGAGAAAATGGAACCATCCTGTCCTGAAAAGAGTGTTACTCTGCTACTTCCCCATAGAGTGAAGGTTATCAAATTATCCTGGGTTATCAAAAGCTATGCCAAAAGAACACAAGTTCCGGCAGGTTCCATCATTCTAGAAAGACCTCCAGGATGGATAAGTACAGAGAATCTCATCACCAATGGGCTTGTATGGTGTCTCCTCCATTAGATTGTAAACCCCTTGAGGTCAGGGACTGTCTTTTGCCTCTTTTTGTATCCCTAGAACTTAGTACAGTGCCTGGCACACAGCAGTCATTCAATAGATGTTTATTGCTTGATTGGCTAGAAACATGGGGGCAAATTTTTTGGCTTTATAAAATAAAAAACAATACAAAATAGCACTCAGTACTACGTGACCTCTTTTTGCTTCTTCAGTAACACTGAAAGAATGCTGAGTTGAAGCATGACCATTCTGGAAGGATGTCCATGTTCCAGTTTGTTTTTGCAAGGGATAGTGGTGATGAGAGAATAAATGCAGACTGCCAAACTCCTACTTACTTAGGTCAGCGAAGCCTTCCTGTGGGATCAGGATCATAATTTGGCACAAATAATATTATTGCAAGCCCTGTGAATAATGCTGAATAGGAAAACAGTTCATTCCATTATAAAGGCTGGAAGAAAATATAGGTCATATCCAAAGGAAAGCTTGGCCATAGAGGGACAGAATAGGCGGTGGTAAGAAAGCCAGGATACCAGCTGGTACTAGAGAATCAACTTGAAGTATAGGGACGTTAGCCACATCGTAGTAGAGTTTCCCAAAAGTGCATGAAGTCTGAATTGCTGAGTTAGCTACAGTCTCATAGATATGGTAACCTTGCTGCTGATCATAGCCTAGGAAGAACACAATCTAACTGTGTCCCATTGGTGGGACATCTTGAATGGGTGGACCCTATAACCAAGTTATCTTTAACCTCATACTGTCTCCTATTGTGCTCTTCTGTATAACAATACTATTCATCGGGTTCTGAACTGCCACTTGCAACATCAAATCTGACAAGTAGCTATTAAAATTAGAATATAAGCCAAATGGTAAATTTAGTTTGGATGGAAAATTAAAAATGAGGTAGCAGATAGTTTCTTGGGAACCATTTCAAGCACCAATACTACCTTGTGCCATTTAATTAAGCGATATTAACTCTAAATACTAACAAGGTATACTAATCTCAGGTCAAAAGGATGGATTGGGGGGGAGTAAGTGTGAAGTTACCCTTGGATACATGTACTGGGTGATCCTGTAACATAATATCCTCCTCTTGGCATTAAATATGCTTACATAAGTGCTCCAGGAAGTATGCTAGAATGGCCCAAACCCCAACATATTTAATCAGTCCTATGACAGCTGTACCCAGGCAGTTAAGCTTGGCTCAGAAACAAGAAATAACCTTCTTTAAAGACCTTCTGATTATTTATATCCAGTAAGGCATAAAATATGAAGACATTCTCGTGAAAGATGTTTAAGGAGGTAGTCCAGGAAGAAAGACTCCTTCTATGTAGCAAGGTCCACCAGATCCTATTGCTTGTGATTAATATATGTCAAAAACCCAGGAATACTGAAGTCTCCTAAAGGAGATCCATAATCACTCAATACTGTTTGGCTTAACTATACATACTCCAAAAAGCAAGCGAATGAAGAATGCCTTTTGTTTCGACTAAGATAAGTAGTTAGATATACCACCTACAAGACTCATCTGTGTACATGTATGTATAAAACATAACGAATCGAGCCTGAACTGAAGGAGAAGAGTGGGTTAGATGACCCTTGGAAACCCCCAGAGTTATTTCAATGACCCCATACTTCTTTGTGAAACAAAGGCCGATATTCTTCTAGTTGCGGTTGCAGGGTTGCAAGTCATGGAGCCCTGCATTCTCCGAAGAACAGATGCTGAGGATCACCCAAATGGCATTGGTGAGGTACACAATGGGCAGACTTCAACACATTACAGATGCAGAAGAATGCATGAAAAAGTAGGTTAAACGATGTCACCAAATTTATTTCAATTCAAAAATTTACTAAGACCTTACTCTGTGTCAAGTGTTAGGTACTGGGGTTAAAACAAATTAAACAGTCACTGCTATCAAAGAGCTACATTCTCCTGGGGAAAAACAACATGTACACAAATAAGTAAATACAAAATATATATGAAATAAATACAGAGTAATTTTGGAAAGGGATACTAACAACCAAGGGAATCAGGAAAGGCCTTTTCTGAGATATTAATACTTGATCTGACGTTTGATGTGATATAGGAATTCCAAGAAGCAGAGCTAAAGAGGAATTACATGCCAGGAATAGAGGCCAGTCCATTCAAGGGCAGAGAGTTGGGAAATGGTATGTGTCATACAGTGCCTAAATGAGAGCAGTTGTAGTGTGAATGGAAAGGAGAAAAATAATGGGACGATGTACAGTTAGAATTAACAAAGGTTTAGGGACTGATTGGATATGAAGGGAACACAGGGAAAAGTGAGAAGTAAAAGATGGCTCTTTCGTTGTGAATCTAGCAGACTGGAAGAATGGTGATGCCCTTGATAGAAATAGGGAAGTTAGGAGGAGGGCCAGTCATATGGTGAGAGGAAAGGAAAACTAGGCATTCATTGATAGCTTCATAATGTCTGTGTTAAGAAAAATGCAAGGAAAGCCCCAAGAATTTTAGAAAGATCTCCTATGGTGAAGCAAAACATAGAGGGGAGTCACACAGAACGGGCAAGCACAGATTGGTTGCACTCTGTATCATCAGAAGGAATTTCCACATTGATGAGAACAGATTCACTGAAGTACTGGGGTAGAAAATCACATGATACCAGCTTTTCTTTATACATACCCTTTGTTCGATTTCCCTTATCTTAGGTTTGGACAAGGCTGTAATGGGAAGGAATAAAAAAACCCAGTAGCTACTTTCCTCTGGGGATCAGCTTCTCCCAAGTTATGAGCAGAAAGTGCGGTCTAGTATGGGTTAGAAGGGTTATGATCTGCAAG
Organism: Trichosurus vulpecula; assembly: GCF_011100635.1. Taxonomy (NCBI): domain Eukaryota; kingdom Metazoa; phylum Chordata; class Mammalia; order Diprotodontia; family Phalangeridae; genus Trichosurus; species Trichosurus vulpecula. Next base: position 182,373,756 of record NC_050577.1, on the reverse strand, counting down.
TTTAAAAAGTAGCATGCCAGTGAAATCACATATCCTCAAAATACTGAAATATTGACACAAAAGTCATAAAGTAGGTTACCACAGGCAAAGAATTCCCTCCCAAAAATAAGAGAGCAAGGTAAATTAGTAAAGTGGCCAACCTGGTTTGGTAATATTGAATAGCGGCCTACAATCATAAGATATCCTGAAATAGTCTTTGTCTTGCCAGTGGGAACCACAATCTTAGAAATTTAACAATGATGTTATTATTAAGCGCGTATAGCAAAAATACAACTATAATGCCCCTAGATAATTGTGTAGCATTTCTTTTTTTCAATGACATATCTTTATCAAATAAATATCAACTACCTGCAAAAAGGATAAATATAGTATATCTTTACCTTCCATTGTTTATCAATATGACAAATATCGTGTGTGTGTGTGTATATATATACATATGTATATATATATATATATATATATATATACATAAGTATAAAAAACATAAAATTCCCAATTTAAGTAAAAGTCAATCTTCTATGACATAAGTACTCCTCCCTGGCACTCTGTTACACTTGGTCTGTCTTCCATTTAGGAAAGAAAATCTGCTCAAACTTTACAATAATCAATTCTGGTATTAAAAGCAATGAATTAAATAAATAAAACACAATTTTTGTTGTTAAATAGTAAACTTTTTAAAAACTCTGCTAACTCAATGTTTTTTATTATTATTTTAAATAATGTCACTCCTTTTATAGCTCCTTTACAAACTTCTCTCTACAAACTTGGTTAGTATATGGCTTCCAAATCACATACAATCTATCCAAGTCATAGTTGATCAGGCATTTTCACTTCAAGTTTAACATATATATATATGTATGTATGTATATGTATATATGTATATACATATATTTGTATATATGTATATGGAATTACATATTATATTTTTAACTCTCTGAGATGACTTTTTCTGCAAGCAGTTACTATGATATAAAGTTTAATAAGTTACTCTCTACTCAGAAACATAACTAAAGATAGTCTAGTGTCACGGAAGAACAAATGTTCCTCTGAAAAGACCAGTCCATGTTTTACCAAACTACTTACTCTATTATCTTCTCAAACTTCACTAGTTTCTATTTATCTCTTGGATCATATATAAAGTCCTCCTTGGGGCACTGAAAGCTCTTCATGACCTGGCCCCTTCTTATCTTTTCAATCTTCTACTCTACTCCCTTCTGTGTACTCTATGATCCAGACATACTGCCCTGGACCTGCAGTGCCTCCAACTCTATTTCTCATCTCCATGCCTTTGCCCAGGCTGTTTCCCCTGCCTGGAATGCTCTCCCTCCTCACTTTTACCTCTTAGTTTCCCAGTCTTCCTTCAAGATTCAGCTCAAATATCACCTTCTGTAGGAGGCCTTTCCCTGTCCCCCAGTGTCTTCCCTCTGAGATTACCTTTCATCTTTCACATAGATGTCTCATACATATATATGTATATATCATATACATACATAAATATATCTATGTACCTAGTTATTTTCACGTTTGTCTTTGCTATTAGATTGAGATCTCCTTGAAGACAGTTTTTGCCTTTGTGTGCATCCTCAGTGAATAGCACAGTACCTGCCAGATAGTAAGCACTTACTAATGTTTGTTGACAATCTATAAAAGATATTTTCTATTTCTCCTTTTAAACTAAAAGGGTTTTTATAATTCAAAAACAATAGAAAATCATTAATCAACTCTTTACCTCAGTTGAAACCAAAGATAAAGAATCTGCCATTGAGAAAATGACATTTATGAATTTGCAGGTTATAAGCTTTTTATTATAACGATTAAAACACTGGAGGTCCTACAAACTCTTAAATAGGTTTAGGGAGGAATAATATTCATTTTAGATATGATTTCATGACTCTCCCAAAAAAATGTCTCTTGCATTTTATATAAGATTTATGCTGTTCTGCCCTGACATAAATGGTCTGCCTATGTTTTTGACCTTCATTCTTAGAGATCAAGAGCCATAGAGGAGGATGTAGACCAGAACAAAGCTAGAAAAAAAAGCAAATATTTCTAAATGCATAATGTGAAAGAATTTTAAAGTGACACCTGGAAAGAGGAACACACTATCCAGGTTCGTTTGAAACATATATCTTCTCCAACCCCTGCAAAGCTACTATAATAGGAGCATAGCACTGCCTTCAGCCTTAATCTCTTCCTGAGCCCTTGGAGAAGTGCTCACACTTAATTCATTTCTTAACCCAACTCTATGTCCCACACCTGCCTACTACCAATCTAAATCACACTTGCACAACATTGCACAGGTTCTCATTTATTGGACTCTCTGTGTCTCTGAATCAATTTAAAGTGAAAATACTGAAGTGGTGAGGACACTGAAACTTAACTGTTTCTCATCCTTGGATTTCCTATCTACCTTTCTGAATAGTGAGATCCTTACCAACATGAAAGACGTTCTTTTTTCTGTAAGGAAAGATTCAGTTTGTAAAACTAATAAAATGCTTGGGGTGGGGGTGGGGCAGCAGGGAATGCAGATTGACTGAAAAAAGTCATTATGTCTGGAGGATCTGGCTGTCTGGCTGCTTTGAGGAAGGATTCAATTGCCCAAGCCCTCTCAATGCCCATTTCCATCACCATTTGCATCTGTCTCTATTTCTGCCAAAGGTTTAACTGATGGCTGACCTCTGGAGAAACATGTCATCCTTCTGATCCTCAAAGGGTACAAAAGATACAACATTCAAGAGTCGGGAACTCCTTTTCATATCAAGTTTACAGAGCAAGTTACTCATGCCTCTCCACTCTACCAGGGAAGAAGAGGCAATGACAACCTCTTTAAGCTTGACTTTAGGAAATCTTTAAATGATGATGATGGTGTTGGTGGTGGTGGTGACGGTGATGATGATGATGATGATGATGATGATGATGATGACCTGACAAATATTGAGGGATTCCCTACATACAATAAGTGTCCTTGAAGATCTCTCCTGTAAGAGATGGGGGAGTGGATAGGGGCCAAGGTCACAAAGTCTTAGGGAAAGGGTTGTGGTTGTGTAGTATGGGGGGAGGGGAAGGGGGCAGACAAGAATAAGGAAGATTGAAGAAAGTGATTTCCCAAGAAGGGATGTTCAGTGTAGGCAGAGCCTGCTTGAAAGATAGTAGGCGCCTGCCGTCCTCTGTGTGCCAGAGAGAAAGAGAAGAGAAAGGAACCTGGGTACCTGAAGTCTCTAGCTGCAGTCTGGTTTCTCCTCCATGCTTTGCCCTGCTGCAGCACCCCGTTCACAATCTCCTTCTCGTTGGGCAGCCGGTACACTGGGAAGACGTAGAGCCAGCAGAGAACAAAGACGCCCAAGGCACTAGCTCCCATTGGCAGTCGGGTCCGGGGACACTTACACGCCAATACTGCCATGGTCCCTCTCCAAGTCTGTCTCCGGGCCCGGCTGCTGTCGCTTATGCTTAGCGCAATCATGCTGTTGCAGTGGTCTGAGCTGCAGCGCAGAGCTTGAATTGAAATCCGAAATTCAAAGCGCTCCCATGCAATGCAACTCTCTCTCTCTCTCTCTCTCTCTCTCTCTCTCTCTCTCTCTCTCTCTCTCTCTCTCTCTCTCTCTCTCTTCCCCTCCTGATCTCTTTCTCTCCCGCTCTCCTCCCGTCCTCCTTCTCTCAGCGACACACACCACAAAATCGCGTCTTCTGCCGCTGCTGTTCCAACGGTGGTGCAAAGGCTTTATTTAATTCGCAACTTTCAAATAAATTGTTTCCCTCCTTTTAGCGAAAGCGGCAGAAGAGCAAGCCATCAGCTATGGCCATTGTAGCTTCCCCTGGAGAAGAAAGGGACTCCTGTCTCCCTCCAGAAGTCAGGAGATCCAGGGACCGCGGGTCTTCCCAGTTGACTGTGCTGCATCACGATCGTTCTCGGTTTTGGTACAGGCAAAAGGTTCTTTTGCTCTATTACTTGCTTCCTGGACTTCTCCCCCGCCCCTTTCTTCCTGCCAAATGGAAAAAAAACAAGCTCCTTCTCCTTCGTTGCCTCTCGGCTGTTCCTGTGGCTGCAGCCTAAGCTGCTGCTGCTGCCGCTGCTGCAGCGGCGGAGGCTGCTTCGCAGGGAAAGAGAACTAACACTGCGGCCAGTCCTTGTAAATTTCCAGGTCGACCCGGGACCGTTAGCTCCTCCACCATTGGTTTCTCCACCTCTCAAAGAAAATAAAAGAAGTCTCTCTTCAATTAATTCAGCAGAGAGCCACAGGCACCCTGTGCACCCAGGGCATCTCAGACAAACGCACCGCGATTGGTGGAAATCAAGGTCGTCTTCCCCACCCTCCCTTACCCCTCCACTTGCAAAATTTCCCTTTGACCTTTGATCAGCGTATCAGATCATCTAGACTGGAACTAGCATCTCTATCATCTGTTCCTGCCTCCCAGGATAGATACAAACAATAAAAATAAACACCAAAACACTGAGTGCATCAAAGGACTAGACGGATCCGGCACCCCTTTCTTCCCCCCCCCCCCCCCCCCCCACCACCACCATACATACACCCTTTCCCGACTCTTAGACTCGCAGCTGGAGTCCCTGTGCTCTGGCACCCTCCCACGGTACCTCTCTTTCACTAACTGATTGGTTATTCCTCAGCAAAGGGGGACTGGAAGAGTAACGGAGATTTATACCCCCATCTTCCCCATCTCCTAACCAGTCATTTACTGGAGGCTTCCCCAGACAAGCTAGCGCCCGCGCACAAGCGCGCGCGCGCAGACACACACACACACACACACACACACACACACACACGCACACACACGCACATATACACACACACGCACGCACAGATGATTCATGTACACAGATTTTCCCCCTTAAGCACTGCAGGGAAAGACATCGCCGGCATCCAAAAGTGAATACAGCTGGAATCCATGCTGGCAGAACCTGGACATCACAGATAAGGTCTCAATTGCCTGCAGGCTTTTTAAAACCACGCTACTTTTTGTTTGTTTTAAGTTTTCCTTTCTAATAGTAACCTCAAAATCACTACCAAATCACTCCCAAAAGGTAGTGGCTATTATAGCCAATGACCCTAAAATACAAAGCTATTGTGCTTTCAGGGGCGGCCCTTTTAGGACCTCCTGGTGGTAACCTTTTATTTTTTTTTTCATTTCCATAAGGTATACTGAGGAACTAAGTAAAAAAAAAAATGAAATGAGGAGCCCCTTCTGAAGGCTTAAAAGTGTCTTTTGCATGACTTTCCTGGTCAGGGTCTGTCTATAGGAGACGATCTTAAGCAGAATGCTTCTTAATATTTAAAGTGATCAAAATATTGGTAAAAGAAATTATTTTGACTAGCCTATTATGTCGTGTTTGGGTATCATATTATTAGAAGCACAAAATGTATTGTGCCTGATATATTAATAACCTTAAGGTTGGTTAATTTGCATATTATAGACAATTACTCATGAGATATCTGGTCTGTGGTGCCTGATTAGTCCAGGAACCCAATAAGACCTACCTATGTGTCAGCTCTTTGCCTTCATTCCTTTGATAGATGATCAGATTGAACTCTGCTCCTATTCCTGGACCCCTATCCTGCCAGGTTACAGCACCTGCTCTTCCTGAGGTCCAGCCAGGGGTGGTATTGCAGTTAACCTGGGCAATTCAGTGAATGTCTTAGTACCCTGAGGTGACTCGCTTAGACTACAAATTGAAGTGCAAGTTGTCCATCTGCACCAATAGAAGGAGTTCCCACATGGGGAGTTCCCTATATGGATGGGTTTATAAATCTGGACTAAAAGAAAAGGTTATTTGTAGGCATAACCCATCTCCTTAATGTAGAAACTCCATTAAAATTGAAAATATCTACTAATTCACTGAGCCTCCACTTTAGTTTATTAAATTTCATTTATTTAAAAAACTACAAAAATCTTTTTCACCATAAGCATTTGATAAGATCATAGAGTTAAATATATAAGGGTTATTAGAGGCCATTGAGTCCAACCTCTACATTTTACAGATGAAGAAACTGAGGTCCAGAGAGGTAACTTACCCAGAGTGTCTTACCCAGCCAGCATCACACAACTACTAAGTGTCCGAAGTGAGATTTGAACCCAGGTCTTCCTGACTACGAGTCCAGTGCTCCATTCACTACACCATCTCTGTCATACACCCTAATTTCCTAGATTAAAAAAAAATAAGGTTACTGGCATTATTATTTCTTATTGGAAATGTAACAAACAATAAAACATAAGCATAAATCATCCTTTACAGTGCCTTAGCTATGAGAAAGGTCATTTACCCATCACCACAATTGCTGATTTCTCCTCAGTTCTGTAAATACATGTCCACCATTCAACTCTCTGAGTATGTTAATTAAAGTTTCTTTTCAAGAATTCTCATCATGTCTCTTCCCAAAGTAAGGGTTAAATTCAGTTCTATTAGGAAATAAGATGGTTTAATCCTTCTCTGTTTTCTCTCTAGCCATAATAGTTAATATTTTCTCCAGACTGACAGTAAAAATTCTCTCATAGTGTCTAGAGCCTTTATGAGAAAAGCTATTATAGCTGGTACTATATTAGTTACCCTTGCTTCAGAGTAAGCAAGTGACATAAAAACCTAAATACATTTTTAGGAATGTATGACCTCTCTGGCTCCTTGCCTCTCAACAAAATTTTAGGAACTTTTTGACATGACACCACCAGCTCCTTTTGCAAACACATAGTTCACAGACTCAAAACAGAAAAAGTGAGGGTTTTTTGTTTTTGTTTTTTTCTTTTAGATAAATCTCATAAAAAGAGACCTTGGAAAATAAAAATATTGACACCTGCCAATGAGCGGGTATATTCCCCAATATAATAGTACCTACTTTGAAGAGTTATAAGGCTCAAGTGAGATAATATTTGTAAAGCATTCAGCATGATGCCTAGTACATAGTAGGTGTTCAATAAATGCTTATTCCTTTCTTCCTCCCCCCCATTCCCACTATAGCATCATTCACTTACAGTCATGCATTATAAAGGGCTCCTAAAAAGTACAGCTGTTTGCAATTTTACATGCCTCTGCCTGCATTTCCCACAATTCCCAACAGTTATTAGTGCTGGCCTTTTTTTTATTTTCCTTAAGAAAGACCTTTTCTGCTGAATAATAGGTCTCTTTAATGTAGAGCGGAGTGTTTCAAGAGTTCCCTGCTATGGTAGAAGGCAAAAGCTTTCCCCCTGTGTGATATAAACACAGTAGCAGTGCAGGCTCCCTTTATTCTAAAGTTACTATGATTCTTGCTGACCCAAAGTAAGAAATATGACCCTAACCAGTTCTCTAATTAACATGATATAAATAGATTTGTTCCAAGTTGCAAACACTGTAGGGGGTACAGTAGTATCCGGTAGCTAGGTGGCAGAGTGGATAGAGCACCAGACCTGGAGTCAGGAAGACCTGAGTTCAAATTTGACCTCAGATGCTTGTTAGCTGTGTGACCCTAATCAAGTTGTTTAACCCTGTTTGCTCAGTTTCCTTTTCTGTAAAATGAACTAGAGAAGGAAATGACAAACCACTCCAGTATCTTTGCCAAGGAAACTTCAAATGAGGTCACAAAGAGTTGGATAAGACTGAAATGACTACCAGGGGTGGGGAACCTGTAGCCACATGTGGCTTCGGGGTCGCAGTTTTCCCACCCCTGTCATTAGAGAACAACAGAGTAGCATGCTTCATCCCTAGTAGAATATGTTTCAATGCTTCTTCCCCATGGCAACCATTATTGCTATACCTCATAAGGTCCCCTGGAGGGAAGGGCTACAATCAAGCCCCCTAGCCTCTCTGAAGGCCTACTGACCTCCTTCCAGTGCAACTTCTCTCGTAGAAATGTCCACTGCTCCCCTCTTCCCTTTAATCTGGGGAAGACAATAAGCATTTTGATAGGGCCTATTAAGTGCCAGACACTGTACTAAGTCCTTCACAAATAGGTACTGTTATTATCTTCATTTTATTATCCCTATTTTACAGTTGAGGAAATTGAGGTAAACAAAAGTTAAGTGACTTGCCTGTGGTCAAACAGCTAGTAAGTATCTGAGGCTGGAATAACTTCCTGACTCCAATCCTAACACTATCCACTGTACCATCTTAGCTGCCTCTTCTGTCCTCTGGCCAAATCGAAGTCACCCCGAGGTATAGTTTTGACTATGCCTCTGACTTCCACTTCTATACTGTCTGAAGAGACCTCTGTCCTTGACACCAGGTTGGATCAGGGTGAATCCACTATATGAAGTCCCTTTTTCAGAGGAGGTATGTTTCCCACTCTTGTCAGCCTTTCACACACTTCCCACACATCCTTATTTTCCTTGCTCAACCTGGGACTTAGATTATTCCCATCTGTTTCCTCTGCTCATACACATGTGCTACTGAATACAGTTAGAGGAAGTCACATAACAATACTACATACATTATAAATTCATGCAGGCCCTCACTTCAGCAAGACAATTCTTTTACTCTTTCCTAATTGATTCCTTGTCTCCCTCCCAATAGTAACTACTCTAACTAAACCATTACCTCTCTCCTCAATACTACCAACTGAAAATGTGGCCTAGTGAAACTTCTGTCTTAGAAGCCATACTATCCTGTTTGGTTGCTGACTCACCAGGACCACTACTTCAGGAAATCCCCAATCAAGCTTAATTTCACTCCATCCTGTCCAAACACCTCTTCCACAGCCATGTAGCCAATTATTTCCTATTCCCCATTTCCAGTTTGGGAACCACAAATTATGATCGAATTAACTCTGCCATTGTTCTTGGATGGGATGTGTCAGTTTACTCCCCTGTGGTATCCTTCACCTTCCCAGTAACTTTTCAGACCAATGTGCCTCTTGTTAGTCACCATTTCCCTATGAGAATTGTCTCCCTACCTGCCCCGCACTCTCCCTATTAATATATAGCTCATTGAGGACAGCAACTGTCTGTCTTTGTTTTTGCAAGCACAGTGCTTAACATACTGCTTGATGTGTGGTAAATGCTTAATAAATGCTTTTCTACTAAATTCATTCTACTCAAGCCTCTTACAACTGCTTTCCCACCCCCCCACCTACCCTCAGCGGGGCATCTTGTGTCTTACTTTACTGAGAAAATTGAGGACATTTGATGTGAACTCCCTCTTTTCCTCTTCCTTTCATTTCAAAACCTTTTGACATAATCCCCCACTCTCTCCTTTTCCCCCAGCACCTGACAGTGAGATTGCCCTTCTCTTTGTCAAGGTCAGTGCCTCTACAAATGCACTTTATCCCCATCCCCTCAGTCATTACATCAGACTACAGTCTCAATGATCCCCCACTTCAAACCTGCAACTTCTCTCAATCTATTGATTCCTCCCCTATTACCTTCAAAAATGCTTTATAAACCCTTAACTAGACATCAAGTTATTGTCCTATATTTCTCCTCCCTTTCTCAGTTAAACTACCAGGAAAAGCTATTTTCGTTGCCTCTACTTTCTCTGCTTGCTAACTCCTTGACCACATGGCTAACCTCATCACCCAACTGAAATTCTCTCCAAAGTTACCAGTCAACCTTCTTGACCCATCTACTGAATTTAACACTGCTGAACATTCTTTCCTCCTGAATATTCTTGCCCCCTTGGGTTTTCATGACCCCACATTTTCCTAGTTCTACCTCTCCTTATTTTAGCTGCACTGGTTTTGTTTGCACAAAATCTTTAAATTTCATGTAATTGATATTATCCATTTTCCTCTCTGTGATCTTCTCTAATTCTTGCTTGGTAATGAACTCTTTTTCCTTCCATTGATCTAACAGTTAATTTCTTCCTCACTCCTCTAATTTGTTTGTTATGTCATACTTTATATTTAAGTCATATACTCATTTTGAGCTTATTTTGGTATATGGTTTAAGATGTTGGTCCACATATGGCTTTCTGTTAAACTATTTTCCAGTTTTTCTAACAGTGAATTCTTGCCCCAATAAGCTAGAATCTTTGAGTCTATCAAACTGCAGGCTACTGTGCTCATTTGTTTCTGTATATTGTGTACCCAGCCTCACTATTTCTTAACCAGTACCAAATTGTTTTGGTGATTTCTTCTTTGTAGCACTGATTGATCCCTTCCTTTTCATTCTTTTTCAGTATTTTCCCTTGAGATTTTTTACTTTTTTCTCCCATAGATAAATTTCTGTATTACTTTTAGCTTTACAATATAACGCCTTGGTAGTTTGACTGGCATTGAAGAGGTTATTGTAAATGATGATGGTTAGGAAACCATATGTTTCTAGGGGTGACCGCTGCGGCTCCAAAATACCTACACGCCGGGTCCTGCCGAAAGATTTCGACTCAAGCCTTCTCAGCCAAGGGAAAAGAGAAAGTTTATTAGGGATTCACCATAATGGGCTGTCTTAAGAAATCCCCCCCTTTGTGATGCCTGTTTCCAATGCCTGTTTCCACAAGCGGGCCAGATTCAACCTACTGAATTAGATTGAATCTGAGCACCTTCATGGAGGCAAGATGGAGATTATATACACAAAGGTTGTGGGAGGGATTGAGGGGTGGTCTGGGGTGACTAGAGGAGGGGTTTAGGGAGGGTCTTGAGGGGAAGTCTAAGGAGGATAAGGTGGGGTCAGAGTCCAGGCACCTAGAGAATGGAATTAAGGGTGGGAAGTAGCTGAAGGCACGGATATCTATCAATAGTATCAAGGTTGGGAAGTAACTGAAGGCATGCATATCTAAAGTAACAATAGAGGGAGAGATTTGGGCCTAATGATAATGTGAGGCTTGTGGCCTTAGGGGAAGGCCAGATCTAGTTGGAAGATTCAAGGACAGTTCAAGGGGGCTCCCAGAGACTGTATTCCAGATTCAAGGGGGTTCCCAGAGACTGTGCCCTCATTATTCCCCCCTCAAACAAATAGGACCCAAATTCTTTTGGGGTCAGAGACGAAGATCTCAGCTTCTGAAACTGCTTCCTGCTGGCAAGGGATGTAGATCTGTTCCCGGCTTGATGGGTCCAGTTCAAGGGGTACAAAGTCTAAGTGGTCATCTGGAAGTTGATGGCTTGGAGCCTGGAGGACACAAACCTGGCAAGGAGGTTAAGCAAACAAAACAGACAGCACAGGAGTACAGAGAAAGGACAATATCCCTGGTGGGAATTAAAGGTGACTATTTCATACCTAGCTCCCCTAATCACTTGTTCTGTGTACCACACTGCTTCGGGGTTCAGGAGTGTGTACCACATCCAAATTAGGTCAGGGGTGTCTAAGAGCAAGGCCTCAATTGGAGTGGCTGTAGCAGCCAGAGAATCTAATTGTTTTGAAAAACAGGGCTTGCGGTCAAGTCCTAAGGACTGGGTTATGATTCCCATTGAATTGGTCAAGTCCTAAGGACTGGGTTATGATTCCCATTGAATAAATACATTTAAGTAGTATTGCGATTTTCATTATATTGGCTCAGTCATATTTCTCCATTTACTTAGATCTGTCTTTAGTTGTATAAAGAATGTTATACAGTTGTGTTCGTATGTATGTACCTTGGCAGGTAGACCCCTGCCTTTTCCATAGCTATTTAAAATGAAATTTCTCTTTCCATTTCCTTATTTTTTTTAATGGCCTAAACAGCTTTTGCCCATTTCCAATGTGAAATGCGGTTTAATATGCTTGATAAAACCTGCCTGTCATGGACAATTTTGCATTCAATACAGCAAAACATTGCAAAATTTATTTTCCTTGTGAAAAGGTGGAATTCTTTGCTTATCAATTCCAGCTAGTTGACTTTCTTTTTCTTTTGAAATATGGAGTAAAATGGCATTGATTTCACAAACTACTGTACTATAAGGAGCATGACTGCTTACATGAAAAGCTGTAAGCAATTTCTTGCATCTCAGCCTAATCATAAACGTACCCTGCACCTATTTGCTTATTCTATCCATTATCACAAGGGGGTGATCCCTTCAGTCTTGTTTGCCTTCCCGCCACTGGTGTGAGCTTTCATGCCACGCAGAGTAGGAAGAGCGCAAGAAAGAGCAACTGCCGCAAATCGCGGCCTAGAAATAGCTGTCTCAGACATTCCCATAGTACCTTAGTACATAGGATTTAAAAGAGAAATATAATCCGATGGGCAAGGTGATCGTTAAAGCTGAGAAAACCAGAAGAGTCTCCAGGGTGGATGTGAATGAGCCTTCATATCTCCGCTCACTCAGCATGGCCTCTTTCTCTAGCTGCTCCATCAAGGCCTGCGATAGTGGGGTTAGGGGGGCTGTCAATGACTGTGACAATGACAGCCAACGCTCTGGCTTGCTTACTCAGACACTTGGTCCACACAGGCTCACAGCCACGGGACTAGGAAGGGAAGAGTGGAGGCTCCCAGATAAACTACTTTCAGTACTGTAAAAAATCGGCTTTCTCCATTCGAAGTATCTCAGCCCTTTCCATTTCTTTATGATGAATTTATTTGGTAATATACAGAAATGTTAATGGTTTATGTACATTTATTTTATATCCTGCAGCTTTGCCGAAGCTGTTCATTGTTTCATTAGTTTTTAGGTTGACTTTCCAGGATTCTTTAAATCAAACATCATACAATCTGCAAAAAGCAACACTTTATCTATTTGCCTATGCATATTCACTCAATTTCTTTTTTTTCTTATGAACACAGGCAGCATTTCTGTCATTATATTAAATAGTAATTGTGATAATGGATATCTTTGTTTTACCTAAGATCTATTGAAAAGGCCTCTAGTTTATACTCATTATATATAATACTGGGTCTTAGTTTTAAATAGATCCTACTTATCATATTAAGGATAGATACATTTATTTCTATACTTCCTAAAAGTGCTACTATTTTCTTTAATAGGAATTGATATCTTGTTGAAAGATTTTTCAGCATCTTTGACATAATCAAATGATCTTTGTTGTTCTTGTTATTAATATGGTCACTTATGTTTATAATTTTCCTAATATTGAATGGTCCCTGTATTCCTGTCACAAATGTAATCTGCTCATAGTGTATAACCTTTGTGAAATGTAGTTATAGTGTCCTTGTTAAAGTTTTATTAAAAATTTTTGCATTGATTTTTTCTCTTTTTGTCTCAATATTCTTCCTCAGTTTTCTTTCTCTGTTTTGATTCTCTTAGGCATCAAGCCCATGTTTGTATCATAAAAAGAATCCAATAGGACTCTATCTCTTCTATTTTTTCAAGCAATTTATGTAATAGTGGAATTAATTTTTCTTCAGTTTTTGTTAGAATTCATTTGTAAATGCATCTTGTCCTGAATTTTTTTTCTTAAGAGTTCATTTATGATTTATTCAGTTTTTTTTCTGATGTTAGGTTATTTAAGCTCTCTATTTCTTTTTCTGTTAATCTGGCCATTTTATATTTTTGTAAATATTCATTCATTTCATTTAGATTGTCGTTTTCATTGGCAAATAATTGGGCAAATTATTTCTCAACAATTGCATTTCTTTCATTGCCATTGGTTTGAATTCATTTTTTCAGTTTTCATGCAAGTAATTCGGATTTCATCTTTCCTTTTTAAAATTAAGTTAGTTTAAGGCTTATCAATGTCACTACTTTTTAAAACCAGTTTTTCGTTTCATTTATTAATCCAATAGGTTTTTTTTTGCTTTAAAATTTGTTAATCTCTTCTCTGGTTTTTTTTTTTTTTGATTTCTATTTTGTTGTTTAGTTGAAGGTTTTAATTTGTTATTTTTCCAGAGGTTTTTTTATTTGCATGCCCAACTCACTAATCTGTTGACTCTTCAATTTGTTGATGAAAGTGTTCGAAGGTATAAATTTTGACTTCACCCCAAAATTTTTGGTATATTGTATCATTGTTCTCATTATCTTTAAGGAGATTATCTATTTTTTCTATGATTTGCTCTTTAACCCATCCATTCCTTAGGATTACATTATTTAGTCTCTAACTAATTTTTAATTATTTCTTCAGTGGCCATTCATTGAATATAATTTATATTGAATTGTGGTCCATAAAATGCATGTTTAATATTTTTGCTTTTCTGCACTTATGTTTTGAGATTTTTGGTGCCTTAATACATGGTAAACTTTTGTAAAGTTAACATGTACAGCTGAAAAATGGTATCCCCTTTTCTATTCCTGTTCAATAATCTCCAGAAGTCTATCATATCTAACTTTTCTAAAATTCTATTCAAGTCATTTACTTCTTTTTTGTTTATTTTTAGTTAAATTTTTTCTTTGTCTCAGAGGGGTAAATTGAGATATCCCACTATTATTGCCTTACCATTTGTCATTTAACTTTTTCTTTAAGAATTCAGATGCTATAGCATGAGTGTTTAGTGTTGGTATTAATTCACTGTCCGTGGTACCTTCCATAATGTAGTGTCCTTGTCTCTTTTGTAAATAGATCTATTTTTGCTGTTGTTTTGTTTGATATAATCATTGCTAGACCCAACTTATTTATTTCAGCTGAAGCATAATAAATTTTGCTCTAGTCCCTTATTTTAACTCTGTGTGCATCTTTCTGTTTAAGAAGTATTTCTTGTAAACAACATATGTTGATTCTACTTTATGATCCATTCTGTTATCCTCTTCTGTTTTGTAAGGAAGTTCATCCTGTTCAAATTCAACTTAATAAATGGATTTTAATTGTATTTTTTCTCCCCATCCCATTCTCTCATATTTTCCCTTCTTTTTCTGCCCACTCCATCTTTATAAAGAAGAAGAAGCTGATGAGAGAGGAGCATAATCAGCACCAGTGCTGAAAGTTCAGTGTACTCTACCTCTGCTCCTAATTGTTTGTTCTTTCCCTCACCCAGTGCCCAATAACAGGTTCTCATCCTTTATTTTCCCTTAAATTCCTTCTTGAAATCTATCCTCCTTAGTTAGAGCTTGTTTTGCTTAAATCTAAATTCTCTTTTAATTTAATTTCTCTCTTATTCTCCCTTTTCTCTCTCATTTCCCTCTTGATTGAAATGTATTTCTGCACCCAACCATGTGTGTATATTCTTTCTTCCTGTGACTAGTTCAGATAGAGCATGAAGAGCATCACCCTTCTCCATCTCCAACCCTTTTCTCCTTACATGTATACTCTTTTACTTTCATATACCAATTATGTGAGAATTTTCCCCACTCTTCCTCTCCCATTTCCCCCTCTAGTGTATCTCTTTCTCCCCTCCTTTCTTTCCATTTTCTTTTTAATATATTCAAAATATAAAACCATTTCTATTCTATCTGTATTATTAGACTCTCTCTATGACCCCTGATGATAATAAGGTTCTAATAGGACACATCTATCATCTTCCCATATTAGCATGTAAATGATTTAATTTTGCTTAGTCCCTTATCATCCATGTTTACCTTTTTATGTTTATCTCGATTCCTATGTTTGTATCTCAAAGTTTCTACAAAGCTCTGGGTTTTTTTTTTCCATTAGAATGGTTTAGAAGTTCTCTATTTCATTATAAGTCCATTTTTCCCATGCAGGATTATAGCAGTTTGTCTGGTAAGTTATTCTTGGCTGTAAGCTTATTTCTTTTGCCTTAATATTTGGGGACAGGATCTCAGAGTGGTAAGCTTGGGATATTAAATCCCAAGCTTGCCACTCCTTTATAGTACTGACTGCTAAATCTTATGTGATCCTGACTTTGGTTCCTCAGAACTTGAATTCTTTCTTTCTGACTACGTGCAGTATTTTTCCTTTGATCCAGAAACACAGTTTTGGCTATAATGTTCCTGGAAGTTTTCAACTAGAAATTTCTCTCAGTGAATATTTAGTGTATTCCTTATATTGGCATTTTGCCTTCTGTTTCTAAGAGATCTGGACAGTTTTCTTTTATGATTTCTTGCTATATGAAGTGTCGAATCTTGTGTGGGGGAGGGTCATAGCTTTCAGGTCATCCAATGATCCTTAAATTAGTTCTTCTCAACTTGTTTTTCAGGTCAGTTGTTTTTGCTATGAGATACCTTACATTTACCTCTAAGTTTTCAGTCTTTTGACTTTGTTTTAGTCCTTGTTGGCAGACTTCTGGGTCACATGAATAAAAGAAAGTACTAGACATTTTCTGTCGCCCCCCTGTCTTCTCAAACCTCATTATGCACCAAACATAAAGCCACTGTGATTTAGGATACCTGGAATCCAAAAGAATGTGAAACAGTATAGTGACTTATGCACTGAGATCAATCAGCATCCCTTCCCTGACCTACCATGCTATGAGCAGTAAGACTGTACTTAGCCAACTTAAAGATTCAACCTATTGATCCCACATGAGATCTCCTAACAAAACCTAACTCCACACCCTGGGACCCCCACCTTCTGTCCAGTGTCATGGAGATACAAGCTCTAGGCTGCAGAAGTTTGTTTGGGCCACGATTGCTAGACATCATTGCAATAGCACTCCAGGGGCAGAAGTTTGCTGCAGGGGGATGAGGGTGGAATAGTCTATGCTATGAAAGATCTCTGTGGAAGAGGCAGGAACAAAGGGAAAGGGACAGAACATGAATTTAAGCTTGAAATATAGCTCACTACCCCACCCCATCCTCCTCCCAGAACCTCAGAGACCCAAACTGCAGAAATAAACCCATAACACCAGCATGTAGTGAGCTGGAGAAATGATAAACAAAGAGAATGGGACAGGACAGTGGAATAGGTTCCTGGGGAGGGGGGGGGTGGCTAATATGTTTAACACCACCCTAAGCCCGAGAGGAAGAGGTCGGCATCCAACTGAGGTCAGTTTTGTCCACCCAAATTGAGGTGGAGACCTAAGCTGTTGAATCATAAATTGCCCAGTATGAGGAGAAACTAAGATGCTTTGAGATCCAGTCCCCAAGGAAATCACCATCAGAGAGGAGAGAGTCAGACAGTGAACGATAGTGGAAAATAAGGGGGAAAACTTGAAATTACCAAGATATCAGAAAGTAGACAACTCAGAGATGTTGCACATAAGCAGATAAATCAACAGAAAAAACTTAATAGAAGAAAGAAACATCACTTCTAGATATAGTGAATGAGCTGAGGCAACTATGAATAAATACTGCAACACAAAGGAAAATAATCCAACACTGATTGAGAAAGAGGACTCTGTGGAATTAGAGACATGGAACTACAATAAACTGTCCCCAAGTGATTTAAAATAAATTAAAATTATTAAAGCAGAATTTATGGCCTACATAGTAAATACTATAGGAATGTGCATTGGTAATTTTAACCAAAGAAACAAAAGATAGAACAATAGACTGGGAATGCAAACAGAAGAGAAGCAAAACAACATTAAAAGAAAATATGCTCACTATACAAGCAAAACAATTTTGATCTCAAAGACAGGATGTATAGAATCACAGGTCTCTCTGAAGAAAATGACAGTCAAAATAACCTTAAAACTATAAATGCATGAAAAAATAGAGGAGAACTGCCAAGAATTTCTGAATGTAGAAATGAAATACTAATTGAAAGAATTCATAGACCACACAGAAAACAAACAAATAAATAAACCAAGGCTGCAAATGCCAAGATACATTTTAGTTAAATTTAACTAATAAGCAAATTCAGAAACAAGTTTTGCAAGCAATCAGAAGAAACATCTTGAAATACAAAGGAAATTTTAATAACATAAAATTATTCTGTACTGACCAGAAAATGCAGGAGGGAATGGAATAATGTGCCCTGAAGAGTATTGGAATTCTGATGTAGCCCAGGGTAACCTGCTCTGCAAATCTGAGCTTAACCATAAATGAAAAAGGCAGGTGTTTAATAATAAAGAGGCATTTGAAACATTCTTTAAAAAAATACTACCAGATCTGAAGAGAGTATTTGTTTCTTGAACATCCCAGACAACAGAAATGCGAGAGGGGTGATCAAATGAAGCAGTCAAGGACCACAACAGCAACAAGTAACAGCAGAGAAATCAGTAAGAAACTTCTTTCTAAATGTATGCAAAGAGATAGAGGTGAAGGCAGAAGCCAGGTGGAGGTAACAGTGAAGAGGTTGGCCAGGGGCAAAAGAACAAAACCTGGCAATATCCTGACTACAACAAAATCATTTTTTGGTGGGATGCCATTACAAGATGGGAGAGTGACTGAAAGAGATTAAGGGAGCAGAGTGAAAGAGGAAAGTTTGTGGTATACATGATTCAACTCAAGTGCTAACAATGAGAGGAAGATGAATACCCTGGTCTCAGAAAGAGAAGAAACTATAGGGGAGCGGGTGGGGAGAAGGAGAAAAGAATTTAAAAGGTATGGGAAAGGAGGGAGGCCTTGCTTTAGTGGTGGTAACGGGTTCCTTTGATGGATGCTTCTATGGGTGAAGAGAGATGTTCCGTGAAGGGAAATGGAGGCTTTGTGTTAGATGTGGTCTATGGAATTGGGTACGTGAAAAGACCACTTTTTCTGCCTCGGGAAGGGGAAGTTGAACTCCTGGGGACTGCTGGTATCTGGGAGAGGGCATGAACCCAGGGAGGAGATTTTGAGGCAAACAAAGAAAAACAGGTAATGTGGTGGTGGATATAGATCAGTAGTATATTTCATAATAAGGGACTGGGGAGGGGGATCCCACCATCAGGCAAGGACTTTTCTGTCACCTTCAAAAACTGGCATTGTTCTTGGAGTAAAGCACAATAAAAAAGGGGAATCTGAGGGGCAAACTCTACAGAGCTGTAGCAAAAAAACTGCCTAGAGAGCTGAGCCCAGAAAGATGTCTTCGAAGCTTTCATTTCATGAGGATTGAAGAGGATATGAAGAGACTAGATAATTGTAGGGCTCAGGAACCAGAAAATGATGGTCTAGAGCAGAGAGAAAGACAAGGTGAATGATTAATAGAGTGAGAGAAATCCTCTCTGGAAAGGGGTGCCAAAATGGAATTTTAAAAAGTAATGAATAAGACCAGTTGAAAAACAGAAGAACAAGGGAGAATCTACTTAGGGAAATCTAACTAAGAGGAATGGGGGGAATGGAATAGAAGAATTAAATAACCAGATTAAAACAATCAAGAAAAAAAAGAATAATCAAAACCCTAAAGGGAAAGGAGTCAACTAATGGAAGGCAGGGATTGGGATTAGAGGAAGAGAGTCATTGAGAATTGACCACCTTAAAAAAGAACAGGTTAAAGTAATTGAAAGAACTCTGCAACAGAAGAGGGGGAAAATCTTAACTTGGAAAAAGACCAATATTAAAGACAAATGTGGGAAAATATAAACGTATAAACTCTCATAACTTTAAACGTAAATAAATTCAATAATTCAACAAAATGAAAGTGACAGATTAGATAAGAAACCAAAACCCCACAATCTATTGCTTACAAAAAGCTTATTTTAAAAACAAAAACATAATAAAATAAAACTTTGAGTATAGAAATTTTTTTTACTATTCATCAAGTGAACCCAAAAAGGAGAAGTTGTAATCATGCTATCTAACAAAGCAAAAACAAACCTTAAAAAATACAAAGGGATAAACCAAGAAACTACACCGTAGTGAGAGGAACCGCAGACAACAAACCAATATTAGTGAGCTTATAAGCTCCAAATGCTGCACATATGGAGTACAACAGTGACAGGAGACTTCAACATTCCTCTCTCTATTTTGGATAAATTTAACAGAAAGATAAACAAAAGAAAAAATACGAAATAGAACAAGTCACTGGGAAAACTAGTGTTAAAAGACTTATCAAATTTTCTATATGGGACAGTAAAATAATTTACATATTTCTCAGCAACATGAAACTTTTATAAAAACTGGTCACATACCAAGGCACAGCAAGACCGAAAAAAAAGTAAAAAGACAAATAGTAAATACATGCTTTATGGACCATAATTCAATAAAGATAATCACTGTTTCAGGGACCACAAACTCAAAAGGAGATTAAATAATGAAATCCTAAATAACAAGAGGGTCAAAAAACAAAGTATAGAAACCATAAATAATTATATAAAAGAAAATTATTGTGATGGAAAAAAGGCCAAAATTCCTGGGACACAGCTAAGGCAATTCTCAGAGGGAAAATCATTTCTACAAATATACATCAATAAAATAGAAAATGAAAACATTAATGAATATGAATATTTTAAAAAATGGGAAGCCAACAAATGAACAAACCTAAAAAAAGCAGAAAAGGGAGATAATAAAAATTAGAGGAGAAATATATAAATACAAATAAAAATAGAAACAATAAGTAAACATAAAGGCTATTTCTTTTATAAGATTAATAAAATTGACAAACCTTTAGTTAATCAAATTAAAAAATAAGAGGGCAGGAAATCAAATCAATGAACTAGCAAATGAGCAAAATGGAATCATGACAAAATCAGAAGAAATAAAAAGAATAATAAATTATACACATCACTATACACACATTTTAGCAAAACTAAGAATACAAAAGAAACAGAATGATATTTTCAAAAATATAAAATACCCAATCCATCAGAAGGCCAGATAGAGATATTAAATAATCCAATTTCAGAGAAGGAAACAGATCTAGCTGTAAAGGAACTACTAAAGAAAAACAAACTCCTTGTCCTAATGGAATCACAGGAGAGCTCTATCAAACTTTTAAAGAATAATAAGTACCAATACTTAACAAATTATTCTCAAAAATTGAGAAAGAAAGCACCTTGCCAGAATCCTTTTATTTTACATATATATGTATATATATATGTGTGTGTGTGTGTGTGTGTGTGTGTGTATACATATATGCATATATATACATATACATATATACATATACATATATATATATATATATATATATATATATATATATATATATATATATATATATGTAATCCCAGTACCTAAACCAGGGAAAGATATAACACACAAGGAAAATTATAGCCAATTCCATTAATAATATTGAATAAAAAATTTTAAACAAAATCCTGTCAGACCACAGCAATTTATCCAAGAAGTTTTTCATTATGAGCAACTGGTATTTATTTCACAGATGTGAGGATAGGTCAATATTAGGAAGGCAATTGACATTATTATCATATTAAAAACCAATTCATCCAAAACCACATGACCATCTCAATAGATACAGAAAATGCCTTTGACAAAGTGCAGCATTCTTTCATGTTAAAAACCCTACCAATATGGGAATAGAGTGACCTTTTTTAATATCATAAAAAGCATCTATCCAACACCATAACCAAATATCATATGCAATGGGAATGCACATAAGAGTGGAGCAAGGATGCTCTTAGTCTCTCCATTGTTATCTAATAAGAGTTCTGGAAATTCTAACAATAGCAATAATACAAGAGAAATAAAAAAGCATAAAAATGAGTAAAGAAGAGATAAAGCTATCCCTCTTGTCTGATAATATGATGGTTTACTTGGAAAACCCTATGGTATCAACAAAGATTCTAATTGAGACAATTAATAGCTTCAGCAAAGTTGCAGGCTATAAAATAAACCCTCAAAACTCAACAGCATTTCTATATAAAGAAGCAAAAGTAGAAAGGCAAATCCCAAATTTGGGAAATCTCAAATCTAAGTAACTAAGTAACTACAAAATTTGGGGATCAACCTACCTAATCACACAAAAGACTTGTATAGAGTCAATTTTAAAGTGCTCCTTAAAGAACTAAAGAACTTAAACAGCTGGAAGAATATTCAGTGTCCATGGCTAGGCTATACCAATGTAATAAAAATGACAATTTTCCAAAGTTAATTAGTACTTTTAATGCTATACTAATTAAATTATCAAGGGGATACTTTATTGAAAAACAAAACATCTAGACTATCAAAAGAAATGAGGAAGTGAAATAAAGATAAAGAGGGAATAGCATTTCCAGACCTCAAGCCATATGATAAAGCAGCAATCATCAAAACCATTTGGTATTGGTTAAAAAAATCAGAGATATAGATCAATGGACAGATTAGGCAAGGGAGAATCAGAAACAATGGAACTTAATTAATCCAGTGTTTGATAAAGTAGAAAACATAAATTACCTAGGAAAAAAACTACTTGTTTGATTTTTTTTAACTTATATGCAAATCAAAAAACAGTCTGACAGAAATTAAGGTTAGACCAACACCTTACATCATATTCCTTGATAGGTTCTAAATGAATACACAATCTTAATTTAAGGATCAAATTATTTTTAAAAAAATTAGAAGAGAAACAGATCATGTTTCTCACAGGTATGGGCAGAAGATGTATTCTTAACCAACCAGATGTAGATAATTATAAAAGATAAAATAGGTTACTGATTTCGTGATACTGAAAAGCTTCTGCAGAGATAAAATCAATGCATCTAAGGGGAAGAAGGGAAACGGTCAAATGGGAAAATAGTCTTTGTATCAAATTTCTCTGATAAGTGTTTTGTATCCAAAATATATACATAATTAAACATAGATTTACATATATATACTTGTACATATATAATAACTAATAGCTATTTCCTAATAGATAAGTCAAAGGATATGAACAAACTGTTCTCAAAAGACAAATTGCAAAGAATTGTACAACTACATGAAAAAATGTTCCAAATCACCAATGATAAGAGAAATGCCAATGAAAACAATCCTAAAGATTTATCTCATGCCCTGCAAATTGGCAAAGATGAAAAGACTGCAATACTCAATGTTGGAAGGATAGTGGAATGACAGGCATACTAATACATTGCTGTTGAAGCTGTGAGATGGCACAACCATTTTGGAAAGCAACTTGAAATTATGCAAATAAAGTGACTAAGATGTCCATACTTTTTGAACCAGAATCTCCATTACTGGACTCAAGGAAGCAATCAATAAGAAGAAAATCCCCATATGTACCAAAATATTTATAATAGTACTTTTCCTACAGCAAATAAAACAGATACACATCAGTTGGGGAATGGCTAAACAAATTGTGGTACCTGAATGTAAGAGAATATTACAATGCCTTAATAAATTGTGTAGGTGATAAATATATAGAAGCATGAAAAGATTTACATGAACTGATGCAGAGTGAAGTGAGGATATTAAGTATTGCATTATATCATGATGTCAAGGATAACTCAGCTAGGAACCTGCAAGGCTTCAGGGCTCTTGAATGAGTCTGGTTCAGTGCAGGGTCTTCTCAGATTAAGTTTTACAAGTTCCTAGCCTGAGTTTGGATTTGGGCTACACAATTGTGGACTTGCCTTGTCTGGAAGTTCTAGTAAATTATTGCTGGACTCAGCTATTATCAGCTCCCACAGCTCATCTATGCCAATCAAAATTTGAACTCCAGTCTTCATAACTTGCCAGCCCTCTATTCATTACACCATGCTATATCTAGAATATTATTATCTTAGGACAGGCAAGATTTTTCTTTCTATCAAAGACTTCCTTGAAATATGGGGAAAGCAGTAAGATTCTCAAGTCAAGATATATTATCAATTTAGTGACATTTTTCACATAATTCCCAAGTGAATCCTAGAACTTTTAGATCAAAGGTATCAAACATGTAGCCTTCAGGCTGCAGGCTGCAGGCTGCATGCAGTCCACGATACTCCCAAATACATCTTAAAGCAAATGAAAATGTAGTTCCTATATTATTTTAATGTGTTGATAGAGTAATAAAGAAATACATAAAGTGTGGTTTTCCAGCTTAATTCACAGTCCCCAGGGATCTTTATGTACAGTTTAGTGGCCTCCATTTCTCTTTGAGTTTGATGCCACCGTTTTAGATTGATTTGCTGCTTCACCCGCAGTTTATTGTGGTAGGAGAAATGTTGATTAACATCCCCACCATGTGGCCTGGGATAGTTCTTTTCCCTAAAATGTATTGAAACTGTCCTTGACTTGACTGGCTCAGTGGACTGACTTCAGCCATATACAAAGCTTCTTGGTCACCTAAAGTTTTAAGTGTCCTGCCCATGTGATATCAGGACCCTTCAAACTTGTAGAATATCCCATGACCATTTCAGTCACCACATCTTATCTGGATGATCAGACATAACTTTTTGTGGAGATGAGAGTTAAGTACTATGTCCTTATTAAGCATCATATATATATAGTATATATAACATGTATATACATATCTTATATATGATCATACATACATATGCATGTGTAAATCTCCTATTCTTAACTGAGCATTTTATTTCAGTTCAGTTCTGTACCTAAAGTACCAGGCCAGCCTGAATCAGGCTTGATGCACTTCAAATGGTGATAGTAACTGGGGAAAAAATATCATTGTGTCTCACATCATAGTTGAAGTAGGGGAAGAGTAATACAAAAGCAGAGGGGAGAGGATGGGTTGGCCAGGTAAAGCATCATGATACTCTATGATAAAGGTCTTTATGGTGGTACATGAAGAATCCTTTCAATGTAACAAAGAATAGATGACAGGAATAGCTTATCTCAGTGGGTACAAAAGGACTAAACAGGAAAGTGAGGAAAACCGATAGCACATTCATCAACTAAAGACAGAGTTCTTAGCTTCTAAAGATGGCATAATAAAAGCTGAGAGGCAACTAACATAGTTTGTAGCAGCACAAGTGAAAGGGGAAATTCTAATGGGAGGCCAAGGATCAAAAGGCAGAAGGTGGGAACCAACCAAAATGGAACCAAAGATTCCCTTATAATCTTCTGAGTCTTATTTTCTGCAGTTAAAATTATTTCTGAAGAGTCCATAGGCTTTATCTGCCAAAGGACTCCATGATACAAAAAAGCCTTAAGAACTCTTGCCCTGTACCAAGGAAATCATAGATCCCACCCTATTTTGCCTGTAATTTGTATGTACTTATCTGTGTATATATTGTTTCTCTGCAGTAGGACATAAGCTCCTTGAAGGCAGGGACTATTTACTGTTTTACTTTTGTCTTTCTGTCCCTAGCACCTGGTACGTAGTAGATGCTGAACAAATGCATATTGAGTTGAACTGACCCAAAAAGGGGTCATTCATGGTTGGATGTAACCTAGGAAGGTGGTCTCCCGCTGAGTATCTCAAGCCCTTTACTATTTAATCAGTGACTTGCTAACGAGCACAAATAGCACGCTTATTAAACTTCAGTTGACACAAAGCTAGGAGAGAAGGCTAAAACCCTAGATGACAAAATCAGAATCCCACATGCACTTAAGTTAAGATAATTGAGATGAAATATTATAAAGCTAAATGTAAATTCTCACTCTTGGATTCAAAAAGTCCATCTCACAAATCTTAGGTGTAAGAGGTAATATGATTACTTCTGTTTATTATTTTTCTAATGTTGAACAATTCTTGTATCTCTGGTATAAATGAAACTTAATTATGATGAGTTATTTCATAGATGAATTGCTCTAGTCTGATTGGAAGAATTTTATTTAATACTTTAAAATCAATATTGGTCTATTGCTCCTTTTTTTTTCTTTTCCCTTCTCTAATTCAGGTATTAACACAGTTTTCTTGTATTGTTTGTTGTCTAATAGTATTTAGGTTTTTTGACTTGTTATATTCTGGAAGGCCTATGATCTTTAAAATGTTGCTACTTATCCTATCTTCAAGATAAATGGATTTTGCTTGCATAGAGATCCTGTGTTCTTTTGATTATTTTTCTGTATCCCTGTGTTCTTATTACTTTTTGATTCTCTTCTTCTAGGATGTATATTCTATTTTCTACTTCTAGTATATTCTTCACATCAATATATTTGTGTTTCTAAACAGTTTTTCTTTCTTTTTCTTCTTTGGAGATACTCCCAACCATGGATTCAAATTCTTATGTTCCGCTAATTACTTCTTCTGTGCAGGCCATACATTTTGTCATTCGTTCCCTTTTAACCTCTTTTAAGATTCTGGTTTTCTCTCTCAAACCATTTAGGAACTTTGTGTTGTGGTTCCATGCTCCCTTGGGAATCCACAGGATCCTAAAATTCTTTAGGTTTTGGTTCTATTTCTTTTATCTTGAGATTTCTACTCAGAGATTTTGTTCTTGTTTTAATTTCTTGGTTGTGCCAAAAGAATTGAAGAGGAAACTTGGAAGAAAACTATGAACTGATGCAGAGCAAAGTGAGTAGAATTAGGAGAGCAATTTATACAATGATAACATGATAATGAAAAGCAACTTTGAAAGACATTAGAATTCTGATAAAAAGCAATGCTATACCATCAGTCCAAAAAAAATGAAGATGAAACATGACATTTATCTCCTGCCAGAAAAGTAAAGAATTTAAAATGCAGGAAGAGACATTTTTGGACATAACCAATGTCAGAATTTGTTTTGCCATATAGATTGAGGGTTTTTCTCTTGAAGAGGTAGAGTTTGGGGAGAGATAAATTAGTGAAAGAAAAAGCATTTTTTAAAAATTTAAGATGTCTTGGGAGTCACCATATCATCTGTTTTAATATCTTACTTGTTGATTTATCTGCTTGTTGGTCTAGGTTTTTAACTAAATTTTCTTCCCTCAGATGTTTTTGGCAAAGTTAGTTTTTGTTTTGGTTTGTTTTTTTCTGCATATATTCTCTTGAGCGCATTTTCTTTCTGATTGTAATTCCCTTGGGAGTTGAAACTGACAGTTGTCCCAACTTTCTAACTCTCACTAGCCTCAGTTCCCTGGGGGGACAGAACTGGTTCCACCTGGCTGCCAGTCCTCTGTCCTTAAGACCTGGCATAGCAACACATGTATGCTGGCACCCTGTTGCTATTCTCACTGTTCTTTATTTCTTTGGCTGATAACTGCCTCTCCTTCCAAGGCAATCTACCTCCTTGCTTCCCCTGGAAGAGCACACTTCTGTTTTCTCTTTCCTTACCCTCCTCTTCAATGGGATAAACAGGGCTAAGGTCTGCTGCCTATTACCACAGAAGAGAATTGAAGAAGAGAGTGAAGCAAAGGCAGGAAATTGCTGAATGGATCTCAGAGCATAAGCAAGGGAATTAATTTGTGTACCCTGCTGAAGCATGAAGCCTGGGAGGAGGGGGATGGAAGCATAAGGGGAGAATAGGAGCATATTGAATGATTGAGTTAGTTCTCTGTGGTTAATTCATAAGGCTATTACATTGTTAAGCTTCTTATTGTCTTAGAATGCAAAGACAGTTGCAATTGCTTTTTGCTCTGGTGTACAGTTCCTCTTTGGGGGAATTTTTGAGGGTGAGTACTGGAGAAAATGTCTAGACCTCATTCTTGTTGAGTACATGACCCTTCTGTTAAAGGCTTTCGATGCCAGAGTACTTTATATCTTATTCTGGAGGTAACAGGGAGTCACTGGAAGTTATTTAGGAGGATTACATGGTCAGACATATGTTTTAGGAAAATCACTTTGTAATCTCAGTAAAGGATAACATAGAGTGAGAAAACCAATTTGAACACCATGCAGGGAGACCAATTAGAAAGTTATTGTAGTAGCCTGGGCAAGAGGTCATGAGGGCCCGCATCAAGATTTGGCTCTGTGAATAAAGAAAAAGGACATATATGAGAGATGTTTGAAAGTAATAAGGAAAAGATTTGACAAGAAATTCGATGTGTGGTGTGAGTGAGAATGAGAACTTGAGGATAACACATAAATTGTGGACTTGGGTGGCTGAGAAAGTTGTGGTATCCTCAATAGTAATAGAAAAGTTAGGAAGACAGGAGGGTTTGTGTGGAAAGATAATGGATTCTCTTTTGGACATGTTGAGTTTGAGATGCCGACTAGGGTTCTAGTTAAATGTCCAAAAGGCAATTTGTGATTTGAGACTGGAGTTCAGGAGGGAGAATATAGATATATAGAAGTAGGAATCATTTAAAAAGAGAAAATGATTAAAACCATGGGACATCACCAAGTGAGATAGTATAGAGAAAGAAAAGGAGAGTGGATATGTGTGAAGAAACATCAAAGGAGGCTGAGAAGTCTCTTAACCCTGATTGCTCTTTTTTAAATGTTTATTTCAAGTTAAGAAGCATTTATTGCTGTCATTCATTTGCTTTTCAGTCACAGCTGGCTCTTCTTGACTCCTTTTGGGTTTAGCTAAGCAAAGATACTGGAGTGGTTTGTCATTTTTTTAAAAATGTTTATTTCAACCGAAGAGGAATTTGTTGTTATTCAGTTGCTTGCGTCATGTCCGACTCTTCATGATTCCTTTGGGGATTTTCTTGGCAAAGACACTGGAGTAGTTTGCCATTTCCTTTTCCAGCTCATTTTATAGATGAAGAACTGAGGCAAACAGGGTAAAGTGACTTGCACAGGGTCACACAGTCAGCCCGGGAGGAAGAAAATCAGGAGAGAAGAGTATCTCACAAAAATGAGAAATGAAAGAGTATACAAGAGAAGGGTATATGATTATTAACAAGAAAGGAACAAGGAGATAGGGAGAGGTTGAAGATTAAACCAAGAGTAGGGATGATAGTGGGAGTGATCTGATAGAAAAGATGGTAAAGGAGCTTGTCAAGTAAAGTGGTCACCTTTCCACCAGAAAAGAGGGAAGGAAAAGAGAGTGGAAGAAGATGTCTGAGTGACATAAGATGAGGAAGAAGGAACACTAGGCAAATGGCTTTTTTTTCATGTAGTACAAGTATGAAAGGGTACAGGAGAGTACGGTAAGAATTAAAGAGGGATAGAAAGGTTTGCAATAGCTGTTGTGGTGAGTGGAATAGTGATTCAAGGACAAACGGCAACTTCTGTGAGTAAAGAACTTCCAGTTGGGCAACATGGCTTCTTCCTTCCTTCCTTCCCTCCTTCTTTCCTTCATTTGTTTGTTCCTTTCTTTCCTTCTTCCTTCCTTCCTTTCTTTCTTCCTTCCTCTCTTTCTTTCTTCTTTCTCTCTCTTTTTTCTTTCTCTCTTTCTTCTTTCTTCTCTTTCTTTTCTTTCTTCCTTTTCTTTCTTCTCTGTACACTTAGGGTATCACACCCTTAGCTGCTTGTGCTCTGCCAAAAGGGAATATAAATTTTAATCCATGACTTTTTTGTTGTTGTTTTGTTTTTTTCTCTTAAAAACCAGCCTTAACCCCAAATTACTCTGGTCCCAGACCAAGCCCTGCTTGATCACTGTTTAGGCCCTGACTGACTCAGAATAAATGTAAATAACAATTATTTCTGTTTTGACCAGAAACTCTGTAGGTCTACTCCCCCCAGAACTAATTTTTTTAAAGAGGACATTCTTTGCTTAATTTTTAGTAGGCCTTAATCACTGAATGGGCACTGCTTCAGTCAAACTGAGACTTGTTAAAGATCTTAGCTTGAAAAGACCAAGGACCCCCACTGCATCCTGGGCCATCTCCAGTTGTCCTGATCCATATCTTGCCACTGGACCCAGATGGCTCCAGAGGAGAAAGTGAGGCTGGTGACTTTGTGCAGCCCTCCCTCACTTAAATCCAGTTCACTTGCACATCATGGCATCACCTCCCTGATGTCATGGCCCTCTTCAAGAATGAAGGCCAAACAGCAGCAGCAATGACATGATCGACTTGTTTCAGTCAGAAACTCTCAAAGATGGAATGATAAGAGATTATGATTAGATAAAGGAATTTTAGAATTGATATTCAGAAATTATTTTCATCTAATTTTTTAAAAGAAATTAACTATGAGATTATTTACACTGTTTCAGACAATAAGTATTGATTCTAAAGTCAAAGACAAAGCTACAAAAGAAAAATGCAAAAGAACCATTAATGAATAGTCACATAAAAATAGTAAATAAAATGTGGGCAAATAGAATATTGCAATGCATTAAAAATTATTTAGCATGACTACATAATAACATGGAATAGAGATGATTTAATACCAGGAAAACAACCAACATAACAAGATGAATAGCAAAGGAAAAAATAAAGATACATGACATTATTAGGTGCAGAGAAAGTGTTCCATAAAATGCAGCACTCATTTATATAAAAAATATAAGAATAAAAAGACTTTTCCATAATTTTACTTTGAAGTATATTTCTGAAACCATGAGCCAGTATTATGCTGAATGGAGAAAGACCAGCAACTTTCCCATTTAAAAGGAACAACAACAGAGTTTTAACAGGGAAGCCAACTCCTGACACTCCTGTATGACTTTTTTTAAACCATGCCCACAGTTTCAAGAGAGTTGGAAGCCAAATACCTGCGCTGCTGGTAGAATGGGCCAACGTAAACTTCCGAGCTCAAGTGGAGAGTAGAGTCTGGTGATCAATTTTCCCCACCTTTTTCCTCTCCCTTTAGAAAAGAAGCTGAATATCCCTGTGGGCTATTTGCTCACTGTTGCTTTATTACTTTCCTTTGGATTGTGAAGGCCTAAGTCTTTGTTTTTAAGTTCATAGTTGTGTTTTAAGTGTGATTAAAAAAAATGTTGGCCAAGATACCTGGACTGTTGCTGCGCTTTGTTTATTGTTCTTACATATAGAATAAGGGGAGAGCAAAAGTGTTCCCTGTGATGGGAACAAGAGGCTTTCAGGTTAACAGCTGAGCTGGAGACTCGGAGCTAATTTGGAATCATAGTGTGAAGTGGAGGAGGTTAGTGTTATAATTTGCAGGCACGCAAAAATCCAAGAGCAAGACACCTCTAGTTTAATAAAATGATAATAAGCACCCCATGCTGTAAAGGAGCAAAGTGTGGGCATTTTTGTATTTTCTTTTCACGGGTGTCTACGATAATTTCTGTGCAAGGGATGAGGAAGGCATAATGAAGTAGTTAAAAGAGGATGTTCCCTGTGTAAGGGGGGAAGTAATCTGCTACTGGGGAAGCTCTGCCCACAGGAGAGGAGGGTGAATCGGTTCTCAAAATAGCTGACAATAGCTGAGCTCTGACTCAGGGGTGGATGTTTGAGGGATCAATGTATGGAGCTACCAGCCCCGTTCAGTACTTACACATTTTCTGGGCTGGGCCTTACTCAGACCAGTCCCCTGGCAGTTTAAATTCTATACTGAAAATGAGACACTTATGAATCATTTAACAGTTACCAAAAGGAGAATTACTTAGATGAGAAGCATATTCAGCAAGGATAGTCACTGAGAACACCCCAAGATGATTCAGCTGAAAAAAGTTGCTCATGGCTTTCCACTAGATAAGGAGAGTAGGAATATAGCAGGGAGTGTATAAATGCTAGCAGGCATAGCAGAAGAAACCATAGCAGTAGCAGCAGTAGCAGCAAAAGAAGCAGCAGCAGTAATTGGTAACAGGAAGTAGAAGTAGTAGTAGTAACAGGAGTAGTAGTAGTAGTAACAACAGTAGTAGCAATAACAGGAGTAGTAGTAGTAACAGTAGTAGTAATAACAGTAGTAGTAGTAGTAATAGTAGTAGTAGGAGTAGGAATAGGAGTAGGAGTAGTAGTGTTGTGGTTTGTGGTGCTAAGAATCCCAAAATGCAAGGGTACAGGGTGGGTCTGCCTCAAAAGAATTTGACCATTCAACTCTTCTTTCAGTCAAGGTAGTGAGGTTTTATTATACACCAAGTAGGCAGGCAAGATTTCTAGTAAATCTGTGGTATTTGTGATGCCAATACAAGTGGGTGAGATTCTAAGAATCTGAGCAATTTAATGAGGATAAGATTGATACTTTTATACAAAAAAGATCTGGAAGATCTGGATGGGATCAAGGAGAGGCAAGCAGCCACTAGGAATGGGCAGATGTAAACAATGAAAGAGTTAAGTAGTAGGACAGTTAAAAGGATTATACTGGAATGGGCTGGATGCCTCAGGCAAATGCCAAGGACTGGGTTCAGGGCCTGGGTTGCTGAAATGTGTGAGAAAGGTCAAGGACTGAGGGTCTTCTGCTTTTAGGGGTTCAGGTCCCATAACCCCATCAGTAGTAGTAGTAGTAGTAGTAGTAGAAGAAGAAGAAGAAGAAGAAGAAGGAGGAGGAGGAGGAGGAGGAGGAGGAGAAGAAGAAGAAGAAGGAGCAGTAGTGGAATAGCCAGAACTTGTGGCCCTGAGTTCCAGGACCTAGTCATGGAGAAGCAGTTGCAAAGGCATATTGCGTTTGACAAGCTTTCAACCACTGAGCAAATGTTAGGGGGTCCTGAACTCTAATCTCCTGAATAAGAAATAGAAAATGTTTTAAACAACATTGATTTCCTAGAAAGTTCAAATAGACAACTTTTGAACAGAGAAGAGGGAGTTCCTAGGAAATATCACCTCGGAGTTGCCGCTCTAATAACCCAAAGTTTGAGAGTTCTAGCACCATGCCTTCTGGGAACAGAAGGAAGAGTGTTTGGACAATGTCATTTTCTTGTAAAGAAGAGTATTCTTGAATTCAGTCTTCTAGTGAAACATGAGTGTATTCCTGGGAAAAGCCAGACTCTTGGGAAAAGGTAGATCATGCACATGATTCTATTGCTAAAGAAGCAACAAGGAGCTGTGCCATGATGTATTAGTAAAAGATCTGGACTTTGACCTCTCCAACTATCGTGGATTATTTAGACAATATAGGTCTTGGTCTTTAGCAACCCAAAATTCACTTTCCTTCCAATGGAGATATAAGTTCTTAGGATAGTACAATAAGACTAGAGGCCTGTATGCATTCTGGGGTGAAAGTGAAACTTACTAGAACGTTATTGGGTTGCCCCTTTAGCAACTCCATACTAATTCTCCTTCCTAGGAGTCTAGTCCCACAGGGTTACATTAGGAATCTGAAGTACCCATACAACCCTGTGGAAAAAGTGAGAGTCCCTGGAAAAAGAAGAGAAACATATCCATTTTTCTGGGTTATAGTGAAACTTTTAAGTGGGTTTTTTTTGGCATGTTCAATGGCATTTTCAATTTCCATTTCCTATACCCAATATGTATTGTTATCTTTAGTGCCCAGAAAAATTTTGGGTGGGGATAAAATGTGACCAAGAAATATGATTTGGGGAAGTCCCCTCCCAATTAGACTTTATTCACATAAGCTCAAAGTTTGGAGTGCTTACGGAATAATTGGGATGTTGTGTAGGGAAGGTTTGGCGTGGAGGTTACCAATCTTCACTGTCAAGGGGGAAAAGTATCAGGGTTTTGGACTTTGGAACCTGACCTTCTGTAAGTTTCTGAGCTCTTTTGAAACTGGAACTCTGAGGCAGATTCCACTTAGGACAAGTTTCAGACACAGTGGCAAAGGGAATAGCTTGAGGCACTGAAGGCAAAAGAGGCTAAAGGCAAAAATAGCTCACCAACTGGGGCTGCAGAGCTACATAAGGAGCCACCTGCTGGCTCTCAAGGAAAAGAAAGGAAAGGAAAAGAAAAGGAAAGGAAAGAAAAGAAAAGAAAAGAAAAGAAAGGAAAAGAAAGGAAAAGAAAGGAAAAGAAAGGAGAAGAAAGGAAAAGAAAGAAAAGAAAAGAAAAGAAAAGAAAAGAAAAGAAAAGAAAAGGAAGAAAGGAAAAGAAAAGAAAAGGAAGGAAAGGAAAGAAAAGAAAAGAAAGGAAAAGAAAAGAAAAGAAAAGAAAGGAAAAGAAAAGAAATAATGAATCCCATGAAATGGTCACATTACTCAAATTCACACTGTGTATTTCTATTGGGATAGAAGCACTTACCATCTTTTGTATAATTATAACTTTAAATAGTACAAATTCAAATTCATGCAACCATTTCACAGTATTCATTATTCACCCTAATTGTGCCAGGGGTAGGTTTTGAACTGAGGTCCTTAGACTTGAGAAATAGTTCCCATTCTACTAAACCATACTACCTCCTGACTTAAAATCCTAGTCTATGGATCCAAAACACATGTTATGGGAAAGTGATGTCAGATGTAAATTGCCCTTTAAGAATCTCAAAGGCTTTCTGTCTGATATGCTTTACACTGTCAAAACGGTTCTGTTGCTTGACTGCTTGAGAGTATTGAATCACCACTTGAAGGGCATGAAGAGTATGGAGAAATTTTCTGTAGATTCTCAACTATAATCCAAGAGGATAGCAAGAAGTGTGGTGTCTAGAAAAGATACTATAGAAAGTGGCACTTAAAGAGGCAGTGAGCCAAGAGCACAGGAACCATATTAGGCTTGCTTTAGTGTTTAAGCAGGGTCTTAACTAAAAAATTGCTATTGAGACATTGCCCCCCAAATAAGATTACCCACCCACTTATTAGAAACTAATAAAGTGGATCCAAGAAGGAAAAAAACCAGGCATATATAAAGAATTGCCAAAAGGAATGAAAGTCTGTCAAATAGATCTGGTGCTACCAGCAAACACTGTGAGATAGGATTTGACCAAATAAGTCAAGGCCTTGAAGACTATTTTTCAAGATGGTGTGTGTAGTGGTAATCAGGGAGGGGCTTTTTGCTGTTCTTCTCGTAAGTGCCTTTTCTTCTGATGATAGGGAGGTTCAAGCTTGTCAAGGAGTTCAATCCCTGGTCACAGTGGTGTTAAACTCAAACAGAAATGACCAGCTGATGTGAATTTGATGCCTTTGGATACAGTATTCACAAGGCAGAGTAGGTTACTCTTTGGTTATCATTGTGTCTCCAAGAGAAGAGTCAGGCCTTGATGTAATAGAAACAATAGTCAGTTGGAAAAATGTTTGGAAATGGCTAATGAACTAGAGGCGAGACTTACCCACTAGGCTCTCCCTAGGCCTGTTCCTCTAGGACTCATAGGACTACTGACTAAAGATTGAAGGGACATTGTGCTCAACAATGGCTATCAATTAGTCACTATTTTTGAGGTGTTCTAGGAGGCAAACTTAAGGTATGCGATTTCAGAACTGTTAAAAGGATTAGGCCTCTGTGTTCTGAGTGAAAAGGACAATCAATTCTAAGGGAAGAAGTTCAGCACGAAGGATAGAGCACTGGATTTGGAGAGTCAAATCCCAGCTCAAATACCGATTAGCCATGTGACCCTTGGCAAGTTACTTAACCTTTTGGGGCTCAGTTTCTTCATCTGTAAAATGAGAGTGTTGGGTTTGATAGCCTCTATGTCTATGATCCCGTTCTAAATCTATGGTGTAACATAAAACATTTGGAATTTCCAAGAGGAGTACCAATTGTCAACAACAACAAAATCTGTCTGCCTCGATGTGACCAGGCTGCAAAAGTATTCGTGAAGTGTGCCTGGAAAGCAGGGACTTGTGTGAGCTCCCTGCCAGGTCCCTCCAGAAACCTATAGAAAATGGCTCTGAACAAATTCTAGAACTGCAGAACCCACAAAATAGCAGAGGGAAGCAGGGATCCAGCCCAGGACAGCCTGGATGGTCGCTGGATGAGGTCTATCACACACGGAACGGAGGGGAGTGGAGGGGAGCAGAGCCCAGCATGGGTGCTGGCAGGACCAACCAGACCAGGAGCCAGGCAGAACAGGCCCTAGCACCCTGAATCAGTGAGCTGTGGCAGTTACCAGACTTCTCAACCTACAAACACCAAAGGTGACAGAGAAGGTTAGTGGGAAAAGCTGCAGGGGGACAGAGTGAAAAGAGTTCTCAGTTTGGCCACCGCCCCAGGTGGAAGTGGAGATGGTGCAGCTGCAGAACTAGAGCTGCAGTTGCTTCCGGCCCCAGGCCCATCTGGTGGGAGGAATTAAGTGGCAGATCAGAGCAGCAGTGCAGAGCCTGCTTAAGATTTGCAACAGGTCCGGGTTGGCGATTCTTGGGGAAGGAAGAGTGCTGGTGTGGCAGAGCTGGCTGTATAGAAATAGCTCTGAAATCAATGGCGCATCCCCTCAAACTTGGAACAAAGCACTCTTTACTCTACAAGCAGTCATACCCCACTGAAAAACTCAAGGGTCAAGTAAGTTGGCTGGGAACATGAACAGGCAGCAAAAACACACTCAGACTCAGTCTCAGACTTTGGAATCTTTCTTTGGTGACAAAGAAGACCAAAACATACAGCCAGAAGAAGTCAACAAAGTCAAAGAGCCTACATCAAAAGCCTCCAAGAAAAACATGAACTGGTCTCAGGCCATGGAAGAGCTCAAAAAAGATTTGGAAAAGCAAGTTAGAGAAGTAGAGGAAAAATTGGGATGAGAAATGAGAATGATGCGAAGAAAACCGTGAAAAACAAGTCAATGAATTGCTAAAGGAGACCGAAAAAAATACTGAAAAAAATATTGAAGAAAACAACACCTTAAAAAATAGACTAATTCAAATGGCAAAAGAGCTCCAAAAAGCCAATGGGGAGAAGAATGCCTTGAAAGGCAGAATTAGCCAAATGGAAAAGGAGGTCCAAAAGACCACTGAAGAAAATACTGCCTTAAAAATTAGATTGGAGCAAGTGGAAGCTAGTGACTTTATGAGAAATCAAGATATTATAAAACAGAACCAAAGGAATGAAAAATTGGAAGACAATGTGAAATATCTCATTGGAAAAACCACTGACCTGGAAAATAGATCCAGGAGAGATAATTTAAAAATTATTGGACTACCTGAAAGCCATGATCAAAAAAAGAGCCTAGATATCATCTTTCAAGAAATTATCAAGGGGAACTGCTCTGATATTCTAGATCCAGAGGGTAAACTAGAACTTGGAAGAATCCACCGATCACCTCTTGAAAGAGATCCCAAAAAGAAAACTCCTAGGAACATTGTCACCAAATTCCAGAGCTCCCAGGTCAAGGAGAAAATCCTGCAAGCAGCCAGAAAGAAACAATTTGAGTATTGTGGAAAAACAATCAGGGTAACACAGGATCTAGCAGCTTCCACATTAAGGGACTGAAGGGCTTGGAATACAATATTCCGGAGGTCAATGGAGCTAGGATTAAAACCAAGAATCACCTACCCAGCAAAACTGATACCCAGCAAAACTGAGTATCATGCTCCAAGGCAAAATATGGATTTTCAGTAAAACAGAGGACTTGCAAGCTTTCTCAGTGAAAAGACCAGAGCTGAATAGAAAATTTGACTTTCAAACACAAGAATCAAGAGAAGAATGAAAAGGTAAACAAGAAAGAGAAATCATAAGGGACTTACTCAAGTTGAACTGTTTTGTTTACATTCCTACATGGAAAGATGATGTGTATGATTCATGAGACTTCAGTATCATGGTAGCTGAAAGGAATATGCATATATATATATGTGTGTGTGTGTATGTACATATATATATACACATACATATGTGTGTGTCTATATATGTATATGTGTGGGTGTATGTGTATATATATATGTATATACATATATATGTATATATATATGTATATGTATATGTATAGACAGAAGGCACAGGGTGAGTTGAATATGAAGGGATGATATCTAAAAAAATAAAATCAAATTAAGGGATAAGAGAGGAATATATTGAGAGAGGGAGAAAGGGAGAGATAGAATGGGGTAAATTATCTCACATAAAGTGGCAAGAAAAAGCAGTTCTGTAGGAAGGGAAGAGGGGGCAGGTGAGGAAGAATGACTAAATCTTGCTTTCATCAGATTTGACCTGAAGAGGGAGTACCATTCACACCCAATTGGGTATCTTACCTGACAGGAAGGAAGGAGGAAGAAGATAAAAAAGGGAGGGGGGGGTGATAGAAGGGAGGGCAGGCAGGGGGAGGAGGTAATGAAAAACAAGCACTTTTTAAAAGGGACAGGGTCAAGGGAGCAAATTCAATAAAGGGGATTAGGTTAGGAAGGAGCAAAACATAGTCAATCTTTCATAACATGAGTATTGTGGAAGGGTTTTACATAATGATACGCATGTGGCCTATGTTGAATTGCTTGCCTTCTTAGGGAGGGTGGGCAGGGAGGGAAGAGGGGAGAGAATTTGGAACTCAAAGTTTTAAAAACAGATGTTCAAAAACAAAAAAAAAAAGTTTTTTCATGCAACTAGGAAATAAGATACACAGCAGGCATAGAAATTTATCTGGCCCTACAAGAGAAGAAGGGAAAGGGGGATGGGAGGAGAGTGAGATGACAGAAGTGAGGGCTGACTGGGGAATGGGGCAAACAGAATATACGCCATCTGGGAGTGGGCGGGATGGTAGAAATGGGGAGAAAATTTGTAATTCAAACTCTTGTGAAAATCAATGCTGAAAACTAAATATATTAAATAAATTAAATTAAAAAAAGAAAAAAAAGTATTCGTGAAGTTTCTATTTTGATTAAAAAAAAAATCAAGCTTCTTAATGTCTTAAGTACTTTAAGCTTCTAGGAAGAAACCATATCTAAAGGCCCTGGCCATTAATGCCTCCAGTGTTGAATTTTTTTTTAAAGAGAAATAGTATGCGGGACACACCAAGCTTCCCTATAATCTAAGGTTGTTCCTTGAGCTACCAACATGCTCAGAGAATCCTGAGATGCTTGATTTCAGAAGCTCCTTAATGTTTGAAGATTGGAAGAACAGAAGGAAGAAATTCATTGTAGATGTAGAACACTTTCACTTCTTGAAGGGTATGTAGGATATGCATTCTTTCACAATTTCACATTTCAAGAAAAGTCTGAAAGAATTGCCTGCTCTGAGATAAAGAATCTGAGGAACCACCTGAAAGGACCAAATATAAAATCCTCTATTCGGCTTTTAATGTCATTCATAACCTGGACCTTTTCAATCTTCTTACACCTTATTCTCTTCTACATATTATATGACCCATTGACACTGGCCTCTTCTGTCCAGTGCTCCATCCACGGCGCCATCTAGCTATCCCTTTAAATATGACTACGTAGTAAATGCTTCTGTCCTCTAAGGTCCAATACTCATTCCTTGTTGAGACAGGCACAAAGAAAAGATCACTATCATTCTGTTCCAAGGGAGACACAAGAACACAGGACATTTTTTTTAAAAGTTCATGGAAAATGGTGGCAGGCAATATAAACTACTCAGAGAAGTTGGTCAACCTGGATTAAATCACTGTATTTAGAAAGACTGAGGCCTAATACTACAAGTGTTTGATAGACTGGAGGCTGTTGTGCTAAAGTTGTTAACTGACAAGTGTTGATTTTGTTCAACATGTATTAGCTATATGGGCCTCTTGTTCTAACAAGAAATGAATACTTGCCCTTAGAAAATAGAAGTTAACATAAGTATAGATGGTTACAATTGGAGATTTTAAAAACAAGAACAAGAACCTATGCTATCATTGCAAAGACTTCAACAATCTTTTTTTTTCTTTATGAAATTTTTTTTTTAGACTGAATCTGTCTACCTCACCTAGGCTGGAAGTATAACAGCCACTTATCATCTCATTCTCACTGACTATTGGCACAGAAGTTTTATTCTTCTTTACTTCAGACCTGGACTTGTTAATCCATCAATCTGGTGGTGTCCCTGTCCTGAGAATTCAACAAATTGGAATAGTGTGGATTTATAATTAGCTCAGAAGTACTAAGCTCAGGAGAACCACCAATCTCAGCCTCCCTAGTAGCAGAAATTGCAAGCATGCACCATCACTCCTGGCTTGACATCAAACAGTATTACCTGTGGATATCTGGTTAGAAGGAATCACACAGAGAAAGAAGGGAAATTCAGAAACTATGCTGCAAACAAAGACATCAATGTGGCACTACTTCCTTTGTACCTTTTGGAGACTTTTTTTGGATGAGTGGAATGAATTTGGTCTTCAAGGACTTAACTACCTCATACATATTTCGACTGGGTTTTTCCCCCTAATCCAATCAAGCTCTCTGTATTGGTTATCCAGATGACATTTAGGTCATCCAGACAGTGGACTGAATGACCAAGAGGCGATTTTAAACCATGAAAGTGATGGCTTCCAGCTGAAGATTCAATAAGAATCACTCAATTATCCCATTATCTTTGATCTTTGAAAGATTTCAAAACTATGTGTGCCACACAGAGTTCTACATGGGAAAAAAACAATAACCCACTGACATATATACTAACAAGTGCCAAGTTGGATGCCACCAGCCAGAGATCAATAGGTGACCAGCTATGGTGTTGGTTTCAATATTAGGAGCAACAAACAGAAAAAAGTAAAATGAATTCAGATGTACTATCCTCTAGTCCTAATACATCAGAGACCATGGTATTTTAATACAAAAAATAGTAAAGGCAAGGTGAGATTCAAAGGAGGCAATGATAGGAGCCTGCATCCTTAATATTAATATCTTTATTGCAATTGATAGCACATTAATTTCTAGCCATTTGAAATGAGAGAGATTAATAAATCTCTCCCCTTCTAACCTCAGTCATAACAATAAATATCAGAGCAGGGGATAGCAATGAGTCATGTGATTAGACAGCAGACCAGATTTTTGGTGATAACAGGAATAGACTTAATAGTTTAAAAGTGACCAGTTTTTTAAAACAGGGGCAGCATGTCCAGTGGTTAGATTTGGCATAGATTTGGAAAGCAGAAATTGTAATTTTGCATCTAACCCTCAACAAAGGCCAAAGGACAAGCTAAAAAACTCCAGAAAGAAAGAAAGTCTTTCAGCAACATATCCAGCAAATAATCCACTGAATTGGATTTCTAACCAAGATGTAAGAAAAGTTTAACATTAGGAAAACAATTATCATAATCATATAAACAAACAATTAAAAATCTTCATGATTGTCTCAATAGAGGCATAAAAAGCTTTTTAGCAAAATATAACATTCATTTATGTTAAAAAGCCTTTAAAATTGGCATGAAAAGGGCCTTTTTTAATGTTATCATAGTATATATTTTTAAAACAAGCATAATTTGCAATGGAAAAACACGGGAAGGGGGCAGAGCCAAGATGGAGGATGGAAAGCAAGGATAAGTGTGAGCTCCCTGCCGAGTCCCTCCAAAAACCTATAAAAAATGGCTCTGAACCAATTCTAGAACTGCAGAACCCACAAAACAGCAGAGGGAAGCAGGGCTTCAGCCCAGGACAGCCTGGATGATCTCTGGGTGAGGTCTATCCCACACGGAGCTGGGAGCTGGGAGCTGGGAGCTGGGAGCTGGGAGCGGAGCTGAGCAGAGCCCAGCGTGAGCCGCACGGAACAACCAGACCAGGAGCCGGCGGGTGGCAGAGCGGGCCCTAGCGCCCGTGAATCAGTGAGCTGCGGCAGTTACCAGACTTCTCAACCCACAAACACCAAAGACAGCAGAGAAGGTTAGTGGGAAAAGCTGCAGGAGTGGAAGGAGTTCACAGTTCGGCCACCGCCCGGGGCAGCAGAGGTGGGGCAGCTACAGCAGCAGTTGCTTCCTGGCCCCAGGCCCACCTGGTAGGAGGAATTAAGTGGCAGATCAGAGCAGGAGTGCACAGCCTGCTGAAGATGTAAGCCCAGTCTGGGTTGGGGGTTCTTGGGGAAGGAGGACTGCTGGTGTGGCAGAGCTGGCGCATCCCCCCCAAACGTGGAACATAGAACTCTTTAGTCTACAAGCAGTCATACCCCACTGAAAAACTCAAGGGTCAAGTTAGTTGGTTGGGAATATGGCCAGGCAGTGAAGACACACCCAGATTCAGTCTCAGACTTTGGATTCTTTCTTTGGTGACAAAGAAGACCAAAACATACAGCCAGAAGAAGTCAAGAAAGTGCAAGAGCCTACACCAAAAGCCTCCAAGAAAAACATGAACTGGTCACAGGCC
The DNA here is from genome assembly GCF_011100635.1 of Trichosurus vulpecula. NCBI lineage: Eukaryota > Metazoa > Chordata > Mammalia > Diprotodontia > Phalangeridae > Trichosurus > Trichosurus vulpecula. The sequence continues at coordinate 182,332,592 of NC_050577.1, read as the reverse complement.
ATGGAAGAGCTCAAAAAGGATTTGGAAAAGCAAGTTAGAGAAGTAGAGGAAAAATTGGGATGAGAAATGAGAAGGATGCGAGAAAACCATGAAAAACAAGTCAATGACTTGCTAAAGGAGACCAAAAAAATACTGAAAAATACGCTGAAGAAAACAACACCTTAAAAAATAGACTAACTTCAAATGGCAAAAGAGCTCCAAAAAGCCAATGAGGAGAAGAATGCCTTGAAAGGTAGAATTAGCCAAATGGAAAAGGAGGTCCAAAAGACCACTGAAGAAAATACTACCTTAAAAATTAGATTGGAGCAAGTGGAAGCTAGTGACTTTATGAGAAATCAAGACATTATAAAACAGAACCAAAGGAATGAGAAAATGGAAGACAATGTGAAATATCTCATTGGAAAAACCACTGACCTGGAAAATAGATCCAGGAGAGATAATTTAAAAATTATTGGACTACCTGAAAGCCATGATCAAAAAAAGAGCCTAGATGTCATCTTTCAAGAAATTATCAAGGAGAACTGCCCTGATATTCCAGAGTCACAGGGCAAAATAGGAAATTGAAAGAAGTCCATCGATCGCCTCCTAAATAGATCCCAAAAAGAAATCCCCTAGGAATATTGTCTGCCAAATTCCAGAGCTCCCAGATCAAGGAGAAAGTATTGCAAGCAGTCAGAAAGAAACAATTTGAGTATTGTGGAAACACTAATCAGAATAACCCAGGATCTGGCAGCTTCTACATTAAGAGATCAAAGGGCTTGCAATACTATATTCTGGAGGTCAATGGAGCTAGGAATTAAAACCTAGAATCACCTACCCAGCAAAACATGAGTATCATGCTCCAAGGCAAAATATGGATTTTCAATAAAATAGAGGACTTTCAAGCTTTCTCAGTGAAAAGACCAGAGCTGAATAGAAAATCTGACTTTCAAACACAAGAATCAAGAGAAGCACGAAAAGGTAATCAAGAAAAAGAATAAGAAAAAGAAATTGCAAGGGACTTACTCAAGTTGAACTGTTTTGTTTACATTCCTACATGGAAAGATGATGTGTGTGATTCATGAGACCTCAGTATCTCAGTATTAGGGTAGCTGAAGGGAATATGCATATATATTTGTTTATGTATATATATATATATATGTGAATGCATATGTATGCATATAAGTATGTGTGTGTGTGTATATATATATATATATAAAGAGAGAGAGAGAGAGAGAGTAGACACAGGGTGAGTTGAAGATGAAGGGAAGATATCTAAAAGAAATAAAATCAAATTAAGGGATGAGAGAGGAATATATTGAGAGAGGGAAATAGGGAGAGATAGAATGGGGTGGATTACCTCACATAAAGGTGGCAAGAGGAAGCAGTTCTGTGGGAGGAGGGGAGAGGGCAGGTGAGGGGGGAATGAGTGAATATTGCTCTCATCAGATTTGGCCTAAGGAGGGAATACCATACACACTCAATTGGGTATCTTACCACACAGGAAAAAGAGGGAAGAAGATAAAAAAGGGGGGGGGGATGGAGGGGAGGGCAGATGGGGTTGGAGGTAATCAAAAACAAACACTTCAGAAAGGGGACAGGGTCAAGGGAGAAAATTCAATAAAGGGGGATGGGTTGGGAAGGAACAAAATATAGTTAGTCTTTTACAACATGAGTAGTGTGGAAGGGTTATACATAATGATACACATGTGGCCTATGTTGAATTACTTGACTTCTTAGGGAGGGTGGGCAGGGAGGGAAGAGGGGAGAGAATTTGGAACTCAAAGTTTTAAAAACAGATGGTCAAAAACAAAAAAAAAGTTTTTGCATGCAACTAGAAAATAAGATACACAGGGAATGGGGCATAGAAATTTATCTTGACCTACAAGAAAGGAAGGGAAAAGGGGATGGGAGGGGAGTGGGGGTGACAGAAGGCAGGGCTGACTGGGGAAAAGGGCAACCAGAATATACGCCATCTTGGAGTGGGGGGGAGGTTAGAAATGGGGAGAAAATTTGTAATTCAAACTCTTGTGAAAATCAATGCTGAAAACTATGTTAAATAAATTAAAAAAAAATAAAAATAAAAAAAGAAAAGAAAAAAAAAAGAAAGAAAAACACGGGAAGCTTTCCCAGAAAAAAAACACAGGTAAATCAAGATGCAAGAACAAAATTGAAGGCATATATCTAGACAAAGAGGAGACAAATCTATCCCTATTTGCAGATTACATAATGGTGCACATACTTAGAAAACCCCATTGAGTCAGCAATGGAAATAATCACAATGATTAATAACTTTGGCAAGATAGAAAAAAAATCCACAAAATTATCACACGGTATTGACATATCACACAAAATTATCACACGGTATTGACATATCACACAAAAATATCTACACGGTATTGACAAAAACAAGAAAGAAATTATAAGGGACATTACTTTCAAAATAACCATAAAATATATAAATATATGGGACTTAATCTACCTAGACACAAAGACTTATAGAAATACTACTATAAAATATTCTTCACAATAGAAACAAATAATGATATTAATTGTGTTTGGACCATCTCAAAATAATAAAAATGGCATATGTACACACATATACACATATAAATATTTAGTGTCATATCAATTAAATTACTAAGGAGATATTTTAACAGAACTATGCAAAATAATAGCAAAATTAGTTTGGAAGAACAAAAAGTCTAGTGTAGAATGATTAGATCTCAAACTCTGTTATAAAGCAATATTGATGGCACTAATTGATAGCAATGTAGATCAGTGGAGCAGACTAGAAAACCCCAAAATGGAAGCAATTTAATACAGTATTCTAATGTTTGGTAAACCTAAAAATATAATTTACTGGAGGAAAACTTCCTTTTTGAAAAGGACCCATAGGAAAACTGGATAACAGAGTAGTTGAAATTAAATGTGACAAAGAAGAGCTGAAGTTCTATACCCATGTAATGTAAAGGTAGAATAGGTAAGCAGGTAGATTAAAAGTGCTGCTACTTGAGGTAGGTTCACAGGGTTAGTGGTACCAGGAATGCCTGAGATCTGATGTTTGAGATAATTAATTTTGAGATCTGATGGGGTACATGTCTAGTACTGAAAACCTTCCAACTTTCCAATACCAGACAGGGCTAGCACTATCTCCAGTGCCTCAGCCACAGAACTTTCATGCCATCAGTAGCTTAGTTGTCAAAACCTCAATTTAAAATAGCAAAAATCCCTAACATCTTAAAATGCCAAAATTCCCCATCCCTCTTTCTTCAGGCTTTCCTATCTTTGTGGTTTACTTTGTCTAGCTAGTCTATGGGATTTTAAAAATAATTATTTATTTTCTGTTTCTCTTTCATGGGGAAAAAGGGATTCTTAGCTACCACTCCCACCTTAGTTTACACCAACGAGAAATAGTGTCTCCCACCTCTTTAAAGGGGATAAAACTTCCATTGTCTTTCACACCTCAGTTATCATAGAGAGTAGTAAAAGGTTTCTGTCTCCTTCCTCTCCCAAGTTCCCTCAAATTCCATATTTAACTTGACACATGTCAGGACTGGTGGCTACCAATCCTATTTCTTTTATATCAAAGATAATAAGGTGCTAAGCAATTAAAGGACAGTATACATGACAATCCAAGTGCATCTCTGGCTGGCTATGTGAGGGTTTCAGTTGATGTGGAATAGAATTGGCTTCTCTCCCTTAATTCCTTACCTTTCTGAAAGGGAGAAGAGTCAGAAAGAAAAGGTCTGAATAGCCAATGGAAATCTGTTCTTTTTTAAAAAAATTTTTAGTACTTAATTTTTCCCCAGTTACATGTGAAAACAATTTTTAACATTGTTTTTAAAAGTTGGAGTTCCAAATTTTCTCCTTTCCTCTTTCCCCACATCCTTCCCTATTGAGAAGACAAGCAATTAGATGTAGGTTATACATGTGTAGTGATGCAAAACATATCCATAATAGTCATGTTGTGAAAGAAAACATAGATTAAAAAACTCAAGAAAAAATGTAATAAAAAAAAGTATACTTCAATCTGTATTCAGACACTATCAGTTCTTTCTCTGGGGATGGATAGTATTATTCATCGTAAGTCCTTCAGAGTTGTCTTGGATCATTGTATTGCTGAGAATAGAGAAGTCATTCACAGCTGATCATCTTACAATATTGCTGTTACTTTGTATCCCATATGTTTCACTTTGCATCAGCCCATATAAGTCTTTCCAGGATTTTTTTGTGAGCATCCCACTCATCATTTCTAATAGTATAATAGTATTCCATCATAATCATATACCATGACTGTTCTGCCATTTCCCAATTGATGGGAATTCCCCCATTCTAATTCTTTGCCCCCCAAAAAGAGCTGCTATAAATATTTTTGTACATATAGGTTTTTTTCCTTTTTGTTTTTTATCTGTTTTGTGATACAGACCTAGTAGTGGTATTGCTAAGTCAAAACTTATGCATGGTTCTATGGCCCTTTGGGCATAGTTCCAATTGCTCTACAGAATGGTCGAATCAATTCACAACTCCACCAACAATGCAATAATGTCTCATTTTTCCCACATCCCCTACAACATTTGTCATTTACCTTTTCCATCCTATTAGCCAATCTGATAGGTATGAGGTAGCAAATCAGAATTGTTTTAATTTGTATTTCTCTAATCAATAGTGAGTTAGAGTATTTTTTCATATGGCTGTAAATAGCTTTGATTAATTCAACTGAAAACTTAACATATCTTTTGATCATTTGTCAATTGGGGAGTGGCTCTTATTTTATAAATTTGACACAGTTCTCTATATGTTTGAGAAATGAGGCTTTTATCAGAGAAATTTGCTTCAAATTTTTTTCACATTTACTGTTGCTAACTGTATTTCCCTCCAGTCCTAATCCTCCCCTCCTGTTTATTCTATTCTCTCCTTTCACCTGTCCCCTCTTCAAAAGTGTTTTGCTTCTGACTGCCCCCTGCCCCAATCTGCCCTCCCTTCTATCACTCCCCCCTTCTCTTTTCCCCTTCCCCTTCTCCTTTCCTATAGGATAAGATAGATTTCTATACCCCATTGCCTGTGTATGTTATTCCCTCTTTGAGCCAATTCTGATAAGAATAAGGTTCACTCACTCCCCCTCATTTCCCTTCTCTTCCCCTCCACTGTAAAAGCTTTTTCTTGCCTCTTTTATGTGAGATAATTTACCCCATTCTACCTCTCCTTTTCTCTTTCTCCCAGTACATTCCTCTCTCACCCCTTAATTTTATTTTTAGATATCATCCCTTCATATTCAACTCACATCTCTGCTCTCTCTCTAATATACTCCTTCCAACTACCCCAATAATGAGAAAGGTTTTATAAGTTATAAATATTATCTTTCCATGTAAGAATGTAAATAATTAATTCCCCCTCATTAAGTCTCTTTTCTGTTTTCCTTTTTATGCTTCTCATGAATCTTGTATTTGAAATTCAAATTTTCTGTTCAGCTTTGGTCTTTTCATCAAGAATGTTTGAAAGTCTTCTACCTCATTGAGCAGTCTATTTTTTCACCTGAAGGATTATATTCAGTTTTTCCCAGTAGGTGATTCTTGGTTGTAGTCCTTAGCTCCTTTGCACTTTAGACTATTGTATTCCAAGCCCTCCCGATCCTTTAATGTAGAAACTGTTAAATCTTGAGTTATTCTGACTGTGACTTCACAGTACTTGAATTGTTTCTTCCTGGTTGTTTGCAATATTTTCTCCTTGCCCTGGGAACTCTGGAATTTGACTATAATATTCCTGCCAGTTTTCATTTTGGGATCTCTTTCAGGAGGTAGGTCAGTGGATTCTTTCAATTTTTATTTTCCCTCTGGTTTTAAAATATGATGGCAGTTTTCCTTGAAAATTTCTTGAAAGATGATATCTAGGCTCTTTTTTTAATAATGGCTTTCAGATAGTCCAATAATTTTAAAATTATCTCTCCTGGATCTAACTTCCAGGTCAGTTGCTTTTCTAATGAGATACTTCACATTGTCTTCTATTGTTTCATTCTTTCGGTTTTGTTTGATTGTTTCTTGACTTTTCATAAAGTCATTAGCTTCCATTTGCTCCATTCTAATTTTTTTTTAATTTATTTATTTTGCTCCATTCTAATTTTTAAGGAATTATTTTCTTCAGTGAGCTTTTGGACCTCCTTTTCCATTTGACCAATTCTGCTTTTTAAGGCATTCTTCTCCTCATTGGTTTTTTAGACCTCTTTTACCATTTGTCCTAGTTTGGTTTTTAAGGTATTATTTTCTTCAGTATTTTTTGTGTCTCTTTACCAAGCTGTTGACTCATTTTTCATGATTTTTTCTTGCATCACTCTCATTTCTCTTCCTAATTTTTCCTCTACCTCTCTTACTTTATTTTTGAAATCTTTTTTGAGTTCTTCCATGGCCTTAGATCAATTACAATTTTTCTCGGAGGCTTTGGATATAGGAATTTTGACTTTTGTCTTCTCACTGTGTAGTTCAATCTTCCTTGTCACCATAGTAACTTTCTGTGGTAACATTTCTGTTTGCTTATTTTCCCAGCCTATTACTTAACTTTTAACTCTTTGCTAAGATAGAGTGCACACTGTCCCAAGCTTCAGGGGTTTTATGCAGGTGTTTTCAGAGATACTTCTAGGGACCTGTAAATTTTCAGTTCTTCTAAGGTGGTATGATCTGAGGAGGGGTGTTTACTCCTCTCCTGGCCTGTGCTCTGGTCTTTGAGTGACCACAAGCACTCTTTTCTGCCCTGGAACTGCTCCTCCACTGTGGCCCCAAGCTCTGCTATGCTAGTGGATCCTCCTCACCCTGGGACTGCCACCCAGAACTGCAACCCTCATCCAAGTAAGTATGTGCAAGGCAATAGAATCCTGTGTCAGTGTTAGCAAAAAGACCCCTGTAATATCCTTCTGACTAGTTGTTCAACCCCCTTACCATCTGTGTGCTGAGAGCTCAGGAAGCAGCTACCACTGCTGATTCAGTCCCTCCCAAGGTTTTTTCCTGGTTCGCTGAGGACAAGGCTGTGCTAGCACAGCCTGCACTGGACTGTGCTACACTCTCGCCTGGGTGTGGCAGACCTTCCCTGCTGATCTTCCAAGTTGTCTTTGGTGTCTATGGGTTGAGAGGTCTGGAAACCACCACTGCTGCCAGTGATTCAGTTGCCCCAGGCCTGCTCTAGATTTGCTGGGGTCTCGTCTGTGCTGGACTGCACTCCTTTCTCACCCTGGTGCAACAGATCTTCACTTCCAGAACTTCCAAGTTTTCTTGGGCTGGAAATTTGTGTCACTCCATTTTTTTGTGGGTTCTGCTCCTCTAGAATTTCTTTAGAGTCATTTTTAAAGGTAATTTGGAAGGGTTTGGAGGAGAGATCAGACGAGTTTCTGTCATTACTCTATCTTGGCTCCACCCCCCACCCCGGAGAACTATTCTTTCACATTAGACAGAAAAGAAGGAAAGGAAGCTATCAGGGGCTCAGCATGTATTTGACCAGCCTGTCCACTCAGTTCTCAGAAATCTTTCTGACTTGGCGCCTCAGCTCTGATCTTCATCATCCACATCTGCAACCTGAAACAATCCTAGCATGAAAAGGCCACAGCCCAGAGAGGGGGTGGGAAAGGCTCCTGATTCCAGGATGCATCCTTCTAAGAGTCCATATCTATCCAAGTCTTCCACATAGATCCATTAGATGGAACCTGCATCTGTCACCTAAAATTATCAACTCTAAATTCAAATGCCAATGTTTCTGATAATTCTGGGTAGAAGTCAGTATGTGAGCCTAGGTACTTTCCGCACTCTTAATCCTTTTGGCTCTGTTTGCTAACTTGTGAGCCTGGAGATGGAGTTATATTGATTTAGGCTAACATCTCACACCTTTATCTCATTTGATCCCGACAACGGTCCTGAGTGGTAGGTGCTATCGCTATCTCCATTTTACAGTTGAGGAAATTAAGACAGAAGGCTAAGTGACGTGCCCAGGGCCATAAAGCTAATAAGTGTTGTAGACCAGATTTAAACTCAGATCTTCCTGACTGTAACTCTATGTCTGGGGTGCCACCTAGCTGCCTCTATGGCTCAAATACCACAATAAGTTCAAAATGAATATAGAACCTGAATATATAAAAGGTCAAACCATTAAAAAAATTAGTGAATAAAATAAAGAATCACCTTTCACAACTAACAGCTAGAGGGAAGATTCTTAACCAAGCAAAGGATATAGGAGAACTTAGAAGATAAAATAGAAATTATGATTATATAAAATTTTAAAGTTTGTACAGGAATAAAATAAATGAATATAGAATGAAAAAAGAAACTGTTGAGTGGGAATAAATATTTGCATCAAATATTGCATTTGGGAATTTGTAAGGTTCTTCTAATGATGTGAAACTCCCTAAAACAAAAGTTTATATTTTCAAAATCAAAGAGATCTAAGGCAGCCCAACAGAGAAGGGAATAGATTTTTTTAAGTTTTCTGCTTGAAATAACATAGAAAACATTAAAAGTACTTCTATGCATCTACATCATGATTTTACACTCTTTTAAATAAATAAATTTGTTGAAAACTTAATTTGGTTCAAATATGCTGTAATGTCATATACTCTCTAGTATAGCCTATTACCATCTTGCCGGGAGCCTGGGGAGAATGGGTTCAAATTTAAAGCAGTTGCTAAGGAGCATTTTCCCTCTCAAATTCACTTGTGAATGTGACATAGATGTTCCCTTACTTGCAGAAAATGGAAGATGCCATGCCAGTTCACTGCTCAGTTAGATCCAACAGGTAGGTCACTCTTCACTAGGCTCTGCTGGTAAGAAACTCCAATGTGGATTCCAGTTCCTAAATATTTCAAGATCTTGAAAAATCATAACTTAGTCTGTTCCATCACCAACACTCATTCACCTAAGAGCAGGAAAGAACAAATACAAAGAGGCAAAGGTAAGGAGGCACCCTTTTCACAGCCATGTATTATCCCATGTTGCCACTGCTTCTGCTTCTTTTCCCACCTGAAGGCTCATAGCAGACTTTGCCTCAATCATAATCAGGAAAAGGAGAGTCAGATATGTCAGGTATAGATATATATAGTCAGATATGTCCTTGGGGATAAACTTTCATTTCTGGCTCACCAGCCAAGAAAGTCCTCTGTTTACCAGAGTAGTTCACTATTACTTATGAGTTAACGCCCTAGGCTGGGAAAGCCCATGCTCAGGAATTCTAGTTTCTGTCCTGTGCTCACAAAAGGAATAAAAAGGAAACAAGAAGGTGGCTGCAAGCCAGGGTTCTAGGAACTTTACTCTCAGGTTTATCCTGTACTTCTTCTCCTGAAAGTCACCATTTTCCACTCCTGAGGTAGCTAGGCAATGCGGTGAAAAGACTGTTGGATCTGGAGTCAGGAAGACCTGAGTTCAAATTCATCTTCAGACCCTTACTACGGAGCAAATCACTTAACCTCGATTTACCTCAGTTTTCTCAACTGTAAAATGGAGGTAATAATAACACCTACCTCTCAGGGTTTTTATGAAAAGCAAATGAGATAATATTTGTAAAATACTTAGCACCATGCCTGGCGCATAGTAGGTGCTTAACAAAAGCTCATTTCCTTGTTTCCTTCCTGAGGAGGGGAGCAGAATGTTCTCCTTCCTTCATATTGCTATACTTTGTCCTGGAAATTCAAAGTAGATATGGTCTATGGAAAAGAGGGACTGAGCTATTTCACAGCTCATTTTCATAGACCGTAGACCATAGACCAAGGGCAGCTCAACAGAAGAGTTGCAGGTATTTCCTCAAGCAAGGAATCATATGTACCTATCATGGGAGGTGCACTTCAGACAAAGGTCTACAAATTCAAGTGGTAAACTAGAAAATTCCAAATTGAATAAGGGTTCCCTGTTTTTAAAACTTATAAATAAATTAATAGAAAAAATTATACTTTGCTATTTGAAGTCAATAATTTACCCAAAGCCTGTCAGGTCCAACAATGTAACTCCTCTATTCAATAAACTCCAGTGTCTCCCTTTCAACTCAAAGATTAAATGCAAAATGTTCTGTTTGGCATTCCAGACTGTCATAACCTAGCCCCCTCCTACCTTTTCAGTCTTCTTATACCTTACTCCCTGACATGTACTCTTCAATCCAGTGACACCAGCCTCCTAGCTGTTCAATGAACAAGACACTCCATTTCTTGACTTGGATCATTTTCTCTGGCTGTCCCCCACACCTGGAATGCTCTCCCTCTTCCACTCCATTAACTGTTCTCGCTAATTTCCTTTAAGTCCCAACTAAAATCCTTCCTTTTATTTGAAGCCTTTCGCCAACCCCTCTTAATGCTCATGACTTCTCTCTGTTCATTACTTCCTATTCATCCTGTATATAGCTAGCTCTGTACATATTTATTTGTATATTGTTTCCCCCATTAGAGTGTAATCTCCTTGATGGCAGGGCCGGTCTTTTGCCTCCTTTTGTATCCCTGTCGGTTTGCACTATTCCAGGCACACAGTAGGTGCTTAATGACTGTTTATTGATTGATTGATTGATTGACTGGTTGGTTGGTTTTAATGCTTTTAAAAATCTCTTCTAACATCTATTTTTAGTTCAAAATTATCTCATTTCCTGCATTCCTTCTCTACTCACTGAGAAGGCAAGAAATATTATTCTCATTATATATATGAAGTCATGCAAAACATATTTCCACATTAGCCATGATTGGTGCGAGGGACAAGAAAAATAAAGAAAAAGTTAAAAAAAATCTCTTCTAGTATGATAGCATTGTTATCAGCTTTTTAAAAATGTTTTTAAACTTTAAAAACTCTAAGAAACAGCCCTGAAGTTTATTGGTACCTAAGAGCATCAGTAGGGTTTGATCTTCCACTCAAAAGACATTAGTAAAGAAAAATGGAATATGGCTCACCTGAGAGATGATGTCATGAAGCCTTGATCAGCATGGTTCCTGGATATGATTCCCACTATTGTCTCATACCTCAGGGCTGTAAGTAGAAAAGAGATTTGAGATCCAGGTGGAAAGGACCATATTCACGTTCGTTCCCAGCTGGTCTAAAGAAAGTTCTGTGTGAAGAATCTTGGCTCATATCTAACAAAATGCCCATCTGCATTGTCTGTCGTGTAATGAATTTTGTGCTACAAGAGGAAAGTTTCACAAGTCATTAATTAGAACAGATGGTGGTGTCAGGCTTCATAGACAACATAAATCCGCTGGGAAAACAAACATCAACAAATCATGTTCAGAAATAGAATGGGGAGGGGGAAAGCAGTGAGAAGGAAAGGGCAAGGCTAGGTTGTTGTGGGCACACTCTCACTGCTTTGCCACATCACAAGCCAGGTTCCTAAATCATGATAGTGGGCACTTGCACATTAAGTAATCAGAAATTTGCGCCAAACCTCCAAGCTTCTGAATTGTTAAAAAGTCCCTATTTTTATATAGTGTAGCAGGAAAAGAATGAACCAAGCAGCATCTGCATTTCCACAGAAACTTGGCAAGCTTCACAACTCTAATTCTGTTTGTGGAAATAGGACTCCTTGATGTGGGTGAAGAAAAGGAAAAACTACAGAACTGTAACCATTCTCATTTACGGACCAGAGACCAGAAACCATGATGTATCAGGTTAGCTCATGTTAGCAACAAGAACGGAGGTGTAGCTGAGCTAGAGCCATGTCCCTGGATGAGAACCAGGAGTTCCGAATCATCTGAGCTCAAGGAAAATGCAAATATTTTAGCCAACTTTACATTGCTGTCAGGGCTGGTATAATCTGGATGAAGCAGTCTATTAGCTTTGGCTTTTGGTTTTGTCTTTTGTATGTGTGTGTATGTGTACTTAATTTTTTTGATGCTTTAACTGTTATGTTGCCGTCATTTCAAACTTCCTCTCCTTTCCAGAATGAATTTTCCCATAAGTCAAAGAAAAATAACCAAGCAAAAACCTCCCATACAATGACTACATCTGTCAATGTACACAATAGTCTGTCCAGGTAGTACCCCACCTCTCCACTCCTAGAGGGAAGATATATTACATTAGTACCATCCTCAACTCCTCACTCTCACCTCACACATCCAATCAATTGCTACATCTTTCCACTTCTACTTCCCTCTCATATCTCAAATCTCTTCTCTCTCCTCATACCTTAGTTCAGGATCTGATCACCTCTCACATCGCAATGGCTCCCTAACTGATCTACCTGCTTCAAGCGTCTCCTCATTTCAATCCATCCACCACACTGCTGCTGAAGTGGTTTTCCATAAGCACAGATCTGAGCTTGTCACTCCATGACTCAATAAACTCCAGTGGCTCCCTACTGCCTCTCCTCACTTTGACTGTCAAAGTCTTGATCCCAATCTATCTTTCCAACCTCATCAAAAAATACTTCCCTTCCCACACTTTGGGATCCAGCTAAATTGGTCTTCTCTATGTTCCACACGTATAACACTCCATCTCTGGAGTCAATCCTTTTGCATCAGCTGCCCCATAGCTGGAATACGTTACTTCCCCTCCTTTGCCTCATCAGGGAAAAAGAAGAGTCTGTCTCTCTAAGACACAGCTCAAGCAACGTCTTCTGTACTTCCTGATCACCTCCTAGCACCCACCCTTTTACACCACCACATATTCGGCGACATTTATTCTTCTTATTCTGTATATACATCTCTCTATACTTATAATCTCCCACCTCTCAACATAAGCTTTGTGAATAGAGAATATTTTCATTATATTTGTATCCCTAGCTCTTAGCATTATTTCTGGTCGTTACTTAATAAATAACTGATGGCTGATTGATTTTCTTCAGGATCTCCATCAGTTTTTTTACTTATTTAGAGTTTGACTTGTTTTTTTGACGAGGCAATTAGGGGAAGGTGACTTGCCCAGGGTCACACAACTAGTAAGTGTCAAGTGTCTGAGGCCAGATTGGAACTTAGGTCTTCCTGACTGCACTGAGCCACCTAGCTGCCTATTTGACTTCTTTTTAGGAATCTTTTCATTTACATTGTTATAGTCAGGTACATATTATTTTCTTATTTCTGCTTATTTTGCTCTGCATCAATGCATACACAACTTTCCATTTTTCTCTAGATTCCGCATATTTATTATTTTATACTACACAACTGTACTCCATCACATTTGTATATAATAGGGTTTTCTCCCCATTATTCCACATCAGTGAGCACCCATATTGTTTCTCGTTCTGTACTATTATCAGTATATTTGACCTTTGTTTTTTGTCTTTGGCCTCTTTGTGGTATATACTCAATAATGATAGGATGGCGGGGTCAAAGCATATGGGAAGATTAGTCACTTTTCTTGCGAAATTCCAAACTCATATCAGGAATAAGTGGGACAACCTCACAGCTCCATCAACAGTACATCAATGTGTTTATGTTCCTGCAGTCAATCCAACATCAAATCTTGGCATTTTTTACAGATTGTATTATATGTGAGAAAACCTCAGAGTTCTTTTGATTTGCGCTTCTTTTTTATCAAATTCTATAAAGTTTGTCCTAAGCTGATTAAAAAAAACCCCAAATTCCTCACACTTAAAAATAATTATTCTGGACAAGACTTTCATATTTAACCCACTCATGGACACTCTGCCTAGTTATCTGACCCCTGTCATTGATGAGGCCCCAGGTAATGGCAATCTCCTCACAATTTTGCAATCCACACAACACCAAGGGTCATTCCAGGTGGTTATCGGAGATCTGTTATCTCTAGCCTCTGGCTCTCCCGCTTTTGCTGTTTTCATTTTTACTCTGTGGGTTGGCCTGGTTCAGGCCTACACAACTACAGCCCACAGGCTGCTTGCAGCCGAAGGATTTCAGGAGGCCAAAAATGTGGGGTCGCCACCACACAAGTTCCTGTTTGTCACGTGACCCACAGCAACCAACCATCATCAGTCTGTCTCTAGTCTAACCTATCTGCAGCCAAAGAAGTTTAGCCTATTTTAATTTTGGCCCCAAACTACTGCCAAGTTGTGCAGATCTGGGGTAGTCTGTGAATTTATCTCATTAGAATCTTGACACAACTCCCCATTCACTTAGAAACACTCTACCCTTCTCCTTCTTTAGCTATATTTCAACGAAACCACTCCCACTGGGTGCTTCAAGGCCCCCAGAAGTTTGATTTAGCAGACATCCCCAAAGCTTTTCCCACTCATGCTCCAAACGACTCCATTGGCTTTCCCCCTCATATCACAGCAAGTTGGCTGGGAAATTCAGGAAACACATAAACTAGGCTGGCTTCTGGCTCTTCTCCAAGGGCAACCACCAGCAATCTGGATTCACACATGAATCCTCCTCGGGCTGTTTTTCCTTGCTTTTGGTTGCTCCACTCACCTGTGACCTCTCTAGTCTCACTGTTTACCTCATAATGTAGTTCTTGTCCAGAAGCATAGCCTTGCCACTACAATTTTAGCAGGGAAAAGTAATAGTAGAGCCAGAACTGACTCTTCCCATCCTGATAGCTATATTGACTTACAGTTTCTCCTCCATCTTAAAAAATCTACCTGCTTGGCTACTTTATATCATTTCTTTCTCTCTCATTGTATCCTCAGCAGCCTTGCCAGTTTAAGTCTGGGTGCTCCCTTCTCATTTGCATGAGTGTTTAAGACATAAGAAAAAAATGTGGAGCAAGGGTCCTACATCAGCAATCAGCATCATCACAAGCTCTCTTCCAGAACCCAGAATCACTTTGTTGTAGAGACATCGATATAAGATTATTTGCCTGCCAGTGCCTTGAATTCCTCCACTATCCACTTCAACCTTCAGCCTGATTGTCCTATGGTGTTTTCTTTTCATGTAGATTCTTTTGCTCACTCAGTAATAATCTCTATTGGCTTCTTCATTGTAGCCTTCAAACATTCTCAGGTCTTTCCTACTCTTAAAAACAAACACAAAAACAAAATCATTTGACCCTATCAAACTCTCATTGTCATATATCTCCCCACCCTTTCATAAACAAATTCCCAGGGGGCAAAAGTAGTCTATACCAAATGCATCCATTTACTCATTTCTCAGTCCCTAGCATTCTAGTTTCTGACATCACTTAACTGAAACTGCTGTCTCCAAAGTTAGAAATAATCTCTTAATTAACAAATGTTATGGCATTTTCTGTCCTCATCTTTGACCTCTTTGCAGCATTTGACTCTATTGAATACCCTCTCTTTCAGGATCTTTTCTTCTCTCTAGGTTTTTGTGACACTTCTCTTTTGATTTTCTTCCTATGATCAACCCTTCTCAGTCTCCTTTTCTGCAAGGACCAAATACTTCCCTCTAACTGTGGGTATACCAGTGGGCTTTGTCCTAGGATCTCCTTTCTCTACATTTTCTCTCTTAATGATCTCACCAGCTTCCCTACGTTTGTAGAAAGTCAAAGAGAGAGACTCTGTATCCCCCTTTTGTTGACAGGAGTGATTCCTTCTTTAGAACTTGTCTCCTTAAGAGTGCAAAAAATGCCTCTGGTTTACTTCCACCCCAACCTCTCAACAAGGTTGACCAGGGAGAGAAATGAAATTCCCCTGTTCTATTTACCTTTGGTCAATCAAACATGAGCAAGCTCTTCTTGAAAGAAATATTTCCCTTTCTCACTTCAAAGGTCAGCTGAAAACGGTTTGTAGTTATGTCTAACTGCCCTCAATTTTCTTCTTTATTTCATTCCAGTAAGACACTTTTCTTGTAATCAGAGCCCACATTGATTTCTGTGTTATCCAGCTGGTGCTTCTCCCTGTTATTGCTTATCATGCATATAAAGCTTCTTTGACTTGTACCCTAAATTTTACAAACTGTGGGTTCTCCCATCCCCCACCCAGGACAGATATGTTACATTGGCTGGGAATTTGAACATAAAGACCAAGTGCAGAGAAGCAATGAACCAATCAATGCCTCCTCCACTCCCACTCCTGGCATCAAATGAAAGGAAGGAATATTCCTTTTTAAATTTCAGTTTGGGGCTGGAGAATGCTACTTACATGCTCCAGACTTGTCTGAGTCGTTTGAATTCCCCTGTTTGTTTTTGTAACAGGTCAGTAAAGACAGTTATTCCTATTTATGTTTTGGACTATTTCTGTTTTTATCCATCTGGTTCCCAAAAGTGGAATCCTGTTCTGTTCCATTTTGTGCTGGGTGATTCCTGGTTGGAGCCCCGTTTTGTCTCTGTTCTGTGCTGACAGTTTCCTAGAAGTAAAATCTAGCAGGGAGAATCTGTTTAAATCACCTCCCTTTAACCCAGCACATCACAGTTGCAAAGCATAGAGCATTTGTGGGAGGGTCACTCTGTGCTGTCTGTATAGACTAGCCCCTTGAACGTATGTCCTTTTAAAGGGATTTGCAAGGAGCTTGGAGCCTCTATAGGCCTCATGCTTAACATTTCAGTGGTTTGCACACTAGATTAATTACCTTTGTTATCCATCCTTTCTTAGTGTGTCTCTGGTTCATGAATCATTTGTTAGAATTATAATTCTCACTTCAGGAGAGTCTTACTATAGCCAGAACTTAGACCTCTCTTAGTTAAAGTGGCTTGCAGGTCAAGAGATCCTACCTACTTCAGTAGTCTTACCTCAGGTAAAGAACTATTTCATTTTTTTCTGTGCATATGAAGTACTAAGTTTTATTCTTAGTAGGAAAATAAATCATTTTTTTGTTTTAGTCTTTACTCCAAAAAAAAGAAACAAAACACACTCAAACCCAACAGATACTCAGTCATAGTACAGTAGTTGGGAATCCATTATTGATGGCTAAGAATTTGTTGTAAGTAGTTGTGCTGTGTAAGTAACCAGGAGACTCCCCAGACTTCCACAACACGTCTATCCCTTTCCCATTCTGGCTCCAAAAGCGTGAGAGAAAGGAAGCAGATCCAGAGGGAGCTCTTAGGCATCAAAAAACCAGAAAATTTCACAAGTCCTCATGGGAATTCTCCTTTGGTAATTTGTTAGCACCTGTATTGTTAATAGAAATGGGAAGAGCTTTCCCATTCATTAATAGGCCCATGTGATCTGCCTGAGTCACATGAGCCTGAGTCACATGAGCCTGTGGTGGGAGGAGCTTACTGAATGGGTGGAGCAGGAAGTGAGATAGAGCAGGCAGAGCTGGGAGGGAGGGAGGGAGAGAGGGAGAGAGAGAAGAGGTGAGGGAGAGAGGGAGTGATTTTGCTTAAGGGTTTTCATTTGTGGGAAGGCCCTAAGGGATAGAAGGCTTGGGGATAGTGGAGGCCCCTGCATTGGTAATGTGTATAGACTTCTTGGTTACTATGATGGATTTCTTTATTATTATGATGGATTTGGCTTTTCGGTGTTGGAATAAATGTTTTGGTTTCATCTTCCATGGAGAGAGTCTGTTATGTTTTGTGATTCAGAACTACACTGGCATATTCATGGCAGCTGATGTGCTACAGCACCCTACCAGAACTGGAAGCCACATGGGTATAAAAGGCCTGGTACAGAGAGAGAGCCGAAGAATGGTTTCTTTTCATGACCTTTTTACTGTTTGGAAAATGCTGACACTTGAAAAAAACCATTGATTGAATAGTTGTTGAACTATTTGAGGAAACCTATCTGAGGTGATACATTATGAAATCAACAAAACCAGAGCTGTATATATATATATATATGTATATATATATATATATATATACACAGTATATATATATATATTGTATATATATATTGAGTTCAACTATATAAAAAAGGAGAGAGAAAAGAACAGAAGAAAATAACAAGGCCAAAGCTAGTAGAGTTTCCAATTAACCTAAAAAGTTTTTTTAAAAAGTCCAAAAAGAGCATTTTATTTATTTGTTACTTGTTATTTGCAGTTTTCAGTATGGATATTTCAACCCTCCCAGCAATTCCAAAGTGCTCAGGTGAACACCCCTCAAGAACATAATGGATGAGAGTCTTAATCCTGCAGTGGCCTTTCAGGAGGTCATAATATATAGGAGAAAGTCTATTAAGGACCACAGGCACTGAATATTTTAATGTAGAGACCTAGGAATAAATATTCACTTTGAGGGACATTTCCCATGGTCTGAACTTCTCTTCATGGCAGTGGCCAAGGGCTAGGAGCTATAGTAGATGCCCTAAATAAACCTCACCCTCTTTTCCTATGTGTTACCAATGCAGACAAGTTAGTTTAAGTTAATTCCAGTTCATTGCAAGGCAAGGGTTCTTAGTCTGGGGTCCAAAGAATCTGTGGATAGATTCCAGAGGGTCCATGACCTTGAGTGGGGGAAAAAATTACATCCTTATTTTCACTAACTTCTAACTGAAATTTAACCTTAGTTATTTTCTAAACATTTTTCTGAGTCCATAGGCATCACCAAACTGCTAAAGTTGTCCATGACACAAAAAAGGTTAAGATCCCCTGCTCTAAGGGAACTTAGTCTTTGACTTATTCCCTAGCCAAGAAAGCCTTGAACATAGTCATAGAAAGTCAAGGGCAGGTAATAAGAGGTTAAATTAACTAAAAAGACCTGGTCATGCACAGTGTTCTCTTTAGAAACTGTGAATGAGATCCTTATTTGAATTTGAAGGGGAGCCTGGCTGTTTGTTGGGCAAAAGTTTTAAAAGATAATTTAAAAGCTAATTAATGGTTCAAAAATTAGTCCATTTGAATGACAAGAAGCCAGGAGCACTTTTGTGGAGTATTACCCTTATCCCTATACTGGGAAGGAAAAAAAAAAAAGCCCTGTGAGCTGGCAAAAAAAAAACCCTGGAGGTGAGTGAATGGAAGGAAGTAATCATTTCTCAACTCTTTGGATGATGGCCCAGCAGAGTAACCCCTACGGGCCTTGTAAAGATGGCCAAAGCCACCAGAAGGCAAGGAAAGTAAGTTAACAATAATAACACTTATGTATCACTTTAGGGTTCACAAAGTACTTTACAAATATTTCATTTGATCCCCATGACAACCTTGGGAATAATTTCATTATCACCATTTTACACATGAGGAAGCTAAAGCAGACAGACGTTATTTATTGGGTGATCACAGCTGTTTGAAGGTGGATTTGAACTCCGATCTTCCTCACTCTTGGTCCAGTGCTCTACCCACTGTACCACCTAGCTGCCTCCAATTTTACAGAAAAAAGGCCAAACCTCTATGAAGGGAGGAGGAGGGAAGTAGTCATAGGGACTCAAAGGAAATTTGTCTGGACCTATGAGGGGCTTGCATATGGTTTAGGGATACCTGTAGAAATTTTGGAGTGCACTTTGTGGAAAGGGACACTTGAGATTTTGAATAGACTCAAACTGCATGGCTTTTTAAATGTTTACATTATTTTAGAATTGGAAAGAATCTAGAAATCACCTAAGCCAACTCTTCTACTTTATATATGAGGAAAAAGGCCTAAAGATATGTTACCTCTCTGGTGACCTATGGGACAATCTGCATTTTTTATACTTTTCTATGAGGAAGAAGCCAATTGGAGAGAGTATTTCTCCCAAACATAGTCTAGAGACCCATGGGAGGTGATGGAGTTGAGAGCATATGAAATTATTAAGCAGGGTAGGTGACCACTTGGCCAGTATGTCACAGGAGACATTTATGCTAAGGGCAAGGACTGGACATGTGATCATTGAGTCTCTAAGTAAAGACTACAGGCTCAATGCCCCTCCACCAGCAACCTAGGTGAGGAATCAGACCCAAGCTACTCAGCTCTCTCTGTAATACACCTTGGACACTTTAAGCTTCTCTACTCATTTGCCACCCCATTACTACCCTATGGATTCTCTTGTTTATCTCTCTATGCTGGTAATTATTCATCACTGGTGATTTGTCACCCTGAACCAACTCAGTATAAGAGAAGACTTCAGAATTACAGGCATCTAAAGTTACATTTTTTTTTAAACTGTAATACATGTGTAGGACAAAGTTGTCCCCAGGACTTGATTGGCCCCAGATTCCTTGATACAGCTTCCTGGTTATCTAAGAGTATAAAAAAGTCCCAGCTGTGAGGAGTATGGGCTACTTAGATTTGGTGGATGCCAAAGACCATGAGTCACCATACCCTGATGATCTACTGACCAGATTTGTCTCCAGATAGAGATGAGGAGCACTGCATCCAGAGAAAATCAGTGCTATAGTATTCTTGTCTCACATACTTTTGCGGGGTTAAGGCAAAGTTGACCTCCTTTGTTAAATTTCATTGACTTACAAGTGCCTCATTTCATCCCAACATCAAGACTGAATTAAGAGGGTACTGATATTAGAGCTTCACTTCCAATGATCCAAATAGCCAGAGACTCAAGGAATCACAAAATGTCAGAGTTGGAAGGAACTTAAAGGGAATGATCACCATCTGTTGGGAGCTGAGGAGAATTGCAGAGGGCAGGAGGTTCAGACAGTGAAAATTGCAATATGAAATGGTGACCAGTGACATCTGCTGAGAGCTATAATGTATGTTCAAGATGAAGGAAAAAGAATACATAGGCAGCCAGAGGAGCCATAGAAAGTCTTCATAATGGAGGCGCTCGAACCCTAGCTAACTCCAGCTAAAAGCTTCTCCAGGGCAGTACAGTAAGCAATAGCAATGATATGCACTCTGGAAGAGGATTACTTGCTGAGAGATATTTTCAATTATTCTAATGTGAGTTTTTTCTTTAACCTCTAAATAAAGTGGTTCATGTTTTAAGTTGTGAAATGTGTCCATAAGGGGATTCCACCTCGCGGACAAGGATATTAGAAAGCAAAGTTTCCAGATCATCTAGCTGGAGGCAACAAGTCAAACAATAGAAAAATCACTTAAGGTAGATTTAGGCCTTCATTGTTAACACGGAGAACTATATTGAAGAACTATGCAAATGTTAGTTACTTTAAAATGTTAATGAGTCTTACATTTGTTATTTTTTGTACCATCTGTCTCTAAAATCATTAAAAGTAAATGGTGTATGGTTAGTCTCATTTACACTTTTATTCTAGAATAAAGTCATCTTTCTTTTGGAATATTAATGTGAGCATCTGAAATAAATACCAAAAAAATTTTGAGAGGAACGGCAACCTATTGGATGAAGACAAATGCACAAGAACTTTGAAATTCCTGCATTACTGAAATTAAAATATAGTGTCCAGGGCTAAGGAAGTGATAGTCTCACTGAATTCTACCCTGTCAAATGCATCAAATATCAGTCAATTCTTGGCACTGAACTTTCTTCTTTTTTAAAAACTTATCAATAAAATTCAGCATTTCCATATACACACAGAACACAAAAAAGAGGATTGCATATGAAATTGTGAATCATTTTATACCACTTTTTTTTTACAATTGCATGTTATTTTCAAAACTGCCCTGTTTGTGATTCCTTTAGAACTTCCATCTCTTCTCTTTGTTGTATTTAAAATTTTTTTTCCCAGTGACCTCTTTTTTCTTTATCATTACTAACTTCACCTCTTCTCCCACTTCACCAGTAGAGAGAGAAAAAAAAACCTTTGTAACAAATAAGCATAGTCAAGCAAAATGAATTCACAGAGACCATATACAAAAATGTATTTATTTTTCTACACCTTGAGTCCATCACTTTTCCGTCAGGAAGTGGATAACTTGCTTCATCATAGATCCTCTGAAGGTTGGTCACTACATTGATCAGAGTTCTCAAGCCTTTCCAATCTGTTTTTCTTTCAATTATTGTACATGGACAAATTTTTTCTCCCAGTTCTGCTCACTTTATTGTGCATCAGTGCATACTACCCAGGATCTGCTGAAATCTTTGGCCATATCTTATAGCACAATAACATTCTTCTACATTCACGCATGACGATTTTTCAGCCATTTCCCAAATGGTGGGCAACCCCTTTATATTCTAGTAGTATTTCCCCCTTTTAATCTCTCTCCTTCAGAATCAAATTTGTTTTGCTTGTGATTATTCCCTCCCTAACATTCTTCTACCTCCATCTCCAACTTTCCCTGTTGTTAGATGTATTCCTATATCAAACTGTGTTCCATCCCCTGCTTCCCCCTTTCTACATTATTGTATTCCTTGGTACTCTCATTTCTCTTTTCCCTCTTAAAACACTCAGAAAAGAACTATTCCACTCCAGGCCCTGTGTTTTTAATTGACTCCCTCAAAATCTTTCTTTAAAATCAAAGTTCTGAAAAGATGTTTTTTTCTTCTCCCTCTATTATAGTATTAGCACTACATTATCAGCTACTTCCAATTACCCAAATAAGGTCATTGCTTAAAGTTTTTTTTGAGTCTTGTCTTTATGTTTCAAAGTTCCTACTTAGCTCCTATCTTTTCATCAAAAAATTCTGAAAGTCCTGTATTCCATTACATGACCATTTATCCTCCTATTAGATATTACCCAGCTTTGTGGGATTATTTTTAGCTACATCTAAACCTATATGTATGTGTATGTGTGTGTGTGTGTGTGCACCACCATATATATGTATGTATTTGCATATATATGAGAGTAAGTATATATTTAATAATATTTTACTTTTCCCCAATTACATGTTAAAACAATTTTTAACGTTCTTTCTCCTTAAAGTTTTGAGTGCCAAATTCTGTCCCTCTCTACTTCCCCCTGCCCCAATATGGTAAGATATGATATAGGTTGTACATGTGCAATCATGTAAAACATTTCCATATTAGCTATTTTGTATAGAAAGAAAGAAAGAAAGAAAGAAAGAAAGAAAGAAAGAAAGAAAGAAAGGAAGGAAGGAAGGAAGGAAGAGAGAAAGAAAGAGAAAGGGAGGGAAGAAGGAAGGAAGGAAGGAATGAAGGAAGGAAGGAAGGAAGGAAGGAAGGAAGGAAGGAAGGAAGGAAGGAAGGAAGGAAGGAAGGAAGGGGAGGAAGGAAGGAAAATAGTATGCTTGTCTGTATTCAGATATCAATTCTTTCTTGGAAGGTGGACAGCATGTTTCATCAAGAGTCCTCTGGGATTGTCTTGGGTCATTGTATTGCTGAGAATAGCTAAGTCATTTGCAATTCATTGTACAATATTGCTGTTACTGTGTACAATGTTCTCCTGGTTCTGCTCACTTCACTCTTCATCAGTTCATGTAAGTCTTTCCAGATTTTTCTGAAATCATCCTGCTTGCCATTTCTTAAAGCACAGTAATATGCCATCACAATCACATACTACAACTTGTTCAGCCATCCCCCAATTTCTGGGCATCCCCTTGACTTCTAATTCTTAGCCACCATGAAAAGAGCTGCTATAAATATTCTTTTTAATAAATAAGGCTCCCTCTTCCCCACCCCCCACCACATTTTAAAAAATCTCTTTGGGATAGAGACCTAGCAGTGTTTTGCTGGAACAAAGGGTATGAGCAATTTTATAGCCCTATAGTCCAAATTGCTCTCCAGAATGATTGCATTAGTGCCTGTTTTCCCATATCACCTTCAACATTTACCATTTTCCTTTTCTGTCATATTAGTCCATCTGATAGGTGTGAGATAGTACCTCAGAGTAGCTTTAATCTGCATTTCTCTAATCAAGTGATTTAGAGTATTTTTTCATATGACTGTAGATATGCCTATGCCTATGTATCTTTCGTCTTTAGGAATACTGTTTTCCTAAATCTCTCCTCCCTTGGGGTATTAGCTGCCACATCTTGTGTGGTCTGGATTGCAGTTCTTATACTTAATACTTTAGTTCTGTATGCCTACAGTACCTTTTTTCCTCTTTTAAACGAAAGCTCCAAATTTTGGCTGACATTTCTGGGATCCTTCCCTGTTGGAATTTCCTTCAGAAAGTGATCAGTGAATTTTTTATCTTCACCAGTTCCAATAGATCTGAGCAATTTTCATGTATGATTTCTTGAAAAACATCTAGGCTTTTAAAAAATATTTTCTAGGAATTTGATGATTCTTAAATTCTCTACTTGATCTGTTTTCCAGAACAGCTGCTTTGAATATCAATTATCTTACATTTTCTTTTTTTTTTTTTTTCTCAGATCACTTTGTTCTACTATCTCTTGATGACTCATGGAGTCATTAATTTATTTGCCTATTCTTGTTTTCAGGGAATCTGTTACCAGAATAAGGTTAACCACTTTTATCATCTAAGCTTTTTATTCTTTTGATTCTTCTCTCCAGAACTTGTTTTTTAAATTTCTTGCTTCATTTTTTCTAGGTATTCACGTAATCCATTTTTCTCACTTGCCTCTCCTCGTACTTTCTTACTTGCTCCATCTAGGATAGATTTTTGGCATCTTTATATTTATAATATTGCACACTGGTCTGCATTCTCTTTGGTCTATTCATTAGTCCCTGAATTGGGGCTTTGCGGTACAGACCCAGATGAATTTTGGGTAAGGTGGTTGACACAGCTTGGTTTCACCTTAGGTTCCTTATCTCCCCTTATGTTTGTGAACTTGAATACTGAATTTTCAAGGCCCTCTATAGCTCAGGATGGAATGCTAGGAATATCTTCGAGTCCCTGGATACCTGGACTGACCCAGTCTAAGCACTGCTGTACCAAGTAAGCACAGCTACTCCTGGTAGCTTCCAAGGTCCTGGTGTGGATTTCCCAACAACTTGGGGTTTTCTCAGGGGAGTCCTCCATTCTAACTGCCTTCAGATACAAAACCCTGCAGGATAACTAAAAGCACTGCATTTTCAGGATAGTATTCCTGAATTCAAAATTGTTTAACTGGACAGCAAATGAGATATTTGTAAAGCGCTCAGAACAGTGCCTCACACTCTGCAGCAACTATATAAATGCTAGCTAATTATTATTATTGTTAGGCACCTCAGGGAATTAAGTTAGGGCAGAGAAATAATATAACAACATCAGGTTAACTATAAATAGAAATAAATGATTTTAAGAGAGGATCCTTTCTAGGCACAAGTTAGACCAGACTGGCTCCTAAAGTCCCTTCCAAGTCTCAATTTCTGTGATGCTATGGACACTTGGGGCACTAATACATTTAATTAAATGGAAAGAAATGTTAGACTCATCTACTTTGTCAAATTATTTCAATATATTGATCAGTTTTGACTTTTCTCTTTTCTTTAAAAAAAAATTCTTTGTTTTAAGAGAAGGTCTCTGAAAGAACCTAAGGGGTGGAACACAGCAGGAAAGTTAGGTGGCATAAAAATGTTTACTTAGAAGATTCACTTAAAATACAGTTCCTTTTTTACATATCCTTCCTTCCTGAAATGACTTTATATATTAAAGCGGTCTACACAGTTTTTCCAATGAAGTAGTGTGAATGAGCTACAGTATGAACTTAAAACAATCTCTACACTAGTATAATTGTAATTCTTGAAGTTTCAATTTTAAAGATTTGGCTTATCTTTTCAATTTGATGGGTGGGCATTCAATCAACCCATCAACCAAACCAATTCAATAAACCAACAAGTACTTACTAAACACTATATGCTGGGCAATGTGGATACAAAGATAAGTATCTGTCTTCAAGGAGCTTCCATTCTAAAAGGGGAGACAATACAAAATGTATCATATGTGTGTGTACACATGCATACACATACATATACATGCATATATCTACATACATAGTGTATTGGCAATCAAAATG
The DNA here is from genome assembly GCF_011100635.1 of Trichosurus vulpecula. NCBI lineage: Eukaryota > Metazoa > Chordata > Mammalia > Diprotodontia > Phalangeridae > Trichosurus > Trichosurus vulpecula. Next base: position 182,307,156 of record NC_050577.1, on the reverse strand, counting down.
GGCTCTTTGCACTTATTCAATCAAGTGCCCTTGAAGAATTTGGACTTTATTTCCTTGATTAAATTGGGAGTCCTTGATGACCTCCTTGCCTCAAGGGAAAGCCTAGTTTACATGGGTTTGAGTGACATGTTTGTGACATCAGAAGCTTTTAGACCATGTGGGTTTAAGTCGAATCTTTGTGAGGATTTTAGGTCACGTGGGTGAGTCACATGTGTGACTCACCTTTGACCCTGAACAAGATATATAAACCCAGAGGTTGGCTTTCTCCTTTGGAGCTCTGAGCCGCAGCAGGAGTGGCACGCGATTCTGGGCCAGCCGTTGTCGAGCTCCCGGCTGAACTCAGATGTTGATGGTTTCTTGGTAAATATGAATTGTATTTGGTCTGCTTATAAATGTATGTTTATAATTTGTTTGTATTTGCTCTGAAGTTCAGGGTGCTGGCTTTTTCCCCTGAACTAAGTGAATGGTATGTGTGTATGTTGGATTAAAGTAAGATCGTTAAACTCTTAATGTTGCTTTCCTTAGTAGAGCAGATCGAAAGAACCTGTGTTGGCAGCTTTCCACATGCGGGTTGTTGGTGGGTCTTATACCCCTACAACAGCTGCTAGCCCAATTGTTGCAACACATACATATGTTGAGTGAGTGAGTGAGAGAGAGAGAGAGAGAGAGAGAGAGAGAGAGAGAGAGAGAGAGAGAGAGGGTGAGAGAGAGAGGAGCATTAGCAGCTAATGGAATTAGTAAGGCTCTATGTAGAAAGTGTTTTTTTTACATTATCATAAAGGAATAATTTATAAAGCACATGGGCATGATTTATAAAGAAATGCTTGGGGATGATTAGGATGATGATTTTGATTTGCTTTAAACAAATCCAACTTGTAAAAAAAAGTACAGTTATAAAACATATTGGTGAACAGGACAGTACCAAGCTTTAGTAATATTAAATAATAAGTCATAGTAGGTGATTTAAAACATTTAATTTAATCATAGTTACAGGCTGCTAAATTTTCATTGTTAGTTACTGTATTTGGGGAAAGTGTGAGTGGGGAACATGATTTGACTCATCAAATTTCAATTAGCAAGACAAACTGTAATGCTGTTTTAGTTTGTTGGTTTTTTTTTTAAGATTGTCCCTTTTAAAGAAAAATAACATTAAGTTTTAAAATGAGGGCATTACTTTTCAAAAGCAAATCCAAGAACCCAACCAAAGAAAAGGAAGATACCACAGTATACCTGTGAAGAAAATCTTTTGATTAATAATGTTGATGTCATAAAACTAGTTATATTTATACTGCAAATCAGAACAAGAATTTTAAAGAATAAAATTCAAAATACACTAGGCTCTAGAAGCAAAAGGAGCTTCAGTGATATTCAAGTTTGCATTGTTTTTACAAACTTTTTATTTGAAAAATAAAATTAAAGCAGAAATACAAAAAATCTTGACACATCATGATTCAAAGAAAAGATTGTTAATTTTTTAACACTGTTCACTTGAAACACCAAAGCAAGAAAGTTTTGTATAGAAATTTTATTGTGTAAAGGAGGAATGCAATTTCTGAAAAAAATTCACTTACAGTGGGTATTTGGCATTGATGGAAAAAATATTATTCCTATGTGAAAATGCAATATTTACATTCAAGTTACACTTACAATTTCCAGGTCAAATGCTATCCAAACTCACTCGTATATTATATTCTAAAGCACCGTTTATTATTCAATAAAAGGCTAGAGTTTTCTTAGAAATTGATTTCCCTAATCTCACTGAATGATGTCTAAACTTAGGCAAAATTAGACTGAACCCGCAATAAATGAATTTCACTAAGTCTCTATTTTATATTTGAAATTCTTAAGTTAGCATTTGTGGAGTTAAGAAATAGCTTGGTACAATCAGTTATTAAAATGTAAAATGGTTTTCTTATTTAAATGACAAAAAAGCAGCATGAAAACATACTAAAATGACTCAGTGCTGAGAAATTATTTTTAACATGCTAATTATAGCCATATAATTAATGCAAATGACAAGACTTTACAAAAAAAAAAAGATTGTCAAAAGCACGTTCCTTGCTCCTTCAGCAGTAGTCATCAAATTGTTGAACAAAATAAAATAGATGAAGAAACTCAAATCCATGTAGTTTTGGTTACCTTTCTTAATTTTTACTAGCTCAAGTTTTTCCTCACACATTTTAAATACATTTGTGAATTTAGTGCTTATTTCAAAATTATACCGGAGTAACTATCCTAGTTTCCCGATTATGTTCCAGGGTTTAGTTGTTGTTTTGTTTTTAAATGATGTCTTCCAAATGAACACACTTTATTTAAAAATAGTAGTTGGAGCTCTATATTTATTAAAATATAGCTAATTTCACAAGTAGGTTGTATCTTTTCTTCAATTGTTCTGTGCCATTTTTCTTCACAAATTCTAAAGTCAATACTCTTATTGTCTACACGGTGCAGGCAAAATTAAAGGATGAGAGAATTCTTATCCATCACACCTTTCCTGATTGTCTCATGTTAAGCTCTACTTTTTAAAATCCTAGAAGGACCAACTCTGAAGAAGTAGGCAGACATCTTGCAACAAGCACTGACTTTTCCTTTGGGTCTTTCTCAGGTAGCAATTTCTCCTCCACTGCATGCAGGCTGGCAGCTAGCAATGGGTTGCTGAGCTGATATAATTTCTAATTCAGATTCACGTACAAAAATCACCGCATCGCCACTTACGTTTATTAGACATTGTGCCTGTAAGTGCAACAGAAAATAGTCAATCATAAAATCAACAAATATAATAAATGAGCATTCTTCTGTTTTCCAAGATTTGCAAAGTACTTTATATACATTATCTCATTTGAGCTTTATAATAATCCTCAGAGGAAGTTGCTACAAGTATTAATATTCTCCTTTTATAAAGAAGGAAACTGAGTTAGACAAGTTTATATGAGCTGACCAAACTGAATCATAAAATTTTGAACTTGGAAACAGGCCAACATGCTGGACAAATGGTCATCTAGCCTTGGTCTGAAGAAGCCTGTCAGTGAAGAAGAACCCAGTACATCTTAATCATAGGCTCATAAAATGAGAGGTGGAAGGGTCCTTGGAAGTCATTTAATCCATTCCAATTCATCTAGTCCAATCTCATTTTACTGAAGAGAAAAACTGGGGCCCAGAGCATCATCAAATTGCCTAAAGTCACATAGGTGGCAAATTGCAGAGATGGTATCTGAACCCTGTCTTCTGGTTCTTAATACAACATTCCTTCAACTATACCACATTGCTTCTCTGTAACACGCTTCCCCTCGAGCCGTTTCACATATAGTTCTCATCATTAGGAAATGTGCCTCTCTGCAACTTCCATACATTAGTTCCTATTGCGTCCTCTGGGGACAAACAGAACAAGTCAAATCCTTCTATATAACAGCCTTTCAAATACTTGAAGATGATAGTACCTTAAGACTCCTCTTTTCCTGGATAACTAGCTCACAGATTCTCACACTCCAACCTGCTTGGATTTCCAGCCTACAAAGGTCCTTCCTATCATGCAAAACTGAACAAACTACGCAAACTTTGGTACGACTAGGACAATATACAAAAGGGATAGTTAGTTCCCTCGTCCTAGAAGTTAGGCCTTTCTTAATGCAACCTAAGATTAGCCTTCTGTTCTGCTGTATCTCTGCTGCTTTATTATTCATTCATACAGAGCTTTCAGTCCACTAAAAACTTCAAGTTTTTTTCAGATGGAAGTGCTTTCTAGTCACACCTCTACCATCTTGTAATTTTAATTTGAATACAACAATAAATCATTATCTATATCAAATTTAATCTTACTAGATTTGACCCACCACTCATTCTAATCTGTCACTTTTAGATCCTCTTATGCAGCAGTTTAGCTGTCCTAAGTTCTTTGTCATCTGAAAATTTGATTAGCATGCCACTTAAATCTTTAACCAATTAATAGATAAAAATGTTAAAGACCACAGGGCTAAAGACAAATCCCTGGGGCATTCCGTTGGAAGACCAAACCGTTGATGACCACTTTCTGGGCCCTGCCCCTGAACAAGTTCTAAATATACCTATGATTAGTCTAGGTCATATTTCTCCATCTTTCCCACCATTATAGCATGAGACACTGTCACATGTTTCGCCATATTCTAGAGGAGCTACATACATGGCATTTCTCTGATCTGCCGATATAGAAAACCTGTCAAAAAAGAAAATAGGGTACATACCAAAGACTGATTATAAGGGACTCAACAAGGACAGACCTTTTACTTTTTAAATATGTAAAATGTAAAATGTAAGTCTAAGATTCCTATTAATAATTAGGTAGCTCATAAGAAAGACTGGAGTAAACCTGAGTATGATATGAATTTAAAAAGTAAAAACCATTTGGAAACAGCTAAAAAGTATAATTATTTTATACAAATGAGATGCAAGAGGACGAATCGATACAGAGGAATTAAGATGGAGGAGGAGGGCTGGTAGTTCTGGTAACCTACTTTCATTGGCAACGGGTTCAAGAAGGAACAATGTATATGTATTTAGAAGAGTATAAAATTCTAAAAGAGAATTTAGAAGAGTATAAATTAGATTAATTAGTATAATTTAGAGGAGGATTTAGGAGAGTATAAATTTAGAAGAGTGTAAAATTTTGAATTCAGAAGAAATAAAATGGTAGGGGGATAGGGTGCAGGAGAGGACAAGGGAGGGATCTTTGGAGGGGAAGGTGAGAAAATAGATAAAAAGAGGGTATAGAAGTGTGTTTAGATTTATGGGAATGGGGGGATAGGGGATGGATCCTTGGAGGGGGGTAGACAAGTAACAAGAAGGCAAGGTAGCAGGTAAAAGTAAAGTAGAAGAGATGGCAGGGATAGGAAACAAGAGAGATGTAGAAACATAAAAAACAAATATCAGGAGTAGAATTTGTTTGGGAAAGTATGTCTATATATTGTATGTATATATGTATATGTGTATGTATATATCTATAGCTACAGAGAAACATATCTAAACTTAATTGCAGCTTCTGGGGTGGGGGAGGGAAGAACAAAGTAAAAAAGGGCACAGCAGAGAACAAAAGAAAACTCACAAGCAAACAAATAAAAGATGGATAGTTCTCAATACGTGTATTATTTATCATACAGGCTTTCTTGAAATGAAAATTTATTGTTACATAGTTTGAATCCTCTCATGTTCTGCTATGCACATGACATGCTTTTTTTTCTTTCTTATGTTCTAAGTCCCAATATTTAAGTTTATGATATGTTTTTGTTTCTTTTCTCTATTCTGTTATTTATGTTCTGGTGTTTGAGCCTAAAATAAAATTTAAAAAAAGAAGAAGAAAATGGTGCTATTCTGGCATGACTTTGTTTTGATGCTACCTTATGGTTATTAATTCCTTTTCTAGATGTTCACCAAACCTCTTTAATATATTTCATACTTTTGCCAGGAGTTGAAGCTAAGCTGACTGGTATATACTATGCAAAGCCCTCCATTTCACATTTTAAAAAAAAATCGGACACTTGCTCTTCTCCAGTCCTGCAGTGCCTCTCTAATTCTCCATGATTTTTGAAGGATCATAGGAAGGAGAAGAATAATTACACCTACCAGTTCCTTCACTAGCTGAGGGTAGTGACCTGGGCCTAGTGACCTGAACTTATCAAGGGCAGCTGAGTGCTTTCTTACTATCTGCCTGCTTATCTTGACTTATTAGCCATTTTTGCTGGCCTTTTCAGTCGAAAGATTATTCCCCTTGTAGAAAAAAGAAAATAAGTGATTTCTTAATCACTATCTCTCCCCTCTCTGTTATTTGTTATGATTAACTCATCTATACCATCCTCTTTTCCATAGGACAGCTTTTAAAAACCATTTTGTTGCCCTTATTTTTCCTTTCCAGGCTCAGCTTACACTCCTAGTACACTTCTTACAGGACAATGGCATGCTTTTGCATTCATTTTTTATCACCTACCTTTGCTTCCATACCCATCTTTAAAAATAAATTTGGTTACAAATTTCCCAGATATCCACGTTGGTCTCTTTAGACAACTTTTGATAGCTCCTGGAGAAAACTGTTTTTCTTTGTGCCGTCACATTTTCTCACAGCCACATAGCAATTGTCAGAGGGGAAAGCTCTATCTTGACTCCAAAAATTTTTCCATGCTACCTCACTTAAATCCCCCATTAGCTTCAGATAACACAAAAGTGAGAAGGGGGCCCAGATCACCAAGTGTGTACTGCTTAGTGCAAATTTAACGTAACTACTATAAAGATAACTTGTATGAGAAAATGTCATCATCATAGTTAACATTTAGATTTTGCTTTAAAGTTTTTAAAAAGCATTTTATATATTCTATTGAGCTTCACAAAAATCCCATGAGGTAAGTACTATAGATCTTATTTTCTCCCATTTTACAGCATATGAAAATGAGGCTCAGAGAGGTATAACCTGCCCACTAAAATAGAATTAGACAGGATGATATTTGAACTCATGTCTCTCTTCACTCCAAATCTAGCACTCTAGCCAATGTATTGTGTTGCATTTAAAGTTTAAATTGATTTGAATTAAAAAGTTTAAATTGATTAAAAAGATTAAAAAGATTTAAATTGATAAAAAGTTGATTTAATAGAAGTACTTTTAATAGCAAAGGGGTAAAATTCCCTCAGAGTGAATACTATTATGAATGAGGGTTCAGAACCACCCAGTACCAATGAAGAGTGGGAGGAATGCTTGTTTGGAGTCCAAGGTTCCTGTTCCAAGTCCCTGGCAATTTAATCCATGAGACTGTGGCAGGTCCCTCAACCTCTCTGGACCTCAGTTTCTTCATCTTCATTATGAGGTAGTAACAGATTTTCTCCATGGTCCCTTAGAGTTCCACAATCCTATGATCTTTTTTTATTGAACTGGTTACAATAAATTCTCTCCAAGGAATAAACTTTCTCTGGCTGACACACATTTAATAATCACAATACAATATAAAAACTGCCTGATAGCATGTTAACGTTAGAGCCTGCCAAGAGAAGAGGGAAGATGATATGTTGTCTCTTTGAAATCCTCATTTTGTCATCAAGTGGCTATTTCTTTTTGATTCTTCTCACTCATCCCAACTTCAAATATACTAATCATTTGCCTCAAACAAGGCAGTCACCGAAACAACATACAAAAAGACACAGGAATCTGAAGAAGAATAGGAATGCCTAATTGATATCCAGTCCCCACTTTCCCTTATGGGATTCAGAGCCCTTCTTTTGTATTATACACAGCATACATATTTGCTGCATTATTACTTCAATATAGGCAGCCACTGTGGTAGGCAGAAGGAACACACGTTACATTGCCAACATGAGAAAATAATAAAACAAGGTTAATGACGTGGGGGAAAAATCTCCTTTTAAAATGCACTTTAAATGCTGTAGAGGATGTGGGAAAATTGGAACATTGTTACATTGTTGGTGGAGTTGTGAACTGATCCAGCCATTCTGAAGAGCAATCTGGAACTATGCCCAAAGGGCTATAAAAATGTGCATACCCTTTGACCCAGCAATACCACTTCTAGGGCTATATCCCAAAGAGATCACATACAAGTGGGAAATGGATGACTATGTACTAAAATATTTATAGCAGCTCTCTTTGTGGTGGCAAAGAACTGGAAATCAAGAGGATGCCCATCAATTGGGAAATGGCTAAACAAATTATGGTATATGAATGTAATGGAATACTATTGTGCTGTAACAAATGAGGAGCAGATGAACTTCATTATAACGTGGGAAGACTTATATGACCTGATGCTGAGTGAGGGGAGCAGAACCAGGAGAAAATTATACACAATTATAGACACACAGTATCTGTAAGGACTAACTTTGATAGACTTGGCTCCTCTCATCAATACAAAATTCAAAGACAGCTCCAAAAGACTCATAATGGAAAAAGCTGTGCACATCCAGAGAAAGAATTATGGAGTCTGGATGCAGACACTGAGGCAAACTATTTGCTCTTCTTTTTCCTTCTTTTTGGTTTCATTTCTTCTTTCTCATGATTCATTCCATTCGTTATAATTCTTCTTTACAAGTGGACTATTATGTAAACAAGTTCAATGTCAAGGTATATGAACCTATGTTGGATTACATGCCGGCTTTGGGGGCCAGGGGGAAGGAGAGGGAGGGAAAGAAAATTTGGGACCCAAAAACTTGTGGAACTGAATGCTGTAAACTAAAAATAAAAAATAATAAAATGCATTTTAAGTCAGCATATTCTACTGCCTCACTGTAGTTTAGTGGTAACTTCAGATTCTCGAAAGCTATATCAGCACATGAGATCTTGCAGGTCCTACCAAAATATAAACATATTGGCCTGGTAATATCCAAGAATTAGCACAGCTAAATCTGAAAAGGTTCATCACCACAAGAGCGGCTACCAGATGATGGTATTTTTTTCCATAGGAAATCATGAAACTGTCTACTAAAGCAGTGAAGGGTTGCAATCTGCTTTGATACAAAGTATTTGCATAAATTAAATCATAGATCATTTTTGCTATGTTTTCTGATCATACATAACAGCTCTTCCTCAGAATAACAACACTTATTTAAGAGGACAGTGACTAAATTGGGAGACATAATCACTTTGTTGTTCTTCTAACCTAAACAACACCATAAGACCAATTAAACTGAGTACTGCCTGAGTGTTACACAAGATATTTATAAACATTCAGCTTTAGAGAATGATGCTACTTCTATTTTGAAACCATAGGATACTAGAAATAATCTTCATCTTTAACACTGCCAAAACTGACCAAAAAAGAAAATACATTAAAATTTCCCAGCACCAAGATGATTTTTGTATAAATAAAATATAACACAATGGACAACAAAAATGTAGGACTCAAAGAAGGTGAAGAAAAAATAAGTACTGAGCATAAACTTTACGTGCATGTGCATGTATAGCACATGCATGTGCAATTTAGGTAATATAAACATTTCCTCTGAGAAGTTAAGTGATTTGCTTGATGTTGCAGTTAGCCCTAGAGCCAGAACGAGGCACTAAAACTTAGTTCTCCTTATTTCTAACCCAATGATTCAGATTTATCCTCTATGATGTTTTCTTTTGTCCCTGATGTTGCAATTCTATTTTAAAGGGATTTTTAAAAAATATTTTCAAAATGCATCCCTCTTTCCTCATTATCATAACTCAAAAGCCAACAAAAGGCATTTGTGAGAGAGTTTAAAAGTGAAACAAACAAGGCTATAAAAGAAAATTACAGTATTACTGAAGGGAAAAGAAGGAACAACGGCCAGAAGTTTTCTGCTCTTTCCTAATTAAAGCCCATCTTTCTCCCTGAAAGCTGTGTTCCTTTGCCACAAAGGCAGGCAGTGGTTGGAGAGTACCTTTTCCCAAATGAGGTCAAATTTTGAGTTTTGGAAAAGGTAACACCCCCTCTCCTGACTCAACTTTTAGGTGCCACAAGACAAAACAAAAAGATGACTTTAGCACTACTTCCAAAGCAGTAAAAGGGAAGCTCCAGGTCCAAAGAAGTTACAAAGAGTACCAGAGTGAGGCCTGGCCACAATTAATAACACACACACAGTAAACCAAAAAAGTATTGTACAACAGAAAACAAAGAGCTACAAACAGAATTACTTTTTATTAGCATCATATTTTTTCCTACTAAAAAGGTAGGTGAAATTTCATCTTTACCTCACCTGATTTTTGTTTGGATTTTCCATAAACACGCACTGCTTCATTATATAAGAGACAACTGCATTCCCTCCTAATGCTGCAACGTGAGCTCTCACCATTGCAAATACTTCAGCAATAAAAGCATGAAGAAAACCACTGACTCCTCCTTCCTAAGGGGAAAAAAGACACGTATATCATATATGAGAAAGTAGATATGAGGTATGCTAGATGCATTACAACACTTACTCCTCATCATGTACTCCTGGTTCTTCTAGGCAAACTGGCTTGTTTCCTGAACTAACATTCAGTCTCTCACCTTTACATACCTGCAACGCAGAGTCTCCTTACTCCTGCTTCTCAGAAACAAGGGATCATAGATCTAGAGCTCAAAGGGTCCATATAAGTTATCTAGCTCAGTTACCTCATTTTACAGATAAAGACACTGAAGCCCAGTGAGATCACAGAGCTGGGATTTTAACTCAGGTCATCTGATTGCAAGTTCAGCACGCTTTCCACTATACTACCCTGTCTCTAAGACTTTAAGAAACTTGTTTAATAACACCTAACAGTCCTACATACACAGATTTTTCATAAATATTTATGGAACTTATTATTACAAAGTTTATCCCTGTAGAGTAAAACCACAAACAATTGAGTCAATCATACTTTTATGATCCATTTCCTTTGTTTCTTTCAAGGTTTGGCTCAAGGGGCCCCTCCTACAAGAAGCTTTCATTGATCCCCTATGTTAGTGCTCTTCCCCTCAAAGTCCCTTATGTTTACTTATCTCTTTCTATCGTATCTCCTACTTTTCTTTCTTGTCCTTGTCTCTCTAGTGTTTGGAACACACTTAATAAATGCTTATTCTACTCAATTTGGAGTTCCCAAAGGGCCAAAAGTAACATGAAAAAAATAGGTGGAAAGACAGGTGAGAGCCAAACTTCAGAGAACCTTAAATACTAGAGTTTGTATTCTAAACTATCCTTTTGGAGGCTACTAGGAGCCACAGCGGATGAGAGTGCTAATTAAGAGTCAGGAAGACTGAGTTCAAATTCTGCCTCGACACCAGCTGTATGACTGTGGGCAAGTCATTTAACCTCAACTACAAAATGAGGATAATAATAGCACCCACCTCCCAGGGTTGTTCTGAGGAAGGATACAGTCCAGTGCTTGGCACATGGTTGACACTTAATTACTGCTTGTTTCCTTCCTTCCCAATAGAATATAAACTCCTTACATCAGAATTCCTAGTACTAACACAGCACTTTTCAAATAGTAGGTGTTTAATAAATACGTGGCTGAACTGAAGTGATGACACTTCTATCCAATTCTTCAATGTGAGCATGCTGTTGCCCATTCATATTCACCATATGTCTCTTCATTATCCTTTGCTTGATGTACAACTTTGTCTTCAGACTGTAGCAATGACTTGCACATGTGTATAATCACTAAATAAATATTAGTATTTCTCAAAGGCAATCTAACCCAGCGTCACCTATTCAATTACGGGTGGAGCTCATTGTCTATATGCAGTGTCTGCCCATGATATAAAGGTTGTCCCAAAAGTCTTGGTGCAGTTTTATGCTTCAATAGCTTAAAACTACACTGAGCCTTTTGGAACACCCTGTATATGCCAAGTATATAGCTCTATCATTGAACAATAGGCCATCTTCATCCATTTGTCTTTTTGATACATGGAAAATCTGAATGATTATGGACTTAATTGGGAAGCTGTATCACCTTCCAAGGCTTGATGTAATCAGTATAACCTGACCCATCAGAAAAATTTGGAGAATTTCACCAAAAGCAATCTAACATGTTGGTAGTTACATGAACCTCCTTTGGTATAAACTTGGGTCTAGTTTAGTTGTTCTTGTCATTCTTGCTTTCCTATCTTTACTACTTCCTCACACAATAGGAATTGTGATATTAAAGCCCAAATACGGTGCCAATGTCATAGATGGAGAAGAGTTTGTCAAAAAAAAAACTAAAAACACCTTACAGATCCTGCCCATTTTTCATTCATTTTTTGCCTTTTAATTCTATCTTTATATACATTAGGCATATAATGGCTTTAAAGCATCCATTCAACAAAGCTTTCTGTAAACCTGTTTTTCATTCCAATGTTCCTAATGGTTTGATGAGATACTAGTGATAACCTTCATCATCCTTATCCATAATACTTTAGAAATGAGTTTTTATTCTAAACCAGCATCATCTATGGCTTTTATTTCTCTCAGCTTTGCAAACAACTCAAGTATTTGAGAGGATAGTTCTGAACCTCTTTTGTTCCCCTACCATTCTGATGTGCATCAGTTGAATTTCCTTAGGAAATGGTGCTAGACTATTGACTCCTGCTCTTTTTAGGGTATCAAAAGATTGCTTAAAGAGTTCAGAGTTCAGTTGCTTCAACTGCATGCCATATATTCTCACATGATTCTTTAAATTTGATACCAATTTTGATCAAACATCTCTTGATCACTTACTAGTTAATAGTATGACAGACCCCTGATTTATAAGTTACTTCCAAATTACTAATCAGACACTTTTTGTTGAGGCATGAAGAATTTCATGTTGCTATCTATCTGGTGATCACCATGTTCAGTTACTACCAATCTTAAAAATGTAGAGGCTTCTGTATAGTCTGAAATCATCTGGCCCAATTTGTTTCTTAAATGTACAATACTTTCATATTTGTATTTTGTCATGCTTCCTTCATGTCATCTTTAAAGTAGCAGAATGGGAAGAGTACTGGTTTATGGCCTCAAAAGAGGCAGATTGGAATCCCATCTCTGATACTATCTGTGAGAAAAAACGTTGTATCTGACTTCAATTTCTTCATCTATAAAACAAGGGACTGGACTAGATGGCCTGTGAGATCCCCTACAGTTCTAGGATTATGACATTCTATGATGACTTAATGGAACAAGTTAATAAGCTCTTTGTATCATCTCTCTACATCCTCTGCAAGAGAGTTGAATTATTCTTCATTAGTCTTTTTTTCAAAAGTTCATCATGGCCAAGGCAATATAAGATGACCTAGTGTTTCAGGAAAAAATGGTCCATATCTTTTCACTTTGGGCACAATAAAACTTAATTCTTCCTCTTCCTTTATTTACCTTTCCAAGGAAACCTTATGTGCTATCCTGCTATTTGGCTAAAATTTCTTTGTCTCACTTCATTTATTGTAAGAAATGGCAAAACTGACATTATTCAGTTCTTCAAGCTGCATGTTCTCCCTCGCTGGATACTGGACGAGATTCTCCCACTTAGGACTACCAACACTGAAGCAAACATCTACACAGTCTAATAACTACAGTTCTTTTGTACCACCTACTCTGCCACTGTCAATGATGAAGTAACCCTCATTGGATATTATACCCAATCAGTCATCCAGCTTTATTGATCCTACTTCCACAACACTGCATCCATCTTTATCACCCCTCACACAGCCACTACTCTAGTTCAGGCCCTCCCTTCCTTATACCTTGCCTATTCTCCTTGGAGTTCGAGTTCAAGTCTGATCATATCCCTCCCTTGCTCAATGAACTAGTACATCTACGATAAGACACAAAATCTTCTGTTCAGCATTTAAAGCCTTTCACAACCTGATGTAAACCTATCATTCTGACCTTATTATCAATTATTTCCTTTCATATACCCTGGCATAGCCAAATTGGCCTTCTTGCTGTTCTTAATATGCAGCATTCCATCTTCTCTATCCATGCCTTTACAGAGGCTATACCACTCCCCGCCTCATATAATACATTTATTGGGGGGGTAAGGGGATTTTTTTCAGTCACCAAAATAAATAGCATTCCCATATACGCAACAGAACACAAGAAGTAGAGTCTATTAATCTCTATTTCATACCACTTACTTTTTTTAAAGTATACAACAAATTTTACTTGTTACTTTCAAAACTGTCCTGTTTGTCTGTGTTTACTTCCGAACATCTAAGTATTTTCTTCTGTGCATTAAAAAAAAATGTTATAACTGTCTTCTTTGGGGGACTGAGGGGGGAAAGGTCACCAACACTCCTAATCTCTCTCTCACTGATTCTCCCTCCCAATTAAAAACTGAAAGAGAAAAGAAAAAAAAAAACTTGTAGCAAATGAGCAAAGTATCCACATGGAGGCCAGGTCCACAAATGTATGGCTCTGCATCTTGTGTCCATCACCTCTCTGTCAGGAGGTAGGTAATATTCTTAATCACAGATCCCTTGGAGACAAGGCTGGCCACTGCATTGATAAAGAGTTCTTAAATCTTTCAAAGCAGTTTTTCTTTACAATTTCATTGTCTTTTTAAAAATTGTTCTCCCAGCTCTACTCACTTTACTCTATTCGTTCCCATGACTAAGGATTCTTTGAAATCTTGTGTAATTTCTTACAACCTGATAATATTCTATTTCATTCAAATACTACAATTCGCACAACCACTCTCTAACTGCGTAAGAGGGCACCTAAGGCACCTCCTTAGATTCTAGTTCTTTCTTCCTCCCTTTTTGATTCTTCCCCTACCCCCTAAAGAATGAGGAAATTTATTTTGCTTGTGACTGTCCTCTCCCTGGTATTATCTACCCCTCTTAGTACTCCCTTTCCTATCCTCATTTGTTTGCTTGTTGAGTTTGATGAGGTTATACATTAAATTGTTTGTGTGTATCATGTTCATCCTTTGTTCTAAGTAAGATCAAAGTTCATCAGCCATCCACTTCCCCTAGCACTTCCTCTTTGTGTACACTTCTCATAAACCTAATCATGAGATATCATAGAGTTCCTTCCAATTGTTCAAACAATTTTTAGATTTCTCGTCTCTCTATGAGAACTTTATTCCATTAAAGATTAATTTTTTTCTCCTGTAAGATTATACTCATGTGAACTGATGCAGCCATTCTGGAGAGCAATTTGGAACTATGCCCAAAGGGCTATAAAAATGTTCATACCCTTTGACCCAACACCACCACTTCTAGGGTTGTATCCCAAAGAGAACACACAAGTGGGAAAAGGACCCATATGTACAAAAATATTTATAGCGGCTCTTTCTGTGGTAGCTAAGAATTGGAAATCAAGGGGATGCCCATCAATTGGGGAATGGCTGAACAAGTTGTGGTAAATGAAAGTAATGGAATACTATTGTGCTATAAGAAATGGGGATGATACAGACTTCATAACAACCTGGAAAAACCTACACGACATAATGCTGAGTGAGCGGAGCAGAGCCAGAACATTATACACAACCACAGACATATGGATTCTGTGAGGACTAACCCTGATAGACTTTGCTCTTCTCAGCAACACAAGGTGCAAAGACAACTCCATAGGACTCACGATGGAGAATGCTATCTACATCCAGAGAAAGAACTATTAAGTATGAATGCAGATTGAGGCACACTTCATGCTCGCCTTTCCCGCCCCCCCTTTTTTCCTCTCTCTTTTGTTTTTGTTTTTGGGTTGTTCTTTATTTTTTTTTGGTTCTATTTCTTCTTTCTCATGATTCATTCCATTGGTCATAATTCTTCTCCACAACTTGACTAGTGTATAAATTAATTCCATGCAAAGTTACACGTGGAAGTTATGTGGGATTCCATGCCGTCTTGGGGAGGGAGGGGGGGAAGGAGGGAAGAAAATCTGGAACTCAAAATTATGTGTTGTAAACTAAAAAGAAAAATAAATAAATAAATAAATAAGTAAATGTGTATATATATATATATGTATATATATATATATATATATGTGCCTAAAAAAAAAAAGATTATACTCAGTCATGAAG
Source organism: Trichosurus vulpecula (assembly GCF_011100635.1). Classification (NCBI taxonomy): domain Eukaryota; kingdom Metazoa; phylum Chordata; class Mammalia; order Diprotodontia; family Phalangeridae; genus Trichosurus; species Trichosurus vulpecula. The sequence continues at coordinate 182,291,732 of NC_050577.1, read as the reverse complement.
GGTAAGTTATTTTTTGTTATAAGTCTTTTTCTTGGGGGAAATTTCTTCTGACAACTGACTCAACCATCTTCCAGGGTCACAGGTGACCTAGGGAGGCGAGGCCTCACCGCTGGCGGAGAGGTCCTGTCCCCTCTCAGGCCATGTCCTTGCTCAGCAGGGTGGTGATCGCAGGTGCCCAGCTCCTTGCCCAGAGCCACTGGGGTTCGAACGCCTCAGTCACCGCCAGACCTTTGGAAGAACTTCCTGATATCAAGCATTTTTCGAATGATCTTTGAAAATAGGTGGTGTGTTAGAGGACTAGAGAAGAGGAAAATGTCCCAATTTTCAAAAAGAGAAGGTGAATCCTGCAACTATAGACAAGATGGGGAACAGAACATCCTCTTCCATGGATAAATCAGAAGTTGCTCCTATAAATCAGATCCAGGAACAATTTCACATAATTGTGTAGTGATCTTCCCAAAAAACATCCTGTTCTTACCGCACAGCGGCAAAAATGCTTTTCAATGACATGGATAGACAACATGCTGCAGTGGAATTGGACATGCACCAGTTTCAGGATGCTTTTCACCAAATGACTGGTGCAAGAAAAGTTCCAAGAATTTCTGTCAATGGGACTTTTACTGGAGGAGCAACTGATACTCATAGGCTTCACAAAGAAGGCAAGCTGCTTCCATTAGTTCATCAGTGTTATTTAAAAAAATTTGGAGTAAAGAGTTTCAGATAGTAACATAGACTGCCTTGGTTGTGCTGGCAAATGTCAGCATTTTAGTCATTTTGCTTATAAAACAGATTAAAAATTCTTTGAAAATGTGAAATCTTTTCTCAAAGAATGGCCTATGAAATGATGGAACAATAAAGACCTGTGGAAGCCTACTTAATATTCTTATTCCTATAGCACTTTAAGGCTATGCTAACTTTTTTTGGCAACATGGAGACTGGTACTATGTATCCTTAAATTTGTGGTTAAACAGCGAAATCACACAGTGATAGAATACAACTTTTCTTAGAAAATATTAAGATATTAGAACTGTTATGTGAAAATTAAAATTAAAGGGTTAGGATTAGAGATTTACAGTCTGTGGATTTGATACCCTACTTTCCCAATCAAGGTTTGGATGTCAGTCATCTACTACCCAGCCTTTGTGTACTGTTAGGAAAATAGAGTGGGAATCAATCAGACTCAAAGAAAATAAATTAATCCTTCTTTACTATTACTCCAGATTGCAGTACTAAAACTAACTGGTAGATATTATAGGGACATTGCTTGTGGTGTGTTAAAAGGTTAACAACTTTGTAATGATTAGAACTGATCCAAAAGAGAATGGGCTATTTTGTAAGGAGGTAGTATATTTCCCATCGTAAAAAATGTTTAGGCAGAGATTGCTTTATACTCTCTCTGGCATGTTGTAAAGAAGATTCTTTCATTGGATGGAAATTTCAATTAAAAATTTTATCACTGTAAAAAAAAATGTCTCTTTTGCCTTTTTGGGCACAGGGTTATTGTGAAAATAAAATATTTGTAAAGTGCTTTGTAAACCTTAAAAAGATATATAAAGACAAAGAAAAAAACTAAATTTACGTAATGCAAAGCTAAAACTATCTAAAAATGTAAAAATTAAATCAGCTTAAAATTTTAAAAATTATATATTTAATTTTTTTTCACTGAATTGACTGGATACCTGATCAAATTAAGTTGTCAATTCTGTGCCACTGTTCAATATAATCTGAGCCTAAATAATTTTCAGACTATAACATATACTCTATCAGAAGCAATCAGTAAAGTAGAATATGGCAGTCCAATGCTACTAGAAATTAAAGCGATTTTTAAAAAATGATTTAAAAAACTTAAAGAGGGGCAGCTAGGTGGCACAGTGAGTAGAGCACCGGCCCTGGAGACAGGAGGACCTGGGGTCAAATCCAGCCTCAGACACTTGACACATGTACTAGCTGTGTGATCTTGGGCAAGTCACTTAACCCCAATTGCCCTGACCAAAAAAAAAAAAAAAAAAACAACTTTAAGAAATGTTTCCACGAAGTCAGGAGATTCCCAGGTGTCAAATAGCGCTGAAACTAGCCAATCACTTAGAATTCCTCCCTCACCCTTTGCTTTCAACTGCATTTTTTTCTTCCTCAGTAAATGAATTTCTAATTTTAAAAAGATAATGGAATAATAGGATTTTTACTTTACAAAAAATTATTTTATAAAAAAAGCTGAATTATGTACTTTTTTTGAATTAATGGGTTGACTGAAAATACTTGCTTTTAGGTTCAAGAAGTTCTGACAGCTAAATAATTTGCACCATAGTTAGAGGAAGTACTTTTTTCTTCACTTAAATAAAATCCATTATTTTGTCTAAATGAATGAATTTCTATTTTCTCAATGACATGATGAAAAATTTGATGCTACTTTAAAATTGATCCTCTATACAAAACTGTAAGTTTTAGCTCAAGAATCACTATGAACCCAATTAATTTAATGATCTTAAAAAAGGATAAATACATTTTTTTCCTGCAGTGGAAGGAAGGAGTAGGACAATGGAATATCTACTACACTTAGCTTAGCATTGGAAACCTTAATACTTTCTTCCTAAGAGGATACAAAGTTTTGGAAATAAAGAAAGCAAAAGTCTAGAAAATGTCCAATGACACTACAGATATGCCTTCACTTAAATAAATGATATACTGAGATTTAGATAGTCACTAAAGTTAAACTGGGGGGGGTATTAATTATTGTCTGGTATATCTTTTCCTCCCTTTCATAGGCAAACTGAAGGAAAAAAAAATCTATATACTATACACTACCTCCACTTCCTCTCCTGTCACACATTTCTCAGTCTTTGTAATCTGGCTTCCATCCTCATCTCTCTATCTCTATCAACTTTGTCTCAGTTACCAAATCTTGTTGATTCTATCTTTAAACTATACCACACATGCCTTTCTCACTACTTATAGAAGCCACTACCTTAGTTCAAGTCATCATTTTGTCTCATCTGAACATTGGCAACAGCCTCCTAACAGCCTCTCCTTGTCTCAAAGCATTCCTCACTCCACACTAACTTCTACACAGCTGCCAAAATGATCTTACTTGACCATAGGTTTGAACATGTTGCTGCCTAACTCAATGTTCTCCAGTGCCTCTAACATAAAACACAAACTCTAGTGCGTGGCTTTTAAAATGTTTCACATTCTAAGCTTAACATACCTTCTCAATCTTATTATATGTTATTCCCCCTTTAGGAGCTAGTCAAACTGTCCTCTCCGTTCATCAAACATAATATTTCATCTCCTGTTTTCATGATGTTGCACTGGATGCCTCCCAAGTCTAGAATGCACTTTCTCTTCACCTTTGTCTCTGAGAATCCCTTACTTCCTTCCTCAAAGATTGTGCTCGAGTATCATCTTCTACATGAAATCTGTGCAGATCCCCCCAGCAATTAGTTCCCTCTCTCCCAGAATGTTTATTTTTTATACATTCTGCATATATTTACATACATATGCAAATTTTGTCTCTTTCAATAGAATGTAAGCTTGAAGACAGGGACTATTTCATTTATGTCTTTGTATCCTCGGTGTCTAGCACAATGTTTAGCACATAATAGATGCCTACAGAGTGATACAAAAGGAGTAATTTTAGATGAAAATTTCATTATTAGATATAAAATATGATCAAATTTACATTAAACAGAAACTACCTATTACATAAAGTAAGGCATGCCATCATAGGATAACACCAAAACTTTTCACCAAACTTGGATGAATTTATGTAATTATCCTAAGTAATTAAGTCTAGGAATGTTTAACAACAAATTTCAAACATAAACAAAACTAAATAAATTAGAATTCTGTAATAATAGTACTTATTACAAAGAGGATATGTCTATTGAGCAGGTATGCACTAAAGTCCATGCAACAGAATTTATAACTGGAAGTGCCAGAAATATCACATTAATATACTACTTCACTTATAACACACAGATTTACATGGACAATATGACAGTAAGTCTTTAGTGTAGCCGACCCTTTTTTGGAGATAATTTGTAATTTTTTAAATAGTAGTCTGCTTAGTATAAATTAACAAAATAACAATAATGTGTGTGTAGCTCACCTCACGTAACGAAGTGGTTTCTCGTATAAAAAACATATTAATTATACCAAGATATTTTGTTATTTTTGCCCCAGGAATGAAAGAAAGGGGTGTCATCTTAACCACACCGACTGTAGAATTTGCACACGCAGGAGCAGAACGTTGCCGGAAATGTCCTTCAGTTAAAGGGCTTGCTTTCTCAACTGACACAGCTAAAATTCAGGAAAGAAAAGAAAAGTCTTTAGATCAAATGATAGCTCTTAGATCAATCTTCTGTATGGTTTCCAAGTAGTTGTGTAACAACATTCAGCTGTCTGTGAAGCTAAGCCATGTCATGAAAGAAAAGACATTATCATGCACTACATGCAAATGAAAATAAAGAGAGAGAAAATACAAGAGGAAAAGTTGCAATGAAATTCTTTGGGAAGGCAAATGACATTCCTGCAAAAGAAAATAGTGATGCAATGTAGCTACACACACAATGATGAGTTACAAAGTGAAGAAAAAGAAAAAGTGGCAGAGCTTTAACAATTATCTGCTGTAGAAACAAATTATTATAAGAAGAGTGTGAAAGTTGTTACATTTACCGGTACAGTTTTTTTTTTTCATTTTATCAGAAGTCTTCATCAAGTCTCTGTAGATACTATTAATTGCAATGTTTTATCTTTTTCTTTTTTAATCACTCCTGTGACTAACAAACTCATGATTTAATATCATAAATGACATTGCCTGCCCTATAAATGATTTTAACTGATTTTTCACAAGAACATAACTACACCAATATATGTTTCAGGTATTACAGTTATATACATGTAATAAACTTGATTTTACCAGTAAGGGAAGAGTTAGCTGACTGTTTTTCTGGAAGTCTTCTCTTAACATGGTGGGTATCATTTATTAAATAGTACATTAAAGTCCTAGAGAGTAAATGCCTCTTCAAAAATCGAGCAATTTATTTTCTTTTCCCTGTTGTGTGTACCTAGTTACATACTTTTGTTAGCACTTTCATAAAGTCAAAAACTTAAAAAAAAAAAAAACGAATGAACTTTACATTTTAAACTACTAAGCCCTAAAAATCTTACTATTTGTTAAAATGGCCATTAGTGTCTGCAGCTTTCACACTCTGATATATACATTTGATTGGCAATGTTATTACTGGGTAGTAAAGTCCAGCCTTCACCACTAGGAAATCAGAGATATGCTTCTCAGAATATCATCATAATGTGGTAGAAACATCCGCCTACTTGTCTTAATTGATCCACGTCTTATGGTCTGAGCTTTCAGTTTAATGAGCTCTATCCAGCTGTTGCATCTGTCTGCAAAGGAACTGTAATCAATTGATGTCGCTGAAAACACAGACAGAAAACAAAAGAAAAAAAAACAAAGAAAAAATATGGATGACGTGTCTTGTTCGTCACAATAGTCCTTCTGATGAAGCAATTAACTGTATCTAAGAAAAAAGAATGATCCTTTTCCAAGTCAGTCAAGATAGGATTTTTTTTTCAAGTTGAGCTTACAGACACTAGTTTTTCCAAAACCAAGATTTTAATTAGTTGGTTGAGCTTTTACGATGATGTCACAAATGTGAGTGATATTTTAGAGAAATCAGAGCTGGAGAAACATGGATTTAAAACTACATAAGTAATATTCTTTCTTCAACTAACTTCTTCCCATATTTCCTATTTTTATAATATTTTTAGTTAAGTTATTTTAGTCCTAAGTTATTTTTAGTATTTTTTTCAGAGGCAGCTGCTAATAAATTACCATTCTAAGATATTGCCAATAATTATGTTCTCTAACTTTAATCTAAAATCAAAATTAACTTCACCAGAATCAAAAGTAGAGGAAAAAAATAAAGGACCAAAGAAAAATATTTTCCAAAGGACATACTACTACTAGTATCATAAAAGTCAAGCTTATTCTAGCTAAAACTCTACTTCTCCTTCTGGTTTTGCTACCGAACATTCTCTGACAATATCTAAGGAAGAAAATTTGTATCTTTACACTTAAAAATTAAAAGGAATTCCTCCTGCCATTTCAAGGCAAAAATGAATATTAAGCAGCCAAAAGCCAAGATTTTACTGATTTTTTTGAAAAATGTAAAAAACAACATTTTGCTGTCTATTTCAATGTTCAATGTGTTTTTCAGACAACTGTAATTATATTCACAATTAACCTAGGACCTCACATTTTGGTGACTATTGGCTTAATTAGAAAAACTCACCTCTCTGTGCAGCTGGTATACCTGAGTTAGAACTTGCACTCTCCAGGTGTTCTGATAAGGCAATATGAACAATATTAGATCAGATGCTTAATATAAAACAGCATCTTTTTTTCTGTTCATTATACAATACCTCTATGAAACAGAAGATTAGGAGATAAAAAGGTTATTTTTTTTTTTTTACCAAGGGAAATAATAAGTAGTGTCTCCGAAGAAAAAGAGACTAACTTATTACTTACATCTTATACTCCAACTACGGATAAACTAGAGTCCTTACCAATAAGGGCAAGGATAAAGCAAAGATATCTATTGTCAACACTACTATTTGACACAATGTTGAAACACTAGCAAAAGCTTCAGTACAAAACCAAACTAAAGAAATATTTCATATGCAAATATGAGAGAGAGTATGGCAAAGTGGGTAGAGAAATGACCTTGAAATCAGAGTTCAGTCAGTGTGCCAAACAACTGTCTAAGATTATAATTTGTAGAGTCAGTGTAATAGGCACTGGTAGAGGGAGTTCCTCACTAGGAATTTCCTACGCCAATGAAATCTTAAGTCCTATAAAAAAATAAATTTGCAATGGGTTCTTTAGAGACCTACAAATACATCTCTAAAACACAAAACAAGCAATACTGACAGGAAATACAACTACTTATAAAGACACAGTCTAGATAGCAGCTGGAAAGGAGGAACTTGCGTGAGCTCCCCCCCAGGTCCCTCCAAACACCTATAAAAAACGGCTCTGAACAAGTTCTAGAACTGCAGAACCCATGAAATGGCAGAAGGAAGCAGGCTCTAGCCCAGGACGGCCTGGATGGTTGCAGGGTAAGGTCTATCTCATGGAGCTGGGAGCGGAGCAGAGCCCAGCGTGAGCAGTGCCCAGAGCCGGGCAGAACAGGCCCTACCACCCTGAATCAGTGAGCTGTGGCAGTTACCAGACTTCTCAACCCACAAACACTAAAGACAACAGAGAAGCTTAGTGGGAAAAGCTGCTGGGACAGAGTGAAAGGAGTTTGGGGCAGCAGGGGTGGTGCAGCTACAGAACTACAGCTGCAATTACTTCTGGCCACAGGCCCACATGGTGGGAGGAATCAAGTGGTGGATCTGATCGGGAGTACAGAGCCTGCTTAAGATCTGAGTCCCGTCCATGTTGGCGGTTCTTGGGGGAGGAGGAGCACTGGTGTGGCAGAGCTGGCTGTGTAGAGATAGCTCTGAAAACAACAGCGCAGCCCCTCAAGCTTGGGACAAAGTACTCTCTACAAGCAGTCATACCCTGACAAAAAACTCAAGGGTCAAGTAAGTTGGCTGGGAACATGGCCAGGCAGCAAAAATGCTCTCAGATTCAGAATCAGACTTTGGAATCTTTCTTTGGTGACAAAGAAGACCAAAACATACAGCCAGAAGAAGTCAACAAAGTCAAAGAGCCTACATCAAAAGCTTCCAAGAAAAATATGAATTGGTCTCAGGCCATGGAAGAGCTCAAAAAGGATTTGGAAAAGCAAGTTAGAGAAGTAGAGGAAAAATTGGGAAGAGAAATGAGAGTGATGCAAGAAAACCATGAAAAACAAGTCAATGACTTGCTAAAGGTGACCCAAAAAAATACTGAAGAAAATAACACCTTAAAAAATAGACTAACTCAAATGGCAAAAGAGCTCCAAAAAGCCAATGAAGAGAAGAATGCCTTGAAAGGCAGAATTAACCAAATGGAAAAGGAGGTCCAAAAGACCACTGAAGAAAATACTACCTTAAAAATGAGATTGGAGCAAGTGGAAGCTAGTGACTTGATGAGAAATCAAGATATTATAAAACAGAACCAAAGGAATGAAAATATGGAAGACAATGTCAAATATCTCATTGGAAAAACCACTGACCTGGAAAACAGATCCAGGAGAGAGAATTTAAAAATTATTGGACTATCTGAAAGCCATGATCAAAAAAAGAGCCTAGATATCATCTTTCAAAAAATTATCAAGGAGAACTGCCCTGATATTCTAGAGCCACAGGGTAAAATAGAAGCTGAAAGAATCCACCGATCGCCTCCTCAAAAAGATCCTAAAAAGAAAATGCCTAGGAATATTGTTGCCAAATTCCAGAGCTCCCAGATCAAGGAGAAGATACTGCAAGCAGCCAGAAAGAAACAATTTGAGTATTGTGGAAACACAATCAGGATAACACAAGATCTAGCAGCTTCTACATTAAGAGACTGAAGGACTTGGAATATGATATTCCAGAGGTCAGTGGAGCTAGGATTAAAACCAAGAATCACCTACCCAGCAAAACTGAGTATCATGTTCCAAGGCAAAATATGGATTTTCAATAAAATAGAGGACTTTCAAGCTTTCTCAGTGAAAAGACCGGAGCTGAATAGAAAATTTGACTTTCAAACACAAGAATCAAGAGAAGCATGAAAAGGTAAACAAGAAAGACAAATTATAAGAGACTTACTAAAGTTGAACTATTTTGTTTACATTCCTACACGGAAAGATGATGTGCATAATTCATGAGACCTCAGTATTAGGGTAGCGGAAGGGAATACACATACATGGAGAGAAATAGGACACAAGGTGAGTTGAATATGAAGGGATGATATCTAAAAAATAAAATCAAATTAAAGGATGAGAGAGGAATATATTGAGAGAGGGAGAAAGGGAGAGATAGTATGGGGTAAATTATCTCACATAAAAGTGGCAAGAAAAAGAAGTACTGCAGGAAGAAAAGAGGGAGCAGGTGAGGGGGAATGAGTGAATCTCGCTCTCATCCGATTTGACCAGAGAAGGGAATAACACACATTCAATTGGGTATCTTACCCCACAGGAAAGAAGGAGGAAGGAGATAAAAAAGGGGGGACTTTGGAAGGGAGGGCAGATAAGGGGAGGAGGCAATCAAAAACAAACACTTTCAAAAACAGACAGGGTCAAGGGAGAAAATTGAATAGAGGATAGGATAGCTGCTGGCATGGCCCAAATATACCCATGATGCTGAACTCAGCCCTACCTGCCCTTCTATCTCAGGCAATGAAACAAAAGACATAAAGAGAGAGAAAGTGGGAGGGAAAAGGAGTGAAAGAAAAAGATGGAGAGAGAGAGATAGAGACAGAGAAGGATATGGAAAAGCAAAGAGAGAGACAAGAAGATAAAGGGAGAAGAGAGAAGGGCTAGGGAAACAGAGGGAGGGACAGAAAAACAGAAAGGGAAGACAAAGAGATAGCTTTAAAGATAAAGAGTTTTTCTAAAGATCATCCTAAGAGTGTTTATAGATGAAATTGGCAGGAGGGCAACAAACAAATATGAAATGCAACAGTTCTAACAGCATTTCTACAGTCATCTATTATTCATTCTCAGTAACACTGAAGCTATCACATTTGAACTACACTTCAATATTGAAAATAATGCTCAGTAAAAAGAAATGGAAATGGAAATGGAAATGGTATTTAAGCAGATGAAGTCATGAAGAACAGGTGAACCTGACCAAATACATACAGAGGAAAAAGGTCCTGGAACCAACGTATTTCAAAGGTATCAATATGACTCCTAAAATATAGTACCCAGAATTGCATTGTAGATGTGTTCTGACAGGGACAAAGTATAAGTAAAGAATGGAAGCCTTCACAGGCTGGATTATAAGAAAAAAAAGTGAGGGGAGGAACAAATGAGAAGACATCAAGGCAAGGCCCATATACCTCTTTTTCTCATCTTTCTAAAATCTTAATGAGAATATTTTATGCACACATCAAGGGTGAAAATGTGATATAGCAACAGGTTTTTGTAATAATAGTAACTAGCATTTATATAACAAAGTACTGTGGATATTACATCAACCTGATCCTTACAACAAAATTGAGGTAGGCTAATTTTACAGATAATTATCCATAAATATTTGGCCACAAATTGACTGAGGTGCACAGAAAATACAAGATCTTACTATATTTGATGGCTGATTTTTTAAAAGCATTTTATTTGTTAGAACAGAGCATAGCCTTACATCCAACAAAATGTCTCATGAGTATGTTAAAAATTACACACAATCCCTCGACAGAAGCAACTAATTCTCTGATTATTAATAACAAAAGTGAGTCATAAACCAGAAACACATATGCTCACCATAGGTATTTACCAATATAATGAAAAATGTCCTGTGAAAATTTCCAATCAAAGAAAAAGAAATTGTTGAAGTTTTCCAAACCCTCCTTTAAAAAAAAAAAACCTTATGATGTTGTGTTGACAGCCTCATTAATGCCACTGAGAGATTGGTTTGCCAATTCACAAGGGAAAAAAAGAATTAAGAATCATCATGTATAGCTTATGAAATGCAGTTGGATGAGCAATCCATTGAGTGAAGTGGATAATGATAACAGATGATGCTTATGAAGAGAACAAGTATGATAAGGTGGATTGAGAGCTGAAGTCTGCAACAGGGGTATAGACAACAATAGTAAGGAATCTCTGATTCCCAAAGTCAGATTCCCAACAGTGTTAATGCCAACAGAACTTCTGTTTTACCACCTAATCTCAATTTTTTATCTTCCAGTGGCTGAAGCACTGACTTATCCAGACTGAGTAACTTAGAAGCAGTGAAAATAATAAGAAACAACAAATGGTAAAATTTGGCAAAAATTGTGGTTTCTTCAATTAAAAACAAAACAGAACATGCACTTCAACGCTTGTGACTTCAAGATTTTCCTAAATTCATAATTTATAAGGTACAGTGTGGTGTAATAGAGTACTGGACTGGAAACCAAGAAGACAGGTTCAAATCTTGCTTCAATTACTTGCCAGCTATGGACAGGTCACTTAGCTTCTTGGAACCTCAACTTCCCCAGCTATAAAATGAGGATAATAATAGCACCTGCTTCAATGAATTTTGTGAGGATCAAATAAGATAAAGACTATAAAAAGTTTTTCAAATCATAAAGTGCTATGCAAATGCTAGTGATTTATCCTATCCCATGATTAAACTATTTTGGTATTACTTCATTCCATTGGTTTTTTGGTTAATTCAAATTTTGTAGCAATGAAAATTTAATGAATAACATCTTTTATACACTAGTGATGAAGAATTACCCTTCTTTTGAATAATTCAACAAAGATTTGATATCCTTTGGTCAACATGCAGGAGGATCTGGTCAAGAGGCCAACAGGATGGGCTAGCATGCATGGGATGCCATCCACATTGCTTATGGGAACACACTGATGAAGTCACTGATCCATTTGAGCACTGGCCTGAGAAACCTGCTACCTAAACGGAACTCACTAAAACTCTTATTTTCTGTTCCAAGGTTCTATAATTCATGTTCTATCTCTCCATTTAAACAAACGATGGCTAGCATCAATTATCCGGATACAATTTGAGATTCCCTTTGTTTCTTAGTTTTTCTATTGATAATTTCCTGATTTAAATGGTTGAGCTTCTCTATTTATTAAGCTATACATTTAAATTACATATAATGCTGTGTGTGTGTGTGTGTGTGTGTGCGCGCATGTGCGTGTGTGTAGGTTCTCAATAAATGTGCTGATAATCAATTTGACAGATACATGATTAGGTATTTTTGGCATTACAGTAATAGCTATGTTATATTTCTAAACTAGTAAAGAGAAGAAAGACTGGATAGGTTAAGTTAAATGAGCATAGCTGATAAAAGAAAAATTAATTTAATTTACTGAGAGGTGAATTTGGAGTTAGAAGATCTGGACTGGAAGATAACAGGCTCTTTCATCTACTAGTGGTGTACCTTTAAGTACATCATTTTACATCTCTAGATCTTAGTTACCTTCCAGTTCCAACATTATTTAATTCTGTAAATACTTACTATAACTGTGACTACCATAATTAATCTATTTTAAAGTGATTATTTTAGCTCCCTTATTTGAGGCACACGATGTCCTGTGTATCTCAATGCCCTTTATCTCTGTCTCCTTCTGTTTTCTTTTTTTATTCCTATTATCTCTCTCAGTTTTTGGCTTTTCTATCATTCAATTCTTTCTTCCTATTCTGTCTCTGCCCTCCTCTTATTTTTTTTCCTTCCCTTATAAATTATCCCTCTCTCTTCCTATCCTACATTTTTACCTCTCTGTGTGTTTTATTTTCTATCCTTCTAGTTACATGTTCTTAACCTGGAGTCTGTGAACTTTTTTAAAAATATGTCTTGATGACTGTAGTTCAATATAGTTGTATTTCTTTTATTTTATGCATTTAAAAATATATTGAGAATGAGTCCACAGGCTTCACCAGACTGCCAAAATACCAAAGCACAAAAATGGTTAAGAATCTGATTTAAACGGAGATTGGATTGAGGCTCATTAGACTCAATACCTTCTTGTCTCTTCCCCCTTATCCATTCCCCTCTCAAATTCATTTCTTTATTTCTTCCTCTCTTTTTCTTCCCTTCTGCACAGATCTGCTTTCTTTTAGAATTGTCTGTAAGTCTCCAATCTCTGAAATAATTGTTGCCCTCTGGCAGTAACACTAAAGCGGAAGAAAAAGTAGCAAGTGGAAGTAGGCTCTAGATTGTTTATATACATAGCCAGCCGGATAAAAATCCATTTAAACTTGTAAAGACTCAGAAACCCATTAATTAGCATGAAAAGGTTAAAGCTAACTTTGTAGTTTCACATCTATTTATATTTCTACTTGGTAGCTTCAGAACACTTACACAAATGCAATAATTAGCTTAGCATTTTATTTAAACTAAATACCTTTTAAAAACAAATCTGGAAAGAAATAAAAATAACTTAGAATAGAAACAAAGATAAGATGGGGTTATAGTGTTCTTCAGATTACACAGTACATCCCAGAAAAAGCATAAACCAAACTACAAAATTACTTTTTGTATAAAAATGACCTTCTCAATGAGATTCTTCCATACCTACCATAACTAGCAGTGCTTTTCTGAACCTGCAGTTTAAGCACTGATAAATGGAAATATATTGTCCCAGTTCAACAGATCACAAATCCCTTTAAATAATTATCATGAGCTTCATCAACAAAGAAATTTTTCTTTTATAATTGCATTTAAAAACAGTAAAGTGAGCAGAAACAGGAGAACATCGTACATAGTAACAGCAACACTGTGCAATGATCAACTATGAATGACCTAGCTCTTCTCAGCAACACAATGATCCAAGACAATTCGAAAAGACTCATGATGGAAAATTCTATCCACATCCAGAGAAACAACTGATGGAATCTGAATGCAGATCGAAGTATACTATTTTCACTCTTGCATGTTTTTTTCCTTTTGTTCTGTTTCTTCTTTTACAACATGACTAATATGGAAATATTTTGTATGACTGCACATATATAACCAATATCAAACTGCTTACAGTCTTAGGGAGGGAGAGAGGAAGCGAGGGAAAAATTCTGAAACTGAAAACTTCATAAAAAATGAATGCCAAAAATTATTTTTACATCTAATTGGAAAAAATAAAATACTATTAAAAAAAGAAAAAAAAGTTTAAAAAAGCTGACCTAATTCAACCCTGATATAGTAAAACTATCAATATTCTTAATTTAAAACTGTATATATGCTATGAAGCAGTTGTTCAAGGACTCGAATGAGATCAAAATAGTATGGGATCAGTACACATTTGCCTAGGATCACTGAATTCAATACAGGTAAAAACTCAGCAAACCCTCTATGAAAAAAATTGTTAAATCTTTGTGTCCAAGTTGATTAATAAATTTTATTAATTTTTACTTTTAGCCTAGGAAAAATATAATTAACACATGGTATACCAGAAAAAGCTACTGATTCTGGAGACAAAAGGAACTAGATTAAAATCCCATTTCTGAAACTACCTACCTGTATGACTGGGTAAATCACTTAATCTCCCTAAGATTCAGTTTTCTCATCTCTAAGAGGAAACGGTATTATAATCTAGATCAATGGTGTCAAACTCAAACAGAAACAGATTCCTCCAAAAGCAGCTGACTTAGAAAACCACAGATTAAATTTATCTAGGTTGTACTATATTTTTATTTAATGTGTTAAACATTTTTCATTTAATTTTAATCTGGTTTGGCTATACTTAGAAGATTTGTCCTGAGTTTTATGCCTCTGGACTAGATGGGTGTTCAGGTACCTTCTAGCTCTAAATCTATGATTCTATGATCCTAGTGACATATAACAATATATTTTGGTCTGAACCATCTTTTATTAAGGTATCGGGGACAAGTAATCCAATAGTCATAATAACATAAGTAATTCTGACAATTAACCAATCTATGTTCCTCAAAGTATTTATGAGAGAATGTGGATATCCCACATATGATAAAATCCTTTAAGAAAATAATTCAAGTTCAGCAATTTTCATCATTTAATTGCTAAAAAATCACAGCAGCTAGCAAAATTACCTCAAACTCAACATATAAATGTGAAATATACCGAAGCATTTTGAGACCTTGAGAAAATAGGAAATAACATCAAAAGATACTCAATATTGAAACAGATCTATGATCTCATTAACTGATATCTTTCGAATCATCCAGGTTTGCAACACTGGTATAACCCTAACCTCTCATTTTTTCTTATTTAACGATAATCGTGTCATTTCTACTTCTACTAAGTATCTCACTTCAGTCTTCTCTCCACTCACACAGACACTACTAAAGTTCAGGCCCTCGTTTCCTCTCAGCCGGATAATCTGAATAGCCTTCTTTCCTCACACCATTTTATCTTCCACAGATACGACCATGTCACTCCCCTAATACCCAATAAAATTCCAATGACCACTAAAAATCCCTATGACCTCTCAGATCAAATAGAAAGACTTTTACAACCTGGCTCTAACCCACTTTTCCAGATTTATTACATAGCGCTCATCCATATAATGCACAGTCCAGGACAAGTGAACCTCCTTCTGTCTGTCATTCATAGCCCTTCATCTCCCATGTCCATGCTTTCATATTGTTGTTTCCCGTGCTTGTAGCATGGACCTCTTAGAAGCCTTAATTATCCTTAAAACTCAATTCAAATGCCATCTTCTATGTGAAACATTTCATGATCCAACCCCACCTAACAGTGCCTTCCCTAGACCCCCAAAATATCTTGTTTTGTGTATATTTTATATAAACATCTATATACATGCACATACGTGCCTGTATACATATATAGATATCTATACAAAGTGCATAGAGATGTCTACACAAAATACAAAACACACACAATTATATAATCATATATGTGTCTCCACTAAGTTCCTCAAGGGTAAAGACTAGTTCACTTTTGTCACTGTACCTAGTTAAGTGTCTGGCACATAAATGGCACTTAATACATGATTAAATGATTGATCTATGCCTGTCCCACCTTTCCATCAAAAGATTAGAAAGGAAAAAAATTAATAAGGACAAACAACTCAGGCCTATGATGCCTCTGTATAGTCAGTACAAACTAATAATCTTTGCCTTGATATGACAGACCAACCTTCAATAAATCAAAAAATCATGAAAGACATCTGCAAATAGAAAGTTAAAAGTACTGATGTAATGATAAAGAATGTCAAGATTATTTCTCTACAGCTATGTGAAACTGTACTCTGCTTCAACAAAGATGGGGCAAAAATTTTACTAATCAAATACCTAGCTGTATGTTGGATAAGAAAATGAAAACCAAACCCTAAATTCTATTTAAAAATTAACAGCCTAAATTTTACTTTTTATTTATGGTGGGCAATTTGAGGTCCCTTAATTAGCAATGTTCATATTCTTAACTTCCCCTTCCTGATCATTATCTCTCATCTACTATCTCATCTTCTCCTGATCTTTCCATTAAAAAAAAAATCCCAATGATCCTTTTCTTTAAAGACTGTTTCAAAATCATGTTGTCCAGAAAGCTTCCACACTTTGAGAAGATTTTTCAAAATACTATTTGTTAAGACTTCTATGCTACCTATTTTTGAAAGGAGTAATACAGCTTCTGAAGGAATAATACCAAAATAAATATGCAGGCAATACAGCCCAGAATTTACAAAAAACTGCAAAGGGTCATATAAGCTATCAAGTGTCTGAGGCAAGTCAGGTCTTCCAGACTCCAACATGCTCCACCAAGCTCCCTCTATTTAAAGCTTAGTTTAAATGACAAAAAACTAAATATACTGGGCTGCTGCTAAAATTACCAATAGAGGGAGGGAGGGAAGAAGGGAGAGGAGGAAAAGGAGCTAGGATGGAAGGGAGAGAGAAAAGAAGGAAAAGGAAGGGAGGAAAAGGTGGAAGTATAGAAAGAAAGAAAGAAAGAAAGAAAGAAAGAAAGAAAGAAAGAAAGAAAGGAAGAAGGAAAGAAAGAAAGAAAGAAAGAAAGGAAGGAAGGAAAGAAGGAAGAAAGAAAGGAAGAAAGAAAGGCAGTTTATCGTTAATTCTATATAAATGTGGTTCACTGGAAATAAAGGAAAGGGGAGGAAATAAGCCAATGTTCTATGAAGATCCCTGAATTTCATACAAGGATTTCTTGACAGTTCTACTTACTGTCACAACTCAAATAAATATGTATATGTGCACACATATAACTATTACATATATAAACACACATAATTTGGATTCTATCTCTAGTCAGAATTTGATTTTTCTTTTATGTCTTCAAGGGAAAGGTGTGATAATATTATAAGGAGTCTTAAATTGAAAATTCAAGACATAGTGAAGAGAAAAGAAAAGCAGAGTAGTTAACGGATAGGGAGCCAGAAGGAGTCAGGAGGACCTAGGTTTGAATCCTGCCTCTGATACATACAGGCAAAGAAACCATGGAAAAGTCATTTAACCTCTCAGTGCCCCAGGCAATTTTTATGACATTATATATATAAACACATATGTGTGTGTAGTATGTGTATATCACAGATGAACTGAAAATCTTTATCAATGAAGAGAGTTCCCATACCAGGAATCCCCTACATCGAAAAAATCACAGGTTCAAATCCCTCACTTTAAAAAAAAAAAAAGGGAAATTAGGCCAAAAGTATCAGTTTTAGTTACCTCACCTAATAAAAACATCTGATTCTTAAACTTTCAAAATATACAAGACCTAGTAAATTACATAGTAAAATCTTTTGGTGTTTTTAAAAATTCAAATGCATTACTGCATTATAATATGACATAAGTAGCAGTTAAAATAAACAGTAAAGACACATAAGGAATTTTTGTGATTATTAAAAATGAAGAAAATCAGAATAATTTGGATCCAACTACTATACAAAACAGCCCTAAATTTATCTCTGAAAGAACCTAGATCATCATCATAGCACTGTTTTCCTCCTAAGTATATGTTAGGAAATGAGCCACTTAGTAATTCTATGAATGTATGATTATTTTTATAAACCACACTAATAGTAGAAGGGAGATGGAAGATCCACTTTCCTTTTCTTTCCAAGAACTGATAGGCATAAGTGAAGTTACCAGTCACAAAGGCATAATCATTTTGTACTTGGGAAAGCTTACCTATTGGATAGTAATGCTATTAAATTTAATAGCCAAGATATGCAAAAGTCAGTTACCAGGAAAAACTAATCATTCTTTTCCCACTTGCACACATCCTCCTGCCATTACACATGCAATAAAACAAACAATAATTTTGCTTTCTCTGAACATTCAGAATATAATTTTTACAGGAGAGAAGAAGTCCTACATAAGAGGTTATACTGGAAGATTCAATGATCTAAAGAAACCTGGCAACTGTAACTGCGGTATGGAGTAGATTATTAAAAATTATAGATCCACAGTCTATAATCCAAATAGTTGAGAAATCTGAATGGAAGGCAATTTCTTTTTGCTTAAGGATTTGTAAAAAAAAAAAAAACACACCAAATGTAAGAATTAATGACTATATTCTAACCTCAAAATTATTTAATTCACCTAGAAAGAGGAAACAAGTAGAGAGAACTGAAAGGTAAGTTTTACTTTTATTTTTCTTAACCAACCTTTAGCTGGTGAAAAAGGGTGAGAAGCAAGTGAATCTGTGCAAAGTTCCAATGGAAACTGTAGAAGTTCTTCATTGTCAGCAGAGGCTTGAAGAGACAAAAGCATTTTACTTATTAATACTGTATTATTGATGAGCAATCAATCAACAAGCTCGCTAAGTGTCAGGCACTACAGTATATAAAAAGGTGCTGGTGAAATAAGAACAAAATCAAACAAGGAGCTTACATGGCAAGGGGGAGACAACATGTACATCTATCATTATATAAATAACCTCATTTTGGTGGCTAACCTCCTTAAGAAGGCCATCTACCATAGGTGCTTTTACTTCTGTTCTCTCATTCTCTTAACTCTTTGCCAGGCTTCTGACCTCTTCATTCAATTGAAAATTCTCTCTTCAAAGTTACTAATAATCTCTAAATTGCCAAATCAATTGCCAAATTTAAGTTTAATTTAGCCTTTCCTCGGTCTTGTTTTTTTTTTCCTCTCTGCTGCCTTTGACACTATCAATCACACTCTTCTCCTGATACTCTCTTCTTTCCAGGTTTTCAAAAGACTGATTTAGCTAGGTTCTTCCCCTTCCTTTCTGACAATTCTTTCTCAATTTCCTTTGCTGGATCGTCATCTAAGTCACACCTTCTAATCATGGATGACCCACAAAACTGTCCTGGGACCTCTTCTTTTCTTCTTCTATACTATTCTATTTGGTGATCTCATCATCTCCCATGTTGTCAGATGACTCTATTTATCCAGTCCTAACCTCTCTACTGACCTCCAGTATATCACATCTCCAAATGACCATTAGATATCTTGAATTGAATGGCCAGTGCACATCTTGAACAACAAGTCTAAAATTGAACTCATTACTTTTCCTCTAATCCCCTCCCCAACACTTCACTATTATATTTCAGAAAACCACCATCCTCCCAGTCACCCCTGCTCAAAATCTAGCCAGCATCCTCAACTCTTCATGCTCCCTTACCTCCTGTGTCTAATCTATTGCCAAGTCCTGTCGATTTTATTTTTGTAATATATCTCCTATATGCCCCTTTCTTTCCTCTGACACTTCACCAACCTGATGCAAACCTTCATCACCTCAAACCTGGACAAATGCAACAGCCTGCTAATTGGTCTCTGCTGCCTCAAATCTCCCTGTACCTCTGGCCATCCAATATTCAGCTGTCAAATTGATCTTTCTAAAGCTCATATCTGATCATGTCGAGCCCCTAATTCAATAAATTCCAGGAGCTCCTTATTACTTGCAAAATCAAACAGAAAATTCTGTTTGACTTTTAAATCTCTTAAACCAGCCTCTTCTACCTTTCCAGTCTTCTTCAACTTTACCTCCCATCCGTCATGTACTCTGCAATCCAGTGACACTGGTCCCCTTGCTGCTCCTCATACAAGGAACTCTCTATCCCAACAACAAGCATTTTCTCTAGCTGTTCCCACTGTCTAGAACTCTTTCCCTCCTCATCTCTACCTCTTGCTTCCCGAGATTACTTCAAATCTCATGTAAAGTCTCATTTTCTGCAAGAAACTTTTCCTAGTCCTCCTTAATCTTAGTGCCTTCCAAGACTACCCTCATCTGTCCTGTACATATCTTATTTCTATATAGTTGTTTGCATGGTATCTCCATCATTAGACTATGAGCTCCTTTTGTCTTTTTGCATCTCCAAAGTGCTCAGCCCCATGCCTAATACATAGTAGGAGCTTAGTAAATGCTAGCTGACTGATTGAATGTACATTTAAAAGCACATACAAAATAAATACAATGTGGGAGGAGGAACCATAAGCAGCTGAAGGGATCAGGAAAGATTCTATGTTGAAGGCAGCACTTGGGCTATCTGAAAGAAATGAGGGATTCTAAAAGGTAGAGTTCAGAAGGTAGTGTATTTCAGGCATGAGGGAGAGCCTATGCAAAGGCATGGGAGACAGAGTGTTGTGTGTGAGGAATAGCAAGACAGTCAGCTGGCTGGAGCAGAGAATGAAAGAAAGGGAATAAAATAATAATTGAGCAACCGGGAATTCAGATATTTATTTTGGATAGTATAAACAAATTGAAACAAATATATGTATTAAGGAGATACATTATGGTAATAATATTGCAGCAGCAATGATCTTGGATTAAGATTTTCAAAGTTAGGCTCTTGGTTATATAGGATTCATTTAAGATGTTTTCCATCTGCCTTCCACAATTTCCCATCTATTACACCTTAGGAATAAGTGCCATCACTTATCTTCGCCACTGATAGCTTATTTTGTTATTTACTGCCTAGCTTCTTTCCTAACCATTTTAACCAACATTTTTAATATGTTCGAGTATTTGGTACTTGCTCAAATCAATCATGAAAAGGTAAAACTTCTGTAGACTTAGGACAACATAGGGAGATGAAAACTGATATTTACCTTAGCAGATAAAATCATAAAATTTAGGGAAAATAAAGATTTCCCTTTGAGTATGCAAGCAATTGTTAGTAACTTTGGTTTCTTTCTAATTTACCTAAAGTACAGTCAAAATGTTTGAGGATATGGTTAATGTTGCTATAATCTTGGTCTCTCGATGCACTGAATCATTTCTCATATTTGGCTAATAAGCTATGTACCTCACTGTAGTTTCCCGATTTTATAAAACTCTTCATGCTATCTATTAAGTTATATCTCTAAAAATGTTTATTTTTAAAATATTTTAAAATGTTTATTTTTAACATTTTAAGATTGAGAGGCATAATGGATGAAGAAGCAACTTCAAAACCAAGAAGACCTGAGTTCCAGTCCTGGCTCAGTATAACCCTGGACAATTCATTTAATCTTTCAAGTGTAAGCTACAGAAAATGAGAGAATTTGAAGAGGGAGCTTCTTCACTGGAGAGTCTGTTGTACCAATGAAATCAAATAACCCTTTTATTTTAAGATTATCCTAAGCAAAATCTGATAAGATCAATTCCCCCCATCCTCCCTCTACTCAATTGCATC
Source organism: Trichosurus vulpecula (assembly GCF_011100635.1). NCBI lineage: Eukaryota > Metazoa > Chordata > Mammalia > Diprotodontia > Phalangeridae > Trichosurus > Trichosurus vulpecula. The sequence continues at coordinate 182,270,553 of NC_050577.1, read as the reverse complement.
CTAAAATATAAATAAAAATATGCTTTGAAATATCCACATCACTCCTGAGAAACTCTGGAACAGATAATTAACAGTTAACTATCTAATAAAAAAAAGATGAAACTTATCCTTTAAATCTAATTCTAATGCTCAGAATGATCCAAACAAGTTAACTACTTCATCTATTTGTCTTCCAATTTTTATCACTAAATAATAATTTCTTCTAAGCAAATTACTTCTTATCTTTAAAATGCTTACCTCTTTGTAATGACTTTTCCACATGAGTTTTTGTGGTTTGTACAGCCTGATGTTTGTCAAATGTTATCGCAACTGCTGTGACAGTGATCTACAATGATGAGCGCAATATCAATGTCAGTATCAATTCATTAAACATTTATTAAGTAACAAATTGTGCTAGGTACAGAAACAACAAAGATGAAAAACAGGACACGACTTCAAAGAGTTTACAGAATCATAGGGAAGATGTGCTACGCATACTAATAGGCTATCATACAAAACAGAATGCAATAGGGGCAAAGGTGAGATGCAGGAGAGCCAGGCAAAGTCTTAGAGGGTTTTGGAGGAAAGATCACTTTCCATAAGGTAAATGATGGAATGCTTCTTGAGAAAAAGTCATAATCTAGTTGTATCTTGGAGGAAGAATTTCAACAAAGAGGAATGGATAATATTTTAGATGGGGATAGCTAGGTAGAACAGTGGATAGAGTACTGAGCTTGGAATTAGGAAGACTCATCTTCATGGGTTCGATCTGGCTTTATATACTTACTACCCGTGTGACCCTGCGCAAATAACTTTGCCTCTTTGCCTCATCTGGTTCGTTACCTGTAAAAATATGCTGGAGAAGGCTATGACAAACCACTCCCATATCTTTGACAAAAAAACCCCAAATAAGGTCATGAAGAGTCAGACACAACTGAACAATGACAAAAAATATTCTACAGAAAATGGACAGTCTGTGTGAAGGCAGGAGAGGGAAGGTCTAGAACAAGAATGAGTACTCTTCTTTGACTAGAATATGGAATGAATGAAAAAAAAGGAGTGAAAAATAACACTAAATAACTGCCTGGAAGAAGTCTATGGAAGTGTTTGTAATTTATCCCATAGGTAAGGAATCACAAGAGGTTTCTGGGCAAATACTTTGGAATGTCAATAAAAAATCAACTAGAAGGAGCTATTGTGGAAACCAAAGTGACTCCCTTGAAAAAAACCCAACTTGAACACCTCACTTTGTTGAGGGCAAACTATATCCTAAGGCATGGGGAAAAAAATCCAAGACTGTTCAGTGCTGGAGAGCTATGACACCTCATGGAAAATGAGATGGGGTTTCTCAGGATCAGGGAAAAGCAAGTGTTCCAATTAAAAAGAAAAGTTCGAAGAGAAAGGATCTGGCCAACTCTAAGTCAGTTTAAGTGCCAATTAATGCCTGACAAACTTTAAAATATATTATCAAAAGGATGATTAGTGAACATCTAGAAAAGGTAGAATAAAAGAGAACTGGTCTCATCAAGAACAGGTTATGCCAAGAAAATTTCTTTTTTTTTTTTAGATAGGATTACTAGACTAGTATGTCAGGAGAAGGCTAAAGATATATTGTCATATTCAGTTCAGTGAACTACATTTTAGAAGTACATCAAGAACCTGAAGAGCATCCTGATGAAGGTGAAAAAGACAGGGAAGAGCTTCAAGACCAGGCCTATGCTAGACATAATTTGCCTAGATTTTTATACAGTATTTGACCAAGTCTGGGATGCTGTTCTTGTCAACAAGATGCAGAGGTGGGGATGAGACAATAGTGTATGTATAGTTAGACAGATCTGGAGCTGGCTGAATAGCTGGATAGAAAGAATAATTATTAATGGTTTAATGTCAATTTGGAAGATAATCTCTATTGGAATGCCCTATGCATCTCTGCCTAGCACTGGGCAGTTTAACATTTTTATCAATTACATGGATAAAGACACAGTGGAATGCTTTTCAAGTTTGCAGAAAAGGTAGGAAAAATAGCCAACACACTGGATTAAAGATTGAGAATACAAAAATATTTTAATGAGGTAGAAAATTGGGCCAAAACCATGAAGATGAAATTCAATGGGGATAAAATTAAAGTCTTAACCTTGGGTTCAAAACATCAACTTCAGAAGTACAAGATAGGGGAGTCTTGGCTAGTCAGCAGCTTCTCTAAAACTCTGAAAGTTTTAGTAGATTGTAAGCTTAATAAGTTTACTACGATAGAGACAATCAAAAAAGCTAATATGCTCTTGGATTACATTATTTTTCTGATGGGACTAATGATTCCACCGGTATAGAAACTCCTGGTAAGAAAACTATGTCTATTCAATGCAGATGGCCACCTTCTTTGTAACTGAACTTATGCTGAATTGAGAGACAGATATTATCTTGGACTTGGGCGGTCTTGATCAGACCATATCTAGAGTATTGTGTTCAGTTCAAGGAGCCACACTTTATGAAGCACATTCTTAAGCTGGATAGCAACCACTAGTAGACAAAAAAATTGGTGAAAGGTTTCATGGTAACATAATTTGAGAACTGACTAAAAGAACTAGAGATGTTCAGGCTAGAGAAGAAAAGATTTAGGAGGCACATGATAGACATTTTCAAATATCTGAAAGACTATCACACAGGAAAATAAAGATCACACTTGCTAATCTTGGCCCTGGAGGAATATCTAAAAGTGGAATAGTATACCTCAGTAAGTAGTGGGTTCCCCTACACCAGAGGTCTGGAAAAAGAAGGTTGGATGGTTACTTGTCAGATATATTGTAAAAGAGATTCTTATTTAAGTATAGGTTGGACTGGATGGACTGTGGACTCTCTTTATGACTTAAGAGATTCTGCAATTCTGGATGGATTTCATTATAACCTGGAAAGACTTATATGAACTGACGCTGAGTGAGGGGAGCAGAAGCAGGAGATCATTATAGGCAATTACAGACACATGGTATCCATAAGGACTAACTTTGATAGACTTAACTCTTTTCATCAATACAAGCTTCAAAGACAGCTCCAAAAAGACTCATTATGGAAAAAGCTGTGCATATCCAGAGAAAGAATTATGGAGTCTGAATGCAGATTGAGGCGAACTATTTGCTCTTTTTTTTCCTTCTTTTTTGGTTTCATTTCTCCTTTCTCATGATTCATTCCATTGGTTATAATTCTTCTTTACAAGTGGACTATTATGTAAATAAGTTCAATGTGAAGGTATATGTAGCACCTACATTGATTATATGCCGTCTTTGGTAGGGGAGGGGACAGGAGAAGGAGGCAGATAAAATTTGGGACCCAAAAACTTGTGGAACTGAATGTTGTAAGCTAAAAATAAAAAATATATTTATAAAATATAAATAAATAAATAGAGATTCTGCAATTCTGGAGATGACCCACATTCGGTTATTAAAGGTTATACCAGGAAAATACAAATCCTGGTGGAGTTCTATCACGTTAGAAAGACTTCAAATCATATCAATCAGCATTTCTGCTGTTGTTGAGTCATTTCAGTCATGCCCCACTCTTCATGACCCCATTTGGGGCTTTCCTGGCAAAGATACTGGAATGGTTTGTCATTTATTTCTCCAGATCATTTTACAGGTGAGGAATTGAGGCAAAGAAGGTTAAGTGGCTCCCCCAGGGTCACATAGCCAGTAAGTATCTGAGGCTAGATTTGAATTCAGGAAGAGGAGTGTTCCTGACTCATTCTGGTACTCTTATCCACTGCGCCACCTAGTTCCCCACAAATTGACATACTGAATCTGTTGTTAGATGACTGTTATCTTAAAGCAAATAGGTACAAGGCCATTTGGTGATGAATTATTTGGCCATGGCAATTCATGAACAAAGACAAAAAAATGCAGGAGCAAAGGATTCTGGTGTGAAAGACAATAATTTCTAATTTATAGTTCTTACTCATCTTTTTAAACACAAAAGCACAGAAAAGGTCAATGACAAACGTATTACAGAGGCCAGTGACATAGAAAAAAAATCCCTATATAAAACTAAAATACGTACAGTAGCACTTATTGTGGTAATAAAAAACTGAAAACAAAGTAGATGCCTATTTTCTGAGGAATGGCTATGCTGCAAGAAATAATGAATGTGATAAATATAGAGAGAAGCATGGCAAGATTTACATGAACTAATACAGAGCAACATGAGAGCCAAGAAAACAATATACAAAATGACTATAGCAATTTAAACAGGAAAACACACACATGCGCGCGCGCGCACGCACACAAAGTGAAAGTAACAAAATTATAAACAAGTACGGCATGAAAGAAGAGATTTGAGAGGACACCTCCACTCCATCCTTTTGCACATGTTTTAAGATTTTTTTCCAATATATTTGTCAGCTACTCTGATTTTTCCTCTTCTTTCTTTTTTTTTTTGGTTTTTAAAATTATAAGTAATTATATGCGACAAATTTCTGGGAGGGGAACAAGGAGTAATCTTGAGGAAAATTATGGTGATGTAAAAAACAAAAGATATCAATAAAAATGTATATAAAAACAAAAAGAAGAAAATGTATAAAAACTTATTTAAAAAAAAATACAAGAAACAGACGATATAATTTTAAACATGATTGCAACAAATACATAAACTAACAAAACATGTAAATTTTTCACAGAATGACCTGGTTTGGAACTTCAACCAGTAAACTATATGAATTTATATACTGGGATTGATATGGATAAAGTACAATCTAGATTTATAAATCCGGATGTTTCATAGGAGTCCTCACAAACTACTTCCTCCATGGGAAAAGAGGTGGGCAAAATCTCATCAAACAGTAATTGTATAGACTGATATGATGGAATCTCTCCAGCACACATGCCACTGGGTGACAAAGGTGGCTTAAGTCCAAGTAAAAGTAATTTCGCTATATCCACAAAACAATTTTTCTAATTAAAATGTCCTCAAACAATTCTGAGATGGAAGTTAGTCTCTACAATACACAAACATACACACACACACACACACACACACACACGTGTATATTACACTATAATATATATCATCATATATATTTATATACTTGGTGGAGAAAATGGTAAAGCACTCTGTGGTGCTAATGCGATCAAAGATTTTCCCCACCCATTTAACAGGCCTCAGGTGGAGCTAGTTAAGGGAAGCTTGATTAGGAGAGGCCTGTTTATAGGAAGGCCCATTTGCTAAGTAGGTGCTAGGCCCCAGGGCCCCCAACAATGTGTATGTATGTATGTATGTATGTATGTACGTATGTATATATGTATGTGTGTAGCTATTAAGTTCAGACTATAGAGCTGCAGAGTAGAGAGAGCTGCAAAGAAGACAGAACCGAGAAAGAGAACTTCAAGAGAGACCAAGAATGGAAGAGAAGGAGAGACAGAGAGAGAACTGGAAGGGTTCTGGGAACTGCAAGGGCTTTCAGAACTGCAGATGAAGAGGACACAGGCAAGCAGACAGGATTGGTGAGTGAGTGTTTACGGGAAGGTTATAGGATGAGTAGGCTCCTTGTTAGGATACTGTGTTTTAATTTACTTGCTGTTACACTTAAGTGGACTTACTGGTTTTGGGATACAATTACTGCTATGTTGAATTAGGGTTACTGGTTTTGGGATCTGATCCTCTGGTATCTGAATAAATGTTTTACTTCTGCCTTCTATACAGAGCATTTCTTATACTTTGCGATTCAGAACTATACAGGCATATTCATGGTCACCACTGATATTCTGAATCTTGTCTCACTGATACACACTCCCAAGAAAAACTGCCAAGAACACCCCATACAGGGTCATAAAGAGTTGCATATAACTGAATGACTAAACAACAATATTTACATATTAATGATGAAGTGGCCCAAATAGAACTCCTGGAGACACTTTAAATAAATTAGCTGAATGTTAATTACCTGAATTAATTCATCTTCAGGAAGAGATACTGTAAAATTGACATGGCAAAGGCAGCAGGGGATCATAGAACGAAGTTTAAAATATAGGCTCTATCAAATAAAAAAAAAGATCACTTTTTATTTTATCTATACATTGGTAAAATGTGTTTCTTGAACTTAAATTTTATTCTGGATAGTGGAAAAACTAAAAGATTAGAGCCTAGCCTTTTATTAAATGAATTTTTAAATGATAATACAATTTTAGCCTAAAAAAATTAAAAGCACACTTGTATTTATAAATTTGCCAATAAGTCTACTAAAAATGTGAAAACTGAAGATATGCATATATCTATTATGAGTTTAAAGCAGCTTAATAGTTCTAATTATTAGCAGCCCAATAGTTCTAATCTCTACATTATGTTATGAAATGTAGATAGATTCTGATTTTATCATCAGAATTATTTAATAGTTACATATAAAAACTGAAAACCGCAGAATAATTTAACCTATTTTTTTGAGCCATAAAGATTTAAGATCACCTAGCCTAACACACTAATTTTACAGATGGGAAACTGAGGCCAAAAAAGGCAAGACAAAAACCAAAATCTAAGTTAGTTAAGAACTTACTCATATAACTTGGTATCATGACTATTCTAAATGTTTTCCTGCCATCCAACTCCCAATAGCATATGTACAACACTTAGAGCAGATAACTTCCTCCACTCCTCAAAACTAATCTGTATGATTAGCTATTCACTTCCTACTTCTTGACTATCTCTCATCTTATGCCTGTTACTCCATAACACTCACACTTTTGGTCCCAAACCTTCCTACATACTCAGGGAAGTATTCCAGCATTATTCTTTTTCATATGTTTTCAATTTCTACCTCTCTGCTGGCTCCTTTCCATCTTACTACAAATAGGGTGAAGCCTACCATATCCCAAAATAACTACAACTCCTTGTTTGTGACACAGATCAATTTGGCAATCATTCTGGTGAGGTCTCTAAACCTTTTCTCAGAATCAAGAATTTAAATGCTTAAAATAAAATACAAAGTATTACAAGTAAAACCAATTTTTAAAATATTTTTTCAAAAACAAACTCAAAGACCTAAGGTAAGAACCCTTTATAAGGACACCAAGAAATCTGAGGCTACCTAATATAGCTTTTACTTGAATCTCCTCTATAACTTATCATCCAATCTTCTCCTGCAGACCTCTAATAAGGGGGAAACCACTATAACAATCTACACAGGTGACTCTACTTGCTAAGAAGATTTTACTTACATGGAACCTAAATCTGTCTCTCTACAACTTCTACTCACTGCTTTGAGGTCAAGGAAAATAAGCCTAATCCCCTTCCCACATGACAGCTCATCAGACCCTTCAGGAAAGCTGTCATGTCCCCCATAAGACTTTTCCTCTCCCCATCTAAACATTCTCAGTTCCTTCACATCACAGTCTTGACTCTCCTCACTATCCTAGCTGACCTCTTCAAGATGGTCTCCATTTTATCAATGTCCTTCCTAAAATACGATATTCGAAATGAACACAATAATCCACACATGGTGGTCTAGCCAGAGAACAGGACCATGGGATTTTCTCCCTCCCATGTTCTGCAAGCTATACCTCTTCAAAAAGCCTAATGTTACATTTGTTGGTTTCCATGTGGCACTGAGGACTTGTGTTACCAGCCACCTAGATTACAACAGCCTAAACAGAACTGTTTCTACAAATCATCTTTCACATTGCTATTACAGTTACCATTCTCATTCCTTGATCTGATTGTGTCACTTCTCTGTCCAAAACCTTTCAATGACTCCCAAATGGAAACAAGGTTCAAATTCTTTAGATGATCACATAAGGTTCTCAGCAATCTGCCTCCATCCTACCTTTCTGCTCTTACTTCAAAGTACACATTTCCACACTCTATGTTCCAGTCAAATCAGACTATTGGTATTCCCTATATAAGAATGCCTCTGTATTTTTCCACTGCATGCCTTGACTCACATTGCTTTCTAAACCAATAACACACTCTCCATGATTTTTCACTCCAAGTGTTTAACCACTTTTGATCTCCAACTCAAAACTCACTTGTCCACGAAGCCTTCCTAATGCCCCAAATAAGTAATAACCTTTCTTATACTTAAACCTCACAATGCCATTCTTTGTACCTTTCTCAAGTACTTTTCTTGTATTATTTTTAATCATACTTATTGTATAATTATATCCTCCAACAAAACTATAAGCTCTATGAGGGCAAGGACCTTGTCTTCTTTACATCTAAGCAAGGTACCTCACCCAGAACTGCACAGAGTACTTGCTTAACAAATGCTCTCATTTATTAATATTTTATAGGACAAACTGTGAGGTAGTGGAAAAACTAAAAAATCTGGAGTCAGGAAAGATCTGGCTTCAAAACTCCTACCTCTTTAAATGCCTACTAGTTATGTGACCATGGAGAAGTCGTTTAACTTCACCTTATCTCAGTTTCCTGTAAAGAGGGGACAATGATATCTAAGCCACCCAGCTCACTAGGTTGTGGAGAAGATTATAAAGAGAAAACAAATTACTTTGGAATTGTTTCATTTGAACATTCCCTCCATCAATACAGAGCATAATCAACCCATGCCTTCTCATTCTATGTGATTGTTGTCCATATTCCCCTATATATCCTCCACAAACCAAAAGCCACGATGCTGGAAGCCTTCCATTCGTAATAATACATTTCATAGTGTAATTCAGAGGCTGTCTATCATCTCTCACTACATAAACAACCTAATTCCTTTTTTGATTATGCACATGTGTCTCTCCATTGTTTTTTCTATTATTCTATTGTTCTGTAATTTGGTAGCGCACAATACAAATGTCTGTTGTTACTAAATTTGCTGAATTGACTTCTGTACAATTCAGCTTTCTCAGATTGCCTCATATTATTATACCAAACAATTCAGAGAAATTTTAACATCTGTTTTCCAGTTCCATGTTTTGAATAGTTTCTAAATATCTAGAGCAGGATTTGGAGTCAGAGGGCTTGAGTCCAAATCTCTTTTATGCTACTTATTGTAACCTGTGTGATGTTTGGAAAGCCACCAAGCCTCTGGGACTGAGTAGAAAACCTGTAAGGCCCCCTCTCGGCTCTAAATACTTTGAGCCCAAGATAAAATCAGCAAAAAAACTTTCTTACCTTGAGCAAGTTCTCACAGAGATCATTAAAGTTCTTATTGAGCGTCTGATTTGTCAAATTAATGTTGCTTAATCTGGATACTCTTACTGAAGTGAACATCTAAATAGAAGAAATAAAGGCATGTTTAAATTTAAATATGATGACAACCTGTAAAAAATGAAATGGTAACCAATGAGGACATCCTACAAAGAAGATTTTAAAATGACAGTAATTTTATTCATATCTAATACACACAGGATAGAGTACTGACATCATTCATGTTGCCTACTTTAAAGAGTAAGGAAGTATGAAAGCTCTACCTGTATTTCTGATGTCCAATTATTGATGCCAGGCATAATCTCTGTATTGCAGCTATAAAAGCCTGCCACAAAAAAAAAATTGGAATAAGAAATAAAATACACTGCTTTTTTGTTCATGCTAAGGTGTAGCACACTTTGAAAATTATAGAATGGGAAGTTTCCAATTACATTTAAAATTACTGCTTTCATTCTCTGATTCAAATAATAGATTGGTTTAGCAGTAGATCAGTATTTACCCACTCCTCCTACAAACTTCCTCATTTCTGTTGAGGGCAGTACCATCCTTCTAATTACCCAGGTTCACAAGCTCAGGGACATCCACAAATTTTCATTCTCCTTTATCCTCCCATATCCAGTAAGGTAGATTCTATATCCACAACATATTTTCACTAAGTCCTTTCCTCTTCACTCACAAAATGACCCTGCTAGCTATGGCCCTCATTACTTCTTACCTGGACTATTGTAAGAGCTTTTTAATTAGTCTCCTCATCTCAAATTTCTCCCCTTTCCAATCCATTCTCCACACAGCTGACAAACTCACATTCCTAAAACAAAGGTCTCGCTCAGCTGTGTTCAGCGTCTGCCTCTCGCTGCTAGGACACAACACGCAGTTCTCTATTTGACACACAAGACTTTTCATCATCTAGGTCCAGTCAGTGCTGAAGGTTTATTACTCATTCCACAATTTCAAATACTCTACACTCCAATGAACTGGCCCGTCTCTTGATATCCCGTTTCCATGCCTCTGCAAAGGCTGTGTCCCTCTTCTTTGTTCTGTCTACTTCCCTTCACCTCCTAGGATCCCTAAGTCTCTTCAAAGCTCAGCTGAAGGGTCACCTCCAAGATTAAGCATTTACTAGCCCTCCCCATATCTGCTAGTACTATTCACCCTTATACAAATTACTTCTTACATAGTGGGCTATTTTCTTTTTTTAATTATTATTTAATATTTTGCATTTTCAACATTGATTTCCACAAGATTTTGAATTACAAATTTTCTCCCCATTTCTACCCTCCCCCCCACTCCAAGATGGCATATATTCTGATTGCCCCATTCCCCAGTCAGCCCTCCCTTCTGTCACCCCACTCCCCACCATCCCCTTTTCCCTTACTTTCTTGCAGGGCAAGATAGATTTCGATGCCCCATTGCCTGTATATCTTATTTCCCAGTTGCATGCTAAACAACTTTTTTTTGGAACATCTGCTTTTAAAAATTAAGGTTCCAAATTCTCTCCACTCTTCCCTCCCCACACACCCTCCCTAAGAAGGCAAGCAATTCAACATAGGCCACACATATATCATGTAAAACCCTTCCACAATACTCATGTTGCAAAAGAATAACTATATTTCCCTCCCTCCTATCCTGTCCCCTTTTATTCAGTTTTCTCCCTTGACCCTGTCCCTTTTCAAAAGTGTTTGTTTTTGATTACCTCCTCCCCCATCTGCCCTCCCTTCTATCATCCCCCCTTTTTATCCCCTTCCCCCTACTTTTCTGTGGCGAAAGACACCCAATTAAGTGTGTATGTTATTCCCTATTCAGGTCAAATCCGATGAGAGCAAGATTCACTCATTCCCCCTCACCTGCCCCCTCTTCCCTTCCAATGAACTGCTTTTTCTTGCCACTTTTATGCAAGATAATTTACCCCATTCTATCTCTCCCTTTCTCCATCTCTCAATATATTCCTCTCTCATCCCTTAATTTCATTTCATTTTTTTAGATATCATCCCTTCATATTCAACTCACCCTGTGTCCTCTGTCTATATGTGTGTGTGTGTGTGTGTGTGTGTGTGTGTGTGTGTATAAAAATATAAATACACATAGACACACACACAGAGACACACACACACACATATATACATATTCCCTTCAGCTACCCTAATACTGAGGTCTCATGAATCATACACATCATTTTTCCATGTTGGAATGTAAACAAAACAGTTCAACTTTAGTAAGTCCCTTGTGATTTCTCTTTCTTGTTTACCTTTTCATGCTTCTCTTTATTCTTGTGTTTGAAAGTCAAATTTTCTATTCAGCTCTGGTCTTTTCACTGAGAAAGCTTGAAAGTCCTCTATTTTATTGAAAATCCATATTTTGCCTTGGAGTATGATACTCAGTTTTGCTGGGTAGGTGATTCTTGGTTTTAATCCTGGCTCCATTGACCTCCGGAATATCGTATTCCAACCCCTTTGATCCCTTAATGTAGAAGCTGCTAGATCTTGTATTATTCTGATTGTGTTTCCACAATACTCAAATTGTTTCTTTCTGGCTGCTTGCAGTATCTTCTCCTTGATATGGGAGCTCTGGAATTTGACGACAATATTCCTAGGAATTTTCTTTTTGAGATCTTTTTCAGGAGGCGATTGGAGGATTCTTTCAATTTCTATTTTACCCTCTGGATCTAGAATATCAGGGCAGTTCTCCTTGATAATTTCTTGAAAGATGATATCTAGGCTCTTTTTTTAATCATGGCTTTCAGGTAGTCCAATAATATTTAAATTATCTCTCCTGGATCTGTTTTCTACGTCAGTGGTTTTTCCAATGAGATAGTTCACATTGTCTTCCACTTTTTCATTCCTTTGGTTCTGTTTGATAATATCTTGATTTCTCATCAAGTCACTAGCTTCCACTTGCTCCAATCTGATTTTTAAGGTAGTATTTTCTTCAGTGGTCTTTTGGACCTCCTTTTCCATTTGGCTAATTCTGCCTTTCAAGGCATTCTTCTCCTCAGTGGCTTTTTGGAGCTCTTTTGCCATTTGAGTTAGTCTATTTTTTAAGGTGTTATTTTCTTCAGTATTGTTTGGGGTCTCCTTTAGCAAGTCATTGACTTGTTTTTCATGGTTTTCTTGCATCATTCTCATTTCTCTTCCCAATTTTTCCTCTACTTCTCTAACTTGCTTTTCCAAATTCTTTTTGAGCTCTTCCATGGCCTGAGACTAGTTCATGTTTTTCTTGGAGGCTTTTGATGTAGGCTCTTTGACTTTGTTGACTTCTTCTGGTTGTATGTTTTGGTCTTCTTTGTCACCAAAGGAAGATTCCAAAGTCTAAGTCTGAATCTGAGAGCATTTTTGCTGCCTGTTCATGTTCCCAGTCAACTACTTGACCCTTGAGTTTTTTGTCAGGGTATGACTGCTTGCAGAGTAGAGAGTACTTTGTTCCAAGCTTGAGGGATGTGCTATTGCTTTCAGAGCTATTTCTATGCAGCCAGCTCTGCCACACCAGTGCTCCTCCTCCCCCAAGAACCACCAACCCTGACCGGACTCAGATTTTAAGCAGGCTCTGTACTCCCGATCAGATCCACCACTTGATTCCTCCCACCAGGTGGGCCTGTGGTCAGAAATAACTGCAGCTGTAGTTCTGTAGTTGCACCACCCCCACTGTCCCTGGGGTGGGTGGCCAAAGGAGAACTCCTATCACTCTGTCCCCTGCAGCTTTTCCCACTAACCTTCTCTGTTGTCTTTGGTGTTTGTGAATTGAGAAGTATGGTAACTGTCACAGGTCACTGATTCAGGGCGCTAGGGCTTATTCCACCCGGCTCCTGGTCTGCCTGGTCCTGCCACCGCCCACGCTGGGCTCTGCTCCCCTCTGCTCCCAGCTCCGTTAGATAGACCTTACCCAGCGACCATCCAGGCTGTCCTGGGTCAGAACCCTGCTTCCCTCTGCTATTTTGTGGGTTCTGCAGTTCTAGAATATGTTCAGAGCCATTTTTATAGATTTTTGGAAGGACCTGGGGGGGGGAAGCTCATGAAAGCCCCTGCTTTCCAGCTGCCATCTTGGCTCCACCCCACAGTCCAATAATTTTTAAATTATCTCTCCTGGATCTATTTTCCATATCAGTGGTTTTTCCAATGAGATATTTCACAGTCTTCCATTTTTTTCATTCCTTTGGTTCTGTTTTATAATATCTTGATTTCTCATAAAGTCCACTAGCTTCCACTTGCTCCAATCTGATTTTTAAGGTAGTATTTTCTTCAGTGGTCTTTTGGACCTCCTTTTCCATTTGGCTAATTCTGCCTTTCAAGGCATTCTTCTCCTCAGTGGCTTTTTGGAACTCTTGCCATTTGAGTTAGTCTATTTTTTGAGGTGTTATTTTCTTCAGTATTGTTTGGGGTCTCCTTTAGCAAGTCATTAACTTGTTTTTCATGGTTTTCTTGCATCATTCTCATTTCTCTTCCCAATTTTTCCTCTACTTCTCTTACTTGCTTTTCCAAATCCTTTTTGAGCTCCTCCATGGCCTGAGACCAATTCATATTTTTCTTGGAGGCTTTTGATTTAGGCTCTTTGACTTTGTTGACTTCCTCTGGTTGTATGTTTTGGTCTTCTTTGTCACCAAAAAAAGATTCCAAAGTCTGAGTCTGAATCTGAGACCGTTTTCGCTGCCTGTTCATGTTCCCAGCCAACTGCTTGATCCTTCAGCTTTTTGTCGGGGTACAACTGCTTGCAGAGTAGACAGTACTTTGTCCCAAGCTTGAGGGGCTGCGCTGTTGTTTTCAGAGCTACTTCTACACAGCAAGCTCTGCCACACCGGCACTTCTTCTCTCCTAAGAACTGCCAACCAGGACTGCGGCCCAGATCCAGGCAGGGCAAAGCAGGCTTTGTACTCTTGCTCTAATTCGCTGCTTAATTCCTCCTATCAGGTGGACCTGGGGCCAGAGGCAACTGAAGCTGTAGCTCTGGAAGCAGACTCACAGCCATATCACCTCTGCTGCTCCTGGGGCAGTGGCCGACTGTCAACTCCTTTCACTCTGTCCCAGAGACTTTTCCCACTAACCTTCTGTTGTCTTTGGTGTTTGTGGGTTGAGAAGTCTGATAACTGCCATAGCTCACTGATTCAGGGTGCTATGCCTGTTCCGCCCGGCTCCCAGTCTGGTTGGTCCTGGCACAACCCATGCTGGGCTCTGTTCTGATCCCAGCTCCGTGTAATAGACCCTTCCCAGCAACCATCCAGGCTGTCCTGGGCTGGAGCCCTGCTTCCCTTTGCTATTTCATGGGTTCTGCAGCTCTAGAATTTGTTCAGAGCCATTTTTTATAGGTGTTTAGAGGGACCTGGGGGGGAGCTTAAGCAAGTCCCTGCTTTCCAGCCGCCATCTATAGTGGGCTATTTTCACCAATGGAATGTAATAAGCTCCTTGAGGAGCTTTCAATATTGTCTTTTCGTGCCCACCCCTAGCACAGTGACTGGCACAGAGCAGGTACTTAACTCATGCCTGCTGAACTGAAAACTGCAACTTTAACCCAATTCTCTCCTCTGGAGGCAAGAAGAACAAGTGTACTCCCCCTTCTATATGACAATCCTACAAATACTTGAAAACAGCCATAAGCTCCCTGCTCCCCAAATCTTCCTTTAAAAATCCCTAAGCTTTATAAAACCATGCAATTTATTCCTTTTCTGTTTCTTCCCCAAAGCTTAGCAACAGGCTCAATGAGTAGTTGTTTATTCAGTACATGCTTTTGCAAACAAAAGTAATGAAGGTAAACAGTAATCTTAAAAAATAGATTCTAAAGATCATTTTATTTGAAAGGCTAGTAAAAAAAAATATTTCTTAGTACTGAGCAACATGACACAACTTTCAACTCAAAGTGCTAAAGGACAAAGAGGCAAAATGTTCTTAATGTATTCTTTCAAAGATGGAAAATAAACATTTACATTACTGCTAAACAGCATCCAATATAGTCTTCTGCACACAACTGGAACTCAATAAATGTTTGTTGACTAAAAAGAACTGCATCTCTTTAGACATAAATTAAAGATGCTATATATTACACATATCTGAATCCTTGGGAATATTTACTATTCTAACATTGTGATCCATTAGGCAACGTTTACATAATAAGGACTTTTTTTGCAAAGACTGGTTTCTTCCAAACTGAGGATCATGATTTCTGTTGCTTCTTACTCTTTAGAAAAAACTTAGACTGATAGATGGGATCCCTATTTTTTAACCCTAATATTTTCCATACATTTAAATTGCTGTCCAGATAATTCTTCCATCTACCACCCTCTTTTTCCTATATATTATACCAGAATCACCAAATTTTTCCTTAGCGTAGTATCATAAAAATTCATCCAGAAGGACTCATCCAGTCCAACTCCTTCATTTTATAGGTATGCCTCAAATAATGTTGTAATAATAATATGATTAAGATGTTACGAACTATCTTCATCATAATATCTCCCTAATCTTCCTTTAGCTGCATTAGCCAATTCTCTAAGACTGAGCTTGCTCAGCATTCCCTCCATACATAAACCAATGTCGTCCTGATGAAATAGACTCCACCCAGGAGTTCTGAGAATAGTGTTCAAAAGGTCTGGAGAAGCCATCTAAATCTAACTATTAAAATCAGTTTATCAATAAAAGCATTATGAAATGAAGCATAAAAAACAAGGAAATACTTTAAAATCGAAAATATAAAGATAAGATATAATTTTTTTACCTGAAGGTGGAGGAACATCTGTAAGTAAAGAATGTACATCTTCCATGGCATCTGTGTCATCAATCTTAAAATAATTTATGATTCAAGGTTAAAATAACAAATAATACATAATAGTTAAGTGTAAAATAAAACCTCAAAATTCTCTTAAATGTTGAAAAACAGACAATTTCCTCATGAAATGATCATTTTTTTCTTCCACAGGTAAGACTTCTGCTTAGAAACAGAAGGGGTGATATATGTGGCTGGAAAGAGATACGACCAGCTTGTGAAAGAATCCTACAGTTAATGGGGTGCCATGGACAATTGTGGAGGAGAGACCTGTGTTATAACAAGGTAGGTTGGCAGCTGAATGGAAGATGGGTCAGAGAATAGAAGGAAAGACAAAAGGGTAACAGGGAATGAGAAGGTCTGGATGAGTTCTAACACACTCTATCAAAGAGAGTAAGTACTCATATCAACAGTACCACAGAATCACTGTACCTCAGAGGCCTTCTAGTTCAACTTACACTTTAAAAAATCCCTTCAACAACATACCTGACAAATGGTGATTTTCCTTAAAGAAGGAAAAGCTTTTCTTTTCCAAAGTACCCCATTCCACTTTAGAATAGCTCTAATCATTAGAAAGTTTTCCCTGACATCACACCTATGTGCCTCTTCAAAACTTCCATCCATCGCTCCTCTTGCTGTCTTTTGAAGGCAAGCAGAACAAGTTTAATTCCTCTTTTATACAGAAGGCTTATGATCTCTCCCTCAAAGTGATCTATTTTCTCTGTTCTCAGGTGGTCTATTAATATACTCCAAGTGACAATATTGATTTTATTTCTGCCCTGTTAATCTTGACCCAAATGCTAGCCACTGTTTTTTCTCTCTGTTCCTGAATTTTCCAACATTAGAAAATTTTTACCTATCCACCTCCTAATTATTGTGTTTCAGATTAAGATTTTTGCATTAGGGCAATCTAACTGCCAAGCAAAGGCAGATCTGAGAAAGTTAATATCATATCACAAGAAAAGGCATAAAGCACACCATGAATAAATTTAAGCTCTCCAGGAACTGACTAAACCCACAGAACGTTAAACATGTATGACACATAGATGGACCAATTTGCCATGAGTGTTATCTAGAACAGCTACAAATAAGAATGGTGGGAGCTAGAGAATGGTGATTCAAGTATGAAGGGCAAGGGAAAGTTTTCAGTTACCTACAAAGAATTTGATGTCTAGGTGTTTCCATCAGGGTGAAATATAAGCTCTATATGTACAAAGCATAAGTTGGTCGCTCTCCCAGAGAAACTGGTACACTAATGTAATAGAATATTATTGTGTGGTAAGAAATGATGGCCATAAATAAGAAAACATGGGAAGACTTATGAACTGATGAAAACTGAAATAAGCAGAATCAGGGAAACAATATACACAATGACTACAATGAAAAGGGAAAGAACAAAAATCTATCACTGTAATTACAATGACCAAACTTATCCCAAAGAAATGAGCAAATGTACCTCTGTCTCTCCTTTGCAGAAGCAGAGAATTGTGGATTCAGGACATTGCATATATTGCCAGACTCATTTATTAGGTATACCAGGCACTGAACTAAGTGCTTTATAACATTATCTCCTTTGAACCTCGCAACAACTCTGAGAGGTAGGCTACATTAAAAAGGGCATCGTTTCTATAGCAAGAAAAGTGATACTCTAACCTGATCAATTTTTATCTGGTACCACATATTAGGGAAGAAACTGATTAAGATAGAGAGTACCCAGAGCAGAGACCAGGATCATGCCATGTATGGATGGTCGAAGGAACTGGAAATGTTTAGCCATTGGGGGACCATGACAAAAGACTTTTTTTTTTGAATGGAGGGAGGGCTGTCTTCAAATATTTTAAGAGCTATTGAGGAATTGGGATCAAATCTTCTCTGCTTGGTCTCAGAGGGTAGAAGTATGAGCAATAAGTCGGAGGCTAAAGGAAGACAGATTTCAACTTGATGTAAGGAAAAACTTTTTTAAAATCAGACGGGTCCAAAAGAGCTGCCTCAAGAGGTTCTGGGTTCCCTCTCAATAGAGGTCTTCAATAAAGGCTGGATTATTTGTTGCTGATGTTGTAGTAGCAATTCTTATTCAAAAAAAGGTTGGCCTAAATAGCCTCTGTGATCCCTTCTAATGTTGAAATTTTGTGATTCTGGGAACTAGTAGCAATGAGGGGAAAGTACAGAGTCAGATTTAGGGTATAAATAAATGAAAAAGCATTTTAGCTGCTTAACATATGCAAAGAATTGTACTAAGTATTGGGGACACAAAGAGAAAAAGACCTCCTGCTCTCAAAAAGCTCATATTCTAACAGGTGAAGACATCATATGTAGGAGGTTTCAGTTAAAAGTGGGATGGAGACAGATGATAGTGCATTTTCAGTGTAATTTCCTTTAATAAAATCACATCAATTTTTTATATTGAACCATTTGATAGTGACCAAGGATTCTGGCATAGAGAACTTTCTTTTCTTGGGCTTAAGTAGGTATGGCTGTTGAGGAGGGAGGGCCCATGGCACCTGCAGAAGCAGTGGTGAGGCTGCACCTCCTGACAAGAAGTTACTTCCCTGGACAATGCCTGTTGGTGGGGAGGGGAAGGACTGGAATAGGGAGAGAAGATAGAAGGGTGGATGTGAGGAAAAACTTCCTAACAATTTTATCAGTCCCAAAGTGTGATGAACAACCTGGAGAAGTAGTGGAGTCTACCCCTTCCCCCTGAAAGTTTTCATGCAGCTGCTAGACCATTTGTTGGTGGTTTTGTAGAGAGGAGTCTTGTTCATGTATGAGTAGGATTATATGACTTCAGAAGTACTTTCTACCTCCAGGTTTTTCATGATTCAATGATACTGAGCTTTACAATACAACTCTACAATGATTACAACTAGCTTAGAAAGTTCAGATTCCTATTCTGCCTTTCTATTTCCAGTTTTATGAAAACAAACCTAAACAAGGATGATTCAATTGAAGTACCTGGTTTTATAGCACCAATAACATATTCAGTCATTTTGTAACTGTAGCACAAAAAGGGCCACTTATGATTTTAATAATTTCTTCCTAGTATTACTAAAATATAAACTGCTATACTGTCTTAGTACTTTAAACCCACTTTATAATATAAAACTGTTAGTGTTTTACCTCAATTTAGAAAACAATGAAAATAATTTGGACTTTTTTCTCCCAAATGTTTTTAAAAAACATAGCATAGCAGGAATACCTCTAGTACGAAGGCATCTTTTTTCCCATGTGAGAGATCCAGTTCTATAACTTCATCAGAACTTTCAGACTGAGACCGCAACAGTCTCGAACGCTGCCGAGGCTCTGGAATGGGAGATCCTATTATCTCTTCAGGTATTTCCTGAAATACAGAACATATTATATCACGTAATTTTCCATTTTCGATAACAGAGAAAAATAAAGTGGGTATAAATATTCCAATCAGAAAGGTTTTCCTTTGAGAATTTTCTTCATTCTCCATTAGCAATAAACACCTCCAAGGTAGGAGCCTAATAAATCCTCTCTGCTGGTAAAATTTAAGCGCTCAATCTCCACAGTAATTTATTATGCCTGGTTGTCTCTATTGTACTCATTTCAATTCAACAAATATTTATCAAGCACCTATTCTGGGAGAGACATACGAGCCCTGGAGAAAAAAAAATAAAATGAGGACATGAATGTGTTCCTTAGTTTTTTCTCTGTTACATGGCCACAAAAAATACCTGCAACCTGTTCAGCTGGCCTGCAAATACCATGCATGGGTCACAAGACAGACCAAGGAAAGAGAATGTATATTCCTACAAATCTATCACCATTGTATGAAAAACTCCAAGGATGTGGTACAAGTTATAGGATCTGAAAGGTCACTTATACATAAATAGGTACATATTTGTACATACATACATTATATGAAGAATATATAGATAAAAAAATTATTTGGGCAGTAAATTTTAAAATTACCTGTGTGTATCTTATGATAATTTATTTGGTAGTACTATTTGTTAGGAATACATGGCAGCAATATCTATGAAACTATTTGAAATCTGATATACTCTAACCTAATTTAGAATGGTTACTCTCTAGAACTAAGAAAACAATTTACACAACAACATATAAAATTCTTATCATCCAACACGATAGCCTATGTTTAGCTAGGTATCAGTTGGAAATCGATAAACAACACTGTACTAAGTGTGCTACTATGATGAAATACACAAATTTATTTTACCATGATCCTATCTGATAAATTAACAGTTTCCCAATTCTAAAATGTAAAACAAATAAAATAGATATTTCTGTTAATTTAAAAAAAACTTTTATTCACACCTACTAAAGACTAAGGCAGAAAAACTTAATGCAAATAAATCATTAGGACTGATAAAAGAGTAAAAATAAGACCTTAATTTATTAATTTTGTAACTGCATGGCCTAACGTGCTTGTATGTATGCACATTCCAGAATATAAATGTTGGAAGTAGAAGGGTCCATAGAAACCACAGAGTCTAACCCAGGGGTGGGGAACCTGTGGCCTTGAGGCTACATGTTGCTGTCTAGGGCTTTGGGTAGGGCCTTTTGAAAAAAATCCTTTTATTACAGAGATTTGTTCTATGAAATTTGGATTCAGTCAAAGGGTCACACTTGAGGACCTAGAAGGCCACACGTGGCCTTGAGGCCGCAGGTTCCCCACCTCTGGTCTAGTCTAACATTTTATAAATAAATAAAATGAGACCCAAAGGAGCAGAGTTATCTTGGTGAAAGAGAGATAGGAATACCTAGATACATCTGTACAAAACTGTAAAAAATATAGCTTGCAAATTATAACATCTTACAAACATTCAGTTAATATAACAGAATGGAAGAGAACTAGAATAGGTAAATACTTTTATTTGCCCAGAGGGCAAAGTATTGCTGTATATAGACATCAATACAAATACTTAATTTAAAAGGCCTTAATATCATGACCTTTGAAAACACCTACACAAGTTTAATAAACTTATGGGACTAATGTGTCTACTAGACACATTTTCAGGTTGGAACAACTGTTTCAGAAAAACACAAATACCAAGTGTCCAAATTACCTAGACTATATGTATATAAAGGTATGTTCGACAAAAAGCTATGTTCTACCTCCCTATTGTGACTTTTCTTAAAATCAGATAAATATTTATGCTCTAAAGATTAAAAATATAAAATGTAGTGGCCAAGAACTGGAAATTGAGGGGATGCCCATTAATTGGGGAATGGCTAAACAGGTTGTGGTATATGATTGTGATGGAATATTACTATGCTGTCAGAAACGATGAGCAGGTTGATTTTAGAAAAACTTGCATGAAATAACAATGAGTGAAATGAGCGGAACCAAGAGAATACTATGTATACAGTAATAGCAATATTGTTTGAAAAAAGGCTATTCTGAGTATTATAAATATTACAAAGGACCTATGAAGGAAGATGCTCCACCAGAGAGAGACACTGATAAATAAAAGTATGCCTGGTATGTTCTAACAACAACACTACTTGCCGCTACTGTGGCTGTGTAAGACCAATAACACTAGCACATGGGAGAGCTGCTAGCACAGGTTCTTTGATCTGCTTTTCTAAGGAAAGCAACTTTAAGGGGTTTACAATCTCACTTTAATTAAACATACATATATCATTCACTTAGCTCAGGGGAAAAAGGCAGCACCCTGAACTTCAGAGAAAATACAAACAGAAATTACAAGCAGAAATTATAAGCAGCAAAATAACACAAATCAACAGATAGGCTTCTATCTGTCAGCCAGAGCAATACATACACAGTTGTGAGAGACAGAAGCACCAACATCTGGGTTTTCAAAGCCGGGCAGCTCCTTAATGGCTACCCAAAGTTTCATCTGGCCAAATTACAAGAACAATCTAATAAGTGAGCCTTTAAACAAAATGTTAACCTCAGAGTATATATACGCTTCTTCAGGGTCAGAGAAACTCTCACACCTCTCAAGGGCTTCACACCTCTGGTGACCAAAGGGGTGTGGGCCTTCTGACAAACAAAAGCAAGACTCAATCTAAAGGCACAAGATTGCCTAAGTGCTGAGAAGCACCACAAAAGATAAAACAGTAAAAAAGTCCCACTTTGCTTGCCCTTACATATGTTGTGTATGTATATACACACAGACATACATACATATGTTAAATGGTGGCATTCTCTAGCTCTGAGTAGGGAGAGAGGGAGACAGTCGAAAGGTAAAATCTAACAAAAAAAAAATTAAATGTATGGGGGTGGGGGGGAGGTGTACAAATATGGCTTCTTATGCAAGCAAATTGTATGCTTCAATCTGCATTCAGACTCCATTGTTCTTTGTCTGGATGTGGATAGCATTTTCCATCATGAGTCGTTTGGAGCTGTCTTAGATCCTTGCTTTGCTGAGAAGACCTAAGTTCATCAAAGTCAATCATCACACAATCTGGCTGTTATTCTGTACAATGTTCTCCTGGTTCTGCTCATTTCACTCAGCATTAGTTCACAGAAGTCTTTCCAGGTTTTTCCGAAGTCCTCCTGCTCATCATTTCTTATAGCACAACAGTATTCCATTACATTCATATACCACAACTTGTTCAGCCATTCCTCAATTGATGGGCATCCCCTCAATTTCCAATTCTTGGCCACCACAAAAAGAGCTACTATAAATATTTTTGTACATGTGGGTCCTTTTCCCATTTTTATTAGCTCTTTGGGATACAGCCCTAGAAGTGGTATTGCTGGGTCAAAGGGCATGCACAGTTTTCTAGCCCCTTGGGCATAGTTCCAAATTGCTCTCCAGAATGGTTGGATCAGTTCACAACTCTACCAACAACGCATTAGTGTTCCAATTTTCCCACATCTTCTCCAATATTTATCATTTTCCCGTTTTGTCATGTTAGCCAATCTGATAAATGTGATGTGGTCCCTCAGAGTTGATTTGCATTTCTCTAATCAATTGTGATTTAGAGCATTTTTTCATATGACTATAGATAGCTTTAATTTCTTCTTCTAAAAACTGTCTGTTCACATCCTTTGACCATTTATCAACTGGGGAATGACTTGTACTCTTATAAATTTGACTCAGTTCTCCATTTTAGAAATGAGGCCTTTATCAGAGATACTGATTGTAAAAATTGTTTCCTAGCTTTCTGCTTCCCTTCTAATCTTGGTAGCACTGGTTTTGTTTGAGCAAAAACTTTTCAATTTAATGTAATCAAAACCATCCATTTCGCATTTCATACTGTTCTCTATCTCTTGTTTGGTCATAAATTCTTCCCGTCTCCATAAATCTGACAGGTAAACTACTCCTTGCTCTCCTAGTTTGCTTATAGCATCAGCCTTTATATCTAAATCATGTATCCATTTTGACTTTATCTTGGTATACGGTATAAGATGTTGGGCTATGCCTGGTTTCTGCCGTACTTTTTCAGTTTTCCCAGCAGTCTTTGATAAATACCAAGTTCTTATCCCAGAAGCTGGAGTCTTTGGATTTATCAAATTGTAGATTACTATAGTCACTGACTATTGTGTCTTGTGTACCTAACCTATTTCACTGATCCACCACTCTATTTCTTAGCCAGTACCAAGTAGTTCTGATTACTGCTGTTTTATAATACAATTTAAGATCTGGTACAGCTAGGACACCTCCCATTGCATTTCTTTTCATTAATCCCCTTGATATTCTGGACCTTTTGTTCTTCCAGATGAATTTTGTTATTGTTTTTTTCTAGCCCTATAAAATAATTTTCACAATCTCTTTTATTAAATGAAGATTAATATGGACCCAGAGCTTCGGACACATCTACAACTTTTGCAAACTCAGTGAGAAAAGGATAGATTCAATATATGATAATGAAAGAAGGAAATAAAATCCAAGTACTTTTTCTTCCTCCAAATCACTAGTACATCAATCTTAAGTAGTGACTTTAAGGCAGCAAGTGAAATGATAGTCAAAAGCTATAGTGTGTGTGTATAACTTCATGTTATATAGATATATTTAAGGTAAAATAATACAGAAATATAGGTAAGTATAAAAAGATAAAATAGTTTCATTATAGATTTTACTTACAGGAGGATTGATTTCATAGAGCTCTTTGTTCTTAGCTATTGTATCATTTATCTTTTTTTGCATATGAGATATATGTTGTTCATATGAACCATCATTTGGTGTCTTCCCAGCAATCTGGATACCACCAGGGGTTGGTAATGCTGTTAAATATACACCTGTTGCAGACTTGGGGAAAAATGGGCAGAAAAAGACAGAATGTCCCTTTAACAATGCAAAGTAAAAAAGAAATTTTCTGGCCCTCTGATATGTCCCAAGAAAGAACGGGTCAATTAATTTACACAAATATTATTTTAAAATTTAAGTTTAAAAAATCAAGCCTACATTAGGCTAACACTGTACTTGATTACAAAAATGAATTTTAAAAAATCCACCCACAGTACTTCTGTATTCCTCACAATACCTAGACACAGTTTCCTAAGGACCTAACAATCTAGTTATGATAAGAATTATGCATATATAAAACAATTAGAGAATAGTACAAAATAAATTAAATACTAACATGTGATGATATATGTCAAAATAAGGACAGCAAGAAGATGGCAGAAAAAGGAGATTTCATATTGCTTTTGAAGGATAAAATAAAATCCTTTTTTCTCCTCCAAATATTTCTAATTATCTAATAATTTTAATTTAAACTCAATTTGCCTTTATTAATCATTATAAATATCTAAGATACAATTAAAATACACAACAAATTTTCTTTACATACAGCAAGACAAAATCTTATTATTCAAGATTTATGTGTATTAACTACCAATATCTCTTCCTGACTTGATATACTGGACTTCGAATTTACGGTATGAAACAAATTTGGTACTCGTTAACTGAGGACGTACAGTTAAAGAACTACTTGATGACTTCTCTAAAATGAAAATTTCTATAAGATTCAACCATAGGAAACCTGAGTACAAGATGTGTAACCATAGTCTTGGGTTTCAAGTGACCAACTTTTTTCTGACATTCAGTTTATGTCCTCTTAACTTTAACTGTGATACAAGGCCAGCTGAGCCTGCCAGCAGTAGACTTTATTCTCCACTGACATCTTCATTATAAAACATCATTTTATAATAGGAATTAATGGAGAAAAAAAAGGAAATCGATACATGCTCCCTAATTTTCAATTTCTCACATTTCATTGAGTTAATGGACCAGATCTATTTCACTATACCTTCTATTGTTGACTATAGTGGTTTCCCTGAAGTATATGTGCTTCAACAAGTCCAGTTTTCTACCTAAGAAATGACAATGCCCCTCAAATATCTTATTAAATCATTTTTCTAGTAAAAATATAAAAAATAAAGCATTTAATCAAATTTTGTGACGAAGAAATGTCCATAAGAGGGGTGGCCAAAATTACTGACTGTCTCAGATAATGAGCTCCAAACATTAAAGCATCGTAAACATGGCCTTGGTATGGTTATGGCCAGTTGGCCACAACTTAATTGTGAGGTGCTGGGGGCCCCTATGATACTCGCGAACACTAATTCTTAGACCTAAGATTCAGTTTAAATTATCCCTAGATATTGGTATGGTAGTGTATGGACTTATTTCACTACACAGATCTAAAAGCGAAGAACTTAACCTACTACCTGAACAGAATCTACTACAACTATAGAATCACAAAATATTCAAATAAATTTAAACTTACTGCTAATCCCATCAACATATTTTCACCCACTGTAATCTGAATCCTTAGTCCAAACAAAGCATTCATTCCTTTGAGTTTCAGCTTATTCATTAACTGAGTATGCACTTCATATTCCATGAACGGCAACAAATTGCTGATAGCGGTAGCATTTGCTTCTGCTTGAGCTTTCTTTTTTAAGCGACATAACCTGTCAAGAAATGAATTTACTTAGTTAACATTGCTCTCTTCAACAAGGGAACAGAAGAATCTCAAAAAATGTTGAAATTTTATTAGTCAATTCAAGAAATATGAAATTTCTACTATGTGTATGCTACTTTGACATACCTGAAACACAAAGATAAATTAAGATATAATCTGTCTGTAAAGAGCTCACAATCTAACAGGAAAGAAAAGACATACACAAACATCACTTTCTTCCCTTCAAAATCTTGACCCTAGCATTAACCAGTTCAACTTCACAGTCTTCTCCCTGTGAGTCTCGTGCCCATCCCTTCCCAAACTCCAACCCCATGTTCCTCTCACAAATCTACTGCTCTCAGTCAGTTGTTCCTCCTGCTGTAGCTCCTGTTCAAATGCTGATAAATGCCAAGAGAGAAAATCACATTATCAGATGACAAAATCCCTACAAATTTATGTTATGTAATCTGAACTGGGCCCTCAATGCTGTACTCTAATCCTTTCACTCTTCCCTGAATGACCTTCTAATTCCCCTCTGGAGAATAGACCTCTTTTCAAGTAACCCAAGCCACTCTTCTGCCCCAAGTAGAGGACCTCATCTCATATTTCACTGAAAACACTGAAACTTTCCAAAGTGAGTACTTCCTCCACCCCAAATCTATAGTTTAAGTCACCTCAGCATCATTCACATTATTTTCTCCACTCTCATAAGAGATGTCACTTAAACTAACCCACACAAATAACTACTTTTTGGTCAGGTCTCCCCAATCCTTAAGACCCTTCAATCAGTTGTGCCATCCCCTCATGCTTTAATCCTTTACCTCTCCTCCTTTTCACAGCCAACACAGAAAAAGCTGTCTTTGCTAGATAGCACCATTTTTTCAACTCATGTTTACTGCTCAATCCTTTGTAATGCTGGCTTCCAACTTCATCCCTCAAAAGAATTTCTTAACAGAAACGTGACAGTCTTTTCTGTCCTCAAACTCCTATGTGACACTGCTGACTACCCTCCTCCTACCTATTCTCTCGGGTATTCTCTCAGCACTAAGTTTTCACGACACTTCTGTCTTCTGATTATCTCCTATCTGACTGGACCCTCCTCCTCAGACTCCTTTGGTGGATCATGATTTGTGTCCCATCCCTCTGCGTAAGCTTACTCCCTGGCTCTGTCTCGGACCCACTTCTCTCTCTACGTGGTCTCTCTCAACGAGTCTATTAGCTCCCATAGGTTCAACTACCATATTAATGAACAAAAAATTCTAACCTTAAATGTAATTTGTATGGGCTATGCTTAACATACAAAGAAATTAATTAATTCTCTCTTGCTTTGATAAACATACCTGGCTTGAATAAGACAACCTTTTCCTACAACTGTTGCATCAGTAGGAAGATCTATTGTTGTAAAAAGAACATCAGGAACCTTTTGCTTTCTGCAGCTGTAGCAATAAGTGAGGTGAGCTGGGAATGGCATATTCAGTTCATCATAAGGTATGTGGCAAAATCCACAACCAGGAGGTAAATTTTCTTCTTGTCTACAAATACATTAAGAAAAAAGAATTCTTGGGAAAAAAAAGCAGTATGCTTTTTAATTATACATGCACATCATATTACTACATGGACATAAACTAATTCAACATTCATGCTATTTGTTACAGTGAACCAAGCAGAAGGGATACCAACTACAAATAGCCAAGAGGCCTTATGGTAGAGGGTCAAGAGCCTTGGGCTCAGTCAGAAGACTTGGGTTGGAATCTTGTTTTCTGCTACTTTTTACCAAGGTGACTTTAAAGCAAAACGTTTCATTCCTCTGAAGCCCAGTTTCCTCATTTTCAAAATGAGGAAGCTGGATTAGATCACCTCAAAGGTCCTTTCTTCTAGTTCCATGACCCTTCAGGATTTAGGGCACCTAAAAATTCTCCAAGTGTTACAGGGCAACAAGCTAATATAACTGGAAAATAATATCCTATCAAACACATATATTTTTGCTAACTTTTGACATGATGTAGAATAGGGCCATCCCAAAGGTTTTTTTGATGTTTTAAGCTTTTTTTCTAAATTGTGATTACAGCATGTAGCAAGCACAAAAACAACTAAGGGGTAAGAAACAGAAAGTATTGCTTTTTTATTAGCTGACTAATACATATCCAGGAACAACTAAGTGCTCTAATCTAAGTGCTAGAGCACTGGGCCTGGAGTCAGGAAGACCTGAATTCAAATATGACCTAAGACACTCACTAGCTGTGTGACCCTGAGCAAGTCAGTTAACCTTTGTTTGCCTTCCTTTCCTTATCTGTACAATGGGGATAATAATAGCACCTTACCTGCCAGGGCTGTTACAAGGATCAAATGAGATAATAACATAAAGCCCTGGCTCACAGTAAGCACTATATAAATGTTTGCTCTATAACATATATGAGTATGATATAAACAATATAAATTATTATGCAGAAAAGTTTCTGAAAAAATAATCTTCTCCAAATACTTTAAAGCACATAACTTAAAAGAAAAACTAAGAAAGATAATTTGAAGTGAACAAAAAAAACCTCCTGTTGTTTTCATTTTTTCTTGAGCCAAATAGGGGTTAAGTGACTTACCCAAGGTCACGCAACTACTATGTGTCTGCGGCCGTATTTAAACTCAGGTCATCCTGACTCCAGGGTAGGTGCTCTACCCACTGAGCCTAAAAAGCCACTATTTTTAAAGCAAAGTTCTACATCAAAATCAAAGGGTCTCACTAAAACTCAAAATTATGCAAACACTGCTAAGACATCATTAATCTTCAATAACAGCACATATATTTTACAAATACAAATAAAAGCACCTTAAAAAACCTTTTGTTATCCAATGTCACTGTACCATTTACAGATTTATTTAAGAAGCATTGTGCTGCTTCATTATCATTTAAAATTCATTTACTCACTAGAAGGTAGGTCTAGGGATACAGGAGAGATTAAGGGTAGCAAGAGAGTCTCAAGTGCTACAGCTACTCCTCACATGGCACTCTCTCTCCCCTGCAGTTTATAATTAGATTAGTGAGTAATAGCTTAAAGTAGGATGGGGATTCTCCCCATCACTTAGCAAATCTCCATAATCTGAGTCCTAGAACAGAAGAACACCACAGTGGCATCAGGCAACAACTGGAATAGGATATATTCCCACATGAATATGGTAATAAATGAGTCAAAGCCAAAAAATAAAAAGGATCAAAATCATGACGCCAAAATTGTATATTAAAAAAAATTGCCTATGTAAAACATTTTCATTTTAAAGCCACAATTCTTCCATATTCCCTACACATGATACTTCTTCAGTCCCATGGACAACATAAGGGGGGATCTGTTCGGCACTTCTGATTTTCTCTGGGACATGAGGGGTTTGGTTGTAAAGGAAGCTTAAAAAAACAACCCTTAATTTTGTTAAATGGTGCACTTCCTAGGTTTTGGTGAACAGGCTCCCAGGTATAGCCAAACTGCTAAAACGTATAAAAAAAAATTCCAGGATAAAGCAGACTCTGAAGAGGATCTGTAGATAGTTTCAGACAAACTATAAAGTATCATTTCAAGTTTATGAGCTGTCATATCTAAACCGAATTATAAATTATTAATAATTTGGGGTACCACTCCAAAGTCTCAGCTGAGGGTGAAATTCCCTTCTTGGAACACAGAGCTAGATCATAAAAAAGCCTCCAGATTATAAGCCACTTTACATGAAAGCATTCAGTTATTAGGTTTAATACTCTGGGCAACTCTCCCCTTAGCACAGGTTCACCAAAAACTAGAGGAAACCAGGCCAATGCTTGACATAAGATGCCCTCATTCAAATTCTGTAAATTTCAATCCCTCTTAGCTAGGGTTCAGCCTCCTTTTTCTCCTGCAAAGCGATTGATAATACAATATCTTGTCTACGACCAGAAAGCACTCTTTACCCAAAAGAAAAATTTATAAACTCCTCTAATATCATCAATACATTTTAAAAAGTAAATAAATTTTAGCAGTAATAGTAATGTTTAAATAACATTCATTCAATTGTTGCATTCAATAGAATTTATCATTTACATATTTGCAAAGGAGTATTAGGACACAAATATAATCTTATTATATTGAGACAGACACTGCATTTATTAAAATGGAATGCTAACGAATTCATTCATTAGTATACACTAGTGCCAAAGGCAAGATTATTAAAATATACCCACCTGACAAATGCACTTGTGAAATCTATCAATATTTCCCTACTAATTACCTTTTTTCAGGGCTTTGAAATCCCTGGTCAAATTCCGTTAAAACAAAATAGTTTTGTGGTTTGAAATAAATAGGCCACCAAGTGTATGCTTTAAGATCTTTTTTGTTACATCCAGACTTTTGGTGCTGACCTATACGGCATTTAACTAGACAAGAAATTTTTGTTTTCTCTATTTGCTATACAGTTAGCAAACTATAGTTTCTATAGTATAGCAAAGACAACCACAGAATATTCCAATAAGTATACTAATGAATTCAATTCATTAAAAATATATGAGTTTTATACAACAGCTCAGTGATAATGGCAAACAGCCATCTCAGAAATCTCCAGTTCTGATTTCAATAAAAATAGTTCAATAACAGTATATGTTTGCTGTCTATTTAAAAGGAGTCAATAATTTCAGTCAACTAAAAAAAATTAAATTTCCCTTAGCATGGTAATAATGAAATTTGATTTTTAAAACACAAGAAGTTCAATTTTAACTATACTTAAATTCTTTACTTTCTATGCAATTACTAATATTATATCATGTACTATAAGTAGTAGGTGAATTAAAGAGTTTTCTTCAATTGAATGGCTTCATGAATGGCAGCAATGGAATGAACATATCAAAACATTTTTTTAAAAAATAAAATTATTCCTCAACAGTGGCAAAAAAGTACAAATTCTCTGGTTAGTATTCAAACATGTTACCTTATTCAAGCTGTTAGAAATAAAAATAATATATCTAATTTTGTGCAGAGTCCCATTACTTCTTTTGTTGCTGTTGTTAGTGAAAAATCAGTAAAGTGCTTGGTCCCGAATCCTGCACTGTAACACTGTAACCTACCCTAATAGAGAAGAACTATCCTGGCTCTGAGGAAAAAAATCAACCTCTCCCTTCTCTGACCCTATGGAAAAGAAGCCAGGCTGCCATGACAACCTTTGTTCCAAACAGCCTTCCACCGTGCCATCCTGAAGAAATCTAGGATTCAGTACAGCTGCCGTGCCAGATGCAGATAAAATACAGACCTCTTCACTACAAGAGAAAAAAACTACATGTTAATTTTAACAAGTAGCTCAAAAGGAGATGATTTAAATACAAGTCAACTTTTAAGACACTAATAAGTACTATATGTGAAAAATACTATCATCTTAAACAAAGGATTCAAAATCTAAAGAAGGAAATTTGTTTACCAAACAAGTAGAGGCAAGTGGAATTTTCTTTACTACCAAGCATTATTTATCCAACACAATTTATATAACAATAAGCAGTTTTCCTTAAAACTTGACAGGACAAAGAAGTATATAAATTAAAATATTAGCAATAACAATTTGCATTGTGAATTCAGTAAAAAAAACAAGCAAATTTAACTAAAATTTATTAAAATAATTCAAGAAAGTTCACTTAGCATAAATTCTTCTAATATTAAACTTCATTTCATTCAAAGTGAATAAAAGAAATATCAAAATTCTCTACCTGAACCATATTAAAGAAGGGTATATAATCTCATTGTCTTAAATGTATTAGGAAAATACAATTCTACAAAAAAATTAGGGTATTCTAGTAATTACATATTATTCAATTTAGGAAATAGACAAATATGAGCACTGCTAGGAAAAATGTATTTGGGCTTAATCTGAATGATACATAAAATAAATATAGGATCACAGGTCATGAATACATGAAAAGGTATGAAAAGTATCAAAGTATGAAAAGGTTATCTCTACTGATTTTTCGCAAGGTCACACTGCTAAAAATTGACATAGCTAGTATTCAAATCCAGGTCTTCTGATTCCAAATTCAAGATTCTTTCCAATACTGACACTACAAATGCATTCTAATGCTATGTAAGCACTATTCTGAAGCATCTCTATATTTGGCTTAAGATTTTGGCCTATTCAGAAGACAGAAGAAAAACAGTATGGCATTTAGAAACTCAGGTTATGATTATGATTTACCAAATACTAGTTGATTCACTGTAGCCCACTACAGCATGACAGCCTAATGCTTTTGCATGAGATTTTATTTCTTGTCTGATTTCTGCCCACCAAGCATCTCGAGTTTCTGGTTCATCTGAAAAACAAATAATAAATCAGTTTGTAATTTGGGGACATTTGTCCTATAAAGTGGCATATTAACTAAAGAAGTACAGAGTAAGCAAACTAAAAAGCATGGAGTACTGTCATAGAATGTGTTATGAAATATTTTCATATTTAAAGTCCAATGCTTTGTTTTATTAGCTTGGTTATTTTGTCACTTGTCTGAAAATAAATTAGTCCTATAAATTCTTCACTAGCATTGGGTCACCAAATAGAAACATATCTTCTTACATACCTTAAAAGTAAAGACACAACAGGTTCCAAACTCAAAACTTAGGCGTTAAAAATCTATGTTCCAAGAGAATATCTTATGTTTCACTTTCATACTGGTCAGGATTATGCAGATCTGGCACCTTTTTCTTTTTTTTAAAGCAAAACCAACAGATTTTGGAGGTGAGTATATAAGGAATATGCATTAGGAAATGGATTCTCAGTAGCTGTAGTAAGAATGATATACAAAACAGCCTAACAAAGTCCTTCCTTTCTGGTAAAAGATTTACCAATGTTAACTGAAAAGAAGCCATCATGGAAAGAAGTGGGACCTAGAGCAGAAAGAGGAGAAATAAAAGGCTAACTAACTAACCCAAAAACTTGTACAAAAAGAAAAATTAACACCAATAATTTGGTTAATTTGCAAAACGGGAGATTTTAATTATGACAATGAACTTTATTTGTCGCTCACTCAGAAAATGTCTTGATATTACAGAATTGTGCCTATCTTCAAGGCTGTACATCTTGCAAGTGATGACAAATAAGGTTGTTCAGTGTATACTCTTCAAAGAACTTTCAAAAGAGCTTTGTGCCACACATTTATCTATGTCACACCTTTATCTGCTTGCATTTAACTTGAACTAACCAGTGAGCAGCAGCTGCCAAAAAAACTCCTCCTTAATTATAGTAAAAGATGCTAGAAACAAAAAGAGACTAAAACAATATTGTTTTGTTTCCATGGCTGCTCTCATATATGAACAATTTGGCATAAGTTGCTAACTAAATCCCTCTTCTGAAGATCTTCCATATTAAAAAGTTATGTATCAACTCGATCCAAACATACATTAGTGTTTACTGTGTGCAGAGAACAGTAGTATTTGGTAGTAACTAAGATTCAAAAATTATATAATATACATATTTCCATTTAGGAATAATTATTTATGCCTAATTCTCAAAATACTTTTTCCCTCTCCAAAAAAAAATAAAATTAAAATATGCCTCAATTACCCAATGACAAAGAGTGAGAAGTAGTAGTATATTCGCTATTAGCAAACAGAAGAAATCAAAGCACACACACACACAAAAATTTAAGAGCTTTTTCTAGATTACACAGTAGAATATTATGACTATTTTTCTCCTTGGGAAAGAGAAGGGTGAGGCAGGAGATAAATCAAACAGAGACAAAGGCCAATGCCACAAAGGATATTAGCCAGAGCATGAATTTTAGTTTCTGGATATCTAGATTTATACAATTCCTTTTTAGAGAAAAAAAAAAAGAAAGAAATGCAGATCCTCAAGAAGTTGAAAAAAGGGTCAAAATAGGACTGAGAAAAAAAGAAAAACGGAGAAAAGGCTGAAATGTTGGAGCTATCAAATCAGTATTCTCTATGAAGAAACATGTGGGATAATTAGGTAGAACACTGTACCCATTAGATAAACTCTTCCTGAAACAAGATTTAAATAAATATACGCAGTGCATAAGCATATTTAATCAACATACTCTATGTCTCCTAAGATTTTTTTTTTATTCTCTCCCCTTTTCTACAATGGAATTTTAACATCTAAGAAAATAGGATTCTGGTGTCTAATTTAATCTTACTAAAAGTTCTAGGGGAAAAAAATCAGGAAGGGTAGTAAAAACACAAGATACGGTCATTAAAAACTACATGTAAATGAATTTTAACACAATGAATCATTTTAAATGCACTGGGGCTCTTATTTTTAAAAAGTGTAGGATAAAACTTTTATAATGCAAAGAATCACTGCAAAATTTATTTATGGCAAATATGGATTTTTACATAAAAGAGTTGCCTAAAGTCAAGCTATCTAAAATGACACATTATAACTGATTTTTTCAAAAAAAGATACAAATAAGATTTTTAAAAAATAAGATGTAAATTGAAAATACTGCATTTTAAGTTCGATTTATAAACCTGAATGTTACATTTTTAAATGGCTAGTAAATCTAAATTTAAAAGTGTGTGTCATTACTTTGATATATGTACACACGTAACACAGAATATATAAACACACTTAACTTACCTTAGTATTAATGCATAAAATCACCACATAATTAAACCAAACACTATGACATCATAAGTGGTTAATACAAAACACTGAATGCAGTGTGAATGCAGCATTCTTATTTTTCTGACAAATATAGTAACAAGCAGCCTTTATTTTGACACATGAGCCACACAATTCCACATGGGGATGCCATTGTAATATTTACAAATTTAGTAATGCTAAGGATTTACATAACAGAGGAGCTAAGAAAGCAAGATGGCATGTGTCACACTCCAAAGGGCTTCTTTAATTTTGTTTGTGGCTAAAGCAAAAGCTCAAAGAACAAAGGATTTGCAAAGCAGATTTAGCAGACAGTAGCCAGAAACAGTGGTATTTTGGCGCATGCTTGGATCAGGTGACAGTACAGACTGAGAACTATGGCAGCTCACTGAAATGGTTACAGAAAGTAATGGCCCTAGATTCTAGGTGAAAGCAAGGCAAGCATACGGTATGTAGCACTCAATCACAGGCTTTTCTAGTATAGCTAGTGGTTACTTTAGCAAAAATTATCTAAAACTTTAAACAATAAATTGGAGAAGATTAATTCTGAATCTATTATATCTGAGATATGGTAATTTAAAATAGTGAACTCATTTATTTAGTATTAAAGAAAAGTTTAATTTTGTTCAAAATCTACATTATGTTTAGACCACAGTGAGCTGTAAGATCCTTAAGTTAATGAGCGTCTGCCTAATTTACTAAAGACTAAAATTCAGAAAGATCTGGTATCCTAAAACTGAAAATACTAAAGTCTTAAAAGCTAAGAGTTTAATTTGTTTTTGCAGAAAATGTATTCATAAACTTTTATATGGGGCACAAATTTTAAGTTTAAAAATTTTAAAATACAACACACTGGAGCTACTAACATAAAAGGTAAAATAAAAGATGATTACGGCAATCACATGCCACATGTGAAATCAAGCAGAATTAGGGTATTTATTTGAAGCTTAATTTTGAAGGCATATGACTGAGATGAGTGGGAAAAGAAATTATCATAGGGACTTTTAGAGGTATAAGGCAAAGAAATTGCCTCAACATTAAACCACTTTCCTAACAGCGATTTACAATTTAATCAAAAGTAATGGGCAAATGCCAATACTTTTAAATAAAATTTCTTTTTTTCTAAGTATTCATGGTATTTTGTGGTTTTCTTCCATACAGCTCAAATCTCCTTATAGATTCCCCTTAGATTCTTCATTTCTTGATGTAGAGATAACTAAGCTATAATTCAATTACCTCATCTCTTTATTAGATGAAACATGACTAGATGGACAAAACTATGCTACCATTACAATGAGTTCAACTTTGCCAAAGTTGACTCTTTAGAATACAGCTATAATTGGGGTTTTAGCTTGACATTTTGGAAGAATCATCTTAAGCAATAATTTTGAAACTGATAATATTTTCTAACAAGATACCTCTCAGCTGAGCAATATGCAAATATACATTTATACTCTCCTTTTTTAGATAAGGCAACACATTTTTTTGCCATCATCCAACATTTATTAAATGGATGGTCAAAGAGGTAAAGTATTTATAGTTTGGGTTACTCACTCTGCCCTAAGGAATAATAATAATAATTTGGTTTGGAGACAAAAGGGGGAACTGACCAGTCACCCTATTCAACCCAATTTGGAAAAGAGCAAGGAAGTGAGAGATAACATGATATTAAGGGAAAGTTTACCTCTGAAAGAATGAATTCAACATAAAACTCAATTTAAAGGAAATGTATACACACTGCACTGGGATGAGGTGCCAAACTGTCAACAAAGAGCCAGGCTAGAGGGCAAAGTCACAAGGACGAGATAGTTTAGGATGTGATAGTTGGGGGGAATAATAGCATGGCAAAGTCTATGTGGATGACTAAAATATCTCTGGTACT
Source organism: Trichosurus vulpecula (assembly GCF_011100635.1). Taxonomy (NCBI): domain Eukaryota; kingdom Metazoa; phylum Chordata; class Mammalia; order Diprotodontia; family Phalangeridae; genus Trichosurus; species Trichosurus vulpecula. Next base: position 182,234,351 of record NC_050577.1, on the reverse strand, counting down.
TAACTGGATGAAGGAGTGCTTAGGACATTTAGTCCATTCAATAATCTTGTAATTTCATCTAAGAGATCATGGAAGAGTATCTATATAAATAAAATGATTTATTTTATTATTTATGAAGAAAAAATTCATGTATTATAGATGGTAAATTTATCCCATTTAAAAATTCTTTTCATGTAATATATATACATATAATACATACATCTCATTTTAATAAATATTTCCTCACATTCACGGAAATGATTTTCCAAAGGCGGAAAATCAAAAACTTTACAAATGCTCTGGTTTCCCTAGTATTAATATCACATATAGTGAAAGAAGAATTGCTTTATCAATGTATTCCTAAAGAGAAGTCCAAGACAACCTAACTTATTTAATAAATTCCATATACATAGCTGTGTAATAGTAAAAAGCAAGATGCACATTTTCAGCAAATGTCATTCAAAACTCCTTCAAATTAAACCAAATTCAATGCATTTAGGTTGACAAATGAATCTGCACATTCAAGGAACAAGGTTTATTTTCTTATAAATGAGCTAACTTATGTATGTCAGAATTCAGTACTATCATTTTTAAAGACAGACTTTTTTTGAATGCTCTTTTTTCTACATTTTGCCCTTCAATATGGGAGGGGGCAGAGAGAGAGCTGCTAATATTCTGGAACAATATTTTTCAACTTAAGATCATTCATTTAAATTTTTTCTCTATTGGTCCAGAAAGTGAATAATTACATTTCAATAAGACAACAGGAATAGTGATCAAATTAAGGTGAGATGTTTCCTAAATCCCAACATCCACACTAATATGTACTTTAGGAGAGATTTCAAAAATCTCTTTCAAAGCACCAGAAAATCTATCTAAATGTATTCTATCTAAATATAAAGACTAAATGTTGCTGACTGTGGAAGTTATGATATATACTTTATTTAAAAAAAAAACTTTAAAAGGCTAGAAACTGTTAATTATAAACAGAGAAAAGAAAACCCTAAACTTCTACTCCCCACACCCCAAAGCCCTCTCCAATAAAAAAGGCATTTTTTAAGCCTTATAATCATCACTGTAATTTGTGCCCATCCCCTAAGAAAACCTGAACTAGTACAAATCTTCTAATGAGCCAAAGAAACTGAAGATTAGCCCTGTACTCTCTCAAAACTATTAGTAAGTTAAAGTTTCTATTCACAGAAAAACTTTCCAATAAAACATTCCAGGTATCATGATGGCCTAACCCATTTGACATATCAGAGAAATGAAGTCTCAGAAATTCAGAACTCTGAGGTTTTTTTTATGATTTTCTTTTAAAAAATAACTTTGACACTTCTAGAAGATTGAAATCTTACTGAAGTCAATCCATATGTTTTACTGGATCTTTGTGTATTCGCTGTGTATGCTTAACTTCAAGTTCAGCACATAGCAGATGCTTACTACTTCTTCAATGTCACTCTCATTCAGACCTAGATGCTTTGTGCCCCCTACCTCAGTGCCTCTTTATGCTGTCAAAGTCATTGCCCACTTCAAGCTTCTGTGCATAACTGGAACAGAAGGCTGGCAGACAGCCAAAAGGGTGTCCAGCTTAAAATCTCACACTGACTTTTCAACAAATTTGAATCCATTCTTGTGTTTTCATTGCTACTATACTACCTATCTATATCTATTTTCATTAGAAGAGATAAACCAGCAAATGAAAACCAATATGAAGGGGTACACAAGGCAAAAACTTCATCTCCTATCACTGTTATTTCTCCTAATTATTTCCATTCTAGTACTACTATTCCTTTTGGTCAATTCTTTCTTTACCACCCCATACAATTAGCCTTGCTCAGATTCACTCCTATCTAATATCACCTTCCTGAAACACAGGCTGAGAATATGAAGTCTTTCTGTTCAAATAGGATTTAAAATGTAGAAGAAAAAGAGAAGAATGGCTTAGGCCTTTTTGAGAAGTAGACTTAGAACAAGCTAGGAGCAGCCTCCTGGAGTTATTAAAAGAAAATCTTATTTATGTCATTTTTTACACCAACTTGAGTTTCAAAGACCAAGGAAGAAAATAAAAGAAAAAAGTTAATTAGAAAAGAAATTCTGAGCAAAGAGAATCCAGGATACTGTACCTGTGGACTAAAAGAGTAGAGGTAAGCTCTCTTCTGGCTAAAAGAGACAAATAACAAAAAATATAGTTCTCTCATGCAAAAATAGGGAGGGAAAAGACAGAGAGCTAATAAAAATCAGCATTTTACTCTGGGATTTTCTTCTCAGAATAAACAGAAAGCAATACAGGCAAAGTTTCTAAGTTTTGCACTGAGAATAGGGCAAAAACTACAAAAGGTACATAAGCAACCTTGCAGCAGGGAAAGGAAGACCACAAGGAATCTCCTTAAACAAAATGAGTTCTATTAGGTAACAGTAATAACTAAAGAATGTAAAAAGGTATCAAACTGTACTTCAGGGGAGTTCATTAAATCTTCATCTCAATTTTATCTTCTTTTAAAAATATACATGATTGGCATGCTTTATCTTAACAAATTTTTTTTTACAAATTAAGGAACAAACATTAATGTCTGATACACACTAAATGCTTTGACTTCATCATAAAGCCTTGGGAAAAGCCTAGCTGGTTGTTCCATACAGGTTAGGCTTAACTATTTACCTGGTGACAGATGAGTTCTTTACAAACCCAAAGCCCCATGGCAAATGGTACCTATCATCTCAAATTCAAACTGCTCAGTCTGCTATCTCGGTTTTCCAGCACATGAGCTCTCCTCCTCTACCCAACCTTTTTCACTCACAACATAAACCTTCGGCACTACTCAGTTCAATTGTTCCCCTTTTTGCCTTCCAGGTAAACCATACTCACTTGTAAAACCTGACTCATGTTCATTTTAAATTTCCCCAGCTGGAGTGCCCTTTCTTCTTGCCACCAATCTAAATCCTATACTTTCTTTAAGCCTCAGCTCAGTCCTAACTCCTTTACAAAGCCTTCTCTTACTAGTTCATGATGGTCTTTCTCATTTCTAAATTCCTACAATACTGTGCCACCTAACATGATGCTTTATTCTAGCTATTCCATAAATACTTATTAATTAACAGACTGTAATATAGTGGATAAAAGTCTGGGTTTGGAGCCAAGAAGATCTGGGGTTCAAGTCCTACCTTTCACATATATAGGCTGTGTGACCCTCAGCAGACAAGTTAACCTCACAATGCTCCGGGAAACTCTCTAAGACCGAAGCTACAGAAACTGTAACCTTTGAGTTGGCAGAAGAAGTTGCTCCCTGGGAAGGAGATCCCCAGACTCATGAAATCACAAACTTGGTCCAAAACAAAACAAAACTAATCCATCAATAATCAATCCCATCTAGAATAAATGGCTTATGTAGTTTTGTTTTTAAATTTCTTTCACTTCCTTTACAATACCTAATATAAAGTTGGACACATAAAATAATATTAATAACATTGCAATACTTAAGGATCCGGGATTTTGCTAATTTAGGTATTATCTCCATCAAAGTATATTTTAACTCCTCAACTCTATAGTAGACAGTCTCTAGTTGCTATGACAAAAAACATCACCTGGTAGTCAAGACTCTGATGGTAAGCCTCTCTAAATTTAGAAAGATGCGTCCTCAGGTAAGACACTCCCAGACTTGTCGTCCCAATTTGTGTGAAGCCTTTTCGACTTAACAGAACCTGTTAGACTTATTACTCTAAGGGGAATGTCTCCAAGGACCCAGGTCGACTACACAACAAAGCTTTATGGAGCAATGTTTCTACTAGGAGCACCACACATTTCCAGAGCATTTTACAAAGCACTGTCATCAAAACTATCCTCCAAGGGAGTTAACAGGAGTATTGTCTCTATTTAATAGATGAAGAAACTAAAGCCAAATAGTATTACAGCCATGTTTTTGGCTCAATTTTCACTGTTGCTGTTCTAAGGTCATCGCATTTTGCTACTTGCTAAGTTGATGGACTCCGTAACAGGAGAAAGACTTTGGGCTAAAAACCTGAATCTTCTGCTCTCTCTGTACTTTCAGCTCCGATCAGGTTTGCTGTGCTTATCATTCCATTTTCAAACCTTTGTTTCTGCCTTTTCCTCCACTACAATACTGGAAACTTCTACCTCAACCTCCATGTCTATTTCTGTCAGGACAAGATTCTGCACCTAGCTTCCTTTCTTGATTTTTTTCATTTTTTTTTTTTCCCACTACCTAGATTGGAAGATCAAAGAGAAGGAAGAAGAGGTTCAAGACCAAAACCAGGATCCACAGAAGCAAGCTAACCTCCTCCATCAGATCACTTGCTTGGCAGGAGAGCTGACAATATCAGCATTTTCAATAGTTAAGGAAGGGAGGTCAGAAAGGAAATATTGTGTTTCTCCAAGAAAAGAGATTTCCTGACCCTCTACCCCTGCTCAGCACCCTCCCCCAAAATACAATAAGTTTCATTCCTTCTTTTTCGCAGTTTTATCCCCCAAAATAAGAAATTTCTGTTTGCACTATTAGTGTAGTTTTTATAAACTAATGAGGGAATGGGACAAAAGAAAGCAGATGAAATTATTAGGAACCACAAAACTCTCAAGAGATTTTACACCTAATAAAATCTATACTAGTAAGAAATTAAAAGATAGTCAAGGGTTGATATCTATAAGCATGGTCATCTACATAGATACACATCCAAGCAAACTCTAACATATTCATTACAAGTATTGACAAAATTTAAGGTTCCTCCTTCCATTCTGATGTTTCTAAAATCTGTGGTTAGAAATACACACTTGTCATTCTTCAGCATGTTAAAACCAAATTACTAAGCAGTTTGGTTAGCAAAACTTCCAGTAACATACTGAATTAACTGTTAGCATTTATTTACCTGATGCTTACTAACATGGCCAACTCCTGTTTATCTATAGGAATATATGACATACATACTCCAAAAAATCTGTCACAAAGCAATGGCAAAAACATGAAAATAAACAAGTAATTTATATGTACTTCTGAAATACAACTTTCCCCAGCAGACTGGTATACAGAACCACTAATTTTTTACAAAGTATTTTTCATAAGATGACTATAAAAATTATTTTGTATTATCTGAGCACATCACCAATTCAGCAGAAAGAAAGCTTTATGAAACACTTTAGTCAAAAGATTTTTGTATATAAAGGTTAAAATTAAAGTCATCTTTTAAAATTTTCCTATTTTTACCCAATTTATATTCTATTTACCTCATCACCTAATACTTGTCTCATTTGCTTTAAAGTTACTTGATTACTGAGACAGCTTCATCAATTAATTTTTAAATGGTAAGATATATTGCTTCTTACAACCACTGTTCTCCCAAGTTCTACAGTAACAATTATGACCCCCTTAATTCCTTTAGGACTAGCATAAACTAATTTTTTACAAAGTATATTTCCCTTTTTTTCCTACTTTATCCAAATGTCATCATAGTTGAAAAGACCACCCCACTTGTCCAAAAAACATCATTACAAATCCTAGCCATCTTTGTTCTTGCCAGATTTTCTAGCTCTTCAAATTACATACTGGTTTACTGACTCAACGTCCACAAACTGTTTCTGCCTAGTCCCTGCACTCATGGTCCTCATCATGTTCTTGGACCTTTAAAATTCTCCTCTCTTATAATTCTCTTCTAGTGTGAAACAAACTTTTAATCCTATTTCCTCATCAGCCATTTCAGAATTTTGAAGGTCATGTTACCTTCTTAGGTGTTACCTCAGTTTTCTCTTGACTGTGGGACCGTTGTAATCCATTCTAGATTAAAAATTCTAAAAATCAATTATTCCCAGTATTTGAAGTGAGAAAAGAGAAATCCTAAAGATCTGGGTGTTATTTCAATGGAAAAATAATGTAATAAAGTAATATGTTACTATCAGGTTAGTACTTGCTTTCTAACATGCAGAGAACAGATTCTCATGAATGCAAATAGAATGGAATTCTGCTTCACTGAGATATACATTTATAGGTCGTCCTGTGCCCTAAGGAATTTTGCTTATTAAAAACTAATCTCCCGCTTCTCCAAGTGAGTTCATCTTGACTGTTTTTTTTTTTTATGCCTCTTAATCTAGAGACTACAAGCTCTTGAGTAATTCATTGAATATTTTTTTTAACTTACATAGATCAAAGGATCATAGACCTTAGAGAATGGAAGGGACCTTACACATCATCCAATTCAACACCCTCATTTTATAGAAGAAACTGAGGCCCATAGAGCTTGACTGACTTTTCCAAGGTCACAGAGTATTACATAGCAGAGGCAGGATCCCAACACAAGGGATGATTTCAAGTTCAGTGCCCTTTCTTCTTTCTCTTAACTGCTTTCAAAGATACTGTAAATTATTTTAAAAATTTCACTTTTGGGGTTGTTTTAAATGTACAGAAAAAAGTTTTCTTATAAATGTAAACCATAGCACTTCCACAAAGATTATTTCCTTTGCTTCTTAAAACATGCTGATGAGACAGACGGGAAAGAGCTTCTGTCCATTTTACAGACAAGTAAACTGAAGTTCAAGGAGGCTCATGCCTTGAGATCCCCGGCCAGTGCAAGGTAAGTCCAGAAAAGAATTAAGGTCTTCTTTCTCCTACTTCAACAAGGATTCTTTCCACTAAACCACACTGACTCCTATGTTTTAAAAATAGCATATTCTAATTGGTCATTACTGAATAAATTCAGTTTTATATTTTAAATTCCTCATAATATTTAATTCATGATGAATTTAAATAAAACTCTTTCCACTGAAGCCTTAACAATTTTTTGAAATTAGAAAATGCCATCTATTATGTATTTAACTATTTTTATGCTAATCAAAGTGAGAGCATGCTAGCAAAAACTCAGACAGGAAACCATTTTCCTAAAGATTTGCCAATGAATGCAGTCTAGGCTTGCAAAGGTTACACCTGATTACAATTTTCCTACTAGACTGAATTTAGGCAAATCTGCATGATGAATAGGCAATCTGTGTAGCCTACAAGTCATACATGCATTACTTACTTCAGATTTGAATCCTGGACTCCTAAGACAAAAAAAAACACTCTTCAATAACGAAAAGATTATGGGACATATTCTAATATCCTATGTAAGAATTTTTACTGATACATTTTGACATATGAAACTAAAAAACTAGATAGGATCTTTAGGTAAAGTACCAATTTATGAAATGTAATCATGACATAATTTTATTACTTCATTTCTTCTAAGGAAAAAAAGGATGATCTACATGTCCTATTTTAAGTGTTAGTGGAATATCAAATATTTACTAAGATATCAAGAACAAAAAATATATTCATTTTCATTCTAAACAATATTATCAATCTGTGAAGTTATTTTTCTTCTATTAATTTACCTTAAGACTACAGGACAGATTTTTCACTCTTACAAAATATGTTCCTAGGTAAAATTTCCTCAAAATGAAAAAGGAACCTCCATTCACAGAAAAAAAAAAAAACAACCAAAAACACTGAAGGAATACAGAAGGATTTAGTCCACAATATTTCTGTTCCTGATTTCTCAAACTTTTGTTTACTTCTGGAACAGTAATCAAATTCTTACAGTGCTCAATTTTTTAATGTTGCAAAGAACATTTGAAATAGTAAAAACTTACTTCTATTTTATATTCTATTTTAAAATAATAAAAATTGGTATTTCAAGTACATAACATCTTTAATATGTGCCTAAAATATGTTAACATATGCCTAAACTTATGTTTTATTTTCAAAAACTCATATACTTGATGCAGAGAACACCTTAAATTTCATTAAATATAATTTAAGGATACTATTCTGAAAACTGTATATTTAAGAACTAAACAGTTTAAATGCTTTTTGCTTTCTTTTGGTTAATGCATATGAAAGAATCAATTCAACCTTAACTGGAAATCCTGATTGAGTTTGAGCTGTGTTAAATCCCATTGGGATTTTCAAGTAAATTATTTTTATATCTACTCATTTTTTTAACCTATTGAAAAGGTGGTAACATTTATAAAATAATCAAATGAATAGGTAAATAATCCTAATTTAGACCTCAAGTAATAAAATAAAAGGCCTAGCCTTTTCAGAATAAAATTAGTTAAAAGTTATAACAGGCTTTTACTTTAGATTCTAATCTTGCATTTCTGAGGAAAGCTATAGGCGATGTATGTGGGTGTATATATAAATTATACATATACATATATACACATATATGTAGTTATACTGCAAAAATTAACATGTTTGAATTTGCACTATACCTAGTTAATCAAAACATTTCTAAAAACTTCACTGAGCTGCCATAATTTTTGTCAGCATATGTAGTACTGAATGACTAATAAAATACCTGAATTGAAACTATTCCAGTCTAGCAGTTTGTAAGATCTTGTGTTACCCATAATTCCGACAAAGGCTGAGTTCAAAACATCAAATTAGTAGATTAGTTTTAGGAGCAGAATAGTAGAAAATAAAACACTACAAACAAGAACATAATTGACAACACCATTCCACGGGAACTGGAAAGACAGACAGTAAAGTTAATAAGAAGTTGAAATAGAAAGGGAAAAAGGCGCATGCTATAGCAATCTAAAAATTCCTCTATGAGGAATACCTTAATATTCAAAACCACTCCATTTTTCCCTTTGCTATATATTCTAAAATACTTATTTTTACCATGATTTTTCTCTATCTTAACATTTAGTGGGTAGGGAAGGGAGGATTAGAAAGCAGGGAGAGTAACAATAAAATACTTCCAAAATCACGACTTCATAAAGTTGTATTGCTATCTTCAGAATAAAACCTTCCTTTAAGTACTGCCTCCAAAAAAGTTCCTACGTTCCCTGGTCAAGATAAATCAAAAAGTGGCTTCGAAAATTTTGATAAATTAATTTGAGAGTGCAAACAGAGCACCTGTTAAAATAAGCCCATGCATCTCAATCTACCATCAGTTTCTCCCTTAATGGTTATCATTAATGTATGCTAATAAATTCAGATAATCAAACACATTACAATCTTTTGAACTTTTTTAATCTTTTTAAGCTTTTTTCAGAAAGGAAGAATTTTAATAAGTATTTTTGGCACTTACTTAAAATTCAATTTACTATCCTTGAGTACGCATTCCTTTTATAATGCATAATAAATGTTTACATCATTTAAATAAGTCATATTTTAATCAAAATAATTTTCAACAGAAACTTGTACAATGAACATGTGTATACTTAATTTCCATTTAGTGTGTTTTTTTAATTTAAAACCTAATTCAAGTTTTATTTTTAAAAATTTATTCACTCTCACAGGGCAGAGAGGCTAGTGGGAGGTATTCTAGTTTCAAAACAAAAAAAAAAAATAAACCCAGGATTCATATTATGCTGATTTGACAGCCAAAAAATATTTTCAAAGGAAGAAGAAAAGCCATCAGTGATTTGATGGTCATTAAGACAAGATAACTTAGGGATGATGTTTGCTGCCTGGGTAGATCATACCAAACCATAGTGAGAACAATTCTTTAAAAAAAGACTTGGCCCAGGACACATGACAATGCCTTTCACACAACAGGCACTCAATAAACATTTCTTCAATTGAATTGAAGCTATAAACACAATACTTTGGCTTACGCATCTATCATACACATAAGTTGCTCTCCCAGACTCCACAACTTAATCAGAGCACAGGATGGTAAAACATTAAAACAAATATTTTTAGCTTAAAGAAGATTCCAACCAAACCTGTATTTATCCTTAAAAAACATTCTTATTGTTTCTCTGTGGCTGGGTGGTAAATGTTATCTAACAAAATGTTTGAGTCAAAGTTTTCATGTTGATACAACCAGTGATTAGCCTGTGGTCAGCACAGCAAGTTTTATAAGATCTTCTAAACTCAGATTTCCATTGCTTTCCCAAATATACAAGGGCATAAAAATACAGATTTGAAACTTACAATATAACCAGAAGTACCAATCTCTTTAAGAGATATTAGTATGATAAATTATCACTCTGGATTTTCTACGTGCAACAAATACTTAATACTACTTAAAGAAAGATCAAATAATGATCTCTAATCTTTCTTCCAGTTCTAACACTCTGAATCTAAGTCTTAACTAGAACAAAGGAATAGAAAAAACAGAACAAACAGAAGGGGGTAGGAGGGAAGAGAAGACTGATGCTTTAAAAAGATGCAGCTGCCAACCTTTAAAGCTAAATAATCCTGGCTCATGCATGCACACCCAAAGTAAATATCACTTCTCTGAAACCTTTTTTTAGAACTCCAATGCCCAATACAAAAATTTACATGTATATAATTTTCTAAGTATTCTTACTTTGCTTATCTGAAAATTAAAAATGACCAGATAACAGTGAATTACTACTAATTTAACTTCCGAAACCAAGACATCAAGCAAAAAGGATTTTAACGCTCTTGGAAAAGAGAAAAACCAAACAAAACTCATAGGTAGATTGTGTTTTTCACCTGAGAGCTTCAAAACACTTTACTTTTTTTATGGTGTCATTATATGTGCTCATGGAGAGGCTATGAGAACTGACAAGTAAAAAAAAAAATAAGGAACAGTTAATATATACCAAGTGCTACATATACATGGAGAGAAAGAGAGAGATACTGACATTACATCATAAAAAATGTTTAACCTGGGTAAGAACATACTTCAAGCCAATGGCAGAAGAAATAAATATTCAGAAGATTTTAGAGGTTCAGGAAGGTAATTGTTTTATATTTTGCTAGTTTACAATTTAGAAAAATTCCCTGTTAATATCTAAACCAAGTGCCTGGAATTACTGAGGCTTGGCTGTCTACTTCTTTTGTCCCTTTAAAATTATGACCCAGGACTATGAAGAAAAAAATATCATTTTTTAAAGAAATATAAATGAACTGCTACATGTAGCAAACATGAACACCAAAGAAATATAAAAAATGTTTTGAAAATTCTTAATTGTACTATAAATTTACATACATATATACTTTTCCAATTAAATTTTAAAACACCTCTTTAAGTAGGAAAGGAACTACTTAAATATGCAATTTATAGATATTAATTGTAACTGGTAATGATAACTATGGCCAAGCAGCTAATGGCGAGATTTTATCTTTCTAGCTTCAAAGTTGTCAACCATAAGGGTCACCCTTAAGATATCTTCTTGGCCCAAATTTAATACAAAATAAATGAATGTATTTTTAACAATGTGTTTAAAAAGTCCATCTTTTAAAATATATATAAATTAATGAGATGGTTAGAAATATCTTTAGGATAATACTTTCTTGTAAATCTACTTTTTAGAGGATTTTAACTTTAAAAGTGCAATACAATTTATAGAAATCATTTTAAAAATCTAAACTAAACTTAATAGAACATTTTACAAAACAATTTTCCATTTTTCAACATACCAGGATTGTGGATGCGATCCAAAAGCTTCACAGAGCGTGCACTAACAACACCTCCAACATGCACAAGAAATCCAGGAGGAAATGCCGTCAAGGTAAAAAATGGAAATTCCTAGTAGAAAAAATGGGGGGTGGGAGGAAATTCAGTAAATACCTTGTAAAGTTTCAATAACATGTCAATTATGTTATTTATCCTGTCCACTGAAATCATAAGCATGCCAGTTATAGATATATTTTTTAAAAAAAATATATCCTGTATTTCATTTGTAACTTATCAGTAAGTTAAAGCACTTAGATGGCATAGTAGATAGAAAGCAACGGACATCAAAAAGGCCTGAGTTCAAATTCCAATTCAGATACCTTCTCACTGTGATCCTAAACAAGTCACTTAACCACTCAGGCCTCAACCTCAATTTACTCATCTAAAAAATGAGGGGGTGAAGAGGAGAGGAGGGGAAATAAAAGCACCTATCTCACAGGATTGTGAGGATCAAATAAGATAATATAAGTAAAGTACTTTGTAAACCTAATACTAACAGAACAAACTATTATATATAACAGTGTTTCCATGGAGAATGCTTTCAGAGTTCCTGGGATTCCAAGTATAGATTTCACTCCCACTACAGCCCTAATAATCAGGGACTCCTTAAAATCCAATTATCTCTCATAACCTTGGACAAGGTCTTTAGTAAAGGTGGTCGTAGAAGGGAGAAAAAGAAGTGAGGTGAGTCTCTAACTCAGAAATGACAAATACATGGGAAATTTCTGAGAGAGATGGGAATATGGAAGAACAGGACCTAATAAGTGCATGTTTTCTATGGTTACTGAATAAATATGTACTAACATGTACTAACACCTTTTCTGAAGATCACTGATCTGAAATTCAGCTTAGAATTAAAGATAAAATAAGAAAAAGCTTCTGAAGGTCAAAAAGAAAGTCTGCATTAATAAACCCATGACATTTATTCACAAATTATTTAATGCTTTGAAAACCCCAGGATTCACTCTGTGACAAAGGCCTGCTGTTTTTAACACCAATATTCTTTTAGTGATATTTTATGGTTAGAAGAAAGAAAATATCAGTCTCTGAAGATTCAGGAAGTATGGGGAAGCTAAAAGGCAACAGAAAGGCACATGGAGACAGTGAGTCCACTGCAGCATATTACCAACAAAAAACTGAATGGAAGAAGTGGTATACAGTCCTAGAGATGTATGACCAGAACAGAGGGTAGATCAGTTATAACACAAGGACAAAAGACCTTTGATGGACAATCTATGTGCTTCATTAGTTACCTACTCTAACCTTTCCTGCCCCCCGACATTTTTGGTGGTCTCCCTGTGGAGGAATAATAATAATTATATAGCACTTTAATGTTTGCAAAATGATTTAAACGTTATCTCATTTAGTCCTCGAAAAAACCCTGTAAGGTAGCTACTATTATTATCTTACAAATGAGAAAAACTGAGACTGAGATTGATTTGCTATCGGTCACAAAGCTAATATATGTCTGAGGAAAGATCTGAACTTGGGTCTTCTTGATTCCTTGATTCTTGATTCCAAACCCAGGACTTTATCCACTATTACCTATTACAAGCATTTATAAGAATAACTGGATAAAACAGTCAGGATGAACTAGAATCTGCACTTCTAGAGGCATTACTTCTATCAATTGGATCCCAAGTACCTCAAAGTATCAATATACTAAAAAGGAAACTTAAGCATCACATTTTGGAAAAATCACATTTTACAGGGGGTCACAAATTAAGAAGTAGTACCTAAATAATCTAAGAAATTTCATAAGCAATCTAAAGAGGTGTCACATAGTGTCATACAGCAAGGGTTCTTAACCTGGGATCATGGACCCTTTAAAGGGGTATGTGGATAGATTTCAAGGGGTCCATGAACTGGATGAAAAAAAATTACTTATTTTTTTCACTAATCTCTACCTGAAATTGAATAATTCCTTTAATTTAAAAATGTTATTCTGATAACAGGTCCACAGGTTTGAGCAGACAGCCAAAGCCCATGACTCAATAAAAAGCTAAGTAAGAACCCTTGCAGAGAGAAACAATCTATCACTATTAATTTAGGCTGCCCCTTTAAAGAAATAACAACCCAGTGTCTATATCTAAGGAGAGAGGCAATGTGATATAATGGAAAAGGCCCTGAGCTTGGAATTCTAAAGATGGGCCTGGTTCCTCTCTCTGACAATAGCAGCGTGACCCTGGCCACACAGTAACTACTCTATTAACCTCCTCATGTTTAGGAGGGTCAAATTAGAATGTTTTTTTAAGGCACTTTGTAAAACTTCAGTTTTCAAAGTGATATATAAGTAGCTACTATTGTTGCTGCTGCTATTAAAAAAAAGTCATTTCTCAGGTCTTAATAATAAAAGTTAGCATTTTATAGTGTCTTAATGTTGGCAAAGTATTTCATGCATGCTAACTTATTTGAGTTCTTCAAAGAAAAAACTCTTTGAAGAAAGTTTCTCTGATAAAGGCCTCATTTCTCAAACATAGAGAGAAATGAGTCAAATTTATAAAAATAAGAGCCATTCCTCAAAAGATATGAAGTTTTCAGATGAAGTAATCAAAACTATCTATAGCTATATGAAAAAAATACCCTAACTTACTACTGACTAGAGAAATGTAAAATAAACTAATTCTAAGGTACTACCCCATACCTATTAGATTAGTTAATAGGGAGAAAAGGTAAATGACAAATGTTGGAGGGGATGTGACAAAAAAATGGGACACTAATCCACTGCTGGCAGTTGTAAACTGATTTAACCATTCGGAAAAGCAATGTGGAACTACGCCCAAAGGGCTATAAAACCATGCATACCCTTTGACCTAGCAATACCACTACTAGGTCTGTATCCCAAAAGAGATAAAAAAAAAAAAAGGAAAAGGACTTATATGTACAAAAATATTTATAGAAGCTCGTTTTCTGGTGGCAAAGAACTGTAAATTGAAATGCTCATCAGTTAGGGAATGACTAAACAAATTGTGGTATGTGATTATGATGGAATTACTACTGTGCATATGATGAGCAGGATGCTCAGAAAAACCTGGAGAGACTTACATGAGCTGATGCAAAGTGAAATGAACTGTGTACAAAATAATAGCAACATTGAAAGATGATGAGCTGTGAATGACTTAGTCATTCTCAGCAATACAATGATCCTAGACAACTCTGAAGGACTTATAATGGCTAAAGAACAGATGGTGACTGAATACAGATTGAAGCATTTTTTTCACTTTTTTATTTTTCTTGAGGTTTTTTTTCTTTCACAACATGACTAGCAGGGAAATGCTTTGCATGACTACATGTGTATAACCTGTACTGAATTGTTTGCCTTCTCATTGGGGGGGTTGGGGGGAGAGAAATGCTAAAAATTGTTTTTACATGTAACTGGGGAAAAATAAAATACCAAACAAAGGCTCTTCAAAGATAAAGTAAAAAAGGACATGAGTAATAGTGGTTAAGTTTAGTTCAACAGGCAAAGAAAGACAATAAAGTTATTTATCTACTCACGGGGTTATCAAAATATACCAGCTAAAAGTGTTCAGTCATGCAAAACTACACAAACCTCTTAAAAAGATAAAGTCCATGAAAGAAAATTTTGCATTTGGAGTTTAATATACTTCCCCCTCTAAAGTGCTAGTTTTTAAAAATTATTAAAACCTATGCATAAAATGGAATTTTAGATTTCCTTTAAGAAGCTCAGACTCAGAGTCTGAAGGAATCTCCAAAGCCATGTGGTACAACCTATACATGAACAAGAGTCCTATTTATAACAGGTCTATCATTAGTCAGTTGGTGAAGAGCTTCAACTAGGAAGAACCCACTACCTTCTGCAGTGGTCCAATGCATTTTAGATAATTCTAACTGTAGGGAAGTTTTCCTTGTTTACAAAAGATACTTTGCAGCCCTCTGTATAAACATTTAAGACTGGCTTCTTTCTTAATGTCTCCTGTGAATTCCTGGGTATCCCTACTCTGTAGCTACTGTCTCTGGTATCTAGCTTACAGAACATTTGTATTATGTGAAATATCCAAGAAGCAGAGTTTTGACAGTACATTAATGTTCATGCTGCTAATGTGGAATATCCATAATGATAAGCCAAAAAAGAACCTGCTCTGAAGGAAGCTATCATAACCAAACAAGTTATCTGTAATACGGCATTTATATAACAGCTACCATGTGTCAGGTACTATACTAAGAAGTTTACAAATACTATCTCATTTTATGCTCACAAAAACCTTTTGAGGTAGGTGCTATTGTCATCACCATTTTATAGCTGAGGAAATTGAAGTAAACAGAGGTTAAGTGATTTGTCTAAGGTCACACAGCTAGTAAGAATCTGAAGCTGAATTCGACCTCAAGTCTTCTAAAACTCCAGGCCCAGAACTCTAACCACTGTGTCATCTAGCGATACATTATAAGCAACAATTAAAATTTAGGAAGCAGCCAATATGCTACACACAGAAAACAATTGCCTTACTTTTGAGGAAAGAGAGATACTGATGGAAAACAAATGTATTCGTGTTAGTGAAAACAGTCTACATGTAGAACCTGAAGTAATTTAAAAACTTAAATACATTTATCTTTCTCTTTTCCTTCTAGGAAGTAGATGTCTATCACTGAAGTGCTTACTTTTTTGGCACATGAAACAATAATCTGAATAAGAGGCTGGGCAGAGAAAAGATTTCTTTTCTTTTCTCAAATAAAAATTTGAAGTATACTCCTTGCTCTATAAGAAGGAAAACAAGAGAATTAGGATATAAATGGAACCATAGCCATTAAGTACAAAGTTCAAAAAGAAAAGATTTAGACATGTGCCTGGGTATATGTGGAGAATATACTGCATGCTTCAGTGGTTCTAGTTCTAAATATTCCTTAAAACATGTCACATTAGCAACACAGCCACAGGTAAATGAAAAAAACATGTAAACAGGTTACACTCAATCCATTACTTCAGATTACTGGACTCCCTGCATTTAGATGCCTGTTACGGAGACACCCCATTATACTGACTCAACTGCTATCCAGAGACTAAACAATACAGGTTTAGTTTTTACAGATCAGGAATGAAATTATAGCTTATAATATGGCAAATTTCAATCCCATGTAGACAATCCTATGGGCTTCAACTATGCTATAAGAATCAAATTCTAGACTAAAATTCAAAGTAATATTCACTGTATTTTTAAAGACAATGTAAAGTTTTTGGAACAGACATATTAAAGACATAATATACATATAAAATTCCATTACATCAAAATCCAGGAGACCACAAATTATTGACTTATAATTATTATGGTTTGACTGAAATCACATTTCTATTCTAAGGAAACTGGAGAGAAAGAGGATTCAAAGATTTGGGGTAGTGAATTAAAAATTTTTTAAAGGTTTCTTGAATCCAATAAGGGAAAGTAGGAAGCTGTTATGCATATACCTTTATTCTCACCTGCTGTCTCCTCTAAGATCGTAGATCTTTTTGTATGCTTCTTTTAGTGGACAGCTATAAGGTAGGTTATTCAGGTAGGATTAATTGAGAAGTTTAAATGCAGAAGAGGTGAAGATGAGGTGAAAGGTATTCATTACTTAATGATAAAGCAAGATAGCTGCTGCTTAGCTCTAAGTTAAGTTCTCTTTCAGTTATAGGGAAAGGGATTGGGGAAAGAATTTGTCTACCAAAAACTGTTTTGGTAATATAGAATATTTGTGGTATGCAGAATCCTTCTTTATAGTGATTGGTATTTGTCATAATAGAATTTTATATGTTTTTTAAATGCCAGCATAAAATAGGAAATGTAAGAAAAGGTTTTCTTTTTTAAAAAATGTTTGTAACTTTAAAAATAAAATCGTAAGTGACTGAAAGCTAACTATGTGTTTTAAAAATAAATGAAATATATTATCATGCATTATATTAGTTAATGGGCCTCACAAGTGCTGTTAAATTAAATATATTAACATGGTACATTATGAACAGGAAAAAAAACTAGCAACATTTCCAAAGGAAAAAAAAAGCTTAAATAAATTTTAAATAATCAAGATTAAAATTTTAAAAGCTCTCAATCCAAGAAACAAAAAGACTCTCACGCATTTTTAGAAACATACCCGACTTCTACAGAACCTATGAGGCGATCCTCCCTTAGCAATGGAGTAACACAAAAAATGAAAAGAGAAAATCATCCAAAAACTATAACTATTCATTTTCTCTCTGATATATTTCAATATTTATTTAGTTTACAAGAAACAATGTGGATGCCTAAATAATATCAATTGCATTTAAAAAATCCAAATATGAAATTTATAAATTTGTTATTTTCATGGGACTGGACAACAGTAAGAATAATCTAAATAAACAAAATATAGGAATTATTTTTAACTACATTAACAATAAGTGAAATGACTTATTACTTATTTTCTACAACATCATTTGAAAAACAAATTAGAAAAAAAAGTTCTAAACATAGCAAAACCTTTTTTCAATGTTATCTATAATTAGATTCCAAGACAAAAAAAAAGTTAGTTACATTCAATGGTTATTCCATATCAGTTTTATAGTACAAGAATATACAAGTTAATATTTCAAACATATGATGTTTTAAAAACCTTATTATTGCTCTTGTAAAACTCTTTAGAGGGACTCTTGAAAACATACTCTACAAAAAAAATTAAACATAAGGTAATAAAATCACACCAACATGTCACATTTCTTTTATACCATTAACAATGTAAGAACAATGAAATAGTTGTGAAATTGTGATTCCTTACCCTCTGTTCCAGCGCTGATTGAGTCTGCTGTCTTAACAGAGCTTTAAATGGCCCCCCTTCTTTTCCAGCACTCCCACTGCCCATTCCTAAGGAACATCAGTACATAAATAATATCTACGGAAACAAACAACTTTCATAGAAACAGAAAACTTCAGTGCAATCATTTTTCTGCCATGAGCCCCCCCAGAATTATTTTAAAATGTACTGTGCAAAATATTTTATTATTAAATTAGTACCATCCAAACAAATAAATCAAATATGGTTAACCACTTCATTTTGTATGTTGTTTTCCCTAACAGTCAAGGTTTCCTAGTGTACTAGAAACAGGTTTATGATGTTTTTTACAAAGTCTAAATATTGCATAATTTTAAGCTAACTTCCTGTAATTATAAAAATAATGCTGAAGGGATAAATATTTATACTCTACCAAGTTTTCCTTTCAAAAAAAAAATTCTAATTATGAGTAAGTGCCTACTGAAAGTAAATCAGTTTCTATGTATTGGTTTTAAATATATAATGGATGCCTATAACTTCTCTGGAGGTATAACACATAACTTCTCTGGCCATCTCAGCTTCCTCATCTGTAAAAAGGTGGCAAGTTGGATTAGTTCATCCTTCCCCACTTTAAAATTTAACGATTTTAAATAAAATTGGTTACCATGCCAAAAGACTATAATGGTATATATTTACCTATATTCATATGGAAATTCAATGATTGCTTCAAAATATTCTAGTCAACCCAAATGTTTAAGCTATTTCAAAATATTGTCTAAAATCTAAATTGTGATCTACCATATCATTATGTCTAATGATATTTTCATACTTTTCGAAGCCCTCTGATAGAATTCAACACAAAACAATAAGCTTAAAACCCAAAATGTATAAGAAAATCACAAATGGACATAGTTTTGAATGAAGGAACTGCACTTAGCAAACATTTACCTCTATTTTAAAATCTTAATGTTACTTTCTCTACCTTTTCTTCTTCTGATAATACCAACTGATTGAATCAGGGTAAAAGAATTATATTATGAATATCAGGGTACAGGTGAGAAGCAAGAATTTGACATATACTAAAGTTAACAACTCAATCCCACCCTATTCAAAACTGATGTATACAGTCAAGCTTAGTAAAATTCCCTATGTAAGAACCAGTATACTTATGTAAGAAATAATATATTTTTAGCTGTTCTTGGATAAGGAAACAAAGATTAGCATATGTATAGTCCCATTCTGGTGTTTTTTTCCCAGAAAAATTAACTCTTTTAGCTCGTACTTTCTAGGGACTATACAATACTAACTAGAGACACAAAATGAAGATCTTTATACAAAGCATACTGAAAGCACAAAACAAAATGGATTCCTTAGAGAGAGAAAAAAAATACACCACCACCACAAAGGAATCTTAGCAGAACATTATGATGTTTATGCCAATGGAATGAAATAATGGAAAGCGAAAATGAAAAGTATAGCCCTAATGAGACAAATTAATTTGAACAAAATACTACATTTTCAAATGGCTGCTAACAACATGATAACAGGGATCCAATAATATGAATGAAGTTGATGTGAAGAGGAGTTCAAGTATATGAACCAAAATAGGAGTCCTACTGACTGGAAGGCAAGGTATTTATTCCTGGGTCTTAATTTCTTGAAAACATAAAATTTTTAAACATAGTAAAATATATATACATATATGCTGTCAGCATCATTTTTCAAAAAAAATTATTAAACATTTAAATACCCATGAGTGAACTCAGTAACTTTCTCATATAGGGTTTTTTCTTTTGTAAATAAGAAAAATAAATGCTCCATGTATAATACCCAATAATTAATTCCTTATAAGACTACAATTACTTTGTTAAACTGTGATTTTTAAAAAAAATGGGGAAAAAAAAGTTGTTATAGCTTGATCCTACCAGAAGCAGCCAGGAGCAACTCTTCACTGAAAGAAACACTTTTCCTCAGAACAACTGGGCTGATATGGCTAGAGTGATGAGGGGTAAGGCTAGATTCCGAGAGGAGACAGGACTTTTTAAGATGAGGGGAACCAGAAGAGAGAGAGGGGGAGCTGGGACACAGGAAAATCCTAGGCCCCTGTGGGTAAGGTGCTGTGGAGGAAAGTGGTAGAGAAAAGATGTAGATTCAGAAGATGACCAGAAAAAGCAGGATAAGGAAAGCAATGATGAAACAAAACATAACATTAAAAATGAATTTTTTAAAGTGCAGACATATACAGCCACCTTATGAAAAGTTCCCATTAGGAAACGGTAATGCCAAGACCATAAAATGTCACAATGTAGATGAAAAGCATATTATACAGACTTTAAAATGAAAACACTTACTGTAAGCTTTATTTAATAGGTTTTTAGCATTCTTCAATATCTTAAGATTTCATGTTATCGTAGCCTGTTTTAAATTACTTCAATAATATATTAAATTTAAGCTACCTGTAATTTCAAAATTTAAGTACTAACTTAAAATGTATCAAATTTAAAATAAATTTAAGGTCTAAAACCTGGATGACTTGTAATTTTTAAATGTGTCTGTGTGCACAAAACAAAATGTTGCAACACACACTAAAACACTATATTTTAAATGGATGTGTTATCTCATCAATCTGGCTGTTCTATTTTAATGATTTTACTTGCTATTTAGTACATCACTAATAATCTGTTTCAATAAAAATTAGGTAGTGTTTTTTCTGACTGAATTAAATCAAGTAATGCTTTTCTCTCTGATAAAGATATTAGCAACCAGTCTATTATCACAAAGATGTGACTATATTAAAGATCAAATGATATGCCATGAATCAAAACAACTATATGAAGTATTTTAGGCCTGTCCTCCAAAGAACAACATAAAACATATTCCACTATACTACTAGCTGACTATATAAAGAGCTAAGATAAAATTAATAAAGTACAGAAGCTTACTAGTGAAAGGAACTATGGTCAAAATAGTAAATATGGAAACTAATTAGTTTAGAATTCTGGATTCTAAATTACTTATTTTTTTTCAAAAGGCAATGAAAAAGAAATAAATTTAAAATTTCCCAAATGCAGATGCTGACCTCTACATATAAAAAGAAAAATTACTTCCTCATTCAGTCATATTTTATATTTCAATTTCGATTACTTGTTCATGATAGAATAATAATAATCAGTTAATAATTTCCCAGGTGGGCTTTTAAGTAATTTACATGTATAAATTTCTATTTCTTTGAACATATTTTCTCTTTTTTCATTTTTAGCATTTTTACTTTCAATTTTGGAAGTTGCCCCAAATTATTTCTGAAAGTATATGGAAATAAGATAAGCAGATAAAGAAGGAAGCAAAAAGTGCCTGTATTTTGCAAGATGTGTAGAGACAACTACCAAGCATGTTCAGCTATTAACTCTAGATACGTATTATCCTCATTATTTTTTGTCCACACCTGTGATTTCATCAGGTAGAGAACTCCTTATGTGTCAACTGTCTTCATCAATACAATTCTATTATCTGTCTGCACTATTTAATCTTGGAAAGTCGCCATCGTCATGCTGATTGTGTCAGAAGCTGAACATGAACATAGTTTTTTCAAATTTGACTGACAGCCCTTTATCACCTACACTAGGCTCCCTCTCCTACTATCCACATAAATCAAGGGGAAAATGAAGATAGATTTATTTATTTATTTACATATATTTAAATTTCAAGGAATACAGCAGAATCAGGGAAAACCAAATAATTAAAGCATTAACTATATTGTCTATACTTAGTTTGACGTTTATAAAACTCAAGACATAATGTTACTATTAAGGCAATTAATAAAATTAGGCAACCCTACTAAAAAGTATATAGTGTATTATATACATTTTAATTTGGGAACCTTCAAACTATATAAACAAAATGTGTCTATCTCCTTAATTCTAAGAAAATAAAAATAAAAGCTCAAAATAAACATTTCTAGGGGTTTAGACAAAATGAATTAAAGGAAGTTTTCACTGATCCAGTTCAGTTATGAAATAGAATATGAAAGGGAACCTTAGAAGAAGGGAATTTAGGAATTAGTCCATCAATCTCTGAAATTAGGGAATATATATATATATATTTTATAGGGAAATATCTTCCTGTAGGCTATTTGAATACAATAAAACAGGGAAACTAGTCAATACTTACAGTTAATTTGCTCACTGGTTCCTATATTATGACCACAACTTCTCATACATCTCATATGTACATAAGTTCTTAAAGTGTTTGTATCCACAAGGGTGAAGGACATAATTAAAACTTTAGTACATGTATGTGAAGACTCTTAGGTCTAAACACACAATCCAGGATCTAAACACACTATCCAGTTAGTTTAAATGATTAGAAATAAGGCAAACAATAATTTGGAGAGGGAAAAATACAAATTCAATTCATTACTTACAAATTAAACACAATCTTTTTTTCCCAAATTGTTATGTATACAGAATAGAAAGAATTTCAAGCTGGTATCTACTACTTTCATTTCCTAAACTCTAAAAAACTTCAGTCATGTCTAAAGAGACTGCCTTGCACAAAGACATAGTTGTTCAAAGCTCATGAAATAATATCCACAGAATCTAACCAATACTGTTAAGAGTTTTTTTTACAAAAAAATGTATTACTGTGAGCACAGCAATTTAGATTCAAAACAAATACTGAGCGAGTCATGGATATGAGCTTCTGCACAGGCCATGGAACTACATGAAATGACACTACCTATAGTTCCAATAAATAGGAAAACCAAAAGCTACCCCTATTTTTTAAACCACTATCATCTTCACTATGATTGTTACACCAACTAAAATGCAATATACTTTTAAGTTTAATTAAAGAATTACCCTTCTTCATGACTTCAAGTCTTTGCTATTAGCAATTTTAGTCTGGGTCTCATTTACTTTAGAATCAAAAAGGCAAAAATGCCATAGTCAGATGTCTTAATTTAAACTTTCATTACACTACAATTTAAATTGTCAACTGTTTTAAGCATGGTAGGTAACCGAAATAAATGCATGTACCTGCTTGTTAAATTATGAACTATTTATTAACAAACTGAATTATTTTTACCTATTGCATGATGTGAAATCAAAAACAGAAAGCTCAGGCTTCTTTTCAAGTAAACATCAAACCTGCCAAATCATGTTCTTCACAATTTGTGTCTTCTTTAATGATTTCATTTATTAAACCTAGCTTAGCTTAAAAACAAAAAAAAAAATTCACAAATAATTTCTTTATTCTTCAAGCTCCCATGCTTTTAAAATTAGATTTGTTTTCAAGCAGCAAATGAAGAGGTTAATTAAAACATAGTGAGCCAAAATGACACAAAACAAAATATATTTTTCTAGAATGTGGATTAAATCTCATGGAAAAATGTCCCAGATCAAAATGCAGTTTTTAAATTCCCATCACCCCAATCTTTTTTCTCTAATTTCTTAAAACATTTTTGACTTGGTCTTTTTTGGGGGGAAGGGGAGAGGAGTCTATCCTAGAGAGGAAGGAAAAGAACAGGATGACAAATCTCCAAAAAATTCTAGACAAATTTTGACAAAGTGGGGGCCAGTGTGGGGAATGAATGGAAGGAGTGGGGAGCTTTTGGCAGGAGGGGGATAAGAATTCAGAAATATGGAAAAAGCACAAGTAAAAATTTTATTTTTCTACCTTAAAGGATGGAACAAACAAACTTCGAAAACTAATGATTATAAATCACTTGTTAACATGATACTACCATTCCAGAGAGATTTTGTAGGTGTTGTTTGTAATATTATGAACATTTTAGGATTAAATTCAGAATGGGGTCTACAAACAGAATATAGATAAATTCAAAAATACATTTATTACATGAGGGATTTGGTTTCACTTTTTTACTAACAAGTTAACTCTTCAACTACCTAATATGCTTTAGCAAAATAATGCGTTTCCCACCAAATCAGAGTATTAAACAAAAATGTCTACAGGTAAAATAAGAATTGTGTTTTTATCTAGTCTCTCAAACTTAAAACTATCAAAGAAACTTAAACCTCTGAGCTACCAACCTAGGTGGTAGAAATCACATCAAATTAATTCCTACATTGTAAAAATATATTCATATTTTAATTGTGACAGTTGAAAATTATTAGTGTTGGCATCATTTTTATTAACTTATATGCCAAAAGCAGAAGAAAAAGTTTGGATGAAAAGCCAACAAGAACAGAACCAAATTAAAAAAGCGGGTGGAAGCGCCTTACCAGTTTTGGGTGTCAAACTCAAATCTGTGTCAGAAGAAGAGGACTGTCGACTGTAGGACTTGGAAGGTGAAAAGGAATAAGTTTGATTTTTCAGAGGGGTGGAGGGTCCTGATGAGTGAGTATTGGGATTGGGATCTTCATTGAAGGGAATCCTGCCAGAAGAAGGTGGAAAGATATTAAGCAATCATGTGCCAAAGGACCTGGCTGATGGCAGCATGATCCAAACACCAGGATGGGACGGGTTGGGGCTGGGCCAGCAGTCATTTCTTAAGTGAGAAGCTGGGGATGAGGTCAAAGACAAAGAATTTCTATTTACCCATTCAGTATTCTCCAGATAAGTATTATCTGCACTGAAACAGTTAACAAGCCAAGTAAAAGGCATGAAATGTCAGACTCAGGAAAAAAAAATATACCAAAGAGAAATAACCAAAGAGAATAAATACGAGAAATAACCAAAGAGAATAAATACATGGCTGAAAATATTTTCAAATAAACAATGCTTTTTGATTCCAGTTATAAAAGAAAAAAAATGATGATGACTGCAAATGATGTGTGTAAATATGTTCGAATATACTGATATTTGCACACATATATATCTTCCAAAAAAAAAATGTTTCCTTATCCTATAGCATCAAGAGTGCCACAGCTAAAAACAAAGCAATGAAGAAAATGGATATAACTACGCTGAAACATTTCTGTTTTGTGCAGAATCACTGCTTACCTGTTCTCCAACAAGATCTCTTCCATAGAATTACACAAGCCACATTTAAAAGGTTTTATAAAAGAGGAAAAATAAGAAGATACAGGTAATTTGGACAAAAATTAATTTTCTGTCCAACCATAATTCTGGTTTCCAAGCAAAAGCTACATATTGGAGTATTCCACCATAAATTTATGAGAACAATTTGAAAATAAGTGTATGGGTCTATGGAAGAGACATCGGAAGTGAAAAGGACACTTTCTCTTCCAAACTATAGCCTTTGTTTTAGTAGTTGAAAACAGTAGTTCTTCACCGACAGCAGGACTTCCAGTGAGAAAAGGAAGGACAAAAGATTTGTGGTACCTGCCTACACTGCCTGCCTGCCTGCCCTTTGCGACCACTCTGCCTGTGGCCTGTCTCTCCCCAGCTCCTGAGTCTGAGCAGTCTCGTACCAGTGTAGATGAGAGTGGGAACAGACACAGAGAAGTTCTGAGTAAGTCGTGAGCCAGTAGCAGTGTGAATTGGGCTGTTGTGAGTCGAGCGGCATCCATGGCTTGGAGGGTGAACCAGCGGAGACCTGAGAGAATTTGCAGTCAAGGTGGAAGAAAAGAAAACAATATATACAACAGATTGCAAAGTTATGTTAAAATGATTGCAGAGTGCTTTAGTTAGAGGGGAGCACATATTTTTAAGCAGCTCCTAAGAGTTATAAATCCCTGACACACAAAAGACCAGATGAAACCCCAAAGGGGGGAAAAAAGAATAGATGAGAGACACATTGGCTAAAGATACATTACAGTCAAAATTTTTAAAGGAAAAGTTAATAAACTGTGAGCTTTGATTAGAGAATTAAGTTGAAAGGACACTATATTTTCTTGCTTAGTTGACTTTAAGATTTTGGCTCTAAGGTTCCTTGAAAAATAAAAAATTTCTCTTTACCGTCATCATCAGTGACCTCACAGTACAAACTTTATGGGATGAAAATACCCATAAAACTGAAAAGTTAAATACAAAGAGCTAAATCATATTACACCTTTGAAATTAGTAATCCTAAATAATGTGTCACTTACACAATCAAATTCTTTAAGAGAATTTTATTTACCATGTTTGGCTAAAACAAAAATTTCCAAAGAACATTTTCTGTAGGCCAAAGAATATGAAGAAAATACCATGACAGTTTAGGATAACGAGAACTCTAATCAAGTGAAAATGTATAAGGATGTATTTACTAGAATAAATATCTTGATTTATAGTATATTGTCATTTTAAAACTGATGACAACATACACAGAACAATGCAAAAAGCACTATTAAAATGCATCATTAATTAAGCCAATAGTCTTTTTTAAAAAATTAATTTCCTTTGGGCTACTCCTTATGTAGAATATATTTTTCAAAGGGCAATTTAAATTCAATTTTGTAAGATAGTACCATTAACATCATAAATAAAGAAATATATGTAGTAAATACATGTAGTAAAATATATTTATATAATAAAAAATTACCAATAAAAAATATGACATATTCAAATTATAAAATTTTTACTTAAAAAAGACTTAAAATGTTCCTGGGGAAAAAAAAAAGATCAAGAGGCTATAAATAAGATATTTGTGAATGTAACTGCTTAAGCAATTTATTTCACGTACTTTTTTCACTGATGCACACTAGGAAAAAAAAAGCCCTTGTGAATAAACACCGAAAAAAAAAAATCCTCTTTTTTTTTTTCCCAATATTTACTCAAGAGAAGTCTAGAAAGCCCAACTTCCATTGACCTTATTTTATGGTCCTTTACCACATATGAACTATCATTGTATGGTAAGTATTATCACAGAATAGTAATTTTCAAAGAGCATTCTCCTAGTACTGATGGCTATGGTGGTCTTCAATATCATTTGCAGGCTAATATTTCTGTTTTTATAACATGTGGGTACTCATATTCTTATTGTTAGTATGCTTTAATCTACTTACGCTAGGTATGTAACAAAATTACATAGTACTTATTTGGCATTCCACCAATAGAAACCACCAAAATAATTTCTGGTGAGGTCTCACTTTAACAAATAGATGAGGTCAGTGGTCTCTGCATTATTTTACTCAGCTAAAACAGAACAAAACTACCACCATAAATAAAAGATATCTTACAACGGAAAACTCTACCCCCAAAAATGAAAATAATGTACAACATCCCATTTAGTGATATATGTACTATAGTTACATATTGGTGAAAAGTTAAAAATTTAACTTTCTTGACTGCAGGTAGATAAATCACATTATGGAAAATGTTATGCAATATAATTTTTCTTTAAGGGCATAGAAAAAGATTCCATTGCCCTAGGCCCATCTATTCTTCCCTCTATAAACTCTCTCTTGGTGACTTTGCCAACTCCCAAGGGTTTAGTTATCTATTGCCTGTTGGTAGATGAATCATCTATCAATATATCCAGACCCAGGTCTCTTTTTGAACTTCAATTTCACATCACCAGTTGCCTATGTGATATCTCAAATGCAACATGTTTAATAGTGAATTAGTTACCTTCTCCAAAATTCAGCCCTTTTCCAAATCTGCCTATTTATACTAAAAGTACCATCAAGACTATAAAGATAGAGTCTCCCAGACTGTAAACCTTGGCATTACTCTCAATTTCTCACACTCTCTCATTTCATTTACCCAATCAATTGCTAAATCTTGCCATTTTTAACTCCACATCTCTCACATTTGACCTTAGCTCAGGCTCTCATCCACCTCTTCCCTAGATTACTCATCAGCTTCCCAATTAGGGTTATTGCTTCAAGGCTCTTCCCACTACTTCAGTCCCTCCTCCACAGTGTTGCCCAAGCAATGTTCCTTAAGCTCAGATCTGACCATGTCACTACCACACTCAAACTGCACTAGCATCCTAATGCCTCTACAATCAAATATGAAGTCCTTCTCAACTTTGCCCTAACCTATCTTTCCTCCCTAATTATAAGTCCCTCCCCCTCCAGCACTCTGTGATTGAGCTAAACTGGCCTCTCTTTTCCTCACCCATGATGCTCTATCTCTAGTCTCTGGGTCTAATTATCTTCCATGCTGGAATGTACTCCTTCTGAACCTCTGCCCCTCCTGTATGACCCAACTCTTCCTTGACCCCTTCCCCCCACAGCTACTGCAAACTACCTTGAATGTCACTCATTTGCATTTATTTCTATCTACTCTCTTCATGGTAACTCTATATCCACGTACAGAGGTCCTGCTTTCCTGTGTGAAATGCAATTTTGAAAGAAAAGACTGCTTCCACAGATTGCATTTATACGCCCAGAGTCAGCATGATTCCTGATGTAAAGCAAGCATCTATGAATGTGTGCTGACCGATAGGCTTTTATTTTGTTCAAACTATTTAAAAAGTAAAACAATCTTCTGAGGTAGAAGTGCAATAAATTCAAATGAAATTAACTTTCAAAATAAATTTTAGATAAAACATATTTTTAAAGCCCTGGATTTTATAAAAATATAAAAGCATTCCATTTTTTAAGTATAACCAAATACACTGGAGCATAAAGCATCCCTGGCTACATATTATGAGATCATCATTCAAATGACACCACCTTGTAATGAAGACCTTTTGGCACTACATATAAGGGGTCTAAACCCTTCAAATGAAACTAAGATAAAGCCATATTTTGCCAAATTTTCCTTGATAACCAATAACCTTATTATGTTACATTAAGGCACCAGTGTAGTTATGGCTGGATAAATCATGGCATGGAATTTTATATAGGCTTCTAGATTATTAAGCTATCAGCAATACAAAGAAGGCAGTTTAAAACATCAGAGATGTTCTAAAAGGTTACATACAATTTAATAGATGCTTTTCAGAAAATGTTCTCAATTGCAACTGTCCTAACACCTTCACAATACATGTGTTTCCCATTTTATTAGAATTCACTGTAGTAAAATCAGAAAACTGGGGAATAAATTCAGACTACAGTCCTAGAAGGCTCAAAGAGGATTCAAGAAAATATGCAAAATCTGTTTCCTAGCCACATAACACTGCAGCAAACAAAATGTAAAGAGGTAATGTAGCCATCTCCTATCTTTCTTTCTACTATAATCCACATGAAACAAGGATAAGGGGAGCTATAAGCATTATAGACACAAAAGCCAGACCTTATTGCAATGGGTTCATTGCATGTAAATGAACAAGAAGGGACTACACTATTTCTTTTACTATCCTTCTGTGAGAAGGAAAAAAAAAATATCTGGTCCCCCAACACCACTTGCTGTTGCAACTACAGCCTAGCTTTCTTTGTAAAGGACAGCGAAAAGAGCAAGAACTTGGGAGTAAGAAGATCTAGTTTAAGTAACAGCTTTGTCATTTCCTGGATATAAATCTTAGGGAAGTCACTTCATCTTCAGTTTCCTCAGCTACAAAATGGGGAGCTGAAACTGGACTCCATGATCACTAAAGTCTTCTTTCAGTTCCAAGTCCTATGATGTTTAGCATCAAGAGATGGGAAAACTAGGTCCCTCTACCCTTATTTTGCCCCTCTCTCGAATTTTCAAATAATTCAGTAGGTCTTTTAAAGAAGTAGTCAAAAGAAAAATGGAAAAAAATTATTTTTCTATTAATATGGCTAAAATACACCCAACATTTGGGTTTTACCCACTCTATAAACACCAAGAGGGATGAAGTCTATTTAATGACCCCTGATGGCTTCTTAACTACCCTCTTCAAGGTGAAATGCATAAGAATCTCTCCAGAACATGGATCAACTTAGCCTGCTGCCTCTACATTATCATAAACAGAACACAGATCAGCAACCAAAGAGTCCTTAGTATTTCTCGGAAAATATGCAAAACACAAGCCACAAATACTCTTCTAGGACAAAGATACTTAGTCCAAAATTAAGTCTGAAGAGGAGAGTGGTATACAATACATACATCAGCACAAATTTTATTTTCTAACCAAGATAACTGTAATTTCTGATTAAATAACAAACAAGAAGTTTTAAGCCTCTGAACAGGTCAGATTTTGACAGTGAATTTTGACAGGAAATTGCTATGTTAATAAAAAATGCTGGCTCACCCTGTTGGCCATGTTTAAAATGAAGTGAATATGTACAGGAAAAAGATGAACAGCTTTCTCCATTAAAAGTTATGCACTTACTCATACTTACTCTTTCATTTCTTTGGATGGGGAATTACATGCAGGAAGGAATGCTGCTGTGCTACTTAATTTATCCAGCGTACAGGCTGTTCCTATGGCTCGTACCACTAATCCGGATTCTCCTTCCAAATCAAAACACTGTAAATACCCAACAACTGCATTTCCTCTCATTTCAAGTACTTTCAAACCAATCTTCCTTTGTAGTTCACCTATAATTTAGAAGGAAAAAAACCCAAACTCTTTTAGGAAATCAATTACTGAATCAATTACTGTGTCATGAAACTAAATAGTTAATACGTTACTGAAACTCAAAAGAATCAGAAATTTACAGCTGGAAGGAACCTTAAATATCAATTAGTTCAAACTTCTCATTCTATCAATGAGAAAACGGATCCAGAAAAGTTATAAAAGGTCACACATCTAGTAAATGATGGCATGGACACTAGATGCTACTATTTCTCAATGTAGCTATAATTTTCATTTAAATATTTTAATTTTTATTATAAACATATATTCTTTCCTTTTTATAGTTTTAAGATGAAATCTTAGGCTTCAATATACATGTTAATGGCCCCTAAAATATTCTGCCTTCCAAGTGCATCCACCTCCCTAAGTACCATTATGTCCATCTTCACTCTACCTTATCCACATATAAACTTGTTCTTCAGGTCCAGTTCTGGGAATAAACTAGCTTTACAGAAGAATTAGATAAACCATTCAATGCTTAAAGCAGTAAGCTTTTTGATTTAAGTGGCATCAATTTAAGGGACATTTAAATGAAGGGCACATTGCATAAGGCACCTAGGATAGTACTGGGCCCAGAGTCAAGAAGACCTAAGCTCAAATCTAGCCTTAGACAGTTATTAGCTGTGTCATCTTGGGCAAGAAACTTAACCTCTCTGTGCCTCAGTTTCCTCATCTGTAAAATAATAGCACCTACCTCCCAAATGACATAATAATTGTACAGAACTTAGCACAATGCCTGGCACACAGTATGCACTATATAAACATTAGCTATTAGTATTATATGGATAAATTGAGACATCCAAAGGGAAAACTAGGGACAAGAAGGGGTAAGAAGGAAGGGCACAGGGCAGAATCCACCCTGTAAAAAGGAGCAGCAGATAACAGTTCTGAAACGAGGTCCTGCACACTAAAGCCAGGACTGACTCTGCTGATGGATGTGGAAGGGCGCTGAAAAACGATAAACAGAAATATACCAACCTAGGACATGATGTTCAGGCCATAGCCAGTAAAAGAAATATATCAGGATGGCCTTTCACTCCATGCATCAGGGCAGGTGAGATATTGAGGGGTTGGGTCCCACTCAGGGATTGATTTGATTTCTCCCCTCTGAGATCACAGTTAGGAAGACACCAATCCAAACGAAACTGGAAGTTTCTGAATTAGTTCATTTCAGGGGACTTAGCTATTGAAAAGAGCCTTATGGGACAAGGGCTGAAGATAATAGAGTCAGGATAAAGAGAAATTTTTCAAGGATGAAGGAAATCTAAACATGTTTGTAGGCAGTATAGAAAAACCTAATCATATATCCTCATGCACCTCTGCTAGATCATCATCTTGCTCCTGCCCACTAAGTGGGGTAAGCATCCTGCCAGGCTCCAACCTAGACCTATTTTTCTTCTCTCTCTACATCTTCTCTTAGTAATCACAATGACTGCCTTAAGTTCTATCACCATTTCTATGCCTATGAATCCCAAATCTAAATATCCAGCCCTAACCTCTCTCTCAACTCCAGTTTTACGCTACTATTTGCTTCCCTAAGATGTCCCATAGGTAACTACCTGAAAATTGAACACATTATACTTTCCCCAAAACCCATCCCTCCTCCACACTTCCCCATTTCTGTTGAGGGCAAACCAATTCTTCTAGCTACCGAAGTTTATAGAATAATAGTCATCCTAGTTTCCTCTCTATCCCTCACCTTCTCTAAACATCCAGTCAGTTATCAAACTGTTGACACTTTTACACCCACAACATGACCACCACCCTAGTTCAGGACTTCATCAACCAGTAGCTGTACTACTGCAACAGTCTCCTAATTTGTTCTCCTTGTGTCCAATTCTTCCTCCTCATCTTTAACCTAATCTCTACTCAAATGGATCTGTGATCTCCAACAATGAAGAGGGCAATCCATCTCTATACGTCCATTCTGTGTCTGTGTCTTCCCATAAGTTCTCAAAAGGAAATCCACTAAATGTGCTACACGCTTGCCTCACTTGATACCTGAAAGATAGCAGTGGAGCACTTGGGCTTTCTGCCTGTCATCCTTCACCTGTGATATATGACTATCCCATCTTCTTTTCCTATCAAACATTTCACTAACATCTTTTACTCTTAATGGTTTTATATTGCAACATGCTTAGACCCATCCAGCACCACACCATTTTGTGTGATATTTTCAGTTCTTCAGAGGCTGTGTTCTGCATCTTTCAGCCATATGACAATATTGGTGAAGTACTGATATCAAAAAGATGGGCCTTTGCTTCCAAGAGAGGGTTGGGTTCACTAAAAGAGCTCTATAACTTCCTAAAGGTAATCTATCTTGTTCTTTACCTATTTAATTCTGAGCCCAACTCATTCTTTTGTATTATCCAAGTATGTAAACAGAGAGAAATGCTCTATAGATTGCCCATCCAATTGCACAGCATAATCCACACAAAAAGCAATCTTCATCCACTTGGTCTTTCCTGGGGGGGTAGTCAAATCAAACTCTTTTGAGTGAATACAGTTCTCTTCCAGGAGGCTCTGCAGTGCTCCAGAGCTTGATGCAGATATTAGTATCAAGCACAAACAGGAATATCTGAGGATCTCATATTCCACAGGGAATTCATCTTCAACTTGGACTCTGTGCTGGACCTCCTCCGCCAGAGTGCCAGATACTACTAGTAAATATACATCTCTCCACTTTATGACTCTCCTGATATTTATGGTCAGAGGGTAATAAGAAAGGTTATTTCTGTCATTTTATATTTCAGAATCTTGAATTTACAGATAAGAGACAAATTTCTGGAAAAAAACCTTAAAGGCATCATTTTGTTCTACCAAATCAAATGCTCTTCCACAAGCAAAATAGCAACAAAAAGCACGATGACTTCTCACATAATCCTGATATTCAGGCAATTATTATGTCATTATAAAGATATGGTCCACTGAAGAATATCACATACAAAAGTCCACCTATTCCCTACCAATACATTTATCAAGGATGTCTTTGGCGCATTTGTAGAAAAGTCTCAAAAAAATTTTGCAGAAATGGGAAAGAAAGCATACAGGTCAGTAGTGGTTGATATTCTCCCAGTCACCTTTTTTTTTTGAGGGGGAAAAGGGGAAGAAGGTTGTTAATAAGATCCAGGATTTTTTCCATGCTTTTAATATATTCCTTTAGATAACTCAATGCCCTTACCGCCAGCATAAATGCTTTCGGTCCAAACAAGTTGCTCTAAATAAGGTACACTTGGTCCAAACAAGCTGCTTTTTTTTTCTTTGTTCTCTTCTCTTCAGGATTTTTTTGGGTCTCCTTTAGCAAGTCATTGACTTGTTTTTCATGGTTTTCTTGCATCACTCTCATTTCTCTTCCCAATTTTTCCTCTACTTCTCTTACTTGCTTTTCCAAATCCTTTTTGATCTCTTCCATGGCCTAAGACTAATTCATATTTTTCTTGGAGGCTTTTGATGTAGGCTCTTTGACTTTGTTGACTTCTTCTGGCTGTATGATTTGATCTTCTTTGTCACCAAAAAAGGAATCTGAGTTTGAGTCTGAGTTTGTTTTCGCTGCCTGTTCGTGTTCCCAGCAACTACTTGACCCTTGAGCTTTTTGTCAGGATATGACTGCTTGTAGAGTAGAGAGTACTTTGTCCCAAGCTTTAGGGTCCAAGCACTGCTGTTTTCAGAGCTACTTCTACTCCACTGTCACCACAGGCTCTGTCACAGCAGTGCTCCTCCTCCCCCAAGAACCGCCAACCAGGACTGCAATCCAGATCCAAGCAGGGCACAGCAAGAGAACCTGCCTCTGTGCCCACAAAGCGCTCCTTGCACTCCCCTCTGATCGGCTGCTAGATTCCTCCCACCCTGTGAGCCAGGGACTCGGGAAGCAGCTGATGCTGTAGCTCTGGAAGCAGCCTCAGGAGCTTCCTGCTGCTGTCACCATCGCTGCTGCACCACCTCCACCACCCCCAGGGATGGGGCCAGACCGCTCTAAACTCGATCCCACAGTTTCCCACTAACCTGTTCTTTGGCGCTTCTGGTTTGAGAAGCCTGGTAACTGCCACAGCTCAATGATTCACACGGTCCTAAGGCCTGTTCCGGCCAGCTGACTCCAGGTCTGGTCTGTCCTGGCATGGCCCACGGTGGGCTGCGCTCCGCTCCCAGCACCATGCCACAGACCCTTCCCAGCGACCATCCAGGCTCTCCTGGGCTGGAGACCTGTTTCCCTCTGCCATTTTGTGGGTTCCACAGCTCTAGAATTTGTTCAGAGCTATTTTTTACAGGTGTTTGGAGGTATTTGGGGGAAAGCTTAAGCAAGTCCCTGCTTTCCAGCCACCATCTTGGCTCCACCCCCTAACTTTGTTCTCTTTAGGACCATTTCTACTGTTTCTATAAGCATATACAGGACTATGATGTTACAAGTCCAAGTGTGATAGTAGGACAGGATGAATAATATTCCAAGACCCTACTCAACTCAGTCTAGGCTACTTTTTTCTTTAAAAGTACTGAAACCATCCTGGAGACTTTAATTGGCTCAAACCACTGCCATAGCTTCCTAAGTACAAAAGTCAGCCCCACAAAGAATCAAGGCTATTTCCTTCAGACTTCTGAC
This sequence comes from Trichosurus vulpecula, assembly GCF_011100635.1. NCBI lineage: Eukaryota > Metazoa > Chordata > Mammalia > Diprotodontia > Phalangeridae > Trichosurus > Trichosurus vulpecula. The sequence goes on along the minus strand of NC_050577.1, from coordinate 182,199,285 downwards.
CAGCAGAACTGCAGGGCCAATACATAGGTAGAGAGGCTATACCCAAATGAACAAATGCTGTAGTTATGCTAAGTATTCTTTTTATGCTACTATTAAGTAAATTTCCTTTTGTTAACTGTAAGATAGTCTAGGAGCGTTTTATTTTGTTCTAATTATAACCTGAACTACCAGATTGCCCTGAGTCAGGTCTGGACTACAAAATCGGGCAGAGACAGTAAGAATAGATCAGACTGATTTCACTGAAATGGGAGAAGAGAAATGCAAAAGAAGGTGGTTTTTGAAGTGCTAGTTACAAGATTGGATAGTAAATTGTCGCTTACCATGACATTGAGCAACAAGAAATAGATATGAATGTGCCCTGCACCTTAAAGAACTGTGCTATGAAGGTGATAAATGCTCTAAACTTTTGTTCATTGAATTTATTTGGCAATGACAATGACCTGCAGGCCTACTAGTTACAGATGGTCTAAGGCCTCCCTGGAAATGATATTTTTGGAACTAAGAACTGTACTGAATGAATTACTTGGGACTTTTTATACTCCATATGGGAGGCCATGTAAATTGTGTTCATTGGGATTCTTCGGTGCAAGGAATTTGGGAAGGAGGGAGGGTATTTGAAAGAACCATGCTTGATCCTTCCTCCAGGAAAATATGGTAAATACATCCCTAGATGATTTGATGAGAAAGGAAAGGATGTTGAGTGCTGTGTACTATGTCAGCTTAAAAGAAGATCCAGGCTCTGTTCTGGCTCTTTCTCATTGGGGCTTCCAGAAAGAACTGGGAGAGGGACTTTCTGTGGCATGAAATCCAGTACAGATCTTGCCATGGCATAAATGGAAACTTTTCACACATAGCAGCTTCAGCACACTTACTAAAGCGCGCAGCAGAGCACTGGGGCAGTGTTTGGATCCCAGCAGTGGCAATGTTTAGGCCTTGGAAGTGGAAGTGCCAGTGGCAATACTTAGACCCTGGCAGTGGAAGAATTTCTAGGCCCCAGGTTTGTGGGGCAGAGCTTAGTTCCCTTATTATAGCAATGGATTTACATCAGTTGAACTTATAAATAAAATGATTATAATCTTTATCCATTTTTAATCTATTATAATGCTTTATCCATTTTTAACTATCAATTACTTGCTTAAATGGGTCAAAATTTACTCTATGCACTTACATATCTTTTTCCTCAGTATCAAGCTTTCTTCCAGCTTTTTACTAATTCTGACCTTTCCTATAATAAGTCCATGTTCTGACTATATAATTTACTCATATTGAAATGTTTGGTGATGATTAAGTTCATGATAAAAAAGAAAATTTCAAAAATGACTAGTCTTTTCATGACTTGAAATAAATCAATTATGTTTTTGTGATGTTTATAACCTTTAGGTTCCTTTTTTAAGTATTTATGATATAATGGCATGAGGAGTCTTTGTAATCCACGTGTCTTTAGCCTCTCTTATTCCTTCTTTCTGATTCATATTTTCCTAAGTATTCATCAACATTTTCTTCCATTTCTCCCTTTGCACTGAAGTCACCAAGTGTCAAGACATATAATGATTTAATCTGGAAGGAGCTTAGCAAAATTTTCACAGAACTTATCTCCTTTTACATTCTCTGCAAATTAAATTACTGCAAAGGCCTCAATTATTTCATGGTACACTTTTTGTAAATACATACTATGAGGACTCTAACACAAGATGATTAAATGTCTCATCATGTAATATTTCTTGTTGCCTTTGGGCTTAAGATAAAGCCAACTCCCTAAAGTCCTTTCTTTGTCTCTCCAAGGAGTGCGTGTGATCCATCCCTCAATTTAGCAGCAATTTCCTCCTTTCTTTGTTTTCATTTATAGCAAAAATACCAAGAGTAATATGATTCAGCTCCTCCGGCAGCATGTTAATTTGTGGGTCACTGGTTCAAGATCTCACATTTAGAGCACCAACATTCAAAGTTTATAGATGGTCTAAAAACTGTATGATTCTGAGTATCCATTCCCTTTTCAACCACTTTGCCATCCCTGGAGAACTAGAAGGGACATTTTTTTCAGTTTTTGCATGGGTTGCCACAGACAAAGAATTCATCAGCAATTAGTCAGGCTTATCTGTGATGAGCTTCTCTGTACTTAGCTAAGCTAGTCCTTGGAAAGTAGCCTTAATGTGTTGCCGGGACCATATGATCATGTCAGTCCCTCACTAAAAAGTCTTCACTCGCTGATCCAGCCATTTTGGAGAACAATTTGGAACTATGCCCAAAGGGCTATAAAAATGTTCATACCCTTTGACCCAGCAATACCACTTCTAGGGTTGTATCCCAAAGAAATCACACAAGCGGGAAAAGGACCCATATGTACAAGGATATTTATAGCGGCTCTTTTTGTGGTAGCCAAGAAATGGAAATCAAAGGGATGCCCATCAATTGGGGAACGGCTGAACAAGCTGTGGTATATGAAGGTAATGGAATACTATTGTGCCATAAGAAATGGGGATGATACGGACTTCGTAACAATCTGGAAAAACCTACATGATATAATGCTGAGTGAGCGGAGCAGAGCCAGGAGAACATTGTACACAACCACAGATATATGGATTCTGTGAGGACCAACCCTGACATACTTTGCTCTTCTCAGCAACGTAAGGTGCAAGGACAACTCCAGGGGACTCACGATGGAGAATGCTATCTTCATCCAGAGAGGGAACTGTGAGGTTTGAGTGCAGATTGGGGCGCACTTCATGCTCACCTTTTTTCTTCTCTTTTGTTTTTGTTTTTGGGGGTTTTTTTGTTTTTTTTTTTTGGTTCTGTCTCTTCTTTCTCGTGGTTCACTCCATTGGTCCTGATTCTTCACAACTTGACTAGTGTATAGATTAATTCAATGCGAAGTTATACATGGTAGTTATATGAGATTCCATGCCGTCTTGGGCAGGGAGGGGGAGGGAGGGGAGAAAATCTGGATCTCAAAATTATGTAGAACCGTGTGTTGTAAACTAAAAATAAATAAAAAAAAATTCCAAAAAAAAAAAAAGAATGAATCAACCTAAAAAAAAAAAGTCTTCACTCAGTGGCTCATTATTGTTTCTGAAATAAAAAACAAACTTCTGACACATGGAAAGGTTGGGTTTATAGAGAGATCCAGAAACGCCAGTGATGTCAAAACAGAGAACATCCATAAAACTTTTAATCTTAATTAACAGAATAAGGCCTAGGACAGAATCCTGTAGCATATCTTGAACTTCCCTTATACCAACATTGATACATTAATTCTCTTTAGGCACTATTGTTCAAGAAGTTCATAATTCACCTAACTATATTATCATCTAGCCCACATTTCTTCATCTTCATAGATCTCAAACTGGAAGAGAATTCAAAGGATCATCTTATCTAGGATTCTGACCTTATCTGGGCAAGCATGCAGGGAAGTTATCATTATGCCCACTTTGCAGATGCAGCCCAGAGAGGTTAGATGACTTGTCTAAGGTCACATAGTTAATAAGAGACAGAGACGTTACTAGAACCCAGGTCCCTTGCTTCCTTAATGCAATGATCCTTTTACTATATTACTCAGACTTCTGTATATTCACAACAATCTACCAGAAAGTAAATGAGATTAGCTTAGCTCCAATTGTTGTTGATAAATGTAAGCTAGGTTGTAGTGACAGGGAATAAGATAAAAGCCCTTCTTGCTTCCCTTAAGACTCTTTTTAAAGTTCCAAATGAATGAATGAAAAAGCATTTATTAAGCACTTTCTTTGTTGCAAAGCCCTGCATTAAATGCTGAAGCTACAAAAAGAAAAGGCAGCCACTGTTCTCAAAGTTCAGATTCTAAAGGAGGAAATATCACATATAGAAGGTTTCAGCAGCAAATGAGATGGAAAGCCTCAGTGGTGCCATGGGCAAAGGAGATGCTGACGTTATCTTTCTTAATGTCAGACAATATCCAGATGCTGAGATACGGGATGGTGCCAAGGACTTGGATGGAAATAACTTTCTTTTCTGGGTTTTCTGCAAATGTCACTGAACCTAGCAGGTGGGGGCCGAGGCCCCTGAAGAAGCAGCTATCAAAACACATCTCCACAGTAATTGCTACTCTGGATGACTGATGGCTATGGGGGGGGGGGGGGGGGCGGCGCAGAGCTGGAAGCACAGTCATTATCTGTGGAGCCCCTGTATTCTCTGTGGTCTTAGGATGATCTGTCTATTGGTGGCAGCTGGTAGTAGCAGCGGTGGCAGGGATAGCAAGCCCCTTCTCCACATGGGTTGCTCTTCTCAGTGAGTGCTGCAAAGGAGAGGCCGGAGATAGGATTGTTGTTATGGGGGGACTGCTAATCCTCATTCTCTTGGGCCCAGGGTTCTGGACTGTCTCCACCAGAGGAAGTGATCAAATTGGCTGGACACACCTGGTAAATGCTTATTTCTATCTTTCTCAGGGTCCCTTGCTATTTCAACTAGGGTGGCCTGACTATCCTATCAATGGCACGGAGTGGTGCTGGTGGTAGCCGGGATGGGAGGCCCCTTCTCCACAAAGGGGTTTCTTCCTTGGAAATTATTAAGAAACAACAAAGTATAGTGGAAAAAGTATCAGATTCAAGAGTCAGAAGACTAGAGCTCTGGCTTCAACATTTACTAGCTTATTGATCGTGGGCAAATCATATTTTAACCTGAGCCTCAATTTTCTCAACTTTAAAATAGAGATAATAATGCTTATAAAGCTATTTGCACAAGCTGCTTCAAGGATAATCGTGAGAAAAGCAATTTATAAACCAGAAAAAGCTATATAAATGTGAATAATCATTATTATTGCTACTAGCTTTAGCTTTTCTTCCTCCTTTTTATTTATATGCCCAAGTCCCTTTTTTCGACATCACACAAAAACCATGTAAAAGTTTAATTAGTAATAATGATAAGAAAGAATAATTTAAGACTATTTCAACATCTGTCATTAATTGTCTTCTTTTCAAAATAGCTGACATTAACATATTTTAAGGTTGGAAAAGCATTTTAAATGTATTATCTCATCTGATGCTCACAACTGCACTGTGAGGCAGACACAGTAACTTCTCTCCTCAAGCTAATCTCACAGGCTCTAGTGATGGAAAGGCTTTATCACTTATGCCAGTCCTGTCTTGTTATGAATGAGGCCCAGAGACACTGAATGACTTGCCAAGGTTCCATGGATAGTAAAGAAGACAGTTAAGATTTGAACCCAAGTCGCAGGTAAAAAGCCAGTGCTTTTTTTCACTAACCATACAGCCTTTAACTCCTATGGTTAGACAGGTAATTCCCAAAACTATCTCCAGGACTGATCTTTCTGCCAAGCTCTAGATGCAACTCTTTATAAGACACTCTCATCTGTACCTCTAATTCACAAGCAAACATACCTGACATTAACGAAATAAGTCTCTGTCTGGCCTCATTTGATGCCCTTGGTGTGCGAATTCGGTCAATCCACTGATATTCTGGATCTTCATTCACTACCAATTCTTCTACAAATCCATGAATTATTACAGCTCGATAACACTTTGGAATAGATGTTGCTGTTAAAAAAAAAATGATGTATCTTTACGTTTATTTATTTATCACAAGCAGAATTAACATTTTAAATACAACATCCTCTGTTGGCGTTAGAAGTAAAGAATATCACTTTAATTATGGTTTTGTAATGAAGTAATTACTAGCATGCTACTTTTATGCAAAGGATATCATAGAACCAGTCACAGAAACACTATTTTCTTTCAGGAGGCTTTTGCTCCTCATTTATTCTTTTGTCCTGGTCTGTGATTTCATTTTTATGGAGGATTCAGTGTGATTTCCTCAACCAATTTAGATCAACACCACTCGTCTTTAAGTTAGCTCCTAGGAGGGTTTCCTGGGACACTATGATGTTATGTGACCTACCCTACCCATCAGCAGATAGCCAGTACATGTCAGAGACAGACTTGAATCTGGGTCTTCTTGATTGCAAGGCATCCACTATTCCATGCTGCCTCATCCTTTACTATAATTACATTAAAGAAATGTTCACCTGAGGTCTATTTTTGTGATTCAGTAATTGCTATAGATAATATTAAATAATATAATATGAAATTCAAATAAAATTCAGAATATAAATCAGATAGCTAAAAATAGAAAAGTAAAAAATAATCACTAAGCTAGAAACTGAATATTCATTTTAAATTTTTTTTAAGAGTTATTCCAGACATGACTATATCAGTCTTCAAAAATCATGCCCCTTGAAATTCCATCTCTGAAAGTACCACATAGACCTCAATGTCTACTGGCAATAGTGCATTCCTGCAACCACTAGCCAACAAAAATTATGACCAAACGGTATCAAAATCCTAGATGAACAAACTGATTTAATACATAGAATACAATATGACACACTTTTAGCCACAGAATAGACTGTACCACATTGAGAACAGTGATAGAACTGGGATGCAAATAAATGGCATAGTATTCTGTGCCTCATACAATAGCAAAATATTACTGATTTTTCAGGCCTAAACATATAAATTTAAGAAAACTAGTTGCTGTTTAGTCAGAAGCTTCAGACCCCAGAAAAACGTTCTACATAAGTAGAGATTAACAATTTCTTGACAAACACACATTTCCCATTTAGATCTTAAAAGATAAAAATATTTGTTTTTCTATATTTGTAGATACCTATTTCTATATTAAGAACAATTAAAATCATTCTACTTCCAATTAAAATTATTTACTTACTGCAGAAGAATTTTACTCCACAAGATGACTGCCTAAAACGGTTTAAATCATTAAAGAGGTCTACTTTTACTACTACGTTGATCTCCCCACGGATACCTGTGAAATAAAAAGGAAAAAGCAAAAATTCATTCTAGAAAAAATAATCCTTCACTTATAACTATCAAGTGAATTAATGACTCTTTTTATAAAATTACGTATTATAGAGGCTGCTTAGCAAAACTGAAGGAGTGCTGGACTTTGAGTGAGCAAGACCTAAACTGAAATCCTCCCTTTAATACTTACTATCTGTGTGACTATGGGCAAAACATTTAACTTCTCTGAACTTTAAACAACTCTTTAAGACTAGTTTTCATACCCATGAAACGAGAAGTTATTGGCATACTGATGTATTACATTAGAAAAGCAACATTAATATTTTTCCCCAAAACATTACTTTATCTTTCCCTTCTCCAGCCTTTAAAATAACCATGGTTTTGGCCCCTTGTTACATTTAGTCCTTCGGACTACACAGTCATTTCAACCATTTACTTAACCACTACTCTAAAATCCCTTACCTATTTTACCTCCCACCACTCCTGACCTATTAAAGTCTTAGTAACCCTAAGAGTCCAAATTCTCTGGTCCTCATCCCAATGTTCCATGAACTGCTAAAGAAAGTAGTACAGCCTAATGATGACATCATTTACAAACTCTATCTATCTCTCATAAACTCCCTATCACACTTCCCCACATCACTTGTCAGTCTCTTCCTCAAGCCTTCAGAATTCAATCCCACCATCTAAGAAAACTGCTGTGATTTCACTACGACCAAAAATAACCAACCTGAACTCTAACTTCAGTTGTCTTCCATACAAAAAAACTTGTTTTCATTTGTTTTCTCCTCCTTCCCTCCAGTTGCAGAAAATGAAGCCTTTTTTAGTCTTATTTCATACTACACACACCTCCACTTATTCTACCCACCAACCAACCAAATATTTTTCATCCTAGTACATGCCAAATACTTTTCCAATGAGACATAATGTATGTAAAACGTTTGCAAACTTTGGTACTATATGCCCCTATAACTAATGATATTACTGTTATCACTGTTACCTCATTATTCTCATTCTTTTTGATAGTGTTTGGATGAAAAAAATGGCCCAAGTCACTAGTTTGCTATTTTTTTGATAATTTATGTTCTACATATGGTTACACAAATGGATAAAATGACTGGCTTAGGTAAACGAACAAGAGCATGAGAGTGTAAGGTCATTTTGTGTAGACTCTTTGAAATCATCTTTGGGACAACTCCAGTAGTAGAAAGGAGACAAGCATAATATGTAATCTCATCCTGTTCCCACATGGTTTTAATTTATATATTATTTTGAAAGCTCTTTATTTCATGCAGTATGGCGATTCTGAATATTCAGCAAGGCAACATCTATTAAAATCTGTCTTTAATTTTTATGGACCAATGTTATATCTGGATAGTTCTCTTAACATTATAGTCAGTTCTATCTATAATGATGCTTCATTTCTAGTACAGTTTTATTTGTTGCATTCTCAAGGATTGGGAGGTGCAGGATGGGTACATTTGTAATACATGGATTTGCCTTCTATACTTTATAAAAGATAGCATGTGCTTCTGGCATATCATTCTAGCCACCTGATCATGTCTTTCAAGGTATCCAGTAAGTGGTAAATTTTTGCAACCTACAGAGATATGCTTCCACCACTTCACTGTATAAACTGCACTGATGAATAAATTATAGCTCCTTTAAGGATAAACGTTCTATTGTTTCTGGTGGCCATGACCTGATTCTGAATCATCAGCTTTAATAAACCCTTCCATTTCTATAAATAAATCTGCATGACTCTGATATTTGTTTCATGTTTCTTTGTTAACATAGTGTTGATTAAGTTCATGTGGATGTTCCCCTTGGAGTGTTTTTTTTTTAATTCCACTCCTGGATCATAGCCATTTCAAATGCTCCATCTGGAAATAAAACTACCCTAGATTATATCTCACAAATCTGGCAGTGTTTACTTCAGCTTTAATGTCTGTTTGTTTCAAAAATATTTCAGTTATTTATCATGGGCTCTGAAAACACCTATCAATCCTTTTACTCCTTTTTGATAATAAGTGTTCATCTTTTTACAGCTATCTTAGCCTTGTGTTTTACTAGCACTGCATGGGCTGCTTTTGTTTGGAAACCTTCTAAGTGTGTTGTTATTCACTTTGTAGTGCCAAAAGTAGGCAGTATGACTGAATTCCATTCTGCATTTTGTTGCTATTGCCTATAACTGGGCAATAATACGTTTAAGTGATTTATAGAGTATAACAGGTAAATACTGACATATCTTTCAATGTATTTCTGGATATCTTTATTATTTTTCTCAAGTCACTTCTACCATGGTGGCATTTGAAGCCTTTCTTTATGAGTATTCCTAGACAGTTCTACCATTCCTCCTATGGTGACTGCTGTGGCAGTAGCTACAGCAAATACTACGGTCCTAAAAAGGTTTTATACTCTTGTCACATAACTACAGGGGAATGAATTAGTTTATGATGGTTATTTCCATTTTGTAGATGAAGAAACCAAAAGACTGAATAATTTAGCAAGTGCCAGAACCACAGCTCAAACTTGGGTTTCTGGGTCCATGTCTCAAATTTCTCAGGCCACTTTCTCATCAAGAGGTATTTTGATATTTCAAAAGATCCTTCACCAGCAGTTTGAGTACTTCTTCCTACACAGATCACAAAACCTTCACCTCAGCAGAAGGGTTCTGACAAGGGAAGTGATATGATTAGGCATGTGCTTTAGGAAGACTTTTTTGACAGTCATGAGGAAGATGGACTGGATCCTTTCCCCATACACCATATTTTAATATAAGGGTGAAGGGGATGGACAAGTCAAAAATAACTCAAGGGTTTTAATTCTTGCTGATTAGGAAAATGGTGGCACCATCAACAGAAATGTGAGGAAGGGTGAATTTATTGTGGGAAAGATCCAATCCAGCCTCCACACAACTGCCAAAATAATATTTCTGAGACACGGGTCCCATATCTAATCAAAAATCTCTAGGAGTTCCCTATTGCTTCTACTATAAAATATTTATTCCTTAGCCTTGAATTTAAGCCTGTCCATAATCTTACTCCAAACTATCTTCCTATCCTTATTTTACAACAGTGGGTGACTTGCTCTATATGCTGTCTCTTGCCTTCTCCACATTTGCAAAGTCTATCCTCAATTCCTGGAATTCTTTCCCTCCTCATTTCTGTCTTTCAGGATTCTTATCTTCCTTCAAAATTCTGGTTAAATCTCACAATATCAATATAGACATCCCTGATCCTCCCAGATAAAAGTAATCTCTCCCTCCTCAAATGGGGTAGGTTAGGTGGCAAAGTGGATGGAGCGCCAGGCCTAAAGTCTGGAAGACTCATCTTCCTGAGTTCACATCCAGCCTCGGACGCTAGCTGTGTGACCCTGGATAAGTCACTTAACTGATTATCTTGGTTTCTTCATCTATAAAATGAGCTGCAGCAGGAAATGGCAAACCACTCTAGTATCTTTGCCAAGAAAACCCTAAATGGGGTCACAAAGAGTCAGACACAGCTGACAACAATTCAACAACCTACCTAAATATTCCTAAACTCCCCTTTTATAGATAGTTACTGTGATCCCTTTTACTCCCTATCTTGTATTGTATTTATCTGTGTGCATTTCAACGATATTCCCCCTAACCTATGAGCCCCAACTACTTTATAAGTTCTCTGAAGGCAATGACTGATATCTGAGATATTTCAAAGTATCCCAGCATTTAGCACAATGCCTTGATCATAGCAGGCACTTAATAAATGTTTAAGTTAAATTAATTATAAATTTCTTACCAGAATGTCAAGTTTGACCAGGAGTCACATTTTAAATTGTTACACGTCTGCTAAAGGTATGTTTTTAAATAAAGACAGATATTTTCAATAAAATAGCCCAGTGACGTAGAAATCTTTAAAAAAAAATCAAATTTTTTTTTCTTAAAATATTAACCCTTACCATGTATGGTGTCATAAATTGGAAACCATCCTGAAATTACTGTAGCAGCCTCACTATACAGTAAAGGATCAATATCAATATACACTTTGCCAATGGCATCATTTGCACTGTACGTATCATGGTCAAGTACTGTAATCTGCAGAGGCTCATCTTGTAAATCTTCATCATCCACCTAGAATTATATCCCAATATGAAATATCAACTCTTCAATTATAAAAAATAAAATATATAACAAGAGGACATGACATTTCTCATAATGCAAAGAAGAGAAATTTTCTACCAAATTTCTAATGGAACTGAACACACAAATGGGATGTGATCACCATAAAATATGAACAACGCATGAAATATTTTTTCTTCATACATTCATGTTTTATTAGTATCTATACATAGTATTCTATAAAATATGCCTGGTTAATATTTCAATAAACACTATATAAATTAGCTAAAGAGATCAAAAAGATTTATTTATAATTATCCGAAAGCAGAAAATTAAAAGGCAAATTTAGTTCGTATATCAAAATCCTCCATACCTAAATTCTTCAAAAAGGGAATTTTAAATATCTAAATTGAAAAAGCTCTTCATAGTCTATGATAACCAAGAAGCATTACTGTCAAGGTGTGGAAGCTAGGAAAATCTATTTAGTGTACAGGAAAGAGTACTGGCCTTAGAGTCAAGAGAGATCATTGGTTTCAAATCCCTCCTCCAATAATTATAAGCATCTGTAAAATAGAGATAGTAGGACCTCCCAAGTTGGTTGTGAGGAAAATGTGCAAAAAAATAAAATGCATAAAACACTTTGCCAACTTAAAACACTATGTAAATGTCAGCTATTATTATTATGTATTAGCTGTAGCAAAGCAAGAGCACTTCTTTCACAGAATTTGAATTAGAAGGGACCTCAGAAGTAGTAATTTCATCTACCCTCCTAATCAATGCAGAAATTTTTTCTACAACCCCTAACCTCTGCTTGGCTATTTCCAATGACAGAGAGACTGCTTTGCAAGGCAACTTGTCTCTTTTTTAGACAACTGTCGAGTGTTAGTTCTTCTTGAGAAATAGTAGAGAAGATGGCTTCACAGCCTTGAGGTCAGGAAGATGCAGGTTCAAATCCCACCTCTGACCCATCCTGACTGGGTGACCACCAGGCAACTGTCTAAAACCATAACTTTCAGAGCTGGTGCTGATCTACAATGATAGAAGCCGTTTCCTCATCAGGAGTTCCCCTTCTAAATAATCACAGGTCTAGTGGGAAAAAAGTCCTCTCTTACGTTCTCTCTGTAATTTGCACTCATTTGTACTAGCTCTGCTTTTTGGAACATCATCATCATCATCATCATCATCATCATCATCATCACCAGGATTCTAAAGACAGACTCTTCCATTTACATAGTACTTTCCAGTTTACAAGGTATTTCCTCACGACAATTCTTTAAGTTGGAAGTACAAGTATTATTCTTCCCACTTTACAGATGCAGAAACTCAGACTCAGTTAGTAAGTCAGACCCAGAACTCAACCCCAGCTCTTTTGACTCCAACTTCCATGTCCTTTCCCCTATACCACAATGCCTGCCAATTTCATCCCTCCTTCACACTGGAAATCCTTCAACTGTTTCAAATATTAAGTCTTCCATTACCCAAAGATATATCGACAGTTCTTTCAACCATTCAGTACTCTGATCACCCCTCTCTCAATTAACTGTAACTTATCAGTGTTCCACTGTGGCACCTCCTAAATGTGTTATTCCAAAGGAAACACAACACTCTTTATGCATATACATTACATTAGATTTTTAGCAGCCTTTTTACACTACTGGTTCACAACGAGCGTAGTCAAACAAAACCACCAGAGATTTTTCATGTGAACTACTGCCAAACCATGTATTCCCCATTCTATCTGTATGCAACTGTTTTTTAACCTCAACAGAGAACGTTTACACTTATGTCTATTAAATTTCATCATCTTTATTCCAATATTTCATTTACTGAGATCATTTTTAATCTTGAAGTTTTATTTTTATTAGCTATTGCTCCCAGCTTTGTGTCACCTGAAAATTGACAGGCCTACCCTCTATGTTTTTATACAACTGATGGATTAAAAACACTGAAGATAAAAGGGTCAAGGATAAATACTCTTTCTCATAGCCTTGACCTTTCCCTCCAGGCTGACAGCAATAGATAACAACGGATTAAGTGACTTGCCTAAAGTCATATAGCCACATATATGTTCAGAACTGATACTTGAACTGGGGTCTTCCTGAGCCAGCTGACTAGCCACTACACTACCTGCTTTTCATCCTTGTCATCTAAGGTGAAATATGGATTGGATGACAGTATTGTTCAAAGGCAATAATAATAATAGCTAACATTTATAAAGTACTTACTATTTGCCAGCAGCTAAGCTATAATAAGGACTGTGACAAATTTGTGACAGGCTATTGAAAAAAATATACATTTTAGTGCAAACCTGGTGCCCCTGGGCCAAAAGCAGAGAGTCCAAACCAGAATGAAATGTAACTGGGAACCGTTTAACAAAATAAAAATATAACACAACAGAGATAATGTTAATTTGTGGTTTTCTAAGTCAATGTATGGCCTACAAAGATCTGCTTTTTGAGGTTTTTTGTTTGACACCACCGCTTTAGAGTATTTGATGGATCAAAACTACATCATATGTAAGAAAATTCAAGTGAGCACTTCCTGTAATAATACTCTATCAACTATTGTTTGAAAATTCAAGTAAGAAAAATAATCCAAAAATAAATTTGGTAAATAAAATCCTTCACAAGGTAAAGTATGCTGCCTTTTAGTCAAATAAATAAGGTTGTAATGGAGAGTTGTTCTTTTCATGTTTAATAATATATCCAAAAATAAAAGGCTCAGAAATCTAGGGTAGGCATAGGATAATGTGTCTTTAAGGGCTGTAGAGAAGATATTACCATATTTATATGAGATCTATTCATGTTTTTCTTCAGGAAAATACCCCACATATTTATAAACTACCATAATAAAACATACTAAACAAATATTATTTATAAGGATAATTAAAATCTTACCTCAAATTTAAACCACTCTGAGTTCCACTGAGGGTTAAGGGACTTATGATACACATCTGTTTTAAATGTTGTGTTACCAAATTTCACCTGAAAATAAGAAATTGTTGTATTATAATCACACAGAACTTGAAATGTAAATTTTTAAAACAAAAAATTAACACTGCATTTAATCCATAAAGTGACTTATCTCACACAATGAAGCACACAATTAGTAATATCTAAGGCAAGAAGATGTCAAATTGGAAGAACAAAAATGAAGCTATGTTATGCAATCAAAGCAATTCTTAATCAAACAAGCTGCTGGTGCTGAAATATGGGAATGGATAAAAGAACATATATGAATAAAAAATATTTCCTAAGGAAGTTTAAACAATGTAAATCATCTGTCACAATGAGCAAAAGTACCTAGAAACCACCTGAGCCTGTGAAGATAAGATCTTCTCACTAAGCAAAGAACTGTGGTAGCCAAAGGCAATGCCAGTTTAAAACATAAACCCATCTGTAAAGTCTTACAAAAGAAGATGTTGGAAGAGTATCAGTAGTATCACTTCATAAAACAAGAAGAAGCAGTCGGGAGAAAAAAGGTTTACAGAAAGTTCAGCAAGAAAAAAACCGGAGAAAATCATCCTGAATGTATTTAAAGATTAAAGCACAACAGACCTCAAATAATAGAAAAAATTTATAACAAGCATTTTCCTCTATCAATGACAATGGGCTCCCTACATGCAGACTCAATATCATAGTCTCAGCTGCTTGAGGAAGTGGAAATGACACTGTACAATTAAAAAAAGGCGGGATGAGCTGCTGGACGAGACTAAGTAAACAAAAAGGTAAGATATGCAGATGATGGTGCAATTTTGAGGGCATTAAGAGATTGGTTCTCAAGTCCTCTGAAAGGAGGAAAGAAAAAGGCTTGGAAAAAATCTAGGCTTCAGTAGTTAACATAAAAATATGACCAAGAGAACATTTAACTTATATGCATAACTGTCCATGTATGCAAAACCTTCATGAAAATAATCGGCAAATATTCTAGACAAATATGATAAAGGTATGAGAAGGAAAACGTAGGCTTTTACAAACCACATTCTAAAACAGAACATATTTTTACGATCAAAATATTGACCAAAAGAAGTAAAGAATGCCACCGTTTTATGGACTATCAACAAAGCATTATGTCTCCTATCCTGATGTCAATATTATATAATTTGCCCTGAAAAATATAACAGGATCACCTTTGATGATAATTTATAATTTTAAAAAAAAAAAAAGGGAAAGCATAAAACAAATATTCAACACAAGGTGACTTGGATGTCCTGAGCAGAATCCAAATGAGAAAGAATTTCCCTAGAGATGGCAATATCCAACAGATACTCCTATTTGTAGATAACTATGCTGACTGCCAAGCCCTAGAAAGCTGCCAAGTGTCCTACTGTGATCCACAGTTAGACAATTTAGCCTAACTACCCAACATAGAAAATGCTAAGTGGTTTCAACTCACTGATTTTCAACAAGCAATATATATGTGCAGCGTGCCAGGTACTGTTCTAGGTCCCCAGGAATGAAAAGGGGAAAAAAATGGTCCTAGCCCTCAAGAAGAGTATAGTCTACCTAAAAATGCCTATTGTTTGATCTATGACATAGAGTTGGGTTAACATCCCACAGAGCTGGTCCATATATTGTGGACAGATATTGAGGACAGACAATGAGATGGGCATACAAGAGGAGGAAAGTAGGCTAGACTGCCTTTGGGAAATTTTTCAATGTTTTGAATGACTCCAGTCTTCTCCTTGAAACACAGATCATTTCTGGAGAAGGATTTAGAACTGTGCCCAAGGTTGTGAAACTGCATACCCTTTGACCCAGCAAAACCACTACTGGGTCTGTACCCCAAATAGAAAAAAGAAAAAGGAAAAGTACCTATGTGAACAAAAATATTTATAACAGCTCTTCTTGTGCTGGCAAAAAATTGGAAACTGAGGGGAATGCCCATCAATTGGGGAATGGCTGAACAAGTATATGATTTTGATGGAATACTATTGTGTCATAAAAAATGACAAGGGGGATGGCGTCAGAAAAACCTGGACCTATCGGAATGGATACATAATGAAGTGAGCAGAAGCAGAAGATCATTGTACACAATTATATACACCGTATAAAGCAATATTGTAATGATGATCAACTGTGAAAGACCTGGCTGCTTTGCTGACTTAGCTACTCAGTACAATAATCCAAGACAATACCAAAAGACTCATTATGAAAAATGTTATCTACCTTTAGAGAGAGAGAATTGGCAAACTGAAGTATAATTTGTTCACTTTATTTTTCTTGAGTTGCTGTTAGGTTTTTCTGTGAGATGACTAAAATGCAAATTTTTGTTAAGAGCACCACAATTCTGCCAGCCACCCACATTAGCAACCCAAGAGCCATCCTTGATTCTTCTTTCCTTCACCCTCCAAACCAAATCCACTACCAAGTCCTGTCAACTTTATGTCCACAATATTTCTCCTATCTATCCCCTTCCCTCCACTGAAAGAGCAGCTACTCTAATTCAGGCCCTTATTACCTCTTGCCTCAACCAGTGAAAAAGCCTCCTACTTTCAATCTGTCTGTGTTTAGTTTCTTCCTTTTCCAAACCTTTCCAGTCATATTTTCCCAACTGATATTTCTAAATATAAGTCTGGCCATGCCACTCCCTTAATAAAAAAATCTTCAGTGATTGCTTCTAGGATAAAATACAAATTCCTCAGGCTAGCATTTAAAGCCTTTCCAAATCTCGCTGCCCCATACTTTTCCAGTTTTATTTCATATTTCTCTCCTTCACACAAAACTCCATTGCAGTCAAACTAGACTGCTCACTATTCCCTGTAGATGGTACTACATCTCCTACCTCCACGTTACATAAGTTATCTCCCACCTAGATTGCACTCCATCCTCACTTCCAATTTGTAGAATCTCTGCCTTCTTTCAAAACAATTCAAGGGTTATCCCCTAGATCAGCTTTTCCTAACATTCACCCCTCTCTTTCCCATATTAGTGCTGTCTCCCACTAGAAATGAATTTGTATCTATACCTGTAGAATCTTCCACTAGAATGCAAACTCCCAGGGAGAAGGGATGCTAAATCTTTGCATTCTTTCTTTGTATCCCTAGTACCTTGCATAGAGCCTAGCACATATTAGGTGTTTAACAAATTCTTCTTACATTAAATTGAAAACATCCCAGACTCTTTAATATTACATTCAGCAAACTATTGCTTTCAGATTATTTGCTTTTAAAGCCCAATGCTAGAAATTTGCCCGTGTATCTACGGATGAAGTCCTTAAAATATGTGGATGATTTATGACATAAATAAAAATGCTGCATTAATATATTAACTATGAAATATCTAACAACTGTCCTAGAGCATCAATACTGAAAGGATGCCCAGTACTGTGCTAAAGCTGTGGATATTATTTTCCATTTTTATTTGGTTTCTATCGGACTCAGAATTAATTCCTTCAGGGCCCTAGGCCTATATTAATTTGCATAACTTTTACAGTAATTACTGGGTGTGTGTGTGGGGGGAATTGTTTAATTTGAAATGGGTGGTAGCATTTAATTGGTTTCCTACCTTAAGGGAGTAAATTCGCCCCCTACAGATCTGCTCAAAAGATCTGCTGTCATAAACAAGAGCAGAAAGTATTAGTTACATTGGTAATGCTCGTGTATCTGTGTTTTGGAGAATTGTTACCATAAAGAAAATAATCTATGTAAAACCTTGTGATTCTCTAAATTCACACCAGCTTCTAACTGCAAACAACAACAACAGGAGTACCAAAATCTTTAAAATTGTCTGTAACAGTGAGGTGCCCCTTCAAAACGTGGGCATGGTTCAGTGTCTGCCCAGCAAAGCCTTAGAATCTCCTGACTGGCCAGGTGGATTAGTCCAATGTCCTTGCGTCGGGGTCACACACACAGCATGCAGGGGTGGCCAGGGTTTCGGCATTGCAATCCTTAGGCTATCCCATGGGCGTGTGCCGGTGTAGACATCGCCGATGCGGTCACGCTGGAGGGGGGCAAAGGAGGACTACAGCCCGAGGGAGCCGGGGCACAGGTGGGCAGGAACCTCCCCGGGATTTGGGGTTCCCTGAAGATTTAGGGCAGGACAGAGCACCAACCTCAACAAAGGCATCAGTTAGATCACTCGCTCGGTCCATGACAGGCAAATGGCGCCCGGCCACAATCTTCACCTTCAGCTTTCCGGGCATCTTCGCCGGTTCTGCCGCTCTCCGTTACGGAACCTGCAGACACAAACAAGCGCCTGTGCGCCAAGCCCGAGCTCACGGGCGGGGGAGCATGTGGGGGCGGAGCCACAAGGGACTTGCGCGTGCGCGCGCGCGTACGTAACTGACCGAGGAGGAGGGGTGCGCGCGCGTTCTCTACCAGCCGGTCCTCCCGCCTACCCCTTCCTTTCTGTCCCGTCCACGCTCCGCGCTAAGGCGTATCGCTTTTCTCGAGTCCCGTTCCTAGGAGGGCAAGAGGGCGCTGGTACCACGCCCTCATTCCGGAGAGGCTATGAGGCGGGCTCAAACTGGTTCTTCCGCCTGTGTATCGAACCACTAGAAAGGAAACCGGAATTTAATCTAGATCTTGGCGTGAACCTTTACCAGTCTCCGCTTTCGTGCCTTCCCGCCCCAGCAAATGGCAGCGCCTCGCGCCAGGTGGGGGAATTAAAAGATGAGAGGATCGATAAATCGGTTATCGTCCCAAACCTAGAAGAGAATCCACCCAAGAGAAGAGAGAAAGGCGGGCCTTAGTCCTAGAGAGGTAGACTGGCAGGGCACTAGGACGAGTGCGGAATTATCGAGCTGCGGATGTAGCAGCGGCAGAAAATCTACACCGCCGAACCGTTTCCGAGAGAAATTCTGAAGAGTTCTTGTTAAGACAATTTCCAAATTAGACTGAATTGGGTCAAAGTAAATAATTTATGGTACGACCTAAAGCCGCTAACCTCCATTGGCTATTGTGGCAGTCATATTAATGTTGGGTAAACTCAGAACCCGGGTCTCAGCCAACCAATAATCATCAACTATTAAACGCCTGCTATATGCCAGGCACTATAAAAAGCGCTGGGGATACAAAGAGAGGCAAAAGATAGTCCCTTCTCTCTAGGAGGTCACTGTAGTCTGATGAGTGAGACAACTTGCAAACCATTATGTACAAACAGACACATAACAGCGGAGGGAAAGCACCACAATTAAGGGAGATAGGAAAAGCTTTTTGCAGAAGGTGAGACGAGCAGAGATTTGGAGTGTGTGAGGTAGTGAGAGAATAAAGTGTGAAGACTTAACAGGGTATATGTAGATATATATTTGTATCTAAAATGTTTGAGAATCAATATTTAGAGAAAAGGGAAATGGGATAAATTTGAGTCTGTGGGAATCTGATTATTTAGCCTTTAGGAATGTCTTTCTCCCTCTCCTTTAGATTTATAGACGTCACCTCAGCTGTGAATGGAATACAAGATTGTGAAAGCTTCCCTATGAATAACTCAGGCAAGGCAATATTCAAATAGAGATAGTACAAATTTAGTTAGGATGTGAACCTCACCAGGCCTAAGTTTCGTTCTGTTAATCACATGATTTCGGGGAAATCAGATGATATTCCCCTCTCCCCCTCCCCTAGCCTACTTACAAATGGCCATCTTAGCATTAAAGTTTCCCTATAAGGTAATTCTGTAGTTTCTGAGCTTGTATTGGGTAAAAACTTCTTCCTGGTTAGATTGTGAGGCCACTCGTCTCCGCAAATGGGGACAGGGGTCCAGCCTCTGGGGTGGGATTTCTTAGAATTGTTTGTACAAGGGTATATATCTCCCTGCTTGCCTCCCCCCTCCCCCCCCCACCTCCCCTACCCCCTAACCCCACCCCCGCCCCCTTGCCTCACTTCACTGCTATCTCCACCCTGGTAGTGAGAGATGCCCAATTCTCGAGACTTGATCAAATAAAGCTTCTGGTATTTTTTTCTTCCTTGAGAAACGGAGACATCTCTGTTTTTTTAACTTGAGCCAGTGGTCTTTTGTCCCACACAGGAGGAATCCAGGAGGTGAAGATGAAGGATTCTAGGCAAAAGGGACACCCTGAAACAAGCATTGAGTAAGCCTCCTATAAGCCAGACACTGTGCTAAGCACTTCTAGAAATAACTTAATTCTCACAACAAACCTCACAGGTATTATATGATCTCCATTTTACAATTAAGGAAACTGAGGTTGACAACAAGTGACAAAGTAACAGCTAGTAAGTTAGTAACCTAGTAAGATTAAATTTGAACTCAAGTTTTTCTGATGCAAATCCCAGCCATCTAGCCACTTCACCACCTTGCTGTAGTCCAAAAAGGGAGAGAGGAATGTCTTATTGGAGGAACAGGTAACAAGCCCATGTCACTGGATCTCAGGTGGATGTAAGAAGATTAGAAAGGTGGGGAGGAGTCAGGTTGTGAAAGGCTTTATATTTCATCCTGGAGGTGATAGGGAGTACAGCAGTTTATTGAGCAGAAGGGGACATAGTATAAAGACATACATTTTAGATGATCATCTTGACAGTTGAGTGGAGAATGCAGTAGAGCAGGGAAGGATTCAGTGGCAGGGAGATCAACCAGTAAGCTATTGGAATAATCCAGGTGTGAGATGGTGGATTGTGGGTGCAGTGTCAGAGCAGAGAAAGGAGTGCATGTTAAGAAATGTTATGAAGGGAAAATCTTCAGGCCTTGGCAACATACTGGATATGGGATGTGAGAGAGTAAAGAGGATGACACCTACCGGGACTGAGAAGAGAGTGGTAATATCATCAATAGACTGCTTTACTGGAGCATTTGAATGGATCAGTAATCCCAACTGTTGGTCAATCCTTCCATCTATGTAGATCCCAAACCCTCCACAATTCTCTATCAGGATGATTTTGTTCCATGCTTTCCCATAACTCCTCCCTAAAATATCTACCAAATGTAGTATATCTAATGTATCTGTGAGTCCTTCAGTACTATGTCTGTCCTTCTCTTTTCCCTCCCCCCAGCTCATACTCGGTTGTATTAGCAAGGCAGTAATCACAATATAGATGATAATTGTCAAAATGCCTATGTGGTGTTTTCAATCCAACCAAAAGTCCTCTAAACAATGTAAGTCATATCCTACTGAACCAGGTATTCCTGGATACAGTGGCAGGACATCTTCCCTTACAGGCCAATACTCAATATTTGGAATCTTCTGTGTTTGTTGTTTTCTAATTTGCAGATTCAGGCCATCATTCTGGCTAGAGGTGTACTTCCTCCTAATGGTCTATTATTCAAATTACATAAAGCAGTGAACAAATTATCTTTCCAATACTGATATATCAAAATTATTAGAACTTAACTTCCTTAACCGTTCTTTCAACAATCTATTCGTTCTTTCAATTAACCCAGATGCTTGTGGATAATAGGGAATATGATATATCCACTCTATATTGTTTAACACACAATATCTCTTCATTTCATTACCTTTGAAATGTGACCCATTGTCACTTTGAATCTGCATTGAGGTTCCATAATATAGACTTACGATATCTAGAGTTTTACAAGTGTTTTTCTGGGTTGCATACTTATAAGGACAAGCCACTAGTACACCCAAGTAAGTGTCAACACAAGTACATATAAATTTACATCCTTTATCTTGGGGTGATATAATCTATCTGCCAGATTTGGGCTGGAATTTTTCCTCTTGCTATTTCTCTAGTTATTCCCTAAGGAACAGTTTGTTCCTTTTCCAATTGACATATATAATATTCCTCTGCTATTTGTTTTAACAATGAATGAGAGATACTAATACCTCAATCTTGTGCCCACCAGTGTGTGGCCTGGACCCCTAAATGGCCAGCCATTTGGTGGACCCATTTTGCTAGTACCAGGTCATCAGCTGATAGAGCAGGGACAATATGTTCAATAGCAATCTTTGCTAGTCAATCAGCATGTACATTGTACTCACATTCTGGCATGGTGAGGGCCACATGAGCATCTACATGAAAAATTGACAAACTAATAACCAAAAATATGTTGCATATATCTCCCCATAATTCTTTGCCCCTAACTTGTTTACCATGAATTTCCCAATTCTGATTTTTCCACATTGGCATCCATGTAGCCAACCCATTAGCTAATACCCACGAATCAGTGAATATATGACACTGTCCTTCTTGTTCTGCTTTGATAGGTTGATATGCTGCCATCAGTTCAGCATATTGACTACTTCTGCCTATCCCAGTACTTTCCAAAGTTCACTTAGTACATAGGTGATGGGCTACTGCTTTCTAATGTCTATTATGGCCCAAATATTTTGCTGCCCCTTCAGTAAACCATGCATGTCAATCCACCATATCTGTCGTTCCATTTTACCAGGGATTGTACCAACTGTTGCTTTGGTTCAGGGGTTTTATCATTTACCTCAATGTCTATGCTAGCTATAGATTCGTGTAAAGCAGAAACTCTACTTTTGCCTGTTTCTGATCTATTCTGAATGTACCGTTTCCATTTAATCATGCTAGCCTCTTGCACATGTCTAATTCTGTGAGATGTTGGAGTACTCATTACCCAGGTCATAATCGGGATTCCAGGCCTCAATATTACTTCATGGCCCAGAGTCAGTTGTTCAGTCCCTACCAAAGCCCAATATGCAGCTAACAACTTGTTTTCAAAAGATGTATATTGTATTCCAGATGAAGGTAGTTTCCTAGACCAAAATCCTAAGGGTACATTTCGGTTTTGTTGTTTTTGTCATAAACTCCAGTTTGCAGAAATCTTGTACAGTCACTTGTAATTCCACTGGTCCACTTTGGCCATAAGTCCAGAGCCAATTGTATAGCAGCTTTGACTTCTTCAAAAGCTTTACAAAGTTCAAGCCCCCATCAAATTCATACTTTCTCCTAGTAACTTTATATAAGGGTTTCAAAATCTGTCCTAAGTGTGAAGTGTGGTATCTCTAATATCCAAACAGTCCCATAAACTTTTGGGCCTCTTTTTTATTGGTGGGTATAGGAAAATCTTGAATCTTTTGTTGGGCTTGTGGGAAAATTTCTTGCAGTCCTTTATTTGACTGTTCTCCCAAAAATTTTACAGTTCGAGCTGGCCCTTGTATCTTTGCAGGGTTAATTTCCCATCCTTTGCTTTTCATACCCTCAATTAATAGTGTCAAACTCTTCTCCACTTCTTTTACGTTTTCTCCCTGTATCATAATATCATCTATATAGTGAGTAAGCTTTACACCAGGTAATTTTAATTCATCCAAATGTACAGCCACAATCCTATGACAAATAGTTGGGCTATGTAGATATCCTTGTGGCAAGCGGGTAAAAGTACACTGTAGGCCTGCCACGTGAAAGCAAAATGGTCCCATTGTTTTGAGTCTATTGGGATCATTAAGAAAGCATTGGCCAAATCAATAACTGCATACCAAGTCCCATCATATTTCTGGATCCTTTCTATTGAGGTAACAGTATCTGGAACAGCAGCATGCAAGGGAAGAGTTACTTTATTCACTTGCCTATAATCCACTGTCATTCTCCACGTTCAATCTGACTTTCATATTGGCCAGACAGGATTATTCCATTGAGTAGTTGTAGGAACTAACACTCCTGCTTCTACATATTCCTTTATAGTACTGGCAATTTCATCTTGCCCACCTGGCACATGATACTGCTTTGAAGTAATTACTTTAGAAGTTTCAGGTAAAGTGATTGGGTCCATTTTTACTTTTCCCACTAAAACTGTATTAATTCCTATCTTCTACTGCAAATTTGTATCTCCCCCCGGGTAAATTCAGAGTCATACCTCTCAATATATCTATTCCAATGACGTATTCAGGAATCAGTACAATAACCACAGTATATTCTTTCTTAGGCAATTGTCCAATTTTCATCATTAGCTTGACTTGTCTGGTTAATATTTAGCCCCTCCTAGTCCTGTGTTGGTAATAGGAGTTCCATGCCTGAACATGTCAGGATTTCCATAAATCAAATGGCCTCCACCCCAGTGTCAATCAATGCCCTAGTTATAGTATTTGATTCATTTTTCCAGCATATAGTTAGGTTAATATGGGGTCTGTAATCTTGTCTGTGTGTTTCTTTAATCTGAGCTGGGGTTTGGACTATTTCCTAGTCTCCCTGAAGGTGTGACTCACTTGGACACAAGGGTTCAAGATCTGTAGGATTTGTAGGGGCAATTGTTACTTCTCTGTTCCATCTGCTATCAAGCACCTTATCTTAATACATTTTGTACTCATTAGTTGGAATACCTTTATCATTCCAAAATCTACCCCTGCTTTCAATAAAGCAGTAAACATTTCTTTTCTTGTCACTCTATACTGACATTGAAGCCACTGGCTATTCACCCTTCTCTCTCAAGGAAATTTATCCTTTCCCCACTCTTCTAGGTCACTTAACTGTGAAATCTTATCTAGCACCTCTGAAAGAGGGTGCCCTACCTCCCCAATTAAAAGAGTCCGAATTAGGTTTTTACAAGCAGGAAAAGCTGTCTTAACTATCAAATTTCTATGACAGACTCCCAAGGGAGTATCATAGTATGCATCTGCATTTCCCATCATAATAGCAGTCTTTATTACCTCCCCCTTTAACTCTGTCATACAGTTCCTCAGTGAATACTAAGGCCTGTCTGCACTGGGCCATATAGAATCAGTTGGATATTCTCTGATACATCCTTCTCCTGCTAAAGCTAAGAGACTAATCATCCTGTTACCTCCTTGCAGATGATAATCCCTAAAAACTTGCTGTACAAAAGGATTTTGACTAATGCTTATGAATTTCAAACAGTCCACACTATCCACAGATACTCCTGTGGCCCCTCCATCACTGATTTTCACAATCCAAGATATTAATGATTCTCCCATTCCCTGGGTAAACCTACTCAAAATATCTGTGATTTCCTGCTGTGTAAAATCCTCCAATGCCTCTCTGAACACTGTATTATTTTGGGGGGTTTCTTGCCTCCTTTGCTGTATGGGGCACACTTCTGTCTGAGGAGGCTGGTCTGATATTCTATCATTCTCTGGCATCGTGCCTCAACTCCCAATATTGTATCATTCTCTCTTGACTCTCTTCCCCTGTCACCATGGAAACCAGACTGGAAGCTAGACTCAACCTGAACTGAACTCAAATGGATTTTTGACCTCCTTGGCTTCCTCTTTCTTCTAGCCAAATTAACAGCAAAATCAGTCAATTCCTGAACAATAATGTGTTCTTCTGCTACCCGAGATTCCCCATCCTGCTGTGGTAAAGAAATATATTCATTCGAGTTAGACATCTGACTTCTCTCTCTTAACAATCTGTCCATTCTTTCATAGATCAAATGATAAGCTGACAACAATATCCAGCCTTGCCTAGAGAGTGCTGTTGGGAATTCTCTCCCTGGCTTACTTTTAATTTCTTGCAAACATCTCTCCAAGTTCTTAGGCTCTCTCCTCTGTAGCTTCTGTTCCCAGTTTTCACATGTTCCAAGAGACCATTCTCTTGCTAGGGAGGAATAAGGTAACTCCCCTTATCCTGGTATAACCATTTCTTCCTCTAAAGCCCTTCTACCTCCAAATAGAGATCTTATGCCTTATGATCCCATCCTTGTCACCAAATGTTGCAAGGCAATAATCACAATATAGATGATAATTGTCAAAATGCCTCTATAATTCTGTATCACAAAATATAAGAGACTCTCCATATAGAAGGCAGAAGAAGTAAACCATTCATTCACACACCAGAGACCCAGAGCCCAAAACCAATGAGCCCAATCCATCACAGCAGTGAAGAATTCAATAAACAATATCACAACAGGTAACCACTCCATCCCATAACCTTCTCTCCCCCCTCCCTGGGGCCTTCCCACAAACACACTCATAGCACAGCACAGTCCTGCTCTTTCCCTCAGCTCTAACTGCTCTCCCCCTGCATTTCCTGTGACACACTTTCCTTTTCCTCTCAGCAAGCTCCTCCCACCACACGTGACTTGGGCTTCCTGTGATGTAAGCAGGTCACATGGCCTATTAATGGATGGGAAAGATCTTCAAATCTAAATTGTCATTACATTGGTCCACCAGCTTAATCATGCCTTTCAGTAATGATATTGTTTATGAAATTTTTTTGTGCCTAAGGCATCCCTGGTAATATAATAACACTGCAACTTAGACTCATCATGCCCTTCTCCATTATCCTTTTGGTCACCTGCAATTTCCACGCTTTAGAAAATTGTAGCATTTGGTGTGATTCACAGACGATAGCATTTGTGGGGGGAAAATAGGCGCCATAGCTATTTCACATCTTAATGGACTAAAAATGTAGAAACACCTCCAAACACCTGGTGGCCTAAAAGTGGAAAGTAACCAGAAATATAACAAACTAGGTAGACAGTCTCAGCTGCTATTGTAACAACTATTTGTTGTCTTTGGACAAAAGACATCTGCAGTCTTGTCTAAATAGTTATCTCAACCGTGCAGTTGTCTAAAAGAACATCTTTCACAATTGTAAAAGTATTTGTTCTCTTCCCCTTGAACAGAGAAGGTCTTCTCATTCCAATAACAAACCCTGCCAACTATATGGCCGAAGCTTTCCTTTTCTGCCTTGAATGATTCTCTCTTTCTTTACCTTCCCTCTCCTATGAAAGGTGTTATTTATCTATCCTAAGTTGCAGAAGAATGTTGCCAATTGTCTGTGTACTCTAAATGGACCTAAAAAGTTATTTTAAAAAAACCACCTAAATCTGTCTCCCAGAAAGTTAAAGCTGCTATCAACAATTTCCTTTGCATGCTTTTCTATCTAGAGCATTCCCCCAACAAATCATTGGGGGAACACTATTCATAAAAAGATGGGACTTTAAGAAGACAACCTGAAATAAAGATTAAAGACTGTATGCTTTGCCAAAAGCAATCCAGTTTGCTCTCTTCCTTATATTCAGTTCTGCAGGTAAATTATATATAGAGAATGCCTGTACAAGTTCTGCATCATAATATAGATACTAAACATTTTCCTCCACTTGATTTTTCACATAAGAATTGTTACACCAGTCTCTTAAATGGTTGTTTCACAGGTAAACACACAGGTAACACCAACTACACCATTTGTTAGACAGGTGGAGACACTAGCATGGGTTCACTCTTGATCCAGGCAGACAGGAAGATAGGAACAGAGTCATAATAAGGGGTTAAATAAGCTTACTTTATTCTAGTCTAGTCTTCTTACAAGGTAGTTGCTGATAGTAGGTGCACCAACTCCTACAGCTTCCCTACAACTCTTCTCATAGGGCAGGTGAGAATATAGTAGTAGCTACAACTCCTACAGGTTCCCTAAACCTCAATGGGGGCTGGTTGAGGCAAACACAAATTCCCCCCAAGCCTTGATGGGGGCCAATCTAGGCAGGTACATGCATTCCTCTATGCATTACCCAAATCCCAAAATCCCCACTTACCCACTTGATTTATAGGGCAACAGACAAAGAAGGTATCTTGCCAACATTAAACTCACAGGTTAACTCTAACAATATCAACATTCGGCACAAGTGTAGTAAATATCTTATTAAGTCATCCCCATATGTCACTGTGCAAGTGTGGTGGAGATGTTTACAAGTCATGAGCTTCGGAAATATTATCTAACACCTGGGAACTAGAGATTGTTGTGGCCATGGATCCTCGAACTGAACTCTAAGAAAGAATAACAAAAATCCACCTTACACACACTAAAATCCAACTTACTTACAATGGTCATCTATCTCCTTGAGAAGAGAGCTTTTCACATTCCAAGGAATGTGGCACAAAGTTAACATCAAATGCCACATTGTCAATTATAAACAATAAGAACTAGAATTATTAACCAACATTAGTCATATTGATCTGATATAAAATAACCAAAAATATGATGCTGAATCAATTTCTAATAGTAAATACGTACTTTACTGTAAATTGGTATAATAGAAAAATATTTGCAAATTGTACAAACAAAAGATTGACAGTGTCAATCCACATAGAGTAGCTGATGATAAAGTCTAGTGTTTGTGCACATGCTTATTACCTTGAGTTTCATTAACTGATTATAATATAAAAAGAAAATTCCATAAGATAATTTTTCATTAAATTAATCCAGACTTCAAATCAGTATTTACCTAACACTGTATCTAACTGGTTCATTTGTGAAACCAAGTTGTGTGCCCTATGCTCATCACTGTTCTTTGCTTCTTTCTGGTTATTTTCTCTGTTATTATGTTCAAACATATATTTTTCTTTTTATTTATCTGTGTGTGTATATATATATGTATATGTGTATATATATATATGTATATATATATATATATATATATATATATATATATTTGTCACATCTTGAGTTTCAAGTTGTGTCCCTCCCGAACTTGCATTAGAGAAGGCCAATATATAGATATATATGTGAAACCTTACAGTACAAGCATACCTTGTTTTATTGTGCTTCACAGATACTGCATTTATTCTACAAATTAAGAATTTGTTGCAACCCTGCCACGAGCAAACTATTGGCACCATTTTTTCCAAGAGCATGTGCTCACATCATGTCTCTGTGTTACATTTTGATAATTCTTACAATATTTCAAATTTTTTCATTATTATATCTGTTATGTTGATCAGTGATGAGTGATCTTTGGTGTTACTCTTTTAATTGTTTTGGGGTGTCACAAGCCAAGCCAAACTTAAGCAAACTTAAATCAATAAATGTTGTGTGTTCTGAGTGCTCCACTGACTGGCAGTTCTCCATTTCTCTTCTTCTCCCCAAGGCTCCCTAATCACTGAGACACAACAATATTGAAGAATACTACATAAATTTAGTTGATAAAGCAGCAAGAGGGTTTGAGAAGATTGACTCCAATTTTGAAAAAAGTTCTACTGTGGATAAAATGCTATTAAATAGCATTGCATGCTACAGAGAAATCTTTCATAAAAGGAAGAATCAAAATGTAGAAATATGTTTACATGATTGCACATGTATAACCTATATCAGATTATTACTATCTTGGAGACGGAGGATGGAAGAGAGGGAGGGGGAAAAATTTGGACCTCGAAATTTTATTTTAAAAAATGAATCTTGAAAACTATTTTTACATGTAATAGAAAAAATAAAATACTATTTTCAAATAAAGAAAGAAAGAGTCAACTGATGAGGCAAACTTTATTATTGTCTTATTTTAAGAAATTTCCACAGCCACCCCAACCTTCAGTAACCACTACCTTGATCAGTCAGCAGTCATCGACATCTAGATGAGACTCTCTACCAACAAAAAGATTAGGATTTTCTGAAGGCTCAGATGATAGTTAACATTTTTTAGCAATAAAGTATTTTTAAATTAAGGTATATACTTTTTAGACATAATACTATTGCACATTTAATAAACTATAGTATAGTGTAAACATAACTTTTATATGCACTGGGAAACCAAAAAAATTGTGACTAAGTTTATTATGATAGTCACTTTATTATAGTGATCTGAAACCAAACCCACAGTATCTCCAAAGTATGCCTGTACATATTTCCATATATCAGTTCTTTCTCTGGAGCATTTTAAGTCCTTTATAGTTGATTTGAATGATTATATTATTCAAAATAGCTTAGTTATTCACAGTTGCTCTTTAAACATTATTGTTATTGTATACAATGTTCTCTCAGTTCTGTTCATTTTACTCTGCATTATTTCAAGCAAGTCTTCCCATGTTTTTCTAAAAAAAACCTGCTCATCATTTCTTATAGCACAGTAGTATTTTATCGCAATCATATACTATAACTTATTCAGTCATTCCCCAATTGATGGTCAACCCCTCACTTTCTAGTTCTTTGCCACCACAAAGAGAGCTACTATAAATATTTTAGAACACATATGTTCTTTTCCTTTTTCCCTGATCACCTTGGGAAACAAGCCTAATAGTTGTATTGCTATGTCACAGTATACACAATTTTATAACTCTTTGGACATAATTCTAAATTGCTCTCCAAAATGATTGGATCAGTTCACAATTCCACCAACAGGGTATGTGCCCCAATTTTTCCACATCCCCTCCAACATTTGTTATTTTCCCATTCTATCATTTTAACCAATCTGACAGGTGTGAGATAGTTCCTCAGGGTTGTTTTAATTTGCATTTCTCTAATAATGATTTAGAGCATTTTTCATGTGGCTATATATACCTCTGATTTCTTCTTCTGCAAATTGCCTGTTCATATCCTTTGACCATTTATCAATCGGGGAATCAAACACATTTTTCAAAACCTTGGGTGTGGTCTTTTGACAGGGTCCAAGTTTTCACAGAGCAAGTCTTTTTATTAAGGGGATTTGTTCTGTGAAGTTTGGATCCAGTCAAAAGACTGAACTTGAGGACCTAGAGGGTCACATGTGGCTTCGAGAAATACAGTTTAGAGACTCATATGTTATTTAAATTACTTTATATTTAATTTAAATTAAATTACATTTTAAAATAACAGAAACTACTACCAAAGCCTGATTTTGCCAAGAACTATTTCATATTTTAAAAGCACAATTAATTAAATTAATTAAAATTAACTATACTTATTGAACATTAAACCATAGAACAAACCCCATACACAAAAATATTATTTAACAAAACTGTACTTTGTGTTTATTTTTAAAGTTTTTTAAAAGTATCTTTTACTCTACCAGGGTATGATACAGGCTTGACAGAAATAGCATTTGTTATTAAATATTGCACAAAAATTAAATATAAAACCCAAGCCTTCAGGATAAGGGTCAGTAGTCCCTGAATCCAGCCTTCTGGAAGAGAATCAAAAGTAGTTCAGATCCCTAGATCTATAGTTAGAGTAGAGGATATTCTTGGGCAGTGCTAGTCTTTTGAAAAGGAGATCACTCACATAAACAAAATGGAGGAGTTGCAAAGGACTGAGCCTTGATAGAAAGGAACCAAAAACTTGGACCTTGTCATATGCACATATGTTATTTGGGCAGGGCATGTCTCTGATGGAAAAAGGGAATGACCCTCTAGCAACATTAAGTTTGTTTAGCTCCAAGGGAAGTTCAAACACTCTATTGATCCTTAGGGTGATTGAGGAAGTGAAAAGAATGTTAAAGGTCTTTCTTTGCCTCTCCTGTAACCATAAGTTTGTTTCCCCTCTGAGGTAAGTACAAACCACCAGGTGGCACTATGAGTTTGGGGGAATTACACAGGTCTCTTGGATTAAGGTGGAATTCACAAAAGAAAAAGGATAATTGTATTAACTGTTTATGGCCTACTATGAGTCCTTTATGTTGTTTTATATTGTCTACAACAGGAAATAAACTTTTATATAATATAAATAAATACTTTCTATGCATTGTCGCTCTGAATGCTTTCACAGAAGTTAGGGTTATTTACCAACACCTGTGGAGACCTAGTTTGTTATTGTTGTTGAGTTGTGTCCAACTCTTCATGACCTCATGGACCAAAGCATGGCAATGCTGTCCAGGGTGGGGGTTTCTTGGTAAAGATACTAAGAGTGGTTTGCCATTTCCTTCTCTAGTGGATTAAAGTCAACAGAGGTTAAGTGGCTTGCCCAAGGTCACACAGCCAGTAAGTGTCTGAGGCAGAATTTCAACTCAGGTCTTTCTGACTCCCAGCACTCTATCTACTGAGGCACCTAGCTGAGCTTCCTAACAAAATAGCATTACCAGAGGAAATTCCAGGGCAAAGAGAAGTGATAAATCCCCTAAAATTATATACTCAGTTTGTACTAGGGTTCTAAGAGCACAGATACATAAGAAATTCTTGTAATTCTTGAACTTGCTTCAAAGTGTGGTATTATTTTTAAATTCTTTTTATGTATATCTAATACTTCTGCTCTTTTAAAATTCATAAATTTTAAAAAACGAGGTGGCAATCTAGCCATAGAGCTAAAATATAGCTAAGAACCTGGAAAATTAGCTAGACTTGTAAAAACACATTTATAAATTTTGAAGTCTACCTTGGAACCTACAAACACAACTACAAAGCAATACCATGAGGAATCTATAAACATGAGACTGGTGGTACTACGAATTTAGCTAAGAAGCTACAAACACACCAGCAAATTGAAAATACTGTTATATATCTTTAAATATACCACGTAAACTGGAAATATAGCTGTAAAGCTAAAATATTTCTAGGAAATGGAAAATGTACCTAGCAACCTATAAACAATAGAAGTTAGCAATCTAGCAGAAAACTATGTGGTTGAAACCTGGAAATCTACCTCAAACTTAGGTAGAAACTAGAAACTTAGCTGGAAAGTAGTTTTAAAAGCCCCGGGAGACCTGTAACTGCCTCATAAGACTAGATAAGTCCTTTTCCTCAGTCCTCATTGCCCAGCTGATAGGCCTTTGTTCTGATGGGGTGCTTGTGCTTCGACCCTAATTTTAACATCACATTTCCTCTTAACCTCTGCTTGGGTGCCTGTGCCTGAACTCCAGTTCTAAAATCACATCTCTTCCTAGTTTCAAAGCATTGGCCCTAGAAGTCTCTCTCTCTAGCTAAAGGGCAGCATGCTCTAAAATTATCTCTGCTTCTTCCTCAGTAAGCAGCTATGCCCAATTATAGATTGATTCAGGATGCCGATAACTGACTGTATACTGAGTCTAACACACATCCTAGACAGAGTCAAATGTATACTCCCTTACGTTAATGTTGTCTAACAAGACACGTGATGGAATCCACCTGGATATTCCCAGTCAGCCATGAACTTTTGGTGACTTAGTGACATTTCACAGCAAAACCCACACCTCCTCCTAACCCCCCCCCCCCGGGGTTATTTCCCAGCGAACTCTGGGTAAGATACCTGTGCAGTAGATACAAAAAGTGCATGTTCCTTTAAGAACTGACCACTCCTTAACTATGCCTTAACCACTCCATAATCCCACCCCAAAAAGCCTAATTGACAGGCTTCACCCCCAAAATCTTGTACTCTAAACTTTCCCTGTAGCCCTGTATGGTTGCAGGTTCCCTAAGAACTCTTGCCTGCTTTATTTACATAAAGCGTAATAAATCTTTGCCTCCTTGACTTAAAGAATGCTTGGGTCTGCGAATTCATTCCAGGTGAGCTGGGAACTTTAGTTTGAGATTCCTACATCCTTGGGGTTCATTTCTCCCTCAACAGTTCTGTCTGCAGATTCAATTTCTCAACTTAGTTCAGGTAAATTTCTATCTCTTTTGTTAAGTCAAAGCCTTCTCTGGCAACTATCAATATCTCTATACCTTCCCATTTCACTTGCTCCTAGAACAGTGACATCAAATTCAAATAAAAAGAGGGGTGGGGGAGGAGGGACACTAATCCATACATAAGGATCCCTGCAGGCTGCATAATGTAATATTACTTATGTTTTATTATATTTTTATTTATTTTGTTAAATATTTCCCAAATACATTTTAATCTGATTACAGCTACACTCTGGAGTGTGGATAGCATATGCAGCCCATGGGTCTTGTGTTTGACCCCTCTCCTTTAGACAACTCTCTCCTTTTCTCCTCATCAATATTATTTCCTTATCACAAATTCTGAAATAGAGTGGTGACTTTCTCCCAATGTTCTCATTATTCCTAGGTCCAGAATAGACATTCCCTACCTTGCTTCCTCCATTTTTTGAAATATAAAATTATCAGTAAGGCAAGTCAAGAAATTATCAGCTGCTTTGCTTTTGACAGAAAAGCAGATCCAGAAGATAAATGTTTTTTACATGTCCTATTTCTTTAGTCATTCGCTTTTTATTGTAAAAACAAATCCACTCAAGTACATCCTAAGACATTTTTTAAAATATGGCACATTTCCTTAAATACAAAAATGATTTTTTAAATGATTCGATTTTATTATTATAATATGTATTCTACAAGAACATGGTTTGGCTCTTCTTTGGTATCTTGTAGACAACATGTTCTATCTAAAATTTACTCTGACCACATTTTACCACAATGTGGTAATTCAAATCAAGATATGCTCACAGTCATACCAAGCAGCATATCGTGTGCTCTGTGTTCCTCAGAATGACATTTAAAGAGCTTACCCTCTTTATATGAGAAGCTATAACCCATTATGCCTGTTCTTCACTTTCCATCTATTAGATTTTTGAACTCAGAACATGGCCTTGCTCTATGCATAAGGGAGTTTAATAGTATATCTTTACTTGTATTAGAAAAATATGAAAATCTGGCTAACATTTAAACTTTTCTGGTTGCAAATACATGAATATTTCAATAGAATGTCACATGGAGTTTTATCTCTGGTATGTTTACGTATCTAATTTGACTAACTTATATGAACTTGACCTTTTTTCCAATGGTAAAATATAGATCCCTGAATTTCCTACCTATGGTCAGTTTTGTTTTAACTCTACACTAAAGCTTCAGTGGGCTATGGTGTCATTTTAATAATGCATTTGCTGAGAGTTCTTCATTCCCTGTTAACAGGCCATAATGATTATGCTGGAATGGTTTCTATGAACAAAGTTCATGAATCTTAAAATAAACTTAGATAAATAATTCTGATTTTTCCCTTTCTCCTTTAGGAATCAGTTTACTTCTCCTCCTCTTCCTCTTCTTGAGCATGTTTTCTTGTGCTTAGCTGTAATTCAGTTTGATTGATGGACATTTCATTGTCTACCTGCACCAAGATCTGATGTGCATTTTCTGGTTCCTCTGTTAGAAGTGAAGAATGGGCCATCCCTTCCCCTTCTCTGGAGCTAATAGTTGATTGAAGGGCCAGCTCTTCAGCCATTTTTTTTGTTTGTCCTGGTAT
This sequence comes from Trichosurus vulpecula, assembly GCF_011100635.1. Classification (NCBI taxonomy): domain Eukaryota; kingdom Metazoa; phylum Chordata; class Mammalia; order Diprotodontia; family Phalangeridae; genus Trichosurus; species Trichosurus vulpecula. Next base: position 182,164,700 of record NC_050577.1, on the reverse strand, counting down.
CCCTGGTTCTCCATATGGTACTTGGAGCTTAGCACATGCTCAATAAATGCTTGTTGAAGGGAAATGAACAAGAGCGGAAGTCCAGTATTCCCTGATTTTACCCCTGGGTACCAGAAGGTTTAGGGTTTAGAGTCCTTCAAGAGGATCTTTTTAGGGTGATGACAAGGAGGGGAGGAGGGAAGGAAGGGAGGAAGGAAGGAAGGAAGGAAGGAAGGAAGGAAGGAAGGAAGGAAGGCAGGAAAGAAAAAAGAGAAGGAGGGAGGGAGCCACAGGGGTCTAGGGCTGGAGGAAGATACATAAATGTTTGAAGTTCCCCATTATTACTGTATCATGCCTCCATGCTGTTTGTGATTGTTTGCCAAATTCACTGATTTCTTTTTCAGTCCACATGGTTCACAGTAAACCCAGATGTTAATTGTGTCTCTTTTTCTACATTCGTTGATCTCCTTAAAACACTCTGTATCCTGGATCATTTTTTCCTGTATTTCCTTGTATGATTTGTTGTTGTTCAGTCATTTTCAGGTGTCTCTGACTCTTCATGACCCCATTTAGGATTTTCTTGCAAAGATACTGGAGTAGTTTGCCATTTCCTTCTCTAGCTCATTTTACAGATAAGGAAAGTGAGGTAAATAGGGTAAAGTGACTTACCCAAGGTCACAAGGCTACTAATGTCTAAGACCAGATTTGAACTCAGGAAGATGAGTCTCCCTGACTCCTGGCCTGGTACGCTACCTACTATGCCACCTAGCTACCCGCTTTGTATGATTATATCATCTTAATATGCAATGGTTCTTCCTTCACTCATTCTCATACCTCTCCTATTTATCCCACTCTTTTGAAATCCCAACTCATCTTTTATGGAAAATAGGATTCTAATAATGAATCACAGATATATATACATATATATACATATATGTATATATATACATATATGTATATATATATACATATATGTATATATATATGTATGTATATATATATATATATATATATATATATATATATATATATATATGGCTTTCTTTATAATACTCATGGGAATTAGGTGATAGAATAATAGCATTTAGAGCAATAGATGATTTAACAGATTACCTAATCTAGTCCCCTCACTTTAGAGCTGAGGAAATTGAGGCCAAGAGGAGATGAGTAACCTTACCAAGGTCTCACAACTTATAGGAGGTATAACTGTGATTCAATTTTTTTTTGTTTTTTTTTTTAAATGCAATTTATTTATTTAACATATTTGGTTTTCAACATTGATTTTCACAACAGTTTGAATTACAAATTTTCTCCCCATTTCTGCCCTCCCCCCCCACTCCAAGATGGCGTATATTCTGGTTGCCCTGTTCCCCAGTCAGCCCTCCCCTCTATCACCCCCCTCCCCTCTCATCCCCTTTTCCCTTCCTTTCTTGTAGGGCAAGATAAATTTCTACGCCCCATTGCCTGTGTATCTTATTTTTTAGTTGCATACAAAAACTTTTTTTGTTTTTGAACATCTGATTTTAAAACTTTGAGTTCCAAATTCCCTTTCCTCTTCCCTTCCCACCCACCCTCCCTAAGAAGTTGAGCAATTCAACCTAGGCCACACATGTATTATTATGTATAACCCTTCCACAATACTCATGTTGTGAAAGGCTAACTACATTTTGCTCCTTCCCAACCCATCCCGCTTTATTGAATTTTCTCCCTTGACCCTGTCCCCTTTCCAAAGTGTTTGTTTTGATTACCTCCACCCCCATCTGCCCTCCCCTCCATCATCCCCACCCCTTTTATTTTTTTTTATCTTCCTCCCTCTTCTTTCCTGTGGGGTAAGATACCCAACTGAGTATGTATGGTATTCCCCCTCAGGCCAAATCTGATGAGAGCAAGGTTCACTCATTCCCCCCTCACCTGCCCTCTCCCCTCCTCCCATAGAACTGCTTCCTCTTGCCACCTTTATGCGAGATAATCCACCCCATTCTATCTCTCCCTATCTCCCTCTCTCAGTATGTTACTCTCTCATCCCTTAATTTCATTTTATTTCTTTTAGCTATCTTCCCTTCATCCTCAACTCACCCTGTGTCTGCTCTCTCTCTTTTACATATATATATATGCACATACATACACATACATACATATACACATAGATACATACATACATACACATTCACTTATATATATACATAAACATATATATATATATGCACATATATATATATATGCATATTCCCTTCAACTACCCTAATACTGAGGTCTCATGAATCATACTCATCATCTTTCCATGTAGGAATGTAAACAAAACAGTTCAACTTTAGTAAGTCCCTTGCAATTTCCGTTTCTTGATTACCTTTTCATGCTTCTCTTGATTCTTGTGTTTGAAAGTCAAATTTTCTATTCAGTTCTGGTCTTTTCACTGAGAAAGCTTGAAAGTCCTCTATTTTATTGAAAATCCATATTTTGCCTTGGAACATGATACTCAGTTTTGCTGGGTAGGTGATTCTAGGTTTTAATCCTAGCTCCATTGACCTCCGGAATATCGCATTCCAAGCCCTTCGATCTCTTAATGTAGAAGCTGCCAGATCTTGGGTTATTCTGATTGGGTTTCCACAATACTCAAATTGTTTCTTTCTGGCTGCTTGCAGTATTTTCACCTTGATCTGGGAGCTCTGGAATTTGGCGACAATATTCCTAGGAGATTTCTTTTTGGGATCTATTTGAGGAGGCGATCTGTGGATTCTTTCAATTTATATTTTGCCCTGTGGCTCTGGAATATCAGGGCAGTTCTCCTTGATAATTTCCTGAAAGATGGTATCTAGGCTCTTTTTTTGATCATGGCTTTCAGGTAGTCCAATAATTTTTAAATCCTCTCTCCTGGATCTATTTTCCAGGTCAGTGGTTTTTCCAAGGAGATATTTCACATTGTCTTCCATTTTTTCATTCCTCTGGTTCTGTTTTATAATATCCTGATTTCTCATAAAGTCATTAGCTTCCACTTGCTCCAATCTAATTTTTAAAGTAGTATTTTCTTCAGTGGTCTTTTGGACCTCCTTTTCCATTTGGCTAATTCTGCCTTTCAAGGCATTCTTCTCCTCATTGGCTTTTTGGAGCTCTTTTGCCATTTGAGTTAGTCTATTTTTTAAGGTGTTGTTTTCTTCAGTGTATTTTTCAGTATTTTTTTGGGTCTCCTTTAGCAAGTCATTGACTTGTTTTTCATGGTTTTCTCGCATCCTTCTTATTTCTCTTCCCAATTTTTCCTCTACTTCTCTAACTTGCTTTTCCAAATCCTTTTTGAGTTCTTCTATGGCCTGGGGCCAGTTCATGTTTTTCTTGGAGGCTTTGGTTGTAGGCTCTATGACTTTGTTGTCTTCTTTAGGCTGTATGTTTTGGTCTTCTTTGTCACCAAAGAAAGAATCCAAAGTCTGAGACTGAATCTGGGCGCGTTTTCGCTGCCTGGCCATATTCCCAACCAACTAACTTGACTCTTGAGTTTTTCAGTGGGGTATGACTGCTTGTAGATTACAGAGTTCTATGTTCTACGTTTGGGGGGGAGGTGCCAGCTCTGTCAGAGCCGCACTCCTCCTTCCCCAAGGACCCCCAGTCCAGACTGGGCTCAGATCTTCGGCAGGCTGTGCACCCCTGCTGTGATCCGCCACTTAATTCCTCCCACCAGGTGGGCCTGGAGCCGGAAGTAACAACAGCTGTAGCTGCCCCACCTCCGCTGCCCCTGGGGCTGGAAGCCGAACCGCGAACTCCTTCCACTCCCGCAGCTTTTCCCACTAACCTTCTCCGCAGTCTTTGGTGTTTGTGGGTCGAGGGGTCTGGTAACTGCCGCAGCTCACATATTCAGGGCGCTAGGGCCCCCTCCGCCCGGCTTCTGGTCTGGATCGTCCACGCAGCTCAGGCTGGGCTCTGCTCCACTCCGTTCCCAGCTCCCAGCTCCGTGTGGAATAGAGCTCACCCAGAGACCATCCGGGCTGTCCTGGGCTGGAGCCCTGCTTCCCTCTGCTGTTCTGTGGGTTCTGCCGTTCTAGAATTGGTTCAGAGCCATTTTTATAGGTTTTTGGAGGGACTCGGGTACGGAGCTCACTCTAGTCCGTGCTTACTGGCCGCCATCTTGGCTCCGCCCCTCCTGTGATTCAAATTTGCTAGAGCTCCACATACAGTGTTCTTTCCATGTTACAATACTGCAAAACCAATATTATTAGTCCCATTTTGCAGATAAGAAAACTAAGGCTTATATAGATTATCACTTGTTCAGGGTCACACAGAAAGTAAGTACCAGGACTGATTCCAGGTCTCTGTTTCCATATCTAGTGCTTTCTTACACTACATAATATTATCTCACCAGAGTGTAACTGAGGTAAGTGCAATCCACAAATAATCACCCCAAGGAAGTTTTCACATGGGGAAAACTTTCTCGCACTATATCACTATCTGCTCTGGCATACTACCACAAAATTATCCTCAATGTACTAGAAGATGTGCCATTTAAAGACTTAAGAACTTAACTCTTTTTTCCTAAAAATTGCTCCCGATTATTGCCACTGATGACAGAGTCACGGTAGCATTGTCAAAGGTATTTTAGACTCTCATGTACCTTTCTAAAATATAATTATAATTTAAAAAAACAAGCAAGTACCCCACTAAAGACCTACTCTGGTGTCTTATAATGACATGGTGATGATGCTGGATTCTGGAAGGCTGCTCTACGGAGTTGGAAATGTTTATAGTACAGGTTCAGCCAATGAGAGACTCTTTGTCATCAAGAATTTTTTAAACTAAGCTCAGAGAGGGTCATTACCAGTGGGTTAAAAAAAAAAATTCAAATAATGATTTTAATTTGGCAGGGGGAGGGGAGGAGTATTTGGACACTGCAACTCATGAAAACTCCTTCCTAATGACAGGGATGGGGGAAGGGAAGGGTTATAGTGATACCAATCTGTATCTGCAGAGGGAGAACCCATATCGATTAAATTACCAAAGAAGTAAAATGGATTAAAGCAACTAGAACTTGTCCATTCAGCAACAAAATTCAGTTTAGTAAGATAACTTTCAAAGTAAAAATTACATAGAAAGAGATTTCCTAATTGAGCTAAGTATTCTTAAAACAAAAGCTTATCCCTACATTTTATAACTCTCTGGGAATCTTAACTTGATATCAAAACCCTTCCAGGTAGTTGGGCTGACTGCTCCTTTGAGAGAAGCTGATTAAACTGTTTTTGAACTAAACAAATGGGAAGACTTTGGTTTAACTGCCTAGCTTTCTCTCTTATCTAAAAAGGTCTATGTCTCAGATCTAACTCCAATCCAGATTAGAGGGACTCACCTCTAATTTGATTCCTAATGCAAAAGATAGTCATGGAAGAGATACTATACAGAATCCAAGTTGAAGAAGAATTCTGTATAGATCATGAGCTCTTCCTAATGCTCCTATTTGCAGATGACAATGTCCTGGTTTTAATAAGTCCTAAAACAATACAGGGTGTCCTGGATAAGATCCATAGCCATTTTTTAAAGGTGGACTTAACCATTCACACGGGAAAAACTAAGTGGATGAGAATGCCTATTGTCGCAGACTATGACATGCAATTAGGCACACAACCTATACAGACCTCATCAAAAGTATTAATAATTTTTAATTATATGGGAAAGGAAAAGGATCATAGATTTAAAGGTAGAAGGGCCATCAGGAATCATCTAATTTTGCACTCTCTTTTCACAAGTGAGGAAATTAAGTCCCAGGAAGGTTATGGAATTTACCCAAAGTCATAGAGCTAGTGGGCAGCAAGCATAAGAACAGAACCCAGATAATGCGACTTTACTCTCCATGCTCTTTTCACTGTACCATGTCAGAGTTCTCCCTTGTTGCCTGTAGCCCCTGCTTCCATCATCTCAATTTTCCCCAATTACAATGACATAGTTGCCTAATTTTCCTGTTTTTTTTTTCTCCTTCTGTCTAGGTATGGAGAAAAAGATTCAGTTTCCTTCCTCTCTTCTTTATTCTACACATACGAATTTGTTCATTTATATTTTTGCTTTCTAAAGTTTACAGCTGGGAAGATTTTTAAAGAAACAATTGAAATTTAGAATGGAACCAAAGCTGGTTCCTAGTTGGCCTCCTAGAAATACTTTCAGCACTTTCCTGAAGACCAAGGCAAAAAGAACCTATTCAACTTCAGACAAAAAAAAAATTGGACATGTCATAAATAGCCTGAAAGCATGGTGTTGACTATTTGATCCTCATCCCAACACATTTGCTAAGAAACTTTTATCTGTTAAAGTATATTTTTTGCTTTTTAGTTTCTTACATTTTATCATATTGTTGCATTGTAATTTAATTTATCAGATGGTTTCAATGTAATTTGTTAATGCAGAAAGGACTTTTGTTGACACTATAAATCTCAAATAGTTGCCTTAGCCACACAAGCTTCTGGATAAAACAATTGCTTCATATTCTAAGTGCAGGTTGTTGTTTTTCCTGAGATTTCCCAAGAGTCAAGAGTCTTTCTCTGATAATATCTGAAGCAATTCTTATTCATGCCCCATCAAGAACTACTCACCAATTTAGATAGCATGATATAATGAGAAAATGATAAGATTTTCAGCTGGAAGGAAAGAGAGAATCTAGTCCTAATTCAACTCCCAAGTGATAGCTAGGCCGAGAAGTTTAAGTGATTTGCCCAAAGTTACATAGATAAAAGCTAAGCCAGATTCAAACCCTAAATTCGGTGGCCTTTTCTATCATTCCATGCTGCCTTGAACTTGGGTTCCAAAAATCTGCATTTAAGTCTGCCTTTGATGCTAGCTATGTAAACTTGGCAAAGTTGCTTAATATTGCTTAATCTAAGCCTCTGTATCTAACTAAATAAATAAATAGGACCTCTTACCAAGCTATATATTGCAATGGATAGAGCACTGCACCTGGAGTCATAAAGTCCTTAGTTCAAATCCCACCTTGGACATTTCCTAACTGCTCTCATGGGCAACTCACTTAACCACGGTTTGCCTCAGTTTCCTCATCTGTAAATTGGGAATAATAGTAGTACCTCTCCCCCATGGTTGTTGTAAGGGTTAAATGAGATAATAACTGTAAAGGACTTAGCACAGTGCCTGGCACATAGTAGATGGTATACCAATGATTACTCCCTTCCCCAGTCCAAAGAGAAGAGGGGAAACACAGAGCAGTGTAGAAGACACTTCTACCACAGGAGAGGTTGCACTGGGCAGGGGGTATCACTTGTTCATTAGAAAGATCTGTGAGCTTGGTTGTGACCCCTACCTTCAGAGGACCTTGTGAGGCAACTAATTGACAAGAAAATTAGTTGCTGGGGTGGAAATGATGGAAATATTGGAGGTATGTCACCATTTCATCTATCTGTGATAGAGGAGAGGGGTGGGAAGGGGGAAGTTAGTAATAGTCTGGCGTGTACCCCAGATGTGGGGAGAACAGATTTCAGGCCTTTCAGAGAGATGACGGTTAGGATCTCATAAACTAAAAGGCTACAGGGAAAACTCTCAAAAATGAAGTTCTGAAGACAAAGAGAAGTAATTCCAATGAAGAAGAAAAGAAGGAATTATCTAACAATAATGATGAGGATACACAGAGCGCTTGTTGACTGATCTAAATTTAGACTTTTAAAAGATATTAAATATATGGAAGGAAGGTCAGGCAATAGAAGACAAACACAAAAACGTAGCATGATTCTGTAAGAAAAATGTTACTTCTGCCCTTTCAAGATATTTTGAAGAGCAGCAGACTTACAACAACCCTTACAACAACCAAGTAATTTGAATAATTTGGTACAGTTGCCCTGAGATCAGATCAGGAGGGACAATCAGGGAGTAGAGATATTATTCTCAGCTCCAAGACTTAGGAGAAAGTTTAGATGTAAGCAGGAGAAACTCCACATGGTCACTGAGGGAAAGGAGATATAAATTGTAATGACTATAACAGACCTACACAACTTGGCAGCAGGTAGGGGTCAAAATTAAAATAGGCTAAACTTCTTCAGGCCATAGACAGGTTTTTAGAGGCTCATTTTCCAAGTAAAGGTGTAAATGATTAAACTATTTTGCAAATAAACCATATTTTAAAAAGGGAAATTTCAATTAATAATTACACTTATTACTCAAGATTTTTATTTATCATCAAATCACATTAATGTTTAAAAAATTACTTTGCTAAGCAAGTACAAATTGTAATACATGTTTACATTTAGTTAATGGGATGTATTACACTTCTTGTCAGCAATAAGTTTATCATACTCTGGAATAAAGCTTGAAGTCGATTTCTTTAGAAATCTGAAAACTAACCTTAGTAGCCACCTCATTTTCCGAGTTTACTTTCTTGAAAAACCATTGATCCCCACTGAGATTTTTCAATGATTTGGAGGCTTTAATTTGTTTTTTATTGGTGTCTAATTTGCTTAAGTCAGGATGTTTTGATTTGAAATGGCAACAAAGATTGTATTCCTTTGGAACAGGCAAAAAAGGCACAATATTTTGTTTCTCGTGTAAGTGAACAAGTATCTCTATCTTTTGATTCAATTTTCCATTTCTTTTTATCACCTACTTTACAAAGTCACCCCAAAAACTTTAATGTTAAAACCAAAAAAAATCTGCACAGTAACTGCTCACATACAAAGAAATACTGAACTGAGTGTCTGACCTTGGAGAGAGTGCCAGACACTCATGGAATTTGGAGGGCAGCTGTGCAGAGAAGGAGGGGAAGAAGTCCTCATGTTGTTGCTGCTCATCCCATACCAACCATCAGCTGTGTGGCACGGGGCTGCATTCACTTTGCCCCTGTTCAAAGCCAGTAATGACCAAAAACACAGCAAAAAGGTAAGACTGTCTCTTCTCTCAGTCTAGAGACACAGTGATGATGGTTGGTTGCTATGGGTCACATGAGAAACAGGTGAGAGCACACAGGGGCAATCCACCCACCAAGTTACATGATGGGCACAATAGTGACTAGGGGAAGGTGGGTTAAGCAGGGCATGAACAAAGCACTCATTAAATTTTTACTTTCTTTTACATCCTCTACCTTTTTTGAGGGCCCCCAAAAACCATTGGCAGGCTGCAAGCGGCCTGCAGGCCATATGTTGTACAGGCCTTAGACTATAAGCTTGTAAAAGATTGAAGATAAATAATCATTTGCATGATGTAAAAAGAGGGATGGGAGTTCCTACTGCTCCCCGGTAGCATCCTATTTGGTTTGGGGTTGTAGAGAATATGAACAAAAGATGACTTAAGAATAATGACAGTTGTAGAATACATAAAATACTTGCAAATCACCTATCAAAACATACTCAGTTCTAATCCTAATGCAAAGACAAAGTAGTTTACAGCAATAAAGAAAGATTTTAATATCTGAAGAGATAGTAATTGTTCACCATTGGATCATGCCAATATATATTTTAAAATTACACTAATTCACAGATTTAGTGCTGTACTATTTGCACTATTTTAAAGAACTAGACAAAATAATTTTTTAAAATCATCTGAAGGAACAAAGAATCTCAGGGGAACAAGTGATAAAAGCAGGAAGGAAAGAAGGGATTCTGTCATTATCAGATCTCAATATATACTGTTCTATGAAGTATCCAAACTATTTGATACTTTTCAAAAAGTTTATCAATGGGGCATACCCAAAAGCAATCAGTTAGAATAAGTGGGCTAGTATTTTATAAACCCAATGACACTAAGCACTGGGCTAAGGTCTCCCTATTTAACAAAAACTGCTGTGAAATCTGGAAAGCAGCTTGTCATAAATTCAGTTTAGGCTAATATCTTACAATATATATCATGATGACCTACAAATGCATCAAGATCTAAATATGAAAGGTCATATCATACTTTAAAAATTATAGACAAACGAAAGGATGTACCTTGTAAAGATACAGTTTTTTGGGGCGAGTAGAGGAGGAACTCAGCTAAATAAAGGATAGAGGTAGGTTGGCATGTGTGTATACACACACACAAAAATATTATATATAATTGTAAGTAAGGAAGATTTTGTTATCCTTTTAGAGTTTAGTTTCTCAGGATCCATGGCCATGGCAATGTCTAATTTCCAGGTGTTAGATAAAAACTCCCAAAATAGCCCCAAGGATCCTAGATAGTAATTGCTAGAATCATACTGACAGACAGTCCTACTGAGGTTGCACAGTGAGATATGGGATGATATAATGTGATATTTACTATACTTGTGCAGAATGACAATATTGCTAAAGTTAACCTGTGAGGCTATTGTTGGCAAGATGCCTTCTTTGTCTGTTGCCCTATAAAGCAAGTGGGCACTGGTCAGCGAGTGGGGAATCCATAGGAGAACCCATTGGGTAACCTATTTGGGATTTGGGTAGTGCATAGAGGAATGCGTGTACCTGCCTCAACCGGCCCCCACTGAGGCTTGAGGGGATTTAGGGGAGTGCACAAGATGTTCCTGTCTTCATTGACCCCATTGAGGCATAGGAGTAGTTGCCCCACCTTCATGCCAGCCCCTGTGAGAAGGATGATTAGGCAGTGCTCCAGGAGCTGGTGCTCCCATCATCAGCATCTCCCTTTTGAGAAGACTAGAGTAGAATAAAGTCAGATTATTAACCCCTCTGAAACTGTCTTCCTATCCTTCCTATCTGGCCAGATCAAAAGTGAACCTGTTAGAGGCTGGAGTCCAAAACTTCCAGTGCCTCCTATATATATATATATGTGTGTGTGTGTGTGTGTGTGTGTGTGTATGTATGTATGTATATATATACATACATACACACATACATATACACATATATACACATATACATATATATGTAATAGACAATTTCAATTATTTAAAATTGAAAAGTTTTCCCACAAATAAAATTAAGACTTAGAAGAATAGTTAATTGGGAAAGTTTTTTCATAGTAAATATCTTGGATAAATATCTGATATCCAAGATACATAGAAAATTGATACAAGTTTATAAGAATAAGAGTCATTACTCATTAGATAAGTGGTCAAGGGAAATAAATAGGCAACTTAGAAAGAAAGAAATATAATTTATCAATAGCCATATGAGAGAATACTCCAAAATATTAATAGTAAGATAAACGCAGATTCAAACAATCCTGAAATCTTTATCTCACATCCATTAGACTAGCAAAGATGACTAAAAATGAAAAGAGTAATATACTGTATGTGTTACAAAATAGTAATAGGAAAAACTGGAGTGCCTATAGTAAACCAGATACACTAATGCACTGTTGGTGGATCTATGAATAAGTCTAGTCCACTGTTCCCTTCCAGTTCTGCAGGAAAGTGACTAGAACAGGAGATGAGCTACAGAACGCAAAGAATTATGAGAATATCGGCTGAGGGAGAAGAGAACTGCCAGACTTTAGGGAGCAGTGATCAAAGTCAGAAGAGGAGAGCAAATGGAATTTGAGCTGAATGGAAGGAAACAAGGTTTGTGGAAAATAATACTAGTGACTGCCACCTACTGGAAGCTGAGAAGAGCACAGTTAATTGGAACGGACCAGAAACAAGAGCCAGTTAGATCAGCGGAAGGCAGTGGGAGCAAACAATGCTGCAGAGCCAGTTACATTTAGGAATGTTTGGACCTGGGGTAAATACTGCAAACCATGCCCTGGACAAGAGGCATATTTAAGATGTCTGTACTAATAGTCTAACTTACCAAGCTACACATCTGATTTCATGTGAATCTATCTTTGATCAGATATCAGCTTAGCTAGTCACAATGGAAAAAACCAAGGATAACAGATACATCAGCTTAGCTGGCCACACTGGAAAAAAACAAAGCTAATATACATATGGCCCAAGTTAACATGAAATTGTATGTGCAGCCTGTTAGTCTATTAGTACATATATTTTGAATACATGTATTTGTGTGCATATATTATATATATACTTGTACACATACGTTACATGATTTGTACCCTTGCTTCTATCCCCTTCTATCTCATGCAAAAGCTTATTCCTTGTCCCAGAAGTCATCCCCGCCATCTCTAATTTTCACTCACTTCTATACTTAACTGGCACCTTCCCTTGCTGCCTATAAACATGCAATATTTAAAAGACCTTCGCTTAACTCTGCCACACTCTCCAGCTATAATCTTATATCTCATCTCCATTTTACAATTTGACTCCCCAGAAAAAGCTATCTATACTTCTAACTCCGTTTCTCAAATGAAACTGCTCTTTAAAAAAAAAACAAAACCCATGACACTTTGTAACAGTACTTTCAACACACCTCAGAGGACTGTGAGTCAAGAGACTTGGGAGGCAATGCCCGCCTCTACTGGCGAGGCATCTGACTTTGATTTCCAAAATGGCACTTTTCAGACTTGTGTTTGATTAAGCTAGCTTAGGTTCGGATTCAGATTCGCACTGGCAATAAGACACACTCCCAACAGAATGAAGATTTTATTGAAAGACAGGGAAAATAACTCTATCAAACCCACAATCACATTAGTCAACAATTTCTAACAAACACAGTTAACACAACAAAGACAAAGACACAGAAGACATAGATGCATCACCTCTTGGGGGAACGCCAGCACTTGATCCTCTCAAAGCTGAGGGGATCCCGGTTTACACAGCTGGATCAAGGCCCCGAAAGGGAAGGTGGTCCCAGGCAAAGCGTCCTCCCCGTGGGAGAGATCCCAAAGTGCCTGTCTGTAACCAGAATTGTCTTTGTTTTCTTTGAGTGACTCAATTTATCTCAGTGAGCTTTACTAGGTGCTAAGCCCCAGGCCCAAACCCCATTAGGTGTTAATGTAATCCATGTGGATGTGAACATCCCAGGGTCCTAAGGGGAGGGGCCAACTCAAGAACCAATCACCAGAGCCTGAGCTCTGGTGATTCAGATGATGTCTGATGATGTCTAAAGCCCTATAAGAAGGGAGGACAGAGCTATTGGTGCGGGGCTCTGGAGATGGTGTTGATGAGGAGACTCCAGGCAGCTGTAGCTAAGGAGCCCTCCAGCTTGTAAACCCGGATGTTGAAACTTTGTTGAACTGTGGTAACTATCTATTGGGACTTGAATCAGACAAAGTCTATTGATGTCTGTAATTTGCATTTTGTTTTGAAGTTCAGGGTGCTGATTTTTTTTTCCCCTGAACTAACTGAATGATATTTGAATTAAAAGTAAGCTTATCAACCCCTTCACCTTGCTTTCCTTAATTAGGCAGATTGAAAGAACCTGTGCTGTTGGCAGCTTTCTGGGTGCTGGCTGTGGGTGAATCTTATACCCCCACAGAAGCTGCCAGCTGGGTTGTTGACACACTGTCCCACATGGTGACTTTCATAGTGTCCTGAACAAGGAAAACTTACTGCTAACTGTCCCGGATGTTCTCCGCCAGAGAGAGTAGCCACTCCCCTCGGGAGGGGAAGATCTTGTCAGGCATTTTGTTTTTGAAGACTGGCTAGGCCTTCAAAAAGCAGTTTTAGGAATATTTCCTGTTCTTTGTTCTTTGTTCAGGGCCTATCAGTATCTAGGGGAAGAGGAAGAGGAGAGGAATCTCTGAGGAGTATATTGTTATTCTTTATTCAGGGCCTATCAGTCTCCAAGTGGGAGAGTCTAAAGGTCTGCAAGGGGGTAGGGAGAGTTGGGCTTACACTGTAATATGGAGGATCTTCTATAATGATTTGTCAATTTGTGAGAACAAGAAGCCACAGAAATGTAGGAGGCAAGGAGGTAGAAGCAAAGGAGCTGCTGCTGTAAGGAGTGGACAGCAGGTTGCCAAAAGCCAGTACTCCTTTTGATACCAAGGAAGTGGAGATGAAAACCTCACTTGACCTTTGTGTAGGGTAGGACCTGCACACTGATACTAAATTAGCCAATCCATAAGTATTTATTAGGCACTTATTACATACCAGGCTCTGTGCTATGTACAAAGTAATCAAAAAAAAGGCAAAAATAGGAGCTCTGATCTCAAGGAGTTTAAATTCTAATGGTGGATTTAATATGCAAATCACTAAATATTAGATACATCTGAGTGTAAATGAAAGGTAATCTCAGGGATGGGGGCGGGGGAATAGGAGAAGGGAGAGCATTCCTGGCACGAGCACAGCCAGTGCAAATGTCAAGAATGAGGAATAACAAATAATCTGGCATAACTAGATCATGGAGCATGTGGAGAAGGGCAAAGTGTGGGAAGACTGAAAAGGTAGGAAGGGACTATCAATGTCAGGAAAAGATAGGAAGAGACAATTTCAGTGTCAGAAGATTTTAGATTTGTCCCTGGAATTCACAGAAAGCCAATGGAGTAAAGAGGAGACATTGTCAGACCTGCACTTTAGGAAGATCACTTCGGCAGCTGAGTGGAAGAGAGATTAGCAGAGACCTGAAGCAGGAAGACCAATTGGTTGGATTGGAGCAGGGCTAAGAGGCAGTTGGTGAGGCAGTTGGTGAGAGCAGTTAAGAGCTGAAGGAGAGAGGAAGCAGTCAGCTAGCTGGAACACAGCTTGCGAAGGCAGCAGGCACTATGAAAAGCAGGACTGACCCTCGTGGAGACCAGAGAGTGCTGAGCAGGGGCTTGAGGCCAATGGGTGGTCTTCTTGCTGGAGAGCCCTGGCATTGGCGGAGGCGGGGAGGGGGGGGGCAGAGATGGACATCCAGAGATGTCCAACACCAAAAAACATTATGGCCTCCTGGTCACTATTGTGAGATGAGCATACTGGTTTTGGAAGGTTCTTGCCAGGATGTCGAATTGGGGACACTGGTCCATGGGTCTGCTACTTTTGAGTTTCAATAAATGCTTTAACTCCTCTGCCTTCTACTTAGAGAATTCCTTATATCCTGTGATTCTGGACCATTCAGGCATATTCATGGTTATCTTTGAAGTCATGAATTCTGCCTTAATGATATATTTGGAAGGCTATTGCAATGGTCCAAATGAGTTAATGAGGACTTCTATAAGGGTGGTAGTTGCATGAGTGGTTTGAAGTGGGTATTTTTGAGATATGTTTCCAGGGTAAACTGATAATATGAGACAACAGATTGGATATGTGGGGTAAATGTGAATAAGGAGTTGAGGATAATACCAAAGCTATAAGCCTGTGTGATTAGGAGGATGCTGGAATACTAGACAGGAATAGGAAAGTTAGGAAGAAAGAGGGAAGGGTTGGAGAGAAAGATTATAAGTTCCATTTTTAAAATGTATGAGATACCAATGGGACATCCAGTTTGAGATGACCATGAATCATTTAGTGATTTGGGGTTGGAATTCAGGAGAAATTAGAATCAGATCTATTCTAGAAATTAATGCCATAGAGATGAGAGGTGAGCCCATGACAACTGATAAGATCACCAAATGAGACAGATTAAGGAAAAAGAGAAGAGGGCCCTGGACAGAGCCTTGGGGGACACCATGGTTAGAGGATATGACCTGGACAAAAATCTAGTGGAGGAGACTGAAGAGGAATAATCAAACAGATGGGAAGAAAACCAGAAGAGAACAGTGACATGAAAACCTAAAGAGGAGGGAATATTCAGGAGTAGAGGATGATTGACTGTCAAAGTCTACAGAGAAATCAAGAGAGGATAGGAAGTAGAGGTACTTAGTGTAGATGGCTTTCTCAAGAAGCTCAGCTCAGGAGGGAAAGAGAGATTGGGGATGAAAGCACGTAGATCAAGTGAGGTTTTATTTTTAAGGATGGGGGACACAAAGACACTTTTGTTAGTATCAAAAAAAAAAGTAACAGTAGACAGGAGAATATTTAAGATTAGAGAGTGGATGATAGTAGGAGCAACTTGCTGGAGTAAATAGAAAGGGATGGGATCAAAGGTGTATATAGAAAGGTATACCTTGGCAAAGAGAAGGACCAATCTTCATGGAAGATAAAGACGAAGGAGGAAGTAGTGGGGGAGATGTCTGAATAATGTGAAAAGGAGGAAAAAAGAGGGTGCTCTCTATAAATGAGATCAATTTTTTTCTAGTAAAGTATGAATTTTCGTCCTCAACTAAGAGGTGGCAAGGAGTGCAGTAGGAGGATTGAGGATATAATCCATTTGAGCTGGAAACCAGGGTTGGTCTCTTTCATTTGCCCTCATCCTTCTTTTTGATATAACTAGTGTACTCCCTTAAAGTCCTTTGATTTGGGAGATATTTAATGTTTAAAGATTCACTTTTTTTTTTAAAGCTGACATGTGATATATCAAGTACAAAGAATTAAACCATACCTCCTTGCAAGAAGTTTGTATTCCAATGTGGGAGTTGTTGATCAAATTGTTAAACTGTGTGCTATGGTTTGAATACAGCATGAGGTGGGGATAAGGAGTTAATTGGGAATTACCTGGGAGAGGAGAGGTATTTAAAACTGCCTTATCTGCCAAAGCCAATTTTCTGGTGGGGGGGTGGTGGTGTGGCAGTGAGGGGTTCAGAGGGTGTGGCTTGGAGTTAAAGGAGAGGGTTTTTTTATTTTTATTTTTCCCTTAATTTCAGCCACTTCACAGGGCAGAAAGAAAACATTCACTGGGGTTTCACTAGGTATGAAATCAGGAACAGTGTGGGAATCTAACAGACAGGGAATTAAGAATCTGCCATTTGTAATGGTAAATAGAATGGGACTTTTTTTGTAGTCTTTTTTGGAATGCTAAAGCAGTCAAGTAGCTGTGATGAGTCTTGCTTTTTCAAATGTAATAGCAAGCAAAGGACTTTTTGTTGTCTTGTTTTAGAGTATTTCTCAGCACTAAAGAATCTTTGATGACCTTCTTAGGTCAAGGGAAGGCCTAGTTCACCTGGGTTTGAGTTGCATGGTTGTGATACCCTCTGACCCTGAGGAAGTGTATATATATTCAGAGGTTAGCGTTTTTTGCTTTTGGGGGCACACTCACTGGAAGAGTGTTGGTGATTTGGCCAGACGAGACTCTGGGTAGCTGTTGGAGCCCCCTGGCTTTGAAAACCCAGATGTTGGTGCTTCTCACTCCGGTAACTGTTTGTGTATTGCTTGGACAGACAGCTAGAAGCCTGTCTACTGATTCATGTTTATTTGCTCTGTTTATATAATGTATGCTTGTAATTTCTCTTTGTATTCTCTCCGAAGTTCAGGGTGCTGACTTTTCCTCCTGAACTAAGTGAATGATATATGTATGTTTAATTAAAGTAAGATTGTTAACCCCTTAAAGTTGTTTTCCTTAGAAAAGTAGATCAAAGAACCTGTGCTAGCAGCCCTCCTGTGTGCTCTTGGTCTTGTTGGTCTTTCAGCTCCACAGCAGCTGCTAGCAACATTGTTGTTACACTATTTTTTGTGTCAATGGTTAGAAAGGAACTCACTTCCCAGAGGAAAAGGGCTGGGAGAGTAGCTAGAGAGAAAGCCATGCCCCAAAGGAAGGGTCAGGGGAGAGAATAAAGTGAGTGAAAATTCTGACTTCATGCTTCCCAGTATGGACAGTATCACTGTGTTATAGCACTGTGGACAGCAGCCCCTCTACCCGGATACTCTCTTCTCTATGGGCTTTTGTGACATGGCTCTCTTCTGGTTCTCCTCAAACCTATCTGGCCAAACCTCCTCAGGCTCTTTTACTGGATCATCCATGTGATCTCATCAGTTCCTATGGGTTCAGCTTCTATCTTTATGCAGATGACTCTTAAATCTACATATACAGCTCTACTTTCCTGAATTCCGTAGCAAATCAACAACTGCCTATTAGACGTTCCCAAACAGATGTGTAAAAAGCATCTTAAACACATGTTCAAAATAGAGCTCATTATCTTTCCTCTGAAACCCTCTTCTTTTTCCTAACTTCCTTATTTCTGTTTAGGGCACCACTATCCTTTTAGTCACTTAGGCATACTACTTCAGTCATTTTCAACTCTTTACCCACTCTTAGCACCACCTCTCATATCCAGTCAGTCGCCAACACTTACTAACTCCACATCCACAACTTCTTTAGCCTCCTTCCCCTTCTCTCTATTCACAGCCACTACCCTAGTTCAGGTGCTCATTTGATCTTGTTTATTATTGCCGTAGCCTCCTAATTGGTCTCTGGTTTCAGTCTTTCCCTCTCCAATCTATCCTCCACATAGCTGTCAAACTGATAGACCTACAGCTTAGATCTAACCACGTACTTCCCTTCTCAGGACACTGCAATGGCCCAATTTTGCTTCTAGCATAAAATACAAACTTTTTACCTTTTAGAGCTCTCTTATTGCATATTACTACACTTCATGAACTCTCTTCTGTTAACAGGATTTTACTGAGCCAGTGTCTACCCTGAGAATGACAAAATGGCAGGCCAGAGACAAAGTGCCAGTGATCAGGTAGCCATTTAATTAGTTTCATTAGGAGAAACAGATTTGCAAATCAGGAATTCTCCTAATCAGAATTCCACCTTGCTGAAGTTATGACAGAGATTATATACATCAATCACTATGGGAAGAGAGGAGGGAAGGTGGATTATAATTATTTCCCTGGGCAAGAGTAGTTCTCCATCACAAGCCCATAGGTGAAAGACGACACAACAATTTTGGAATCAAGTCTTTGTGGGTCATGACCACCCCACCCCAGGGCACAAAACCAGAGTTCTGTGATGAGAATAGGTTCTATAATCTTGAATTGGGTTCACTTACGGTACACACAGGCACAAAAATGCAGTGACTGTGAGCTTTATCAAGGTTTGATTGATCATTTGAAACTGCATTGTGAGCTTCTTACAAGTTAGAAGAGGCAATTCTGAAAAATCTAATATTATATTCATTACATATGTCATATCAATTATTACGAAAATCATAATTCCTTTCATAGTTCCTACTTCTGTTCCCTATACATACCATTCTATCTTTCATCTTCTTCACATAGGCAGTCCCCTATGCCTGAAATTCCCTCCCTTTTCTACTCTGCCCCCTAAAACTCCTACTTTCCTATAGAACTCAGCTCACTTTCCATCTTCTCCTGGAGGCTTATGTGGATATCCCCAGCTCTTAGTGCCCCCACGCCCAATTTCTTTGTATTCACTTATATTTTGTATTTACTTATATGTTTAGAATGTAAGCTCCTTGAGGGAAAGGTTTTTAGTCTTTGTATCTCCAACACCAAGTACAATGGCCAGCCCAAATAAAATAGGTATTTAATAAATTCTTATTGAAGGAAAGGAGGAAGGGAAGAAGGGAAGGAGAAAGAGGCCCTGGAGACAATGAACTGGGTGGGCTCAGCTCATCTCAGTCTTATATTAAACTAAAGATAAGGGAGGAGCTCAATGGCAAGAATAACTGACAAGGCTTGGACTGCCAGTTAAAGTGGCTCAATCACCATCTATTGGCTAATTCAGATATTGTACTAAGTTAAAAAAAAAAACAAACCAAAAACCTTTTGACGGGATACTTGTAACTCATGTCTCCTTACTTCTGTATATACCAATGGCATAATAAAACAAAGTACTTTCCCTATATATTTTTAAGATCTTCACATAGTCCGAGTTATTAAACACTATGTAATAAAATAGGTAACTACTTTAAAGACTTTATAATTACATATTATTATATGTCACTCTGACTCTATTATTGATACTCCAAGCTACAGGCTTAGTTTATAGGTATGATTTTTTTTACATACATCATTTTGCTACTGTAAATGACTGAATAGCTTGAACTTAGAGAGATGTCCCAAAATCTTTTGGATCCATTTTCATCATATGCCTAATGAAATTTAATCCCTTTCCCAAAAGAGAAGGTCAGATCTCCATAAACAACAATTATTCATTTGGCTGAGGGAGATCTATAAATGTTATAAAGCACTGATTCTTAGCACTCTTAATTAATCCAGACCAACAAAACATAAGTTAGATCCCCAATAGTAAGATTTAAGATGTTAAAAAATTAGAACTAGCTCCTCCTAAGACATAGTCTCATTAAAATAAAAATGTAAGTATAGTAAAACCATCTATAGCTATAAAGTGTCATGATTTACCAGTTAATAAAAAACTTAAAGAAACAGTCCATTCTAAATAATGGCAAAACGTTATTAAATGATATATACACTGACTTTTATTAGTTCTATAGAAGAGCACTAAGTAGCCCAAAGAGGTAAATTATATATTTGGCTACTGTTTTTCTCTATTTCTAATATGAGCGCTTTATTCAGTTTCTAGGAGTGGGGAGGCAAGTAAGTATACATTTCTAAAAAAATGCTTTAGTAGTAAAATAATATTTTTGTTATTTAAATTTTACAGTGATTTTAATTTAATTTTAATTTGTTGTTCAGTCATGTTCAGTTGTGTCCAACTTCTTCATGACCCCATTTGGGGTTTTCTTGGCAAAGATACTGGAGTGGATTGCCATTTCTTTCTCCAGCTCATTTTACAGATGAGGAAACTGAGGCAAACAGGGTTACTTGCCCAGGGTCATACAGCTAGTAAGTGTCTGAGGTCATATCTCAATTCAGGAAGATGAGTCTTCCTGACTTCAGGTTGGGCACACTACCCACTGTTACCTACCTGCCTCTTAGTTTTAATAGATTTTATTTATAATTTGTTTTTACATCACCTAGACTTCTTCTGCATCCGTCCCTCTTGCTTTCTAGAGAGTTATTCCTTATAACAAAGAACTTTTTTTTTAATAAGAAAGAACAAGAGAAAAAATTTGGTAAAATCAACACATCAAAACAAAATCTGATGTTATGAGCAATGTTCCACACCCATGGACCACAAATTCTGCAAAGAAGCAGGAGGAGGTCATGGTGCATTTTTGACAGAAAAGGACAATCTATATAGCTGGAAGAAACTCAGTATGAAGAAATGAACCAAAGTTATTATTTGAAGAAATCCATACATATCAGGAATCTACGATATGGAAAGTGCTAAGGTTATGTTTGAAGGCTGGATAATGGCATGAAACTATACATGGGAGAATAATAAATAGGGACAGAAATCATAATCAGTTACAAAATGGTAGTAGCCCTAATTGTTTTTAATAAAATGTCCTAATCATTTTTAATTTAAAAAATTTAACTTTTCCATAAAATATTTTAGCTGTGATTAAATTAGCTTAAGTTTTTAAAATTTAAGCAACAGTTATATGTCTTAATGATCAACAAATATTTATCTAGCACGTTATTAAACACATTGAACACAAAAGAAATGAAAGAGTAGAAAGATTTGTGAACTAAAAAGAAGCCTTATTACTAAAAATTATGCACTAAGAAGAAAGCTTAAAGGTGTTAGAAATGAACATCCAAAACATCCAAAAAAATGACAGTGATTATATCCTAATATAAAATCATTAATTATTTCCAGGCAGGCATTCTTGAATCAGCTATTTAAGTACCACGGAACTACCAACTTGTGAAAGATAAAAACCAATACTGAAGCTGGACTTGAGCACAATCTTTTAAATCTTTTTTTTCAATTAAGCACTTATTTTCTCTCCTCATTCACCCTCTCCCACCAGCTGAGCAAAAAGGAAAGAAGAGAAAAGAAAAGAAAGGAAAAGAAAAGAAAGGAAAAGAAAAAACCTTATAACAATTATGTGTCATCAAGCAAAGCAAATTCCCAAATTGGTCACGTCCAAAATTGTATGTCTCATTCAGCATTTTGAGAATATTATCTGTCTGTCAGAGGTGGGTAGCATGCTTCATCTTCAGTCCTCATTAATGGTGGCTTGTCATTGCACTGATCAGTACTTTAAAGCTTTTCAAAATTGTTTTTCTTTATGATATTGTTATTATATAAATTGTTCGCTTCTGCTAACTTTACCTTGAATCAGTTCATATTTCCCAGGTTTCCCAGAAGCTGTCTATTTTATCACTTCTTATGGGACAATTCCATTCATTAATTATATGCTATAATTTTTTTACCCATTCCTTAATAGATAGTACTCCCTTTTTTTCCAGTTATTTTCTACTATAAAAAGAGCTGGGGTAAATATTTTTAAACATAGAAGTCACTTTCTTCTTTCTTTCATGTCTTTAGGGCATAGTACAAGTAATGATATTGCTGGACCAAATACTATGAAGTTTAATGACAATGGGACATGACTCCAAATTGCATTCCAGGATGGCTGGACTAATTCACAGTTCCACCAGCAACACACTGGCATGCCTGCTTTCCCACAACCCCTCCAGCAACTGTCATTTTCCTTGTTTGTGGTCTTTGTCAAGTCTGATGGATGTGAAATAGAACTTCAGAGTTGCTTTAATTTACATTTCTCTAATTAACAGTGATTTGCAGCAATTTTTCATTATGTTGTTGTTATCTTGGAATTTTTCCAAGCTTGAAAAATGTCCATTCATATCCTGTGACAATTTATTTATGGCAGAATGTGGACGCAAGTACTTCCCATGAAGCTAGGGTATGTGCTCACCTTTCTGGTGAGACATGTGATCTGGCCTCTTGCCGAAGAACATGCAAAATGGATGGCTCCTGATTGGTCCCTGTACATCACCTTAACTCAGGGCAGAGTGGGGAAGAATTCTATCAAAGATGTCTAGTGACTGGGCTAGAAAGTCAATCCCTCCGTAAGCTGTAAAACGCACATAATATCTCCATCTCTCTCTCTTTTGGATCCTAACCTTGTTCAAGATGCAGCTCTCTCTTATAATCCCATTAAGGAAGAGAGGGTATTTCTCTTCACTCCTCAGCAACAGACACAGCAGTTACAAACACATGACAATGAGAACTTGTGCTTACCTAAGTGAGCCTGAGATCAGATTGCAGGTCCCTGGCTCCTCTTTTGTTTTGCATTTCCTTATGAGAGCCCAAGTTACAAAGAGCAATCCTGAGAAGTTAATAATTCCAGCCCTGTAGGTATTCTCAAGAGTTTGAAACATCAGAATGTCCCAAATCAGACACTAGCTGCTCATCATTCCCATGAGTACTAGGGTACCTCTGTGGCTGAAAGAACCAACTCCTAGCTAGCTAGAAGAGCTGAGCTCTGTGAGTTACTTAGGACATATCCAAGCTTATTGTGAAATATCTATTCAGCAGTTCTAAAAATTATCTTTACTTCATGAAAGGATAATAGGCAATAGGTTATTGTTTTATGTTTAAATATTTATCAGATTGCTATTATTCTTTACTACATTTTAACATATTTATTTATTACATTAATGTAGTCATGCTTCTGAATCTTTTGTATTTTAAGCAACTTTTTGGTAGGATTTGAAAAAAGTAGACGTCCTATACTCAAGAACTATTTTGTACATTTTAATTTCTCTTTGACCCTAGAGATGAGCCATATATAAACCTTAAAAGATTTTCCCCAGAATGCCAGGGTGTGGCATAATGAGCCAAAGGGTGCAAGAAAAAAACATGACTCCTCTTTTTGTGGTCAGGTAGCACTCAGAACTGAACCTGAGTTCACTTGGTCCAAGTGAAATTCCTTTTCTGAAAGGGAAGAAACCCCTGATCTACAAGTAACAATGAATTAGAAGAAAAAATAAAAATAAGAAGATAAGATATGCATTTAGAATAGCTTCAGCGATTTAAAATAGCAATTGATATCCCCAAAATGGGAAATGAATAAAGAAGCAGGTATCAACATAAGCTACCACTACTTCCTATAGCAGTTTAGCAATATAAAGCAATGGCTACAAGGCCAAAAAGCCTAGAAGTAGTTTCACTTGATATCTCTGTCAGGTAGAGACATGTTGGCAGCACAGGGCTGATTTAGAATATAAGCTAATTTGACAAATCATCTATGAGTAGATGGTGAAAGATAATATGCATTATTGCCTTGTGAAATGAAGTAGTGAAGAAAATGAGTTAACAAAAAGCTTGGACTAAGGCCTTATTTAATCAGATCATCCTGAGAACATTTACATGTAAAACCATAAGGCCAACAAAAAAAAGCTTTAAAAAATTTCTTTATAGTTTATAAAGATTTTTAAAAATTTTTATTTGATTCTGAACTTGACACATACCAAGTAAAACAGGTATTTCCATATATGTAGTGGAAGAGAAAAAGAAGATGGCACATGCAACTATCCATCTCTAATGTTCCGCTTGTTTTATCTTTTTTTTTTTTTACCTTTTTTTTTACCTTTTTACCTTTTTTTACCTTTTTTTTTTTGGCAGGGCAATTGGGGTTAAGTGACTTGCCCAAGGTCACACAGCTAGTAAATGTGTCAAGTGTCTGAGGCCGGATTTGAACTCAGGTCCTCCTGACTCCAGGGCCGGTGCTCTACTCACTGCGCCACCTAGCTGCCCCTGTTTTATCTTTTTTAAGTGTGAAAGTTTAATCTGTAGCCTTCAGAGCTGCCTTGATTGTACATCTCTCCGGCCTTCCTTCTATTCTCTTCTTCTGCATTTTTAAAAGGATATATTCAATTACCCTAATCTTATTTTTTTTTCTTTTTTAGCTACAGTATTCCTATTTCCGGTCAGTCTCTTGCAATTCTTTTACCCCCAAGTCAGAAAAAAAACAAAACAAAAAACAACCATCCCTGTAACAAATGTTCACAATCAAGCAAAATAAATTCCCACATTGGCTATATCCAACAATATATGTCTTATTCTCTATCTTGAATCATCACCTCTCTGTCAAAAAGTGGGTAACATGCTTCATCATCAGTCCTCTAGAATTGTAGTTGGTCATCGCATTGGTCAGAATTTTCAAGTATTTCAAAGTTCTTTTTCTTTATAATGTTATTATTATATAAATTGTTCTCCTGGTTCTGCTTACTTCACTCTACATCAGTTCACGTAAGTCTTCCCAGTTGTCTCTGAAACCCTCCATTTTATCATTTAAGGCACAACAATATTCCATAATATTCATCTACCATAATTTGCTTCCTTGTTGAAATATATAAGAAATGAACAAGATTTTCAGAACTATCTGTTAAAGTAGACCACATACTTACAATCATACAGTTGACTGAATGGCGCAGAGAATATAAGATCCCATTATGTATATCATTTTTAACTCTAAATACCATTTATTAACAGAGAAAAATGCTTCAAAGCATGTGTTCCTGTCCTGAAAGAGCTTATATTCTCTCTGTTTTCTTCCAATTCTAAAATTTATATATGATCTTCTAGGACAGCAATACAGAAAATTATTTTCCCCACCATGGCTAGACACCTGTAAGTGTCAGAGTGATAAAATTGTATGTCTCTATGTGGTTTCATTGGTATAAAGAACTTTCTCAATGCAAGTCAGTCTATCTAATGATGATCAAGTACTGGGGCACTGACTCAATAAAAAAACTCAGAAGACATATTGAAAAGCCATAATGAAAATGTGCTAACATAATAAGAAATAGACGTATCAACAATGATTGTTGATTGACAAGACACAATCAAAATGTACTAACTTATGATAAGAAATAGAACTATCAGCATGACTGGGATACTCAGTCCATTAGTTAATACTGTTTTTTTCCTAAGCAGGAATGTTTACTGGAAAAAAAAAATTAGAAAATTTCTGGTAAACAGCAACTTTGAAAGATGTTATCCTCTGTCATTATACTCATGTTGCCTGGTCAAGGGACCCTCTCCCTTGAACAACTCTAGATAGAGAGCTAGGTGGCACAGTGGATAGAATGTTGGACCTGGAGTTTGGGAAGACTTACTTTCCTGAGTTCAAGTCTGGCCTCAGACACTAGCTGCTTGACCCTGGTCAAGTCACTTAACCCTGTTTGCCTGTTTCCTCATCTGTAAAATGAGTTGGTGAAGGAAATCACAAAACCACTCCAGTATCTTTGCCAAGAACCCCAAATGGGGTCATAAAGCATCAGACACGACTGAACAAAAACAAAATGAACAGTGACAGATTCTTACATCGAACTTAACTTTTTATTTTTTTCTTATGAGTCACTGAAAAGGTCTATCATTGCAACAGGTCCTCGTGACAAACAAAAGATTAATGTTTATCTTACATTCAGTTAAATTTTAAACTGGTGCTTTCCTTTCAGTAGATATGGACCCGATGACAGATCATATATATATATTTATACATATCTATCTATATATCTATATATATATGTTTGTCAAGAACTAGTCTAGCTATATTTGGTCCATGTTGAATCTAACTCAATGAATTTTTGAGCTCTAGCAACTGCTGAAACCTATCTACTAAGGCAGCAAAGTTTTCTTGTGTAGTTAAAATAGGCAGATGTGGAGGCATAGATGGAATTATATTTCTTTATTGTGTTTATCATGATTTTATTTTATTGAAAATCTCCTGAGCAGTCACCTCTTTAAAACAAAAACAAACCCACTTGAACAAGTACAGAACCTATTGTGTATTTTGGAGGCATGAGTCAATTGTTTTTACCAGTTCTGGCTTCAGAAGACTTAGACCTGCAGGCTAAGATTCTGAGATCATGCTAGTCTCATTAGCAATTCATTTACAAACCAATTCTTAGGGTTTATTAATTCTGCACACGACTTAGCTCATCATTTATGTTTATTTCTATAAGTTTTAATTTCAAAAGGGATAAGGTCCGGACGTGTGATTTCATTTTTATAGGGGACTCTCAGATAATAAAATTCTCTCTAACAATGCAGGTTTGCACATTTTCCACAATTTCAATTTTAAAGAGTTACATAGATTACTGAGAGGCTAATTGACTTGCCCAGGGGTGCATACTTCATATGTGTCATGAGGCTGGACATCAAACCAGTTCTAGGCTCTGAGGCCAGTTCTATATCTTCTATACACACTATCTCTTCAGGGAAGAACAATGAACTAGTTGGTTAATATTTAGGGTTTCTATAATCTTTGTGCATGAACTACATTACCAGAAAGCAAATGTAGTAATTTAAAATGGGAATTATTTCTTTCTAGTAGGGAAGATTATGGAATCAAAGCAAGCAAAGTGAATTGGAAGAAAAGGCCTATTTCACCAGGAACTCCTCTTTCACAGACAGTTCTGCTGTTAATATGTCTCTAAAGTCCCCCTTAAGTGACTTGCAGA
Organism: Trichosurus vulpecula; assembly: GCF_011100635.1. NCBI lineage: Eukaryota > Metazoa > Chordata > Mammalia > Diprotodontia > Phalangeridae > Trichosurus > Trichosurus vulpecula. The sequence continues at coordinate 182,137,873 of NC_050577.1, read as the reverse complement.
AGGCTACATAGCTACTAAATGTCCAAGCTGGGATTTGAACTCAGATTTCCTGTTCCAAATTTAGTGTTACTTTTCCAAGCTCTTTCTTAATCCTTTTTTTTTTTAGGGGAGAGGCAGCAGAAATAAAATAGAATATTAATTGTTATTGACACCATACCTGGACATATTAATTATAAACCAACAAGAGACAACTCACTCCAAAGCAGGTGAAAAAAAGAACAGTACAAATGGCTGACCTTGATCTAAAGGGCCAGATTTTGCCTTTATTGTATAGTTTTTGTCCTACATGAGCTTGGTAGAAAATTGGGGCAAAAAGATTCGGTAGCCATGAAGCAGAAGCCCAAGCAACAAGGAAAGAGAAATATACTGAGCCTGAGGTTGGCTCAAACTGACCCTTTCTAGGCCACTAAGCACACAGTATGAAACTAATAAACAAAATGTTTAGACTTCTTTTCAAGTATTTATTACATCTCTAGTATGTGCAAAGAACTGTACTAGGTGCCGAGGATATAAATATAAAAATGAGACAGTCTCTACTCTCAAGGAGCTTACCTATGTTTGTGGTTGTTGTTCAGTCCTTTCCCACTCTTTGTGACCCCATTTTAGGGTTTGCTTTTTTAAAAAAAAATAGTATTTTATTCTTTCCAATTCCATGTAGACAAATTTTAACATTGATTTTTTTTTTAAATTTGAGTTATGAATTTTCTTCCTCCCTCTCTTACATTCCTCCTTCCCTAAGATGGTAAACAATTTGATTTAGGTTATATACATGCAATCATGTAAAACACATTTCTTTATTAGTCATGTTGTGAAAGAAGAAACAGACCAAAAGAAAAAAAAGATGAAAAACATAAATTGAAACTAGTATGCTTCGATCCACATTCAAACTCTATCATTTCTTTCTCTGGATGTGAATAGCATTTTTCATTATGAATCCTTCAGAATTGTCTTGGATCGTTATATTGCTGAGAATACCTGTCAGCATTCATACTTAATCATTGTACCATGTTGCTGTTAGTATGTATAATATTCTCCTGGTTCTGTTCACTTCACTTTGAATCAGCTCATGTACATCTTTCCAGGTTTTTCTGAAATCTGCCTTTTCATCATTTCTTATAGCACAATAGTATTCCATTATGTTCATATGCCATAACTTCTTCAGCCATTCCCCAATTGATGGGCATCCCTTCAATTTCCAGTTCTTTGCCACCACAAAAAGAACTGGTATAAATAGAAAATACTTAAACTTTAAAAAAAAATCCACCGAGAAGTCAAATTCCCTCCATCTACCAAGATAAATGACTTACTTAAAAAAATCTTCCTGTCACTTGTCACTGAACCTATTTCCTCATCAGTAAAATGAGAGATTTGGAAGTACTTCCAGGCCTAAATCTATGATCCTATGGTTTTATATGCAATAAAATTCAAAATGATAACTAAATAGAGACCCTCATTTAGAAAAAATCATCACCAATTTGTGTAGTTCTGTTGACATCGTTATATTCTGAAACTCAGGATCTTTTTGGACATTACTGAAGTTCCTAGCCTCTGGACTAACTTTTGCTTCACTCTCTGAAGAAGTCCCTGGGAAATTCATGACATCCTTAACTCCTTCTTAGCCAGAGTAGAAGGGGAATCAAAACTAGAGCCAACAGGGTGGAGATAATGAGGACCTTTCCTGAAAGAAGTCTAGTTTCCAGGCAAAATCTTCAAATTGGTAGTTTGTTTTGGGCATAAGGTTAGACTCTGGGTGTAAGACAAAGAATAACATTGTATGTCAACTTAAACCACTTAGCTGATTTATTAAACTTCAGACACATACATGCACATTCATTTAATAGGGACCATAAAAATGTAGACAGAGTGGCTGACTCCACTTGCTTAACCTGAAGTTAATACAGTGAAGTGCATGTGTAGCTTAAACTGGAATTGAAGAATTCTTTAAATTCCTTTCTCTAATCAGTCTTTTATATTCTCTTTCCAAGCTCTCATTTCTGATTACTTGACTTGCTTCTTATTATTTTGCATTTCGGGGTTTAATGCTTTCTAGAATACATGTGCCATCCTGGGTGGCAAGCTACAAGTATTCTTACCTTCATTTTTGTTAAGGATATAAAAGAATGGAAGTAGGAAGCAAAATGACTGCAGACTGACAGAACAAGTGGCAAATGCTGCTGGGAATTTAAAATGCCATTGTGCAATACTCTGTCTTTTTCTCAGCCATCATTGGGTTAGAGTTCAAAGATTCTGAACTGCTTGTGAGGCTGGCACTACGGCTTGCTGAACTTGCAAGAACAGGCATGCAGCTCAAGAAATCTCTTTCATTCTAGAAGATTTGATCCCCAAAATCTTGAATGTGGGGTTCCTCAAAAGGCAGCCCTCAAGGCTGATGCTGCCTGACACATTTCCCTTCTCTGGCTAGAAGACTAGCTTCACATTACTAGAAATTCCCCTATCAGACTGGATTCTGAAAATAGAGGTCACCCAGGAGACAACCCCAAAAGCTGACACTGCCCAGCAAATCTCATTTTCTGTATAAAAGGTGAGATTTACAAGAGAGCAAAAAAGGGCTCCTCCTCTGACAGAAATACATCCTCCTGAGTACTAACCAGATCATCTTGGAAACTGCCACAGTCCCTAGAACCCAATCAGAAGTCATGCCCAACTCTCTACCAGGCACCAATGGACATATCCACAATTTCCAAAGGGAGGATTTCATTAGATGCTATTCCTGGGAAGCACAAGCCTAGCTCAGAGAAGGTTTCTTGAGGTACACAAATTATTGTGACTGAAACCCATGAAACCCAGGAATTCCAAAGGGCACATAGGAAGGGTAAGGAAGAATAAGATAAGTATACTAAGGGGTAGGACTAATATAGAACAGGAAGTATTGGTTGGGGAAGTGGAATTTACCTTAGTCTATAACTCAGAATCACAGGGATTTTGAGGGGAACCACAGAACAGTAAGTTATCTGGTCTTTTACACAATAAAGGTATTTTTTATTTGATTATAAATCCCTGAGAAAGGAGTGAAAAGCAGAAAATAGGTCTGGTATTTTTAAAATCCTAACAAATTTGACAAACCTTTAGTTAATCAGTGTTTTTAAAAGAGACAAAAACAACTTTTACTGAAATGAAAAAATGCATCAAGTGAAAGCACAATATAAAGGATAAAAAATGAATCAGAACATATTCATAATTAGATGTTTAAAAACTGACAATTTAAAGGAAATGATCACCTACAAAAGCATAAAATACCCATCTAAAAAAACAAACAAGAAATAGAGATCTTAATTCAGTCTCAGAAAGTAAAATTGTACCAGCTATGAATGAACTAACCCCACCAAAAAAAATTCTACTCCAGACAGACTTGCAAGTGAATTCTTCCAAGTATTTAAAGAGGAGTCTATACCGCTACCAGAAAAATTATTCTAAGAAATCGACCCTCAAAAATATATCATGCCCCCTTTTTTCTCTTTTTGGAGGGGGGGAAGGCAGGGCAATTGGGGTTAAATGACTTGCCCAAGGTCACACAGCTAATAAGTATGTCAAGTGTCTGTGGCCAGATTTTAACTCAGGTCCTCCTGACTCCAAGACCAGTGCTCTACTCACTGTGCCACCTATATGCCCCATCAACTTCCCTTTTATGTGGAATGGTTAAATTCTAGTATATGAATGTAAGGGAAAATTTCTGTGACATAAGAAATAGTTAATATGAGTCAAGAATTCAGAGAAGCATGGGAAGACATATGAACGGATAATGAGTGAAGTAGAACTTTGTTGTTCAGTCATTTCTGACTCTTTGTGACCCTATTTGGGGTTTTCTTGGGAAAGATACTGGAGTGGTTTGCCATTTCCTTCTCCAGCTCATTTTACAGATGAGGAAACTGAGGCAAACAGGGTTAAGTGACTTGTTCAGGATCACAAAGCTGGTAAGTGTCTGAGGTCATATTTGAACTCTGGAGGATGTCTTCCTGATTCCAGTCCCAGTACTCTATCCATTGTGCCTCCTAGCTTCCTAATAGAACTAGGAAGACAGTATACACAATGACTACAATAATATAAATAGAAAGAAAGCATCCCATACAATTATTGGATGAAGAGACTGAGGATATTTTAGGCTAAATACTTTAGTCTAGAGAAAAGGAAATTTATAGAAGACATAATCACTGTCTTCAAGTATTTGAAAGATAGTCAAGGAATAGTAATTAAGCTTATTTTGCTTGACTCTGGAAGATATATCTCAAAACAACAGGTCAAAGTTGCAGAGGTAGATTTCAGCTGGGTATAAAGAAAAAACCTTGCCAACAGAGCTATCTCGAAATGGAGTTGCCACTGAAAGTAGTGAGATATTCATCACTGGAAGTCTTTGAATTGGCCAGCTACCTGTAGGAAGTATTGCAAAGGGGGATTCGTACTTCAGGTCTGAGTTGAATTAGTTGACCTCTAAAATCCCTTCTGACTCTATGATTCCATGCCTCCTCTAAGACAAACTGTTCTTTCTCCTAGTTCCTTGGTCTCAAATTCTCTCAGAGGACTGAATAAAAGGGCTAGGATTAAGAATAGTGGGAAGGTGCTTAAAGTTAGTTCCAAGGCTAGGAGTAAGAGGAGTAGGGTAGAAAGTAAGGGAGAAGACAGATAAGAACAGTGGGGATAGAAGAAGCAGGTGGCTGTGGGATGTGATCACTTGTGACCTGTAACATGAGTTGATGTTGCTTATTTCAGCATGTAGACTCTCAAAATGTCTGGGATAGATTACTAAAACCTGCAACTGACAAAAACACGTCTTTGCTGACCTGTATCAAAGCAATATCAGGTACTAGAAATCTATCCATATCCCTCAACAAAAGCTTTTTAATATATTCCACTGTGTATCAAGAACTAACATGATATGTGTGGAAATAGAATGCTTTCCTTCTGATTGGGAAAAATGTTAAATAACATCCAAAACATTTATTTTTTACATGGCAAGAGCTTCTTTATTAGATCTATTAAAGTAAAATGAAATTTAATTTTAGGATAGGTATGTACAGTAGGTATGAAATGTAATAATAAATTTCTTCCTCTTCAATCATAAAGAACAGCTGCTTGTTGTCAGAAGACCATTCCTGAATGCTACCTTTAGTTCCCCAAAACTAGTTTGAGTGCATATCTACTCCAATTACTTTAGCCAATATTTTCCTCCAAATATTTCCTTTTTTTTGTTTCATTTCTCCTTTCTCATGATTCATTCCATTGGTTATAATTCTTCATTACAACTGGACTATTATGTAAATAAGCTCAATGTGAAGGTACATTGGAACCTACATTGGATTACATGCCATCTTGGGGGGTTAGGGGGAGGAGGGGGAGAGAAAATTTGGAACCCAAAAACTTGTGGAAATGAGTGTTGTAAACTAACAATAAAAAATAAATTTAAAAAAAGATGTTTGGGGGGGGACGGGGGGGGGCGGTAGCTAACTCAAAGGTGAGGTAAGTCCAAGAATATAGGAAAACAAAGGCAAAGCCATCAAGGCCAACCACTCCACTAAAAAGAAAAAAAAACATTGCAAAAGGTAGAGCCTGGCCCTGGCACAAAATCCCAGTTCAGGAACTAAAGCTGGAGAGATGAGTAAACCAAAGAAGAGACCAACTAGTAAAAAAAAATTATTGCAAATCTAGAAATTCCCTTCCCCACTCCAAGTAGTGATTGACTTCATAGTGAAAAATGGTTTTCAGCAAGGACTACATGAATAACCAGAAGAAATGAAGCAAGAGAAAAAAAAGGAAATGAAAGTTCTGGAGAAAAGAATTGGAAGAAAAATAGCCCTAAAGAGAAAGTGATAAAACTTATCCAAGAAATGGAATCCATGGAAACTAGAATAGTCCAATCAGAAATAAATGACATCACGAGACAAAAATATTAGAGCAAAATTAAAAGATTAAAAAAGGGAATAAAATGTAAGAAAACCGTGATCAAATACAACTGCCATAAAAAATAGATCAAGATGAGATAATTTAAGAATCGCTGAACTCTCTGAAAACCATAATCAGAGCAGAGTGGAAATTCTGAATACAAACATAAGAGTACAGAGAAACTAGAAAGCTAAATTTACTTGAGAAATTAGAAGATGCTGTATGATGATGTGCTAACATTCTAATGGGGGAGAAGAAACAAGAGGCCCTTATGAACCTTTAATGTCTTCAAAAGGTATTGAGTAATTTTTTTTTCTAAATAGAGAACAGGGATTGTGTGGACTGATTCTTTTTTGAAGATTTGAGAAAGAAAGGAAAGGGTAAAAGGAACACATTAGTATAAAGAGGAGAAATAAAGGAGTGGAACTTGCTATTTCTCATAAATGAGGGCAAAAGAAAAGAAAGGAACTAAGGATCTAAGGCAGTGCCTTAGATTGCTTATGCAAAATAATATTATTATACCATAACATATAATGAGATAATTTCAGAGCATCTTGGATAGTGTAGCTGCCACTGAGTAAACAGAACTTTAAGAACAGCTTAAATAAGGACAATAATATTGTAAAAAAAACAACTTTGAAAGACTTGAGAATTGATGAACCATGGTTCTCTAAAGGACCTATGATGAAGCATATTGCCTCTCCAAATTTCTAATAAAGAGGTGATGGAAACATGGTGCAAATATATTTTTGGATATGACCACTATGTAGATTAATTTTGCTTGATTATGCTTATCAGTTACATGTTTGGTTTTTTTTCTTTTTCTTGGTTTTTAATGGGGAGGGATATAGGGATGAAAAGTTGGAAATAATGATGCCCCAAAAGTCAAATTGTAATGTTTTTTAAAAAATGTACAGAAGAGAACAGATAGAAGTTCAGAAGGAAGCATAGATTCTTGCCTGTCCACAAGCAGAACAGTTTCATAAGTAAAGTATAAAATTTATCAAATAGGCAATGGACAGTTGTTATATATTGTTAATGAAGCGCTTTGACTGCTCTGGGTTTAGTGTATAGATGGGCAAATTGAGCTAACTTTGAGTTATTTGGTATGAAGTGGCCCTTCACTAGTTCAGTAACTTATGTTTTCCTTGAATGAGATTTCATTTAAAAAATAAACTTCTCAAGATGGCGGCTGTTAAGCAGGGACTAGAGTGAGCTCCTTACCGAGTCCCTCCAAAAACCTATAAAAAAATGGCTCTGAACCAATTCTAGAACGACAGAACCCACAGAACAGCAGAGGGAAGCAGGGCTCCAGCCCAGGACAGCCTGGATGGTCTCTGGGTGAGGTCTATTCCACACGGAGCTGGGAGCTGGGAGCTGGGACCTGGGACCTGGGAGCTGGGACCTGGGACGTGGGAGCTGGGAACGGAGTGGAGCAGAGCCCAGCCTGAGCGGCTTGGAACAACCAAACTTGGAGTCGGGCGGATGGGGCCCCTAGCACCGTGAATATGTGAGCTGCGGCAGTTACCAGACCCCTCGACCCACAAACACCAAAGACTGAGGAGAAGGTTAGTGGGAAAAGCTTGCAGGAGTGGAAGGAGTTCACGGTTCGGCTTCCAGCCCCGGGGGCAGTGGAGGTGGGGCAGCTACAGCTGCTGCTTCTGGCCCCAGGCCCACCTGGTGGGAGGAATTAAGTGGTGGATCAGAGCAGGAGTGCAACAGTCTGCTGAAGATCTAAGCCCAGCCCGGGCTGGGGGTTCTTGGGGAAGGAGTAGTGCGGGTCTGACAGAGCTGGCACCTCCCCCCCCCCAAACATGGAACATAGAACTCATTAGTCTACAAGCAGTCATACCCCACTGAAAAACTCAAGGGTCAAGTTAGTTGGTTGGGAATATGGCCAGGCAGTGAAAACACACCCAGATTCAGTCTCAGACTTTGGATTCTTTCTTTGGTGACAAAGAAGACCAAAACAGTACAGCCTAAAGAAGACAACAAAGTCATAGAGCCTACAACAAAAGCCTCCAAGAAAAACATGAACTGGCCCCAGGCCATAGAAGAACTCAAAAAGGATTTGGAAAAGCAAGTTAGAGAAGTAGAGGAAAAATTGGGAAGAGAAATGAGAAGGATGCGAGAAAACCATGAAAAACAAGTCAATGATTTGCTAAAGGAGACCCAAAAAAATACTGAAAAATACACTGAAGAAAACAACACCTTAAAAAACAGACTAACTCAAATGGCAAAAGAGCTCCAAAAAGCCAATGAGGAGAAGAATGCCTTGAAAGGCAGAATTAGCCAAATGGAAAAAGAGGTCCAAAAGACCACTGAAGAAAATACTACTTTAAAAATTAGATTGGAGCAAGTGGAAGCTAGTGACTTGATGAGAAATCAGGATATTATAAAACAGAACCAAAGGAATGAAAAAATGGAAGACAATGTGAAATATCTCCTTGGAAAAACCACTGACCTGGAAAATAGATCCAGGAGAGATAATTTAAAAATTATTGGACTACCTGAAAGCCATGATCAAAAAAAGAGCCTAGATATCATCTTTCAAGAAATTATCAAGGGGAACTGCTCTGATATTCTAGATCCAGAGGGTACAATATAAATTGAAAGAATCCACAGATCGCCTCCTCAAAAAGATCCCAAAAAGAAAACTCCTAGGAACATTGTCACCAAATTCCAGAGCTCCCAGGTCAAAGAGAAAATACTGCAAGCAGCCAGAAAGAAACAGTTTGAGTATTGTGGAAAAACAATCAGGATAACACAGGATCTAGCAGCTTCCACATTAAGGGACTGACGGGCTTGGAATACAATATTCTGGAGGTCAATGGAGCTAGGATTAAAACCAAGAATCACCTACCCAGCAAAACTGAGTATCATGTTCCAAGGCAAAATATGGATTTTCAATAAAATAGAGGACTTTCAAGCTTTCTCAGTGAAAAGACCAGAGCTGAATAGAAAATTTGACCTTTAAACCCAAGAATCAAGAGAAGCATGAAAAGGTAATCAAGAAACAGAAACTGCAAGGGACTTAACTAAAGTTGAACTGTTTTGTTTACATTCCTACATGGAAAGATGATGTGTATGATTCATGAGACCTCAGTATTAGGGTAGTTGAAGGGAATATGCATATATATATACATATATACTTATGTATATATATAAGTGAATGTGTATGTATGTATATATCTATGTGTATGTGTATGTATGTGTATATATATATGTGTGTTTATATATATGTATATATATGTGCATATATATATATACATATATATACACATATATGTAAAAGAGAGAGAGCAGACACAGGGTGAGTTGAAGATGAAGGGAAGATATCTAAAAGAAATAAAATGAAATTAAGGGATGAGAGAGCAACATACTGAGAGAGGGAGATAGGGAGAGATAGAATGGGATGGATTATCTCGCATAAAGGTGGCAAGAGGAAGCAGTTCTGTGGAAGGAGGGGAGAGGGCAGGTGAGGGGGGAATGAGTGAACCTTGCTCTCATCAGATTTGGCCTGAGGAGGGAATACCATACATACTCAGTTGGGCATCTTACCCCACAGGAAAGAAGAGGGAGGAAGATAAATAAAAATAAAAGGGGGGGGGATGATGGAGGGGAGGGCAGATGGGGGTGGAGGTAATCAAAATAAACACTTTGGAAAGGGGACAGGGTCAAGGGAGAAAATTCAATAAAGCGGGATGGGTTGGGAAGGAGCAAAATGTAGTTAGCCTTTCACAACATGAGTATTGTGGAAGGGTTATACATGTGTGGCCTAGGTTGAATTGTTCGACTTCTTAGGGAGGGTGGGTGGGAAGGGAAGAGGGGAGAGAATTTGGAACTCAAAGTTTTAAAATCAAATGTTCAAAAAAAAAAAGGTTTTTGCATGCAACTAAAAAATAAGATACACAGGCAATGGGGCGTATAAATTTATCTTGCCCTACAAGAAAGGAAGGGAAAAGGGGATGAGAGGGGAGGGGGGTGATAGAGGGGAGGGCTGACTGGGGAACAGGGCAACCAGAATATATGCCATCTTGGAGTGGGGGGGAGGGTAGAAATGGGGAGAAAATTTGTAATTCAAACTGTTGTGAAAATCAATGCTGAAAACCAAATATGTTAAATAAATAAATTTAAATTAAAAAAAAACAAAAAAAAACTTCTTTATTTAACATAAATTTACATATTTTATAACCTACCTCTCCCAGTTGAACAAAAAAACCAAAAACTGAAATATAAAATCCTCATCATAACCATATATGACTCAGCAAAACAGGTTGATCGTTTGAAACCCACATTAGCCATACCAGAAAATGTCTTTCTTTGTCTTTAAAGTTTGTCACTTTAAAAAAAAAAGTTTGTTACTCTAGCAGGAGGTGAATGGTGTGTTTAACTTTGGTCTTTTGGGCTTATGGTTTATCACTGTGTTGATCAGTCTTTCAAAGACATTTTTCTCTATTGACATCATTTTATAAATTGTTCTAGTACTGTTCACTTCTTTCAGTATCAGTTCATAAAGATCTTCCCAGTTTTCTTTCAAACTATTTCATCATTTTTGTGGCATATTTTGTTATATTCATATGTCACAATTTATACAGTTATTATTTGCTAGGACAGCCTGTAATTCTTAGAGACTGATTCATTGGCAATTTGATTAACTCTGGCACAGCATCTATTTGAACAAAAGGAAAGAAGGCACAGTTCAAGTGCAAAGCCAGAAGCATTTATTGGGCTAGTATACCACATGGGTGCAGAGAACAGCAGAACCTAATCTGCAGCTCTAAAGATTGAGGGTTAAGGAAGTGGTTTATATGGTTTTATAACAAAGGGAGACAGGAGATTAGGAGTAACACAGAGTACCCAGAAACAGAATTGCAAGCTCTGTCCATTAGAGGCCAGTATGAACCAGTTTGAGCTGATCTGTGGTTACTGGCACAGCAGAGGTGTTTTGGTGTGTTCTGGGGTTCACCCAGCAGACACTGCAAAGGATCCCCTGGTATGTCAGACTTGAGCAACATCTTCCACCTCCTGGCTGGCTGATTTTGATTCCCAGATGATTTAAGCCTCCTCTGGATAATAAGGGAGCTCAAGCAAATCAAGGTGATTGTTAAAACTCATTATTCATTCCATTTCCACAAGACTATGAAGAGAGTTGCTATATTTTTGTACATGAGTTTTTTCCCTCTTTCTTTGATCTTTTTGGGGTTATAGGCCTTAGTATGGTATATATTACTGGGTCAAAGGATATTTACAGTTTGATAATTTTGGGGGCAAAATTCCCAATTGCTTTCTAGAATGACTGGTCCAATGCACCACTCCACCAACAATGCACCAGTTAACTGATCTTTCAGCTGCCTGACATGTCACTTTCCTCTTTTGTCAAAATCAAAGTTGCTTTAATTTGCATTTCTTGAATCATTAGATTTACAGCATTTTTTTCATAGAGTTGTTGATAGTTTATTTCTTCCTTTGAAAACTACTTGTTCATATCTTTTCCTCATTTATCTATTGGGAAATGGCTTGCAGTTTCACAAATATGTATCTGTTCCTTATACATCTTTGATATGAGCTCTTCATCAGAAATATTTGTTGCAAAGATATTCCCCCCACCATTTCCCCATTTCCCTTACAATTTGAACTTTATTAGTTTGTGTGAAAACTTTTTACTTTTATTAATCCAAAGATCTGAAAGGTAATCTCTTCCTTACTCTTCATTTGTTTATGTGACCTTTTAACTAGGACATGTATCCATTTGGTGTTTATTTTGGTGTGTAGTATGAAGTATTATTCTAAACCTAATATTTGTCAAGTTGACGTTTAGTTTTTCCAGTTTTTTCAGGTAGTATATCCAATACTATGCTTCTGTTTGCTTCTGTAAGGTGTGTACCTAATCTGTTTCACCAATTGATCTATTTTTTAAATTTTATCATTTTTATTTAATATTTTAGTTTTCAACATTGATTTCCACAAGATTTTGAGTTACAAATTTTCTCCCCATTTCTACCTTCCCCCCCCATTCCAAGATGGCATATATTCTGATTGCCCTACTCCCCAGTCAGCCCTCTCTTGTGTCACCCCACTCCCCCTCCCAACCCTTTTCCCCTTATTTTCTTGTAGGGCAGGATAGACTTCTATGCCCCATTCCCTATATATCTTGTTTCCCAGCTGCACGCAAAAAGACCAACTTTTTTTTTCTGAGCATCTGCTTTTAAAACTTTGAGTTCCAAATTCTCTCCCCTCTTCCCTTCCCATCCACCCTCCCTAGGAAGGCACGCAATTCACATAGATCACACATGTATCATTATGTAAAACACTTCCACGATGCTCATGTTGTAAAAGGCTAACTATATTTCCTTCCATCCTATCCTGTCCCCTTTTATTCAGTTTTCTCTCTTGACCAGAACTCTCCCTTTTCAAAAGTGTTTGCTTTTGATTACCTCCTCCCCCTATCTGCCCTCCCTTCTATCGTCCCCCACTTTTTAAAAATTCTCTTCCCCTTACTTTCCTGTGGAGTAAGATACCCAGCTGAGTGTGTACTTATTCCCTCCTCAAGTTGAATCTGATGAGAGTAAGATTTGCTCATTCCCCCTCACTTGCCCCCTCTTCCCTTCTGTGTTGGTAAGCAAAATGGGCTCCTTAGCACTTAGTTCAACAAGTGCCCTTGAAGAGTTTGGCTTTTGTTTACTTTGAGCAATTCAGTGTATTTCATTGAGTCTTACTAAGTGCTAAGCCCCAGGCCCAAACCCCTTTTTAGGTGTAAAACCTTAGTGGGTGTGGATTAGCAACTAAGGTGGGACCTAAGGTGGGGCTAACTCCAGGAAGGGCCTAGTTTACATGTCTGGGACAGCAGAGGCTTTTAGACCACTGGGTTTAAGTTGCCTCTTTGTGATGATTTTAGGTCACGTGGGTGAGTCGCATGTTTGACTCACCCCTGACTGACACTGAAAAAGATATAAAACCTGGTGTTGGCCTCCTCTTCCTTGGAGCTCTCTTACCTACAGCAGTGGTGACTCGAGTGACTCTGGGCCAGCTCTTGTTCTGAGCTCCCAGGCTGAACCTAGATGTTGGTAAATATGAATCTGTATTTGGTCTGTCTGTTAATGTTTGTAATTTGTTTGTAATTTGCTCTGAAGTTCAGTGTGCTGGTCTCTTCCCCTGAACTAAGTGAATGATATTTGTATGCTGAATTAAAGTAAGGTTGTCAACCCCTTTAACCTTGCTTTACTTATTAAAGCACATCAAAAGAACCTATGCTTTCACAGTGTGCTGGCAGCTTTATGGGTGCTGGCTGTTGGTGGATCTTACACCCCCACAGCAGCTGCTAGCCGGATTGTTGAAACACCTTCCAACAGAATAGATTTTTCTTGCCACTTTTATATAAGATAATTTACCCCATTCTCTCTCTCCCTTTCTCCCTCTCTCAATATATTCCTCTCTCACCCCTTAATTTTTTTACATATCATCCCTTCATATTCAACTCACCCTGTGCCCTCTGTCTATGTGTGTGTGTGTGTGTGTGTGTGTGTGTGTGTGTGTGTATTCCCTTCATACTGAGAAAGGTCTCATGAATTACACACATCATCTTTCCGTGTAGGAATATAAACAAAACAGTTTAACTTTAGTAAGTCCCTTATGAATTCTCTTTCTTGTTTACCTTTTCATGCTTCTCTTGATTCTTGTGTTTGAAAGTCAAATTTTCTATTCAACTCTGGTCTTTTCATTGAAAAAGCTTGAAAATCCTCTATTTTATTGAAAATCCATATTTTGCCTTGGAGCATGATACTCAGTTTTGCTGGGTAGGTGATTCTTGGTTTTAATCCCAGCTCCTTTGACCTCCAGAATATCATATTCCAAGCCCTTCAATCCCTTAATGTAGAAGCTGCTAGATCTTGTATTATTCTGATTGTGTTTCCACAATATTCAAATTGTTTCTTGCTTGCAGTATTTTCTCCTTGATCTGGAAACTCTGGAATTTGGCAACAATATTCTTAGGAGTTTTCTTTTTGGGGTCTTTTCCAGGAGGCGACCAGTAGGTTCTTTCAATTTCTATTTTACCCTCTGGTTCTAGAATATCAGGTCAGTTTTCCTTGATTATTTCTTGAAAGATGATGTCTAGGCTCTTTTTTTGATCATGGCTTTCAGGTAGTCCAATAATTTTTAAATTCTCTCTCTTGGATCTGTTCTTCAGTTCAGTGGTTTTTCCAATGAGATATTTCACATTGTCTTCCATTTTTTCATTCCTTTGGTTCTGTTTTATAATCTCTTGATTTCTCATAAAGTCACTAGCTTCCACTTTCTTCAATCTAATTTTTAAGGTGGTATTTTTTTCAGTGGTCTTTTGGACCTCTTTTTCCATTTGGCTAATTCTGCCTTTCAAGGCATTCTTCTCTTCATTGGCTTTTTGGAGCTCTTTTGCCATTTGAGTTAGTCTATTTTTTAAGGTGTTGTTTTCTTCAGTATATTTTTTCAGTACTTTTGGGTCTCCTTTAGCAAGTCACTGACTTGTTTTTCATGGTTTTCTCGCATCCTTCTCATTTCTCTTCCCAATTTTTCCTCTACTTCTCTAACTTGCTTTTCCAAATCCTTTTTGAGTTCTTCCATGGCCTGAGACCAATTCATATTTTTCATGGAGGCTTTTGATGTAGGCTCTTTGACTTGTTGACTTCTTCTGGTTGTATGTTTTGATCTTCTCTGTCACCAAAAAAGGAATCTAGAGTTTGAGTGTGAGTCTGAGTCTGAGTTTGTTTTTGCTGCCTGTTCATGTTCCCAGCCAACTACCTGACCCTTGAGCTTTTTGTCAGGGTATGACTGCTTGTAGAGTAGAGAGTACTTTGTCCCAAACTTTAGGGTCCAAGCACTGCTGTTTTCAGAGCTACTTCTACTCCACTGCCACCCCAGGCTCTGTAACAGCAGCACTCCTCCTCCCCCAAGAACCACCAACCAGGACCGTAATCCAGATCCAAGCAGGGCAGAACAAGAGAACCTGCTTCTGTGCCCACAAAGCATTTCTTGCACTCCCGCTCTGATCTGTGGCTAGATTCCTCTCACAACTACTAGGAATTTACATTCTAATGAGAAAGTGAGTTTCTACAAAAGTAATCATCCCTTTGGGGGACCCAATCTGCAAACCAATAATTACAAAGTTGAGGAGGTAGCTCCCAGAGAGGATACTGCATTTATCTGTGTAGACATTATCTTTCTTAGTAGAATGTAAATTCCTAGATGGCAAGGACATTTTTGTTCCTATGTCACCATTGCCTAGCTTAGTGACTCATACATATAAGGGTAGTGACAAAAACTTGCTAATCAATTGATCTTGCCTCCTTCCTCTTTTCATTAAGGAAGCTTAACACTAAATATGGTGAAATATTTATTTTGTAACTGATAAAGGTGGATTCTAAGGCAAGGTCCTTTCTGAAAATTTTGTTTGGAGGTTTTAGACACTCAGAATTGAACCTAATGTCATTAATAGCTAACATTGTTTATTTTGAGGGCTATTTAAGTTTAGTAGTTGTCCCACATTCCTTAATAAAAATGATTAAAGACCTGTATGCCTTAACAAATGCTTAGCTTCTGCCCTGTTCCCCTGCCCAGTAGCTTGTGGAAACAATTGCTATAGTGAGCCTAACTCTGAGCCAACACTACCAGGAAATGTTATAAAACTCAGTAACACAATATTGACCTCAGGGCTGAGCTCCCTGGGTGCCTGCCCCACCTGCCAATAAACTGTGTTATACAATGGCCAGTAACCACAATCTATTTACTAAGCCAAGCACATCAGAGAGACTCTTTTCTTTTTCTCACTTTGCCCTGCTCTCTCCCCTCCTGTTTGCCCTACATTGGTTGATGAGAAATATGATCTATTACAATCTGACTGTGGAATTATTTTATTACCAAAATTATTAAAGGATAAACTTTGACAAGGTTTCTACGATACTAATTAAAAATATCCTTGTTTAAACTTTCCCCAACATGATTTTTGTTACAAATAGCTGATATTTCTATGGGGTGTTGGAATTTATAATTTCTTGAAGATAGGTATTGCAAATTTTATTACCCACACTTTAAAGATAAAGAAACTGAGGCCCAGAGAACCTTTGCCCCTTCTCCTCTTAACTTCTCTTTCTTATTCAGTCATTTTTCAGTTGTGTCCGACTCTTCCTGACTCTATTTGGGGTTTTCTTGGCAAAGATACTGGAGAGGTTTGCTATTTCCTCTCCAGCTCATTTTACAGGTGAGGATACTGAGGCAAATAGGATTAAGTGATTTATCCAGGGTCACACAGGTAGGTGTCTGCGGGCATATTTGAACTCAGCAAGATGAGTCTTCCTGACTTCACGCCAGGCACTCTACGCACTCTGCCACCCAGCTAACCTTTATACTCTCATTGTATACATCAAATGGGTTGTCAAATCTTGTTTCTATCTCCACAATCTATCACAAATAGATCTCCACTCATAAAGTCAACACCTTAGTTAGTTTAGGTGCTCATTGGTTCCTGCCTATTTGCTTTCTTTGTCGAGTCTCTCCTCCCTTCAAACATTCTCCACTCAGCTGCCAAAGTGATTCTTCTAAAGCATAGATCTGACCCTGTTACACCAAAATCCTGTTTTAAAGTCTTTCATAACCTGGCCTCTTAGCACTTCTTTCCCAGTCCCTTTTTCTCTTTCCCATTTTCTTACACCTTACTCCCCTTCCCTGTACTCTGTGATCTAATGACACCTAGTCCTTAATGCTCCTCTCATTACACTCCATCTCCCAACCTATTTTCACTGGCTGCCCCCTATAACCGGAATTCTCTACCTCCTCATCTCTATTTCCTAGTTTCTTCCAAGTTTCAGCTTAAGTCCTACCTTCTGCAGGATGCATTTTCCCCAGTCTTTTTTATATTAGTAGAAGTCGAACCTTTGTGATTATCTCCAATTTATCCTGTATGTATCTTACTTGTACATTGTTTTTGCACTGCTATGTTCCCCATTAGACTGTGAGCTCCTCCTTTGTTTTAGTTTGATTTTTGTTTCTGGGACTAAACACCTGGGACTACTTTTTGCCTTTCTTTTACTCCTAGTCCTTAACACAGTTCCTGGCACATAGTAGACATTTAATAAATGCTTGTCGACTTGACTTGAAATAAACTTCGGTGGCTTCCTATTACCTCTAGGATCAAATATAAACTCAGGTCCTTTACAACCTAGCCCTTCCTATTTTTCCAGTCTTAATGCATTACTCCCTTCTACGACACTTCACAATTCAAACATACTCTCACATATGACTCTCCACCTTTAGTCTCTGTACCTTTGAACTGGCTGTCCCCCTGTGCCCAAAATGTTCTCTTTCCTCACCTTCACTTCCTGGAATCTTTGGTTTCCTTCAAAACCCAGCTCCTACAGGAGGCATCCTTTGCTTATCCCTTTCATTACTTATGCCCTCTACCCCCAAACTACCAGCTCTTCATTTTGCTATATAGTCTGCATATTGCCTAGATGAAGTATGTCCCTTCTGTCTGCTTCCCCATTAGAATAGAATCTCATTGAGGGCAGGGAGTGTTTCATTTTTATCTTTGTATCCCCAGAGCTTAGTTTAGTGGCTTGGTACTGAGGAGACACTTAATAAATGCTTGTTGATTGACTGCCTAAGGAAATAGCTAGTAAATAAACACCAAGACTCCAACCAGGACCAGTACTTTCCCTCCCCTCCCCTCCCCCCCCACCATTATATCCACCTCAAGTTTACAACCTAGCAGCACTATTCTTGGAGCACGGATGAAAATATAATCACTTTAGTCTTCCTTGACACAGAGTTGTTTTGTGGATAAGACAAATAAAATGAGTCATGGAAGGCAGTGTGGTGCAAAGGTGAGAGCGCTAGATTGGGAGTCAGCAGACTCTTGCACCTGCGCAGAAACACTGAATTTGAGAAATGGAAGGGACCTTTGATCTTTAGTCCAACGATCTTATTTTATAGACGAAGATGTTATGTTGAGCATTTCTTGGTACTTAACAAAGGGGTGACCTTGGACAAATGATTTCGCTCCCTGGACTTCTTGCCTCACGTGTAAATTTAGGGGGCTTGAGTTAGATAATTAAGGATTACTGTTCCTTTTCACAGTGGTGCTGGAGCCGGCTCGATCCAACGTTGTCAAATTTTCAAAGTGAGCAGCTCAGAAAATGGAAACCCTATTTACTTATCAGAGCTTGAGTTATTGTTTTGTTGACTATAGACTAAGAAAATGATGAAGACAATGTCAATTGATGACGATTAAACTTAAGAGTGTGTGTGGCACGTACATTTCTTTTTCAGAGAGCCGACAGTTAAACCATTCACCTGCACATTCCCGGCCTTCAGCTCTGACATTCCAATGGGACACCTCCGGGGGCAAGATCGCGGCTTCTTACCTCTATGGGTTTACAGACCCTTTGCCTAAAAGGGCCTCTAAAGCTAAGGAGCCTCGGCAGCTCCGCCCACAGTCTTGGGCCGCTCCCCCAAGGCGGAAGTCCAACCAAAATGGGGGTTAACGGTAGCGCAGGCACCCACGACCCTGCTCCTGATTACGAGCCTCACCTGGCTCCGGGACCAGATTCAGCCTCAGCCGGGAGCCCGACCGAGGCCTCTGCTTGTGACGTCAGGCGCGTGCCCCACCCCCTCCCGTGACGCAAGAGTCAGGCCAGTCCCGGCATGCACCGGGGCCGCCGGCAGTAGAGCGCAGCGAAGTGGAATTTTCCCTGTGAGCTACCCGCCCCTGCTCGTTCCAGCTGTAGCCGAGACCCTCCCTCCCCCCCATCATTGCCCCCCTCCCCAGCAGGTTCCAACCGCTGCCCTCCGACCGCTCACCCGCCCCCCTCGCGCCCTCGGTCCGCCACCCTCCTCAGCCCAGAGCGTCGCCCGGCTTCAGCCTGTCGGCCCCCGCTGCCCTCGTCGCGGTTGCCGTAGTCGTCGTGGTCGTCTCCGCTGCCGCCTGGGCCATGGCTAACTACATCCACGTTCCCCCCGGGTCCCCGGAGGTCCCGAAGCTGAACGTCACCGTGCAGGAGCAGGAGGAACAGCGCTGCCGGGAGGGGGCCCTAAGCCTCCTTCGACACCTGCGGCCGCACTGGGACCCCCAGGAGGTGACCCTGCAGGTAACGCCCATCCCCCCGGGCGGCGGGGACCCCATCGGGCCCAATCTTCCTGCTCTCCTGTCTCCGGCTGGAGATGACCGAACCGTCTTTGCCTGGTCCCCGGGCCCCGATTACCATCCCCTTGCCATCCTGTCACTCGGGAGATAAACTCCGTGGTTTTTCCTATCCGAGTTGTAATTTTCCCCCTCCCCCCCTCTTAACATCTGGGAAGCGGATTCGCCTGAAGCTCCCCTCCCCCCATGGTTTGTTGTAGAGAAACACAAACTTAACACTTAACTGAAGCAGTCGGATAAATAATACCCGCTCCTCCCCCCCATCCCCGCTACCTCGGAGTTTCCTGTTATTTCTTTCCCTTAGGTTAGTAACCCTACCCCTCCACCCCCCACGGCTCCTTCTCAAATCCGGTTAGGAATAATGCCACGGGATTTAATCCTTTCTACCCATTCCCTCTCGTACCCCTCACCTCCACTTGAGCCCAAGATGCTTCTTGTCCTTCTTTTCTGGCCGGGTGTTACCTGTGTCCCGTTGGAAAGGGGTGTGTACCTACCTCACTTTATGGTAATGCCTAGGTTAGTTAGGTCCTTCTGTAGAGCTCCTCAGATTTTGTTTTATTTTAGTTTGGTGTAAGCTTTCCGAAACGTGTTGTGTCGGTGATGTGGTAGTTTGTTTAGAATGACAATATATGTTGATTTCTCCCTAACCTACTTGACTCTTTTTTTAAAAACTTCATTTTGTAAACCTTGAGGCTATATAAATGTCAGTTCTTGTTCCCCTTGTTAGTAGAAATAGTTTTCTGTATAGAAGCACTAAATTTGGAAAAAGGTTTCTCTAACATGATTTTTCTTTAACCCACGATTTATTTTTAAGTCTTAGGTTTACAAGAATGTTTTCATGGTAAACAAAGATAAATGTTAAAATGTTAATTTTGAAGTTTCAAGAACGTTTGGTATTTTGTACAGTAAAGTCCAACAAATGTAAGAGTAACAGGCGGGGTATATTGAGGAGAGTGGAGTCTCTAGCAGATAGCCGAACCTATCAACGTCTTACAACAAAATACCAGACCAAAAAAAAATTAAGTCTAATAGAGTGTTGAAATTTGCTGGACAAATATCAGAAGCAGCACTCCCACCCCCTTTTGACATTTTGTTAAATAAGCACATTATTTCCTTCTAGTTAAGGAAATTATTTTCATAATTGCAGATGAGCAATCCGTTTGTGTGGGGTGGGGGTTTAACTTGTTAACATAATTTTGGCATCATATGGAAAAAAATAATTGAAATTTTATTCTTCCAGTGTATAACTGTTAACTATCCAGTAAATTCTGGTGCTGGTAATAAGGGAAAGCACCTTAATCATTTCAGTACTGGCTTCGGGGATTGAAAACTCTGGACTGGGATTTGCTTCAATATATGAGGATCATAGAGTCTGTGTATCATAGACGGGCTTTATATCTGAATATAGAAAAATAAAGTAAGCACAGATTAAAATAAAAGCATAGAACATTTTTTGAGACTTCAAAAAAATCAACCAATTTTTCCATCCAGTCCCAGCTACTTCCTAACCAAGAATCCCCTAGTATAATTTCCTCAACAAATGGTTACCTGACCTTTTGAAAATCTCAAGGGGAGGAGAGGGTAGAAGAAATCCATTGCCTTTCCTTAACCCTCCCTATTCCACTTTAGGAGAGAATTACTATTCTAAAGTTTTTTTTTAAGTTTTTTTTTAAATAAACTGAAATCTGTATAGATTTATATGTAAATCTATATTTCTTTTAATATATGAAAGCCTCTCAGGTGCTATACTTGAATGGAGTGATGTGGTTCCTACTAAGGCTTTTAATCTTTCCAGTCCTTTTATGAGGTATTGAGGAAGGACTAGCACCTCTGGTGTGGGAGCTTGCCAAGTGCTTTTCAGGGCTGCTCATCCACGTTTGTTGTCCACCAGTTACCCTACTCTTACTGTGGCTCCTAGAAGCTGTAGCTTTTGCATAGGTCATGCTCAAAGTTGAGGGTAAACTACAGTCCTCATTGGTGAGTTAGGGGAGTATCTGCCCCAAGCATGAGAAGACTTCCTGGGTAGAATGGGCAGATGAGAACAATTTCTTCCAGTGTCCATGAAGGCAGCAGAGCTCGGTCGGACATTAAAGATGCCAAGGTCATCCGCTGGATCTGGGGCCATTGTTGGTTATTTTCGCTTTTGTCCTGCCCCTGAAGTTTGATGACTCCGGGGAAGAATGAAGCTAACAATGTTGTGTATCTCTGGGTCACTTAAATCCAATTCTTGTGCAAGCCAAGATATTATTGGTTCTCTTTGAAAAGGAAGGATGAACAACAATGTATATGTCTCCTTATTTTAGGTATTGAGGAAGGTTAAAAAAAAGTAGATCAGTACCTTGGCTTTGAAGGAGTTTATAGTCTAGTTGGGAAGTATGTAAAGATGTATTCAACTGTAACTAATGCAGATTGGAATTTGTTGACTGTATAAGCAATATAAAAATGTCAGAAATCAAGTTGCAAATGAAGACAAATGCTTGCTACCCTCTTGTTATATAAGAAAGATACCCAGTTTTGTTTTTGAGAATTACCACATCATACACAACTCAGCCCTAACCTTTTTGAATTATGAAGAACATTTTATTTTCTTTTAATTTTATTTTTAGTTTACAACACTCAGTTCCACAAGCATTTGAGTTCCAAATTTTCTCTCTCTCCCTAAACTTGGAAAATAATCTTAAATTCCTCTATGACCAAGCAAAACCTGGATCAAAAAAGCATCAACTTTTCTGTCAACCCAGCTATCATTAATCATCCATTACATTTCTGCAGGTCTGGTCTTGACTACTTTGACTTTCTTCAAGTCAGATCTTAACACAATGCCTGGTATGTAGTAGGGCTTAAGTGCTTACTTATTTTATTTCCTTCTCTAGTACTCTGGGGTTTCTTTAGTGATCTCACTGGGAATCCAGAAATTCTCAAAACAATTAATTTTAATTTCATTTAATTAAAAAAATACATCAAGCACAAAACAAAACATGCCACATGATGGTGCATTTAGGAGGACCAGGCATATTACCAAATCAAAAGTTAGTGTATTGAAATTCCAAAACCCCTGGAAATTGTTTTAGTCCTTTTATTCCTCTCATTTTTGGGGAGCCTCTGACTTGTGAATGAATAAATATAAATAAGTTTTTAAGATTTAATTCATATTCCTATAATATCTCTAATTTATAGGTCATTTGTCTAGAATGTATATATGTGTGTGTATATATATATATATATATATATATACATGTATAAAAAACACAAAATGTATTGTTTTTTTCCCCACCAGCCAACATGTAGATTCCCCTTGTTTTCAGTACTAGGGTTTCTCTGTATGCTATATGTGAATACTGTTGCTGGCCTTTCATCAGTTTGTCATTGTACAAGATCCCAGGAGAGTGACAGTATGCTACTATAAGTATTAAGGCTTAAGTCGTCAAAGACTAGTGGCTGTGGATACCAGCAAGTATAATTATTTTTAGCATGAATATTGACCCTTTTGCACATATAAAAAGATAATGCCAGGACATGATAAAATTTACTATGACTATGACATTTATTATCACAAGATGAACTTATCTTTCATATGCCATTATTTGTTTTGGAAGTACATTAGATTTTATACTGTGGAAGATAATCATTATTTTGCTAGGTAGTTTGAGTACTGTCTAGGGCAGCTAGGTGGTGCAGTGGATAGAGTACTGGGCCTGGAGTTAGTAAGACCCATCTCTATGAGTTCAAATGTGGCCTGAGACACTTAGTAGTTGTGTAACCCTGGACAAGTCATTCAACCCTGTTTGCCTCAGTTCCTTATCTTTAGAGGAGAAGGAAATGGCAAACCATTCCAGGTCATGAAGATTTGGTCACGACTAAACTGAACAACAATAAAATGAATGCTCTATTTCCCTGATTACTATCATTTTATTGTAGTTATTTTAATTTTATGATTAAGCCCAACACTACTACTTGTAAAAGCCAGTAGCTAATCTCCCAAGATGAAAATTGGTCCTAAATTTAATGGAGTCCCTTGACTATCAGTCTGCCTTTTTTGCCTTAGGTATTTGCTACTGATTTTAACTTCTCTGTAACTTGTTGTCTTAGTTGCCTGGGGTCATGAGAAGTGACTTGTCATTAGTAACACTGCTGTTAGTAGTATGTGTCAGCTATGGGACTTGAATTTATGGTAGGTCTTCCTAACTCAAAGACTCCATTTCACCAAGTTGCTTAATGTCACTTTGGTGGCATTGTGTTGCCTGTTGGGTGAGCATGAACATTGTTGCTGTGGAGCTAACTTTCCTTTAAGGCTGTTTCAGAACCAATTAAGAGTTAGATGAAATTTATCTAAGTAAACATACTAGTGAATTTAGAAAACACTCAAAATAATTTTTCCAGTTAAAAGCTAAAATAGAAATTCTGAAAAATATAAAAAAATTGAAAGCAAATAATAATAATAATAAAAAATAAGACTAGGAACTGTTTTTTTTTAAACAAAACAATAAAATAGACCATTAGCAAATTTGATTTTAAAAAAGAGGAAAAGTAGATTATCAGTATCAAAAATGAAAAAAATTCATGGTAAATAAGAAATTATTAGAAGTTATTTTAACCAACTATATGCCAATAAAACCAACTTAAATGAAATGGTGGATGAATGTTTTTAAAAGTATAAAATGCCCAGATTAACAGAACAAAAAAAAAGAATTTAAACCACCTAATCTCATAAATTCTTTTGTAGTCATTTTCATGGGTCTATATTTTTCCCAGTACAGTTAATCATTCAAGAAATATTTTTTGAAACGTAGTTGCATATCTTTTGATATAATTCACTTTATTAGACCAAGATAGAGAAACAATATCCTTTGGTCATACATTCCTAGTTTATTATCAATTATACTATACCTTGATGCCTTTTTTTTTTAGAAGAGGCAGTGTGATACAGTGCCAAGAGCCCTGTACCCAGGTTCAAGTTTTTGCTCTGACACTTAAAAGCTTTGTGCCTGCATAGCTTAATATCTTTGATTCTCACTTGGTAAAATGGATATAAAGGTACTTAGTCTTCCTGTCTTGAAAAGTTGTTAGGAGGCAACAACTTTATAAACTTTAAAATTCAATATTAATATGATTTGTGATTTAAAAGATAAAATCATTTTTAAAGCATTCAAGTTCCTGAAAATTTGCATGCAAATTAAATTTTTGTAAGCAGGGATAGTATTTTGATTGTGGTAGGAGTTTGAGATTTAAAGGAACATTGGCCAAATCCTAAATAAATGTGACCTGGGCATACCTCTGTATTTAGGTACATTTGGGTATGTGGTGTTGAATTGACAGAGAAAGGTCTTTCTTTCCTTTTCCTATTTTTTGATTTCGTCTTTGTCTCTTAGATTGATAAAGATTTGGGAAAGTTTTGGTATTTAAGGTCATATTGGAAATCATAAGATATCTCTGTAATTTGCTGGAGAGGATTTGTATATATTTATGAGATATTAACTGGAGTGGCTGTTGAATGTGAAGAATCTTTGTGGGGGGGGGGTCAGTAATGTCTGTCTCAGGTTCAAAAGGTGTCTTTGAAGTAAATATGTATGGTTTTTATATGTCTGTTACCTCTACACAGACACATGTAAATAGTATCAATTAATAAACATTTATGCTAGGCACTGTGCTAGACACTGGAGTTGTAGAAAGATTCGAAAGACAGTTCCTGCCCTCAAGAAACTTATAATCTAAGGTTGAAGAGGAGAGATCACATGCAAAGAAACATAGAAAATAAGCTATGAAAATAATTAACAGAGGCAAGACACTAGAAGTTAGAGGGGGTGGGGAAAGCTTCCAGTAAAAGACGAGATTTTATTTGGGACTTCAAAGGGAGCCAGGGAAGTCAGTAGGCAGAATGTAGGAGAAAGAGCATTCTACACATGGGGACCAGGGTGAGAAAATGCCCAGAGCAGAGAGATGGGAGCATCTTGTTTGTCGAGTAACAAGGAGGTCAGTGTCATTGGATCCAAGAGTGAATGTTGGTGAGTAGGTATAAAAGGACTGGAAAGGGAGGTGGGAGCTAGTTTATAAAAGACTTTAAAGGCTAAACAGAGTATTTTATAGTAGATCCTAGAGGTAATTGGAGTTCGTTGAGTAAACATGACTTGGTTAGAGCTTTGCTTGAGGAAAATTACTTTAGTGGCTGAATGGAGGCTGGCTTGGAGTGGAGGAAGATTTGAGGCAGATAGACTCACCATTAGGGCTCCTATAGTAGTCCAGCTTTGAGGTAATTAAGACCTGAACTAGAGTAGAGTCAGTGTCAGGAGAGAAGGAATCATAAAAATGTAATATGTTGCAAAAGTGAAATCAAAATGCTAGGTCTTTGTGGTTTTTATTAATGGTTAGATTAATTACTAAGCGAAGATTATATCTTAAGTAACAACTATTGGAGAAAGTAAGTCACCCTGCCAAGGAATACAATATTGTTGAAGTTGGAGAAGGGCTTATAGTTATTTGATAGGAACAGGGGATAAGAAGTCTGAAGTCTTTTATTCATTGGTTTTGTTTCTTCCTGTATTACTGAATTGATTGGTAACTATGGAGATACTATTTGCCTGTAGAGAATTGTTAACTGAAATGCCAGTGTGAGCCATTAATTTATGTACACCATAGTGAAAGCTTTAAAAGTGGTATTTGCTTTAATGAGTAAGGAGGCAATGTGGTATGTAGCAGAAAGAACTTTGGACTAAGGAGGCTTGGGTGATAGGCCTATTTCAGCTACCAACTAGCCGTGTGACTTTCATTAAGTTAAATTCTTAATTGTGAAAGCTGGATAATCTCCAAGATCCCTTCTAGGTTTAAAATTTGATGCTAAAATGATCAAATAGCAACTTTAGTTTTTTGATAAATCAGTGATTCTTCAGTGTATTCTCACATGACCCATCCTTATGCCCCACAGTAATGGCGTTTTGTTGACAAGGTTAGAAGAGGTAACATTTGATAACCCAAGGACTCATAATCACATGCTTGATAGTAAAACATAGAAAACATGACAGAAACCTAGCAAAAGAAGTATCTAGAACTAAAATTTTACTTGAAACTGAACTTTCCCAATGATGTCATCACCACTCTAGAAGGAAGCACAAAATACTTTAATGAGTCTACTTAAATTACCAGGAGATTACTCTTCCTTTAAAAAATACATCCATGATCTCAGTGATGCTGGTACTTCTTTGAGTAGTACCAGGTAGTAGCTCATCTGGGAATTCTCATTGTGTTTCTTATCTGTTGAGGTATTTTCAGTCGTGTCCAATTGTACCAGTTAGTAAAAAGGAAATCCAATAAATGCTGGTTTCATTTAACTTTCTGAGCACAGGGGGAAAAAAAACTAGCGAATAAATAATGGCTATTGTCCAGACTTTGTTGTTGTTGTCCTTCAGTCATTTCAGTCATGTCTGACTCTCCATGACCCCATTTATGATTTACTTGGCAGATATACTGAAGTGGTTTGCCATTTTCTTCTCCAGCTCATTTTACAGATGAGGAAACTGAAGCAAACAGGGTCAAGTGACTTGCCCAACGTCACATAGCTAGTAAGTGTCTTACTGACTCCAGGCCAGGAACTCTATCCACTGTGTCACCAAATTTGTCTTGTCCATGTCCTCCCATAAATCCTCCACGGGGAATCCATTCAGTATGGTAGGGGCATTTATTGAGATCTCTTGACATTGTACAAATGCCAGGGAAATTAGTGTAGACCAGGAGTGGGGAACCTGCAGCCTCAAGGCCACAGGTGGCTCTTTAGGTCCTCGAGTACAGACATTTGACTGAATCCAAGCTTCTTTTTATTAAAGAGATCTGTTTTGTCAAGTTTGGATTCAGTCAAAGGGCCACATTTGAGGACCTGGAGGGTCACTTGTGGCCTCGAGGTTGCAGGTTCCCCACCCCTGGTGTGGACTGTCCATTTAAACTTGCACCCACTGTGATTAACACGTCTTTTTCTGGTCACATATTTCTTTGATTGTATCTTTGATGCTTCTCCCACAAGTTCTTCATTGTTAATACTTATAGCCTACTTGTGTCTGTTGTACACTTCTCCATTGCCCTTTGGATGACTTTCAAACAGAATCCTTCCAGTACTGTGGAACAATTTTGATATTAAAAAAGATGGATCTTAGTTTCAGGGAAAACGTGTGTTTTCTTAGAAGTGTTGCCCAGTTTCCTAAAAGAAGTTATGCTCACTCTCTTCTTTATTCACTTTTGGGTTCATTTCATTGTCCATCCATGGGGTTTGTCTGAGATGTATGTATAGATGGACCAGCACTGTGGGTTGTTGTTACACGCTGTGTCTGGACAACAGGGCGGCTAGATTGTGCAGTGGATGGAGTGCTGGACCTGAAGTCAGGAAGACTTAATAGCCTGGGCAATTCACTCAAACCTTGTTTGCCTCAGTTTCCTCATCTGTAAAAGGATCTGGAGAAGAAAATGGCAACGTGCTCTAGTATCTTTGCCAAGAAAACCCCAAATGGGGTTATGGAAAGTGAGACATGACTGAAATGAATGAAGGACAACAACAACAAAGTCTGGACAGCAGGCATTATTTATTCACTACTTTTTTCCCCCTGTGCTCAGATAGAAAGTTAAATGAAACCAGCATTTATTGGATTTTTACTATTTGGTCACCACACCTGAACAAAAATTTGTGCTTTTACCATCACCAGCAAGTTTTCATCTTTTGTGTGAAGATCTTCAGTGAGATGAAGTCTATTATTTTCTGTGTACCAGAAGGGAAAAAAGAGATGAAGAAATGTCTTTGTTGATGAAGCTAATTACTCTTACCAGAAATTAGTATCTCAAGAGTTGGAAAGGACCTGAAGAGGGAATCCCCTCTATAATCTACTAGATATACTGTTGTTCAACCTTTTACTTGAAGACTAATAAGGGTGAACTTATAAGTTTATTAAAATAAGTTTTATTAGTGATTTCTATTTTTTTCATCATCTCAGTTATCCCAAGTATTCCTCTCCATCCTACGTGTGTGTATGTATGTATTTAGGGAGAAAAAAATCTTGTTACTGATCAGTATGTTGAAAAAGGCTGAAAACATGGAGGTTATAACACCTGTGAACGTGAACTTCCTGCCTCCAGGAAGAAGGGAGTTGGGTGCTGTCCTCTCATCTTTGCATTCCAGTCTTGCTTGATCTTTGCAATTTTTTTACATTCACTTTTGATGGGGTTACTTCACTGTACATCAATTAGTTCATATAGATCTTTCTTTTTTTAAAGATTTTTTTAAAATATATTTTTTTTTTATTTTTAGAGTACCACACTCAATTCCACAAGTTTTTGAGTTTTAAATTTTCTTCCTCTCCATTCCCTCCCCACTTCTCCCAAGACAGCCTGGGGGTTCTTCAGGTATTTGTTCTAGATTTTCCCTTTTGTTTATCTTTCTGTTAGACTTATTCAATGAGTGATTTGAGTATCTTGTTGGTATTGTGTTGTTATCTATGTCTTGTAGCTCAGTTAATGTTTCCTTTATAAATTTATATATATGTAGTTTGCTTGTTTTTCCCTTTTTATTTTTTGAATATTTGTTTTTGCTTTATCATAGAATATTATTGCAATTCCTGCTTTTTTGTGTTCATTTGATGCATAGTAAATTTTTTTCATCATCTCAGTTTCTTTTCTTACCTTCTTCCTACTGTTTCTTTCTCTTAACTCTTAAAAAGTATTCAAAGATTAGTTTTAATAATTATCATCTTCATTATCCTCTATCCTAGTCAGAAAAAATCTTACCTTTTTTCAATTTTCATGAAACTTTACTCCATTTCTTACATTTTCTCTTTGTCTTATACTTACTTGTCTATCTTATCTCCCTTATTATATCTGCATATTCTATAAGGACTAGGACATTTGTGTCAGCCTCTGACTACTAAAAGTGGTGGGTTATACACATGATATGATTTTGTTTGTTGAATGAATGAATTGCTTATGTAAATAGATTGATACTCTTCAGATTTCATCTTGGAATTAAATTCCCTTCAAATTACTTTCATCTTCCATTCTTCTCCATCATGAACTTTTGGTTTTTTTTTCAAGGCAGTTTCCTTGCTATATGTGAAACAGGCTTATCCTTTCCTCAAGTTTGTATGGTTTTTTCCCCTTGTTGGGAAATGTCTTTTCCTTTCTCTCAGCCTATCCAAATTTTCATACTTAAAGCCCAATTTAAGTCCAAGTTTCTCTATAAAGTTTCTGTATTATTTTGGCCCATTTTGATATATAACCTATTGTTTCTCACATACATTTAGGAGACTCCAAAGAGGTATAGTAGAAAGAGTACTGGATTGGAAATTAGGGGACCTTCAGCCTGTTCACATCCCTAACTGTGTTGTTTTTTTTTTTAGCCAAAGAAA
Organism: Trichosurus vulpecula; assembly: GCF_011100635.1. Classification (NCBI taxonomy): domain Eukaryota; kingdom Metazoa; phylum Chordata; class Mammalia; order Diprotodontia; family Phalangeridae; genus Trichosurus; species Trichosurus vulpecula. Next base: position 182,108,434 of record NC_050577.1, on the reverse strand, counting down.
AACAAAATTTTTTAAAAATTCGATAATGAGTAGACTCTCCGGGAGACTGAGCATTTATGATGCTAATGCCAGCAGGCCAGATTGAATCTGAGCGCCTTTGTGGAGGCAAGATGAGATTTATATACAGAAAAAATTTGGGGGAGGGATCTATGGGTAGTCAAGTAGTCTGGGGTGACTAGAGGAAGGGTTTAGGGAGGGTCTTGAGGAGGAGTCTAAGGAGGATCTTGATGGGACTGGGGTGAGTAGAGGTCAGGCTCCAGGAACCAAGAGAATGGGATTTTGATGGGATCAAGGGTGGAAGAAGCCAGAGGCAATCTGGAGGTAACCTGAGGTTTGGGCCTAGAGATAATGGAAGGCTTATGGCCTCAGGCAAAGGCTAGATCTAGTGGGAAGATTGAAGGGAGAGTTCAAGGGAACTCCCAGAGTCTAAAACCCATCATTTCCCCCCCTCAAACAAATGAGAACCAAATTCCTTTGGGGCAAGCTTCTGAAACTGCTTCCTGCTGGCAAGGAGTGTATCTCTGTCCCTGCCTTGCTGGGTCCTGTTCTGGGAGTACATAGTTTGAGCTGTTATCTGGAAGTTGATGGCTTGGACTCTGGAGGAGACAAACCTGGCAAGGAGGTTAAGCAAACAAAGACCAAATAGGCACAAAAGGAATATAGAGAAAGGACAATTTCCCTGGAGGGAATTAAAGATGATTATGGCAAGGCCAAAACATAAAAGGAAAAGGGCATGTGTGATAGAAGAATTTTTTGCTGTCAGATATCCCCTTTCTTTCCACATTGCTCCATGGGCATGTAGAACATGGAAAGCATATTTTGAGTCGATAAAAACTTTTACTCTTCTATTTTCCCATAGCTCTACAGCTCTACTGGTGGTTGCTATTAACCCTGCCTTATGGGCAGGGATCCCAGGGGGGCAGGGATTTGACCTCTATGTTGTGGTGGAGAATGACTATTACATACCTAACTTGCCTAACCACTTGTTCTATGTACCGCATTGCTTCGGGGTTCAGGAATGTATAACACACTCGAAGAATTAGGTGTTGAGGACTGTATAACATGCTCGAAGAATTAGTTCAGGGGTATCTAAGAGCACGATTTGATATTTGGTGAGCCTGTGGCTAGCTAGCCACTGGAGGCTCTCTGCTTCTAGGGTGCTGTGAACTTGATGGGGAGTCAAAACTTCTAGGGGCCGGTCAGCTAGAAGTTTAGAGGCTTCCTCAATTAGAGTGGCTATAGCATCCATGGAGTCTAATTGTTTTTTTTTAATTAGATTTTTTATTTTTTGTTTACAGCATTTAGTTTTACATGTTCTTGAGTTTCAAATTTTCTTCCCTTCTCTCATCTCCCTTCTCTCCTCCCCACCAAGACGGCATGCAGTCCAATATAGATTCTACATAAACCTTCGCATTAAACTTATTTAAGCAGTCAAGTTGCAAAGAAGATTTATGACCAGTGGAATGAATCATGAGAGAGAAGAAGCAAAACCAAAAAACAAAAAAAGAGAGCAAATAGTTTGCCTCTATCTGCATTTAGATTGCACAGTTCTTTCTCTGGATGTAGCTAGCATTTTCCATGAGTCCTTTGGAGCTGTCGTTGAGCCTTGTATTGCTGAGGGAGCCAAGTCTATCAAAGTTAGTCATCACAGAATCAATATGTCTGTGGTTGTGTACGATGTTCTCCTGATTCTGCTCCTCTCACTCAGCATCAGATCATGTAGGTTTTTCCAGGTTATTATGAAGTCCATATCTTCCCTATTTCTTATAGCACAATAGCATTCCATTACATTCATATACTACAACTTGTTCAACCATTCCCCAGTTGACGGGCATCCCCTTGATTTCCAATTCTTTGCCACCACAACAAGAGCAGCTATAAATATTTTTGTACATACAGGTCCCTTTCCCACTTGTGTGATCTCTTTGGGATATAGCCCTACGAGTGGTATTGCTGGGTCCAAGAGTGTGAACATTTTTATAGCCCTTTGGGTATAGTTCCAAATTGCTCTCCAAGATCACTGGATCAGTTCACTGCTCCACCAACAATGTAATAGTGTTCCAGTTTTCCCACACCCTCTCCAGCATTTATCATTTTCCTGTTTTGTCATGTTAGCTAATCTGACAGGAGAGATGTGGTACCTAAGAGTTGTTTTGATTTGCATTTCTCTAATCAATAGTGATTTAGAGCATTTTTTCATGTGCCTATCGATATCTTTAATTTCTTCCTTTGAAAAGTGCCTGTTCGTATCCTTTGACCATTTCTCAATTGGGGAATGACTTGTATTCCTATAAATTTGGCTCAGTTCCCTGTATATTTTAGATATGAGGCCTTTATCAGAGACATTGGTTATAAAGATTTTCTTCCAATTTTCTGCTTCCCTCCTAATTTTTGTTGCATTGACTTTGTTTATACAAAAACTTTTCAGTTTAGCATAATCAAAATTATCCATTTTGCATTTTATAATGCTCTCTATCTCTTGTTGGGTTGTGAATTCTTCCCTTTCCCATAAATCTTACAGGTAAACTATTCCTTGCTCTCCCAAATTCCTTATGGTATCAGCCTTTATTCCTAAATCACCTACCCGTTTTGACTTTATTTTGGTATGTGGTGTAAATATGGGTCTATGCCCAGTTTCTGCCGTACTATTTTCCAATTTTCCCAGCAGTTTTTATGAAATAGTGAATTCTTAACTCAGAAGCTGGATTCTTTGGGTTTATCTAAGATTAGATTGCTGTAGTTGGTGACTTCTGCATCTTGTATACCTAACCCATTCCACTGATCTACCACTCTGTTTCTTAGCCAGTAACAGGTAATTTTGAGGACTGCTGCTTTATAGTACAGTTTGATATGTGGTATGGCTAGGCCACCTTCCCTAGCATTTCTTTTCATTTGTTTTTCCAGATGAAGTTTGTTATTACTTTATCCAGCTCTGTAAAATAATTTTGTGGTAGTTTGATTGGTATGGCACTGAATAAGTAAATTAATTTAGGTAAAATTGTCATTTTTATTATATTAGCTCGGCCTAACCACGAGCAACTGATGTGATTCCATTTAATTAGATCTGACTTTATTTGTGTGAGAATTGTTTTGTAATTGTGTTCATATAGGCCCTGGGTTTGTCTTGGCAGGTAGACTCCCAAATATTTTATATTGTCTACAGTAACTTTAAATGGAATTTCTCTATTGGGCTTGGTTAGTAATGTATAGGAATGCTGAGGATTTATGTGAGTTTGTTTTATATCCTGCAACTTTGCTAAAGTTGTTTATTATTTCAAGTAGTTTTTTACTTGAATCTCTAGGATTCTCTAAATAAATCATCATATCTGCAAAAAGTGATAATTTAGTTTCTTCTTTGCCTCTTCTTTTTCTTAATGCTAAAGCTAGCATTTCTAGTACCAAATTGAATAATAGGGGTGATAATGGACATCCTTGTTTCACTCCAGATCTTATTGGGAATGCATCTAGCTTATCCCCATTACATATAATGCTTGCTGATGGTTTTAGGTAGATGCTATTTATAATTTTAAGGAAGACTTCATTTATTCCTGTGCTTTCTAGTTTTTTAATAGGAATGGGCGTTGTACTTTGTCAGAAGCTTTTTCTGCATCTACTGAGATAATCATGTGGTTTCTACTAGTTTTGTTAATGATATGATCAATTATGCTGATAGTTTTCCTAATATTGAACCAGCCAGCAAGTCCATGTTTAATAGATACCTAATTAGGCAGCTGCTAAACAGCGTTCCCTGTTCTGATTTTTGTGACCCAAGAAGAACAGAATTCACTCCACCTGGTTGTGTTTCTCTAATGTTATAGAGCCTCTTTTTAGTCAACTGTTCATTCACTAAAGAAAGCCTTTACACTTAGCCATACCAGATCTTAAATTGTATTATAAAGCAGCAATCATCAAAACTACTTGATACTGGCTAAGAAATAGAGTGGTGGATCAGGAGAATAGGTTAGGTACACAAGACACTGTAGTCAATGACTATAGTACTCTGTTATTTGATAAAACCAAAGAATCCAGCTTCTGGGAATAAAAACACAGTATTTGACAAAGACTGCTGGGAAAACTGGAAAACAGTATGGCAGAAACTAGGCATAAACCAACATCTTACACTATATAGCAAGATAAAGTCCAAATGGGTACATGATTTAGATATAAAGACTGTTATAAGCAAATTACGAGAACAAGGAATAGTTTACCTGTCAGATTTATGGAGGATGGAGGAATTTATAACCAAACAAGAGAGGAAATAGAGAACATTATGAAATGCAAAATGGATAATTTTGATTAATTACATTGAAAAGTCTTTGTACAAACAAAGCCAATGAACCAAGATTAGGAGAGAAGCAGAAAGTTGGGAAAGAATTTTTATAATCAGTGTCTCTGATAAAGGCCTTGTTTCTAAAATATGCAGAGAACCGAGTCACATTTATAAGAATACAAGTCATTCCCCAATGGAGAAATGGTCAAAGGATATAAACAGGCAGTTTTTCAGAGGAAGAAATTAAAGATATCTATAGTCATATGAAAAAATGCTCTAAATCACTGTTAATTAAGAAAAAGGCAAATCAAAACAACTCTTAGGTACCACATGTCACCTGTCAGATTGACTAACGTGACAAAACAGGAAAATCATAAATGCTAGGGAGGATTGGGAAAATTGGAACACTAGGTATTTTGACACTGTCGTCCTCTTCCGAGTTTGTGTTTTGATCTTGCCTGTGGCTGTAGTAGCCTTCTGTGGTGAAGGCTTTGTTGTTGTTTTTGCTCTTCTTCCAGCTCATTTCATGACTATTAAAATTGAGCTCTGCTCCTGGGGTAAAGGAGGCACTGTCCCACACTTCTTGCTCCAGGGGTCAGGGTCACTGACTTGCCGTTCTGGGGCCTCTGTAGTTGGCAACTCACCTATTGCATATGAAGATACAGGACTGGTAGTTTGCCTGTTATATGATGGGAATCTGAGTCCGACTGCTCAACAGTTTTGCTGGTTACTCACTTGTGTTGGAGCTAACGGCCTCACAACTGACTTGCTGTGCCACTGGCCTGCTGAGCCAAGACTGAGGGGCCTTAGTTGCTGATCCATGCTGGGGCTGGAAGCCTCCCTCTGGCTTACCTGGAAACCACCTGCACTGGGCTGTGCTCACCTTTTCATACCAGTGAAAAAGACCTTTCCTGCAGTCCTTCTAAGTTCTTTTGGGCTGGAAAATGCCTTTTGTGGATTGTGTCACTCTAGAATTTCTTAAAAATGTTTTGAGGGAAATTGGGGAGAGCTCACGCAACTTTCCTTCCTTTTCTCTGCCACCTTCGCTCTGCCTCATCATAGTTAATTTCCTATTCTCAGGTTTTGTTGTTGTTGTTGTAATCTTTCCTTCCAGGCACTATGACCAGGGTCCCCACTCCTGCTAGTGCTCTTCTTGCCCCGGAGCTCTATTCTGGTCCTAGAGCAAGAAAAGAGTCCCAGGTAATCACCTTCTGACCATTTGTCTGATCCATTTACTATCTGTGGGCTGAGAACTGTGAAAGATGCCTCAGCTGTTCTCAGTCCAGTTGCTTCCAAGGAGAGCTGTTGCCTTGCCCAGAATGGCCTCCAATAATTCAGCGATGCTAGACTGTGCCTTACTGTCACCCCAGTAATAGATCATAACTTAACAGGACACTAAATCATCCAATACTAAAGAGTGAGTGGATCAAACAACAAATCATAGAAACAATCAGTGATATCATCAAAGAGAATGACAATAATGAGACAACTTACCAAAATTTATGGGATGTGGCCAAAGCAGTACTTAGGGGAAATTTTATATCTCTGAATGTTTACATAAATAAAAGAGAGAAAGATAAGATTAATAAATTGAGCGCGCAACTAAAAAGGCAAGAAAAAGAACAAATTAAAAACCCCCAATTAAACAGCAAATTAAAAGCTGAAAATCAAAGGAGGGATTGATAAAAAGTAAGAAAGTTATTAAAGCAATAAAACTAAGAGCTAATTTGATGAAAAAACAAATCTTTGGTTAATTAGATTTTTTTTTTTTAAAAAGAAGAAAACAAAATTACAGAATTAGAGAGAAAAGGGCGGGGGGGGGGGACAGAGCAAAGATCAAGGTGTGAAAACAGGGATATGCCTAAGATCTCTCTGAAACCCCTCCAAATACCTGTAAAGAATGACTCTAAACAAATTCTAAAGCAGCAGAACAAACAAAAAGCAAGAGTGAAACAAATTTCCAGCCCAAGACAACCTGTAAGGTTTATGGGAAAAGTCTGTTGCAACAGGCTGAGAGAGAAGCATAGACCAGCAGAGGCTGCACCTCCGCAGACTGGGCCCCAGGAAACCCAGAATTGGCCAGGGGGGACTGAATTGCTAGCAGCTGTGGAATTTTCCAGACTTCTCAACCAACGAAAGCAAAAGATAACTTAGAAGGTCAGTGGGAAAGGTCTGTCAGGCCTGGCTGAGAGAGGAGCACAAACCAGCCCTCACCCCAGCGTGGTTCTGGGGTGGTGGCAGCAGTGACAGCAGCAGAAGCTGCTTCCAGAGTTCTCAATCCACAGACAGTAAGAGGATAAAATGACTGATCAGAAGGAGATTACAGGGATCTTTTTGCTGGCACAGAGGCAGGATTATGTTGGTTTGCCCATACTTAGATCTGGGTGGCAGTCCTGGGGCAAGGAGGAGCACTGGCACAGCAGAGCTTGTGAAGGCGGCAGGGAAGAGGGAACCCCCCTCACAGTTCCAGGGCAGAAAGGAGTGCTTGTGGTCATTCACAGACCAGAGCACAGGCCAGGAGAGGAGTAAACATCTCTCCTTAGATCATACCACCTTGGAAGAACTGAAAACTTACAGGTCCCTAGAAGTATCTCTGAAAACAGCTGCACAAAAGCACCGAAGCTTGGGACAGTACACATTCCACACTACAAACAGCCTTATCTTAACAAAAAGTTAAAAAGTCAAGTAATGGACTGGGAAAATGAGCATACGGAAGGAAAAAAGTCAGGCTATAGAATCTTTCTTTGGTAACAAAGAACAAAACAACATTCAGAAGAAGACAAGAAAGTCAAAGCTCCTACATCCAAAGCCTTCAAGAAAAATAGGAATTGGTCTCAGTCCATGGAAGAGCTCAAGAAGGATTTGGAAAATCAAGTAAGAGAAGTAGGAGAAAAATTGGAAAGAGAAATGATAGTGATGCAAGAAAATCATGAAAAATGAGTCAACAGCTTGCTAAAGGATACCTTTGCCCCACAAAAACTGAACCTTACTGTTATCAGATTTGGCTTAAAGAGGGAATAATATACACACTCAGTTGGGTATGGAAATCTATCTTACACTAGAGGAATGTAAGGGGCAAGGGAATAAGGGGGGTAGTGATAGGAGAGCAGATTGGGGGAGAGAGTGATCAGAAGCAAACATTTTTGAGGATGTACAGGGTGAAAGGAAACAACACAATTATTACAGAAGTGTTTTGCATGACTACACAAGTATAACCTAATTGCTTACCTTCTCAATGAAGGGGCATGGGGAGGGAAGAAGGGAGAGAATTTGGAACTCCAGAGTTTTAAAAACAAATGTTAAAAATTGTTTTTACATGTAACAGGGAAATAAGATACATAGGCAATGGGACATAGAAATCTTTCTTACCCTACAGGAAAATAGAAGGGGAAGGGGATGAGAGAAGGGGGGATGCTAGAAGGGAGGGCAGCTTGGGGGAAGGGGTAATCAGAAGCAAAATACCTTTGAGTTGGGACAAGGTGAAAGGAGAGAGGAAATAGAATAAACAGGTTTAGGAGGAATAGGATGGAGGGAAATACAGTTAGCAATAGTAACTGTGAAAAGAATGTTTTGAATCAAGTTTCTCTGATAAAGACCTAATTTCTTTTTTTTTAAAATTCGATATTTTTAAATTTTCAGCATTGATTTCCACAAGATTTTGAGTTACAGATTTCCTTCCCATTTCTACCCTCCCCCCCACTCCAAGATGGCATATATTCTGATTGCCTTGTTCCGCAGTCAGCCCTCCCTTCTATCACCCCTCTTCCCCTCCCCCCATCCCTTTTCCCCTTACTTTCTTGTAGGACAAGATAGATTTCTATGCCCCATTGCCTGTATATCTTATTTCCCTGTTGCATGCAAAAACAACCTTTTTTTTCTTTTTTGAGCATCTGCTTTTAAAACCCTGAGTTCCAGTTTCTCTCCCCTCCTCCTTCCCCACCCACTGTCCCTAAGAAGGCAAGAAATTCAACACAGGCCACATATTTATCATTATGCAAAACACTCCCATAAATAGTCATGTTGTGAAAGACTAACTGTATTTCCCTCCCTTCTATCCTGTCCCCCTTTATTCAGATTTCTCCCTTGACGCTGTCCCTTTTCAAAAGTGTTTGCTTTTGATTACTTCTTCTTCCCCCATCTGCCCTCCCTTCTATTGTCCCCCATTTTTATCCCCTTCCCCTACTTTCATGTGGGGTAAGATATCCAATTGAGTGTGTATGTTATTCCCTCCTCAGGTCAAATCTGATGAGAGCAGGATTCACTCATTCCCCCTCACCTGCCCCCTCTTCCCTTCCAACAGAACAGATTTTTCTTGCCACTTTTATGCGAGATAATTTACCCCATTCTATCTCTCCCTTTCTCCGTCTCTCAGTATATTCCTTTCTCATCCCTTAATTTGATTTCATTTTTTTTAGATATCATCTCTTCATATTCAACTCACCGTGTGCCCTCTGTCCATATATATATACACACATATATATATATACACATACACACATATATATACATACATATATACATACGTATACACACACACACATATATTCCCTTCAGCTGCCCTAATACTGAGGTCTCATGAATTACACACATCATCTTTCCCTGTAGGAATGTAAACAAAACAGTTCAACTTTAGTAAGTCCCTTATGATTTCTCTTTCTTGTTTACCTTTTCATGCTTCTCTTGATTCTTGTGTTTGAAAGTCAGATTTTCTGTTCAGTTCTGGTCTTTTCACTGAGAAAGCTTGAAAGTCCTCTATTTTATTGAAAGCCCGTATTTTGCCTTGGAGCATGATACTCAGTTTTGCTGGGTAGGTGATTCTTGGTTTTAATCCTATCTCCATTGAGCTCAGGAATATCATATTCCAAGCCCTTCAGTCCCTTAATGTAGAAGCTGCTAGATCTTGGGTTATTCTGATTGTGTTTCCACAATACTCAGATTGTTTGTTTCTGGCTGCTTGCAGTATTTTCTCCTTGATCTGGGAGCTCTGGAATTTGGCGACAATATTCCTAGGAGTTTTCTTTTTGGGGTTTTTATCAGGAGGCAACCAATGGGTTCTTTCAATTTCTGTTTTACCCTCTGGTTCTAGAATATCAGGTCAGTTTTTCTTGATAATTTCTTGAAAGATGATATCTAGGCTCTTTTTTTGATCATGGCTTTCAGGTAGTCCAATAATTTTTAAATTCTCTCTCCTGGATCTGTTCTTCAGGTCAGTGGTTTTTCCAATGAGATATTTCACATTGTCTTCCATTTTTTCATTCCTTCAGTTCTGTTTTATAATATCTTGATTGTAAAGTTGATTTCAAACCTGTTATGATCTTTGGGCTTGATGAGTGAAAGTATTGTCATGTACCCCTTTGACAGTCTGGTTTGAAGCCTTTTGGACTCTTTCTCAAGTAATATTTTTAAATGTATAAAATAAAATACATGGGAATATAAAGAAACCAATTATATTGGAATATTTGATTTAGGTGGTCACAGCCTTGCTGCTATCTTTCTTGCTTGTCCACCCTACTGATGCTCTTGTCTTCCTGCTACCTCCCTTTTTGGTTCTGGAATCTGAATCAAGTCTATGCATATCATCTGAGGGTGGCTCAACCCATGCACTGTCCTTGTGACTTCCCAAACTATTCCCTTCCTCCTCTATTATTGTTGTTGCCCTAATTAAAATGTAAACTTGAGAACAGGTACTATGTTTTGTATTTGTATTCCCTGCAATTAATACAATCCTTGGTTACACAGTAGACACTTTAATAAATGTTTTTTCATACATCTATTCTTTGCTTTTAAATTCCATTTCGTTCTTAGTTTTTCATTGGCGCTTTGATCAAGCACATAACACGTTTTTGAGGGGGAAAATTATGTTAACCTCCTTAGCTTGGAATCTTTTGAATTTTTATCTGTATTTTCTTTATCTCCTGATGACCTAACATAAAAATGTGAAAAACCAGTAAATTATTGACCTTACATTTTAAAAGTTGTTAATGTTTAAACAAGTTATTAGAAGATTATGGTCCTGCATAACTGAATTCATTAGCCCAGGGATTCTGAGGATTAAAGTTTAACAGACTGTAATAATGTTCATGCAAAATTAACCTTAAGTTTGTTCTGGTTGGAAGAATGGTTTTATATTGTATTTCTAACTGCTTAGAACTAGCGACTTATTACTTAGAGTGAAAAAATACTTATGATAGAGGAATACTATTGTCATTTGTCCTTGGATTTAAGTGGTTTTTACTGACAGGAATGGATTTTGTCTGATCAGAAGTACTGTAAACTAATTTTTTTAAAGTAACCTCTGCTTTGAGATCTATATATATATACACACACATATGTTTCCTTGTAATTAGTTCTTTTAATAGTCTTGAATCTGGCCCCATTAGATAAAGGTACTGTAACTGCTGTGACAAAATATTTTATTTTAATAGTGTTTTAAAGTACTTTGACTTACATATATCAGCTGCAGAATTAATTTATTTTGAGGAGCCATAAATTGATGAAACATTTTATGGAAAGATATTTTGTGGAAAACATTTTATGGAAAGACGAAAAGCTGTGACTTACTGAAATGCTATCAGCATTTCACTTTGTTTTTGGGCAAAGTTTCCACATTCAGACTTATTTTTTTGGGGAAAGGTGTAACACAAGAACATAATACTCAGATCTGTTTTCCTTAATTAACTTCCTTAGAATTTTATAGAAATTCCCTCAAAAAACCATGTAAGTTACTTTGTATTTAATCTGTTAACAGTAAATTTATGTACAAACATGTACGTGTATGGCCATATGTAAAGGCTGTCCCAAAAATTTTAGTGCAGTTTTAGTATTTAGTAACTTAAAACTGCATTAACACTTTTGAAATACTCTGTGTGTATATAATGCCCTTATATTATAAAAGTTGTTAGATTTTGTACTGCTGCTGTAACAAAAGATATACATATGTGTGTGTGTGAAAGAATATGATCTAAAGAAATTTATGTTCATGATATTTATTTAGGTCATATTCTTTCAGACATTATTATTAGTCATCATCAGTATTTTGGAATTGATAATTGTCAGTTCTGTGTTACATATATATAATATGTGTGTTTGTGTGTGTGTATGTGTGTGTGTATATATGTGTGTGTGTGGGTGTGTGTGTACACACACACCTCCCCCCCACACACACACATTCTCATTAACCCTCTTCAGTCAATTAGTAATTATTTATTAAGCACCTGTTTATGTGCCAGATACTGTGTTCTGCACTTGGGATACAAGTACAAATAACAAAATAATTCCTGTTTGCAAGTTTATATTCTTTTTTTTTTTTGGATTTATTTTTTTTATTTAAATTTATTTATTTAACATATTTGGTTTTCAGCATTGATTTTCACAACAGTTTGAATTACAAATTTTCTCCCCATTTCTACCCTCCCCCTCACTCCAAGATGGCATATATTCTGGTTGCCCTGTTCCCCAGTCAGCCCTCCCCTCTACCACCCCCCTCCCCTCTCATCCCCTTTTCCCTTCTTTTCTTGTAGGGCAAGATAGATTTCTACGCCCCATTGCCTGTGTATCTTATTTTTTAGTTGCATGCAAAAACTTTTTGTTTTTGAACATCTGTTTTTAAAACTTTGAGTTCCAAATTCTCTCCCCTCTTCCCTTCCCACCCACCCTCCCTAAGAAGTCAAGCACTTCAGCCTAGGCCATGCATGTATCATTATGTATAACCCTTCCACAATACTCATGTTGTGAAAGGCTAACTACATTTTGCTCCTTCCCAACCCATCCCGCTTTATTGAATTTTCTCCCTTGACCCTGTCCCCTTTCCAAAGTGTTTGTTTTGATTACTTCCACCCCCATCTGCCCTCCCCTCCATCATCCCCCCCCTTTTATTTTTATTTATCTTCCTCCCTCTTCTTTCCTGTGGGGTAAGATACCCAACTGAGTATGTATGGTATTCTCTCCTCAGGCCAAATCTGATGAGAGCAAGGTTCACTCATTCCCCCCTCACCTGCCCTCTCCCCTCCTCCCACAGAACTGCTTCTTCTTGCCACCTTTATGCGAGATAAACCCCATTCTATCTCTCCCTATCTCCCTCTCTCAGTATGTTGCTCTCTCATCCCTTAATTTCATTTTATTTCTTTTAGATATCTTCCCTTCATCTTCAACTCACCCTGTGTCTGCTCTCTTTTTACATATATATATATGTATATATACACATACATATATATACATATATATACACACATATATATAAAAACACACACATATATATACATACATACACATGCATACATATACACATAGATACATACATACATACACATTCACTTATATATATACATAAACATATATATATATGTATATGTGTATATATATATATATATATATGTGTGTGTGTGTGTGTGTGTGTGTGTGTGTATATGCATATTCCCTTCAACTACCCTAATACTGAGGTCTCATGAATCATACACATCATCTTTCCATGTAGGGATGTAAACAAAACAGTTCAACTTTAGTAAGTCCCTTGCAATTTCTGTTTCTTGATTACCTTTTCATGCTTCTCTTGATTCTTGTGTTTGAAAGTCAAATTTTCTATTCAGTTCTGGTCTTTTCACTGAGAAAGCTTGAAAGTCCTCTATTTTATTGAAAATCCATATTTTGCCTTGGAACATGATACTCAGTTTTGCTGGGTAGGTGATTCTAGGTTTTAATCCTAGCTCCATTGACCTCTGGAATATCGCATTCCAAGCTCTTCGATCTCTTAATGTAGAAGCTGCCAGATCTTGGGTTATTCTGATTGGGTTTCCACAATACTCAAATTGTTTCTTTCTGGCTGCTTGCAGTATTTTCTCCTTGATCTGGGAGCTCTGGAATTTGGCGACAATATTCCTAGGAGATTTCTTTTTGGGATCTATTTGAGGAGGCGATCGATAGATTCTTTCAATTTCTATTTTGCCCTGTGGCTCTAGAATATCAGGGCAGTTCTCCTTGATAATTTCTTGAAAGATGGTATATAGGCTCTTTTTTTGATCATGGCTTTCAGGTAGTCCAATAATTTTTAAATTCTCTCTCCTGGATCTGTTCTTCAGGTCAGTGGTTTTTCCAATGAGGTATTTCACATTGTCTTCCATTTTTTCATTCCTTCAGTTCTGTTTTATAATATCCTGATTTCTCATCAAGTCACTAGCTTCCACTTGCTCCAATCTAATTTTTAAAGTAGTATTTTCTTCAGTGGTCTTTTGGACCTCCTTTTCCATTTGGCTAATTCTGCCTTTCAAGGCATTCTTCTCCTCATTGGCTTTTTGGAGCTCTTTTGCCATTTGAGTTAGTCTATTTTTTAAGGTGTTGTTTTCTTCAGTGTATTTTTCAGTATTTTTTTGGGTCTCCTTTAGCAAGTCATTGACTTGTTTTTCATGGTTTTCTTGCATCCTTCTCATTTCTCTTCCCAATTTTTCCTCTACTTCTCTAACTTGCTTTTCCAACTCCTTTTTGAGCTCTTCCATGGCCTGGGACCAGTTCCTGTTTTTCTTGGAGGTTTCTGTTGTAGGCTCTTTGACTTTATTAATTTCTTCTGTCTGTATGTTTTGGTCTTCTTTGTCAGCAAAGAAAGAATGCAAAGTCTGAGACTGAATCTGGGTGCGTTTTCGCTGCCTGGCCATATTCCCAGCCAACTAACTTGACCCTTGAGTTTTTCAGTGGGGTATGACTGCTTGTAGATTACAGAGTTCTGTGTTCCACGTTTTGGGGGGAGGTGCCAGCTCTGCCACACCAGCACTGCGCTTTCCCCCAGAACCCTCAACCCTAACTGGACTTAGATCTTCGGCAGGCTGTGCACCCCTGCTCTGGTCCGCCACTTAATTCCTCCCACCAGGTGGGCCTGGAGCCAGAAGTAACAACAGCTGTAGCTGCCCCACCTCCGCTGCCCCTGGGGCTGGAAGCCGAACCGTGAACTCCTTCCACTCCCGCAGCTTTTCCCACTAACTTTCTCCGCAGTCTTTGGTGTTTGTGGGTTGAGAAGTCTCATAACTGCCGCAGCTCACCGAATCAGGGCGCTAGGGCCCCCTCCGCCCAGCTTCTGGTCTGAATGGTCCACGCCGCTCAGGCTGGGCTCTGCTCCACTCCATTCCCAGCTCCCAGCTCTGTGTGGGATAGACCTCCCCCAGAGATCATCTAGGCTGTCCTGGGCTGGAGCCCTGCTTCCCTCTGCTGTTTTGTGGGTTCTGCCATTCTAGAATTGGTTCAGAGCCATTTTTTATAAGTTTTTGGAGGGTCTCCGTACGGAGCTCACACTATTCCCTGCTTACCAGCCGCCATCTTGGCTCCGCCCCCCCGCACGTTTATATTCTGATGACGGGGGAAGACCAGTACATATATAAATATAAAATCATTAACAATATATAAAAGGAAGTTTGGAGGGAGGGCACTAACAGATAGGAGAGTTAGGAAAGGTTTAATGCAGAAGATGGTGCTTGAGGTGCAGAAAGAAAAGAGGGAATTTATAAGGCAGAGACAAATTGTTGATAAACTTTAAACCTCTCTTTTAGTTAAGTATAGATGCTAATACTTTAAATATGGTAGACAAAATTATCCCCAAATAAGAGTATGGTGCAGAGGAAAATGAACTGAATTTGGGGTCAGAAAGCCTGGGTTCAAATTATGGCTTTGCATTCTAGCTTGTGTACCCTTAGGTAAGGTGCTTAGCCTCTCTGAGCCTTTTTCTTCATCTCAAAAATGAAGTTGTACTAAATGATAGGGTCCTTCTAGGGCTAAAGCTATATTCTTAAAAGTATTTTTCTTCCATTAGATTTGTAATATTTAAAAATTAATTTTTCCAATTTTCCCCTTCAAATTTGTGTTAATTTCTTTGCGTTTTTCATTTATAACTTCTATCCTATCCTTAATGGTATTTATATTAAAAATAATAATAATAATTTTGTCTTATTTTGCAGCTTTTTACAGATGGGATCACAAATAAACTTATTGCCTGTTATGTGGGCAACACAATGGAGGATGTGGTCCTGGTGAGAATTTATGGCAATAAAACAGAATTGTTAGTTGACCGAGATGAAGAAGTGAAGAGTTTTCGAGTGCTGCAGGCTCATGGCTGTGCACCACAACTCTACTGTACATTCAATAATGGACTGTGCTACGAGTTCATACAGGGAGAAGCACTGGATCCAAAGCATGTTTGTAATCCAGCTATATTCAGGTATGCTTTTTTTGTTAGAGTTAAATGATTAAGGAAGTATTTTTCCTAACTAGATTATTTTCTTAAAATTCAGGATTTTTGTTTCAGAAGATTGTCCCAAAAGTTTTGGCAAGGATATTTCAAGCTTGCTGTATAAATGCTTCTTTAAAAAATGTTTTCGCTTCGTTGGATTAATTTAACTTGACATTTTTCTTAGCACTTCTTGGCTAAATAAAATTCGAAATAAATTTTTATTGATATATTTTATGTATTACATAAATTTCTAAATATATATCTATATCTCTGTCTCCTTGTTCCCTCCTTCCCCCTGAACCCTTTTAATAAACAACAAAAGAAGGAAGAAAAACAGTTTAGCAAAACTTAACACAAAAACTTGAGTCTGACAATATATTCAGTGTTCATACCTGTAGTTCCCCAAACCTCACCTTTGCAAAGAAGGGAGGAAAGTGCATCTTTTCTCCTGAGTAAACTTCTAATCACAGTTGCATAGTGTTCATTTTCTTTTTGTTCTTTCCTTTTATACTGTTATAGGCATGGTATATGTTTTTTTTTCTGGTTCTGTTTACTTCACTGTGCATCAGTCTGTCTAAATCTTCCCATGCCTCTCTGAATTCTTCAATTTCATTATTTCTAATGTACTAATATTCCTCTATATCTATTCATGTGTATCACATTTAGTTTAGCAGTTGTTCAGTCTATAGGAATCTACTTTGTTTCCTGTTCCTTGCAAACCACAGAAAGTTAGCTATTATTATTAAGCCAAACCAGTGATTATACACAAGGACTATAATGGTGTAAACAAAAGCAACACTAAAAGGTAACTGGACTCAGATTAATTACAGTTACCAATCTTGGTCCCAGAGAGCAAATGATTAAATATTTACCTCTTTTCAGTATGGAGTATGGGGGACCATGGAGTCAGAATTGCTGTTTTATTTAACTTGATAAAAAAAAAATTATTACAAGGAAGGATTCAGTTGGAAGAGGAAGAAGAGAGAAGAGGGACACTGGAAATTACTGGCATAAATTAATCATAAGTATCAGTAACATGTTAAAATCAAAGAAAATAAAAGGTAGAAGAAATGTCTTTAAGTAGTTGCTGTCGTGATTTTTGTTCTGCTTCTTTTCTTTGCTTTACTTAATGTTTTCTCATATTTTTTGGTGTTCATACTTTTTGTTTCTATGGCCAAGTACTCTTCCATTACATACATCTACTGTAATTTTGTAAATCACTACCTGAATGTTAGAAACATGAAATCTTTCTAATTTTTTGCTTTTGTCATAACTCTGTCTCTCTCCCCCTCTACCTCCAAACACACTTGTTCAGCCTATATAGTTTATATTTATTAATAATAAAAGGAAATTAATTTCACAAACACCTATCATGATGGACTTCTGTGTGCAAAGCAGGTAAGCGCTAAGAGACAAAATTGGAGATAAAAAAGTTATAGAATCAAAAGCCTTAGTAAAGTTCAATATGTTGCACTTATTTTTCCTAAGAAAATTTTGTCATTCTTTATCAATTTTGTATAGAAAAATGTATCATACAGTTAAACTGGAAAATTGCTGAAATGTTGTTTGAAAGCCAAATGGTCATATACATACTGGTCTTATTCGAGAACCATAGACTTTTAGAGCTGGAAAGGACCTCTGTACCATCCAGTATAACCTGTGCTCCCAAAGAAATTCCTACTGTAACTTACCTGACAAGTAGTCATCTAGCTTATGCTTAAAGACCTCCAGTGAGAGTAAAATTACTACCTCCTGAGGCAACCAGTTCCACTTTTGGACAGCTCTAAGTGTTGCAAAGTTCCTGACATCAAACCTAAATTTGCCTCTTTGCAACTTATTTCCATTGCTCCTGTTTCTGCCTTTGGGAACCAGTCATAACAAATCTACTTCTTTTTTATACATGACAGCTCTTTACATTCTTAAAAGACAGTTGTCCTGTTCCTCTGGGTCTTTTATTAGCTGGAACCCAGAACTGAATGCAGTATTCTGATCATAGTCTGTTAGCACAGTCTTGCCGGCCTAGAAGCTGTGCCTCTCAAGCCAGCCTAAGATCACATTAGCTTTTTTTGTTTGACGTAACACACTCCTGACTCATTGAACTTAACTGTTCGTTACTCCTTCCCAACCCCCACTCCCAATCTTTGTCAGATAAAATGCCAACCATCTCTTGCCCATCTTGTATTTATGAAGTTGTTCTTTTAAACCTATGTAAGATTACACGTTTGTATCTGTTGAATTTTATCATCTTAGATTCAGCATGTCATGAATTAAAGGAAGTGAGTTATAGATCAAAAAGAAATATAGTTATGTACCTTTAATATATGCTGTACTTTGAGGTATGATGTAATTCTCTGTTGCCTATTCCTCCCATAAATGCTCTTAAGAGGAGGGTGTCCACCTAATGTACTAGGGGACTTTTCCTCTGCATCCCTTCATATTGTAGGGATTTGAGTACAACACATAGACTGTGCATTAGTCCAGGGCTGTCCAACCTTAGGCTTTTATTGAAACGATAGACAATATATTTTGATTTGCCATTTTAGTTTGAGCTCTGCAGTAGCTTGGCTTTGTTTACTAAAGCATTTATATAAATTTCTATGCTTGTCACATGCGACATGGCAGGCTGCATTTTGGACAGCCCTGCGTTAGTTAATAATTGATCACTCTAGCTACTTAGCCAGACTATGAAACTTTTAGGTGTTCACAATTAAAACAAAGTGGATTGAAAAGTATGGTTAGAATGAGCAGTGGATTCTAGGCGACTAGGTGATCTAGGTTCTAAAATTTAATTTGCCCCACTATGTGAACTTGGACAAATCATTTGGACCTCATTAAGCCCCAGCTTTTGCATCTTTAAAATAAAAGGATAGGACTTAGATATTTTCCCCTTCTACCTCTGACTATGAATTTGTGCAAGTAATGCTTTACCTGTTTTAAAGAATGAATGAGTCCTTGACAATTAACATTTCACAAAATGATTCCCACTAACTTTCTGGAAAGTGGTTTCTCAAATAGATTGAAAGCCTTCTGAAATCATATTTCATAGTGCAGAGGGAAACTTTACCACCTTAGTTTTCATGAATTCTGAATGAATGGAATTTTAATTAGGCAGATGAGTTTCATTAAGGACAAATGCAAGTTAATACACTTTTGCAAACAAAAACAGCTGCTAAATCTAAGAAATAAATGCTCGTAGTACCCTTTTTTCCCAGCTTTTTGGAGCAGCATGTCTAAAAATGGTGAAATTTTCCATTTCTACAATGTCTCAGTTGAAGTTTGGTTATTTTTAGATATGTGACTGTCAGGGTGGGAGATGTATGGAAACAGAAACCAAACTATGAAGAGAATGGTGGCCTTGAAGCCATCAAAAACCAGGAAAAAAAGCCTGCCTAATCTTTTATTTTTTAAAAACAGTTCATTGAAGACACATCATTGCATTGTATAGCTGCTAAACAAAGTTATTGAGCATTATAAAGAAAAAAATTTTTTTTGGTTCAAACTTGTGATGCCAATCAGATAACTCCTGATGAAGGCTACTTGTATAACTGTAATGATACGGATATGGAACTAATTCTCCTACTAGTCTAGATTAGGTGATGACTCATGTGGAGTCGAGACCCATAGTTTAAGAAGCGCTGAAGGGGTCACAAGTGAAAAAAGTTTAAGAAGCCCTCTTCTAGAAGATACTTCCTTATGGTCAAGACTTTCTCCAAATGCTAAGTTATAGGGGCGTGTTAAAGTTAGGTTATGTAAGTCACCCAGCTCCTAGAATACTGGATACTAGAATACTGAATACTAGAATAGTTCACTTGGTGTAACTGTGAACACCTAAAAGTTTTATAGCCTGGCCATGTAGCTAGAGTGATCAGTTAATACCCATTGGAAGGACAAATACTGAAGCTGAAGTTTAAATACTTTGGCCACATAATTAGAAGACAGGACTCATTGGAAAACACCCTGATGTTGGGAAAAATTGAAGGCAAAAGGAGAAGGGAGTGGTAGAGGATGAGATAGATAGTGTCATGGAAGCATGAGCTTTGACAGACTTTGGGAGATAGTGGAGGAAAGCAGGGCCTGATGTGTACATGGGGTCATGAAGAATCAGACAACCTTTTGCCTAGTGTAACCTCCCTGAGAGTATCTACTTCTAGTGAGACCAGGGTATGAGGGAAATATGAAGTGGGATGTGAAAACTCACCAATGAGTCAGTCACACCGATCCTTTTGTAGTTCATACTGGGGAAGGTGGTGATGGTTGGTACCTTTGAGTAGCAGCTTTGAGTCATAGAAAAGGAGCAGTATGGTATTCATGACAACTTAAAGGCATGCAGGGAGGACAGCTAACCTTGCATTGTACCCATGGACTAATGGCCCTAGGTGAGGTTTGAGGCCTCTCCCTCCCCAACCAACCTCCACCTTGAGAAACCTTTACTTGGTCATATCTCCTCAAGCTGTCATTCTATGTTTCTCCCTTTTACTGTTAAATTATTAAGAAAAAACTCTCATTCCCTCCCCTTACTAATTTCTTATTCATTTCTCAGTCCCTTATAATCTGCCTCCAACTTCTCTCCAAGGTTACCAAGAATGGAATAATTGCCAAATCCTATGGCCTTTTGTTTTCATCCTTCTTGATCTCTGCAGTGTTTGACACTTTACTACCCATTCCTCATGGATAGTCTCTCTCTTCTGGGTTTTCATGATCTGCTTTTAACTTGGTTTTCTTTTTATCCCTATTAATATTATTTCTCAATCCTTTTTGCTGGATTGTCATCTATGTTTCTTCTCTTTTATGTCAAAGTACTGTGGTACTCTATCCTTTGGTCTGTTTCTCTTTCCATTCTTCTTTGGTAAGTGCATCAGTTTTTATGGGTTCAATTATTAATTCAGTGCAAATGACTCCTAGATCTACTCGACCAGCCATCATCTCCTGAACTTCAGTCCTGCCCCACCAGTTGCCTGCTGGACATCTCCATCTAGATGTTTGCATAGGCATTTCATTCATCATATCCAAAGAATTCGTATTTTAAAAATTCAGTTTTATTTTCAGCTCTGAATTCTCTCTCTTCCACTCCCCTCATCCCCCATTGAGAAAGCAATATATCTATGTCTGTATCTACATATGTATATATTGTTAAGCAAAACAAATTCATGCATAAGCTATGTTCCCCCTTCCCCCCAAAAAAGCTCCTCTTTTTGCGTTCTGAGTCTATCAACTATTTTGGGAGGTGGGAAGCATATTTCGTCGTGAGCCCCCTAGAACTGTGTTTAGTCATTGTGTTGAATGGTCTTTCAAGTCATGCCAAAAAGACTTTGCTAAGTTTTTCAGAATTACCTAATATTACCGGTTATCTCTATCTCACAACATCTCCCTGCCGCCCCCCTTATCTCATCCTTCCACTGTACTCAGGTGTATAATCTTGAAGTAATTGTCTGCTAACTCTCTCTTGCTCCACATAGCCAGGCAGTTTCCAAGTTTTACTTGTTGTACTTCAATGGTATCTCTCATATGTGTTCCCTTTTTTCATATGACTGCCACTCTTCTGTGGCTCTTTATCTGTTACCTGGGCCATTGCAATAGCTTTCTAATTGGTTTCCCTGCCCTCCACTCTCTCTTCTGCAGTCTGTCCTCAATTCAGCTGCCAAATTGATACTCTTAAAAAAGTCAAACTGTGTAAGAAGCTTGAGTAGCTGTTTGTTGCCTACATATACTCTATTCAGACATGCCTATTTTCTGTTCTCTCTGCACAACTTTCCAACTTTCATTTCTCTGCCTTTGAATAAGCTTCCTCCTGATATTTGAAAGGCACTTCCCCCTTAACTCTGCTTCTTTGAATCTTTAGCTTCAGCCAAATATTCCCTACAAAAGATCTTTACTGCTTTCCATAGTTGTTAATTCTCTTCTCCCCATTTACTTTGTATTTGTTGATCCATGTACATGTTGCTTCCCCAAGAAAAATGTAAGCTGCCTGGGGGCAGGGATTTTTTCCAGTTTTGTGTTTGTATCTGAACCACCTCACACAGTGCTTGACATATAGATATTTAAAAATTATTAAATTGATAACACATAAGAAAGCCTCTTTTTTTAAGAAGAGTTGTCTGCAAATTAATATTATAGGATGAATTATTGGAAAAGTTTCCTCCAGACAGCTACCTAATCTCAACTGTGATTGCAGGCTATAGTTTGCTTCAATCACTGAAGTATATCCTATCTCTTGTCTCCGTGATCTAGTGGATCTTTTAGTATGACATTTCTTATGTTCTTTTTTTTTTTTCCATGGTTAAACATTTAGTTTTTCTCCCCCACAGAAAAATGGGGGTGGGAGATGGGGTCAGAGAAATAGCCTTGTAACAAGTATGCATAGTCTAGACAAACAGATTTCTGTATTGGCCGTGTTCAAAAGTGTGTGTCATTTTGCATAGTAGTCCCTCACCTCATTGTTACCTCTCTGTCTGGTGGTGGTTAGTATTCTTCCTTGTGTATCCTCTGGAATTATGGTTGGTTTTTGTGTTACCAAAGTTCTTAAGTCTTTCAAAATTGTTCATTTTTATGCCATTGTTATAATAAAGTTTTTTTTTCATGTCCTACTCACTTAACTCTGTATCAGTTCATACAAGTCTAATAGATTTCTCTGAAAAAAAAAAACTTCTCTTTCATCATTTCTTACTGCTTAATAGTATTGTGTAACACTCATATGCCATATTTAGCTGTTCCCAAATTGATAGGCACTCTCTTAGTTTGCAGTTCTTTGTCTCTACAAAAGGAACTGTCTCAAAAATTTTTGTACACAAAAGACTTTTTCCTTTCTTAGATCTCTTTGGGATATAGACTTAGTATTTCCACACTGATTGCCAAAGATCATGCAGTGCAAAATAGTTCCACATTGCTTTCTAGAAAGTTAGATCAATTCACAGTTCCACCAGTACTGATTCAGTGTGCCTCTTTTACCATGGCCCTGTTTTTTGTCTTTTTGACTGTTTATCATCTTTGCCAGTAACCTCAGAGTTATTTTAATTTACACTTCTCTAATAGTGATTTCGAACTTTTTTCCACATAGTTTATAGCTAGCTTGGATTTCTTTCCTTGAGAACTACTTGTTCATATTCTTTGACCATTTATCAATTGAGGAATGATTGTTATAAATTTGAATTACTTCCTTATATATCTTGGAAATGAGATCTTTATCAGAGAAACTTGCTATAAAGATTTTTTCCCCCACTTATTTCTCTTTTTATTTTAGTTGCATTGTATTTGTTTGTTTAAAAATGTTGTTTAAATTTTATATAATTAAAATTATTCATTTATCTTTTATGATGCTTTTCCTTTTTCAGTCATAAATTCTTCCCCTTTACACAGATTTGAAAATTATTTTTTTAATAATTTGTTTATGATGTGACCTTTTGTGTCTGGGTCATTTTCATTTGGTGCTTATCTTAGTATGGGGTATGAGGTGATGGTCTAAACCTGTTTTTCTAACAAATTCTTGTCAAGTTTTACTAGCAATTTTGTCACTTATCCTAGTGACTGGGGATCTTTAGGTTTATTGAACACTATGCTACTGTGTTAATTTGTTTCTGTATCATATGTACCTGATCTCTTCCACTGATTGATTGCTTTATTTTTAATCAGTACCAAATCATTTTAATGATTTCCACTTTCTAGTACAACTTAGGATCAGGTATTAATAGACCCGTTTTCCTCTTCCTCCTTTGTTTCCACTTTTAAAAAATTATTACCCTTGAGATTTTTGACCTTTTTTACCTCTATGTGAAATTTATTTATTTTTTTTAGCTCTATAAAATGCTCCTTTGATAGTTTGATTGATGATAGTTTAGATAGTATTGTCATTTGGGGGAAAAAATGAACCACACAAATAAGAGATGGGAAGGAGGTGTGGCTTTATAACCTTTGATGGTCTGCAGGTGCCATAAAAGAATAAATAATGTCATGAGGATGCCAGAAACAACCAATTTGATCCTAGACTACATTGAAGTGGGCATAATATTGTCCAGGACTAGGGAGATAATCGTTTCATTGTACTCTCTCCTAGAAGAAACAAATCTAGAGTAGTCTACAGGTCACTTGCTTAACATTTTAGGAATGATATTGATGATAAGGATACTGATGGTATTCAAGAGAGGGGTAATTAGGATAATGATAGGACTATTAAGCAGGTAAGTGAAGCTTACTTGTCTAATATGTTCCAGAAGTTTGGGTTTGCTGTTTGTCTTTTTAATTTTGTATTTGTGGTCATGAGAGGTTTTAGGCTTTCAGATGCAAATAGTGAAAAGTGATATGATAATATGGCCATACTACCTGGAAGATATAGAAATAGTCTGCATTCTAATACTTACACATCAAGCAGAGAATCTTGAACTGATGTAGAGTGAAGTAAGCAGAAAGAACTGGGAGTACGGTTTATACAAGGTCAACAAAGTTGACATAAAAACTGCTTTGAAAGAGTTCTGACCAGCCATGTCTCCAGTGGATTTGTGATGAAGCATTTTATTTCCTGACAGAAAAGTGATGGGCTCAAGGTGCAGAAAGAGACACATTTTTGGACATGGCCACTGTGTGGATTCATTTTGCTTAACTGTGCTTACTCTTTTTTATTGGAAGATGGGGTTGAGGGTTTAAGAACAGGTTAGCAACAGTGAATAAAAAAAAAGAAAACCCAAGACATTTGTGAAACACTTTTTTTAAATGCCTGGAAGAGAACTGAGGGAGTTTTGAAAATAAATTGTGGGATTTATTATATCTATTTTTTTAAAAGAAGATGTATGGAGATTCATGGTTTTATGTATAAATTTCTTTTTGTGTTCCATATAAATGGAAATGTTCTAGGTAGTAGGAAAGAAAGTTGCATAGACACCATTCAGTTCCCCTTTTGTGTTGTTTTGCACAGTAGTTTAATGTAGATAAGATTTTATTTTTAAGATACACTTGTTACCATCTTCACATACATGTTTTCTTTTGAGCTGTTATAAAATTTCCTACGTAAGTGTTTGACTTAAGCTGTGATCTCCCAAGAAACAGTTATTGAGCTAGTGCTTCACTAAGCTGCTTGAGGAGCCAAGGATTCACTGTCTTTGTCCATGGCACTCAGCACAGTGCATGGCACATAGTACCGGCTAATAAAAGCTTATCGGTTTATAGATAATGGCTTGTGGCCTCAAACCAATCCAAGCACAATATATTTGTCAGTGCAGAAAGGATTACTGAGCTTGGAGTTAGCCTATTCATCCATAGCTTCAGGTCATTTGTGATCATAGTTAAGAATATACTTTTAAAATCAGACTATTTTAATTAATCTTTTTTTCATTTCAGCTTTGATTGTACTAGCCCTAATGCTTATGATTAACTTTGATAGTAGAATGAAAATTCTCAGAACAAATTAGTGCCACAAAGTCATGGCATAATTTTATAAAACTTTGAAGATGGTTAAAAAACAAATTTTTTGGCACCCCCCCCAGTGCTTTCTTTTAAAGCTTGAATGTCACCAGAAATTCAGGTCAAAGTTTAATTAAAAATAAGAGAAGCTGTTTTTATATTAATTCCAAAGGTCCTCAATTTTTTTCATATTTTTTTTCTTTAGCTAAGCATTTATTTCTAAGCAGCATTTTTGTCTAGGTATGAATTTGATAGTACACTAAAACTTTCCTGGTTAAGACTAATTAGCGGGAAGGCTAGCTTGCATTAGCAAAAAAAAAATCTGAATTATGGGATCATAGGATTTAAATCTGAAAGGTATTTTGGAAAACATTTAATTCTGTACCCTTTTTTTTTCCTAGAGGAAACTGAGGGGGAAGAGATTTTTAAACCCCATTCCAAATAATAGTGTTATTAACTTAATTCCCAGCCAAAACTGACATCCATTCTCACAATCTTTCTGCCAATGACCCTTTACCCTTTTGCTCTCCTAGCTGGGCAT
The DNA here is from genome assembly GCF_011100635.1 of Trichosurus vulpecula. Taxonomy (NCBI): domain Eukaryota; kingdom Metazoa; phylum Chordata; class Mammalia; order Diprotodontia; family Phalangeridae; genus Trichosurus; species Trichosurus vulpecula. The sequence goes on along the minus strand of NC_050577.1, from coordinate 182,083,030 downwards.
TGAATCACCATCCTATAATCCCCTCTCCCTTCCGACCTGTATACCTATTTCCCCCTTTCCAGTAGTGGCAGGCTGTTTCTATGGGGCAGATACCCCATTAACTGAACCTTTAGGACTTTTAGTTCTTTTCAGCTACTCTGTAGTTTAACTCTCCTGTGTGTATGTGTGTTGTCTTCTCCCATTAGACGATGGGTTCCTTGAGAGCAGGGACCGTCTTCCATTTGTATCCCCAGTGCTTAGTGCATAGTAAACACATGATAAAATGCCTGTTCAATCATTCATTCATTAATTCATTCATTCATGTATGCTCCTATATTATATTTTAATGACTTATAAAAAATCGTAACATCTTGCGGGATTTACTTTAATGAAGGGCTATGGAGCAAGGCATGTTGGTGAGGGAGGAGAAAGGCATTTTTGTTCTTTCGTGTAGGCTAAACACTCTTGCAATCTTATCATTTAGTTTCCTGACACATCCTTTTTTCATGTCATGAAAATATATACTTCAACCTAGCCTTATCCAAGTTATTATAAGTTATAAATCAGCAAAGCCTTATAAATTAGGGTTTTGAAAGAATGTGCTTTTTTTTTTTTTGCTGCAGGTGATGTACTTTAACTGAATTGTGCTTGTGGTAAAAATCTTATTGTCTCTAGATAACCACTTGAAAATTTTCAGAGCCAGATCATAGGGTTTTTTGTTTTTGTTTTGTTCTTGTTAGTTTTTCTGCTTGAGAATAGAGGGCCAGTTAGTAGTTCTCATATTTTCTCTAGTCTTAGGCAAGATTCTAATTTGTTTTGATTTTTACCTTTGCTTTACCAAGTTGATGATCTGACTTCACAGAGCTGATTTTGAAATTTCTTTTTATTTCTCCCTATTTAAAAAAAACCAACTTTTTATTTTTTGACATTCTTTTAAAATTTTGAATTCCAAATTCCCTCCCTTCCACACTCACTGAGAAAGCAAGCAATAAGATATCAATTATACATGTGAAATGATACAAAACTTTTCCCTATTTGCCATATTTCCATAAAAAGCAAGAAAAATAAAGTGAGAAAATTATACTTCATTTTGCACTCAGTTTATCAGTTCTCTTTCTGGAGGTCGATAGCATTTTTTCATCATGTGACGTTTGGAATTTTTTTGGATCACTGTTATTGATCAGAGTGGCCAAGTCTTCCACAGTTGATTATCGTTATATCATTGGGCACAGTGTTACTGGGCACAATGATCTCCCAGTTCTTCTCACTTCACTTTGCATCAGATGTATATATAGGTCTTGCCATGTTTACCTGAACCTTCCCTACCCCTGTCCCTTACCATTTCTTATAGTACTCCAACCTAATCATAGGCTATAACTTTTCATCCGTTCCTCCAGTTGATGATCATGCCCTCGATTTCCAGTTCTTTGCCACCACAAAAAGAGCTGCTATAAATATTTTTGTCTAGCTGTTCTCTTTTAGCCATTTTTTATGGTATTGTTAGGTACTTGCCACATCTAGTGCATTCCAGCTCACTCCTTGAAAAAAGTAAATATTCATAATAGATAGGAGTGATGCTTCTTGGGGGCTTTTTTTTTTTTTTTACCTTTTTCATTTTTTAATCTTGAATCATATGTCCTAACATTTTTCACCTTCTTCCCTTCACTTTGGTTCATTTTCACATAGACATTACTAAATATCAAGGTTAATCCTGACTCAGTTCGGGGACTCTTTCTCTTCACATAATTTCTCTAGTTTTTCATCCTGCAAAGGATGTTCGTGATAGTCTGCTTACATTAATCACAAACATTGGAGGACGAGATGACAGTTTTCCTCTTTACTAGTCTGTATTTGGTCCTTCCATATTTGTGGCAATATGTAATATTGTGAATTAAACATTTTTAGTGTGTGTTACTGAAAATCTGTGATGTTCAAAATGTGAGATTCACTTAAAGTAGCTAATTTTGAAATGATGTAGAAGTGAAGTTTAAAATTTTCTGTTTGGCCTTTTCTGCCTTTTAGTCACAGTGACTCAGCTCAGAAGGATCTTTTAAATTTCAAGTTGTACCTTTGAGAAACATCTAAAAGTTATATTACTATCATAGAATCTTTGAGATCATCTAGTTAATCCTCTTTTTGAGAGTTGAGGAAATTAAGGCCCCGCAGCTCTTTCATGATTTGCTTAAGATTATATTGTTGTTCATCCTTCATTTTCAGAGGGGACCATCACAGGGTGATGTCTTGACTTGCACAAGAAATGTATTTAAGTGAGGTAGAGTCATACAAAGTCATCAGCCTCTGTCTTCCAGAGTCATCAAAGTCTTAGTGGCAAGACAAAAGTCAGGATGACTGGCGATGGTCCAGGTTGCAGCGGATGAACCTTGGCATCTTCTGACTAAGCTCTAAGCACTCCACAGCACCTGCTTCAGCCACTTTCATGGCTACTAAAGCACATTGTTCTCATCTGCCCATTTTGCCAGGGAAAGTCTTCGCATGCGTGGGGTAGACATCCCTCTAACTCACTGACAGGTTTGAGGCCTGTCAGTTAAGCTAATTTAGCCTGTCTGCCAAGACTGTTTTACTGGGGTGTGGCTGCTGCACATAGGCTACAGCTTCTGGGAGCCAAAGGTGAGAGTTGGGTGAAAGGTGGACAGCAGAGGTGGATGAGCAGCCCTGAAAAGGGCTTACTTAGCAAGCCCTCAGACTGGACGTGCTAGCCCTCCCTGAACACTCCATATACCCCTTAACATATATATATATAGCAACTTAATGGCAGAGCAGAACTCAAACTTTGGTCTCCTGATTCTTGCTCCGTTGTTCTTTTCACTAATACCATGTTGCCTTCCTTACAACCTCCACCTTAGACATAGTTAAAGAAGGCTAATTTTTCCAGCAGCCCTGAACTTTGTCTTTGCAGTCAGGCCTGATCTATGGGTCTATATCCTTGTTTGTGGGCTTTGTATCAAGACACTGTTTTGAAATTGCTGAACAGATTTTCATGAATAAAAATTCCTGTTTCCATAAATGCTTTAAATTTTTAAAATTTTAACTTGTAATGAGATATGTCTCTAACTTTTAAGCAGCAGTACACCATAACTACTATTAAGTGACTATAGGGCTTTAGCCTATCATAGAACATATGGGGTATGTGCAAATATTTAATAATTATATTGAAAAAGCCTAATATCAATGGGTATTTTGGTAACTGGTCTATAAATGATTCAGGTTTATTAAACTTGTATTCTTATATGTAATTTATTTTGTTTTGTTTATAAACAGGTTAATTGCCCGTCACCTTGCCAAAATTCATGCTATACATGCACACAACGGCTGGATCCCCAAATCTAATCTATGGCTAAAGATGGGGAAATACTTCTCTCTTATTCCCGCAGAATTTGCTGATGAAAATATTAATAAAAGGTAAAAACTGGTGCACTTAAAGTTGTGGAAATTATTCTTCCTGTAGCAGAGTTTCAAAATTAAGTATTGGGTTTCCTACAGAGGAAATATGTATAGGATTTTGCGTTTGCATATAAGAAAAATCAGGGGTAATTCCTGAGAACTAGATGGTCTCAAAGGGACCTAAATAATAAGAAAAGGCTGGTAGGGGGGTAGTGATGAATGTGTTCTTGAGATTCCCATCAGTAAGGAAATCTGAAACCCGTATCTATTCTGTTTTATCATTAAGATTTTCCTTCAACATGTGGTGCATTATCATTCGTGTTAACTTAGGTGCCATGACTTACTATACAATACCACAATGTACTGGAAGTAACAATGTCATGACCAGTATTTCATGAACATTAAGATTTTTAAGTATAGAGAGTTTTCCATATTGGTTTAATTACTGGGACTGTACCCAGTCATTGTGATACATAACTATTTCTTTAGTTTTCAGTTGACTTTATGATTTTTAGAATTAAAAAATTCTTCTGAAAGGCACATTTTCTATGTATTTTATTTTTGTTGATAAAATTTTAGAACATAGATTATAATATACAATATTTTAATGACAGTAATAGTAACATTAAATCAGAAGTTTACATTGAATTTAAATCTACAGGTGCATTTAGGGATTTATGTTTCAGTGCTTCAGGAGCATCCTTTATGGTCAATGGCAGCAAAGATAAGCAAGAAATAAGATTTTCTCTTTCAAAAGTATTAGAGTTGGGTAGAGACATACTGTTTATACAAAATATAGTACGAATAAGAAACAAGCCAGGAGTTTTAAAATTCAGCAAATAACGAAATTAATTGTTGCCCTAAATGAAGGACACTAAGGTTTGCAAAATCAATTTTTTTAAAACATGTTTTCTGTGTCACTTTATATATTTATTTATTTTAGAGTCACTTTGATGAAGGCCTTTATGGTATTTTTCACATCTTCAGAAACGTGTGTGTGTCTGTGTCTGTGTGTATGTTGGACAAGTCACGTAATCTACTTGAGCCAAAGTTTCTTCATCCCTTAAGATCAATAACTTTGGAGACAAGCTATAAATTGGGGATAATAATACCTGAATTCTGGACTTTCTTTACTGGGTTGTTAATAGGCTTAAATATGATATCTTATAAAACACTTTGGAACCCTTATATCTCTGGATAAACATAAGCTGTTATTAACCTTTTATCCATCTTCACTTTTGTATTATGTCTGACAAAATGTAGCATAAGTCGTAGGATTTAAAACATTTTCTGTTTCATAGATATTTACATCATCTAAACAGTCCAGCCCATCTAGTATAATTTTATAATTATGCTGTATTTCATACTGACTTCTACTGTGTTTTCTTGTCCTTTGTACTTATCTTAGGAGTAGCCAAGCTACTATCCAGTAGAATTTCATATGTGCTCAGACAAAAAGTGCTAATTCAATAATAAATTTTATGATTATTTAAAAAAATTAAATTTTGAAAAAGGACAAAGAAGATATAATTTAAAATTATCTTTTAAACATGAAAGGTTCCTAAAAGATGTGCCGAGTCCCCATGTTCTTCAGGAGGAGATGACATGGATGAAGGAGATACTTTCAAACCTGGGCTCACCAGTTGTGCTTTGTCACAATGACCTGTTGTGTAAGAATATAATCTACAATGAGAAACAAGGTAGGTATCTGACCTAGCAGTAAGTAAAATTACCTACATTATAGTCTGATTCATTGGCTCTCTACCAATGCACTTGATTTTAATTGAACTGCATGGATATAAAACACATGAAGTTTTATGTCATTGATAAATGGATATAGCTGAGATTAATTAGCATATTTCTATCCATATTTGTATATATGTTGATCAGGATTGAACTGAGTTATTAAGTAGTTTGCATCTTAGAAACTGTCACATTTTTTAAATTTAAGAGGTACTTAAATTTTTGATGTTGTAAATTTAGTTGTAAAACTTGTTGGATGCATGGTTTAAAAGTGTTCCTGGTTGTAAAAAACTTTTTTCCTTAGTGTAATGTTGCCTAGTATTAATTCATAGATTTTTATTTTCAACATTGGGAAGGACAGTAGACTTAGGAGCAAATTTTTCTCTAGGTTTCCTGTTTTTTATTCTGACTTGTCAGATAATTTGATGCCAGAGAACAGTCCTCAGTGATGAAGTAATTTACTAATGCTTCTTGCACTTGATCATTTTATTCCCGTCTTCTGAAGTGTATGGGCATATTCTCATTAAAGATGTTTGATAGTTTTTTTTTTCTTTGAGGTATTTGTGAGGTAGACAATATACTTCTTGGAGGTAGGATATTTTGGGTGTTGCTTATACTTTGTCATAGAAACTAACTCCTAGAATATTTGTATTTTAAAAACTAGTTTGGAAGTTTGAATATCAAACTTCTAAGACTTAGTTGTATTATATAGTTTGGACCAAGTGGTTTGGGGTTAGTGTTTTAAAGTAAAATGTTTTGGGCAAAGGAAACTCTTGTGATCATATTTTCATTATATTGACTAATGATGCAGTTGGCTGCATTTTATAATTAAAAAGAATGTCTTTGAAGATAGCTACTTTGTTTCTTAGTTGGCAATAATATTTTAGAAGAAAAAATTTATGGAAAATGCCAACCTAGGGATCCCTCCTGGTAAGATATTATTAATCATATATCAAAAAACCACCAATTTAAAAATGTTTCTTTCCATCTCTTGTCATTTTTAAGTTGGGAATGTACTAATCCAAAAGTTTAAAAGATGTTCAGTTATATGACTTTAAGTAAATCAAAGGAACACTGTCAAGGTTAGTTGATATCACATAGTTTTCAAAATAGTTGTTTGGCTCTTGCTTTCTTCCAAACATGAAGGAGAGTTTTTTTCTGTGGGGAGGAGGCATATATTTAGCTTTTAAAAATATGCTTGTAGCTGTTATAATAAACTAGTTTTATGTATTTATGGGAAAATAAAATTACAGTTTTACTTGGGGGGGCTGTTCCTAACAGGAATATGAATATGTGTGTGTGCGTGCGTGCGTGTGTGTGTGTGTACATATATGCGTATATATGTATACACACATGTATATGAAAACCTGACAGTGTTCTTTAAAGTTGTATTTTGCTATGTATAATAGTTGTAATACACATATATTACGCATTATGCTAATGACCGGATCTCAATGCTATTTGCAAATGAAAACATTGGTATGCAATGAAAGCAGTGTCTTATCTTTTAAATTTAGTGCAAGGCCTGTTAACCCATACTTTACATAGTAGAGTTTACATTAAGGGGACTTCATCTTACATTCGAAGTGGAAACTCAGCTTTATTTTTAACTACAAGTTCACTGAAAAAAGTGAGTATTTGTTTCTAAATAGAGGTTTATTTTAACCTTTCCATATTTTTATTTTCCAAGTTTCTTGTGCTACATATTCTTTCCACAGAACAAACTTTTAAAAAATCAAGTATAACTGTGAACTAAAAAATCAGAATACTTTTTCTTATGTACTAAAATGTTGTTTTCCCTTTTTTTTTAAACACCCTCTTATCCCGTTTATTTGTCAAATAATACTAAAATGCTCATATTTAAACAAAATTTCCTTTAGGGACCTCTCTGAAGGTATACTTAAAGCTTTGCCTTTAGGAAAGATCTGAAGATCAGTGGCATGAGACCATTTTTCTCTCCCACAAGCAGAAGACTCTAGATTAATACTTTTGCTTATTTATCATTTTATATAGCAGTAAAGCTTCCAGAATACAACTAGCAACAGAACTGTATTTAAACATTTTTAATTCCCTCCCAACTCCACTGCTTTACAAAAGTTGTCCCTTAAACTGAGTACCTTATAACATTCTTAATCATTTGTTATCTGCTATGTGATAGATTTAGAGATTAACATTAAGAAAGTAGTAGCCATGAGACCAAAGCAAGCAATTATTAAGCACCTAGTTTGTGCCAGGTAATATGTAAGATTCCAGGGATTAAAAAGCAAAAAAAATCAGAGTAGTCCTCACCCTCAAGGAACTTATTAGGAGGAAACAGCATATACACAGATAAGTAAATACAAAACATATGCAAAACAATTGCCAAGTAATTTTAGTTGGAGTGGATGGGGGGGCGGGTCATAACAAAGGGGGAGGGTGGTGATGCAGGGATGAGCAAGAGGAGAGGGAACAGAAAAGATTTCCGTTAGGAAATGATCTTGATCTGAGCCTTGAGTGGAATTCAGCCTCGATGAAATGAGAAATCATTCCAAACATGAGGGATATGCTCCGCAAAGGTATCGAAGACAGAAGATGGAATGTTGAATATAGGGTATTGTCAGTAGGTTAGTGTGGCTGTCATAAAGAGTGTGTGAGGTGAAATAATGAAAAATGCATCAACAGAGATAGGTTGGAGGAAGATTGGGAAGGGCTTAGACAAGTAGGAGTTTGGAGACACAAGGTCAGAAGAGGAAGCTCTTACTTTCTCAGTAAAAGGTAAAGAGAGGTCCTCATGGTGCAGGTTGAAGGAAGAAATTGTGTGAGAGACTTGGGGGAGTTTTCAAACAGCCACTGCAGTGAGTGGGGTAGAGAATCAATTCGAGAGGAATGAAAGGATTGCTTTGTTACAGTGAAGGCCCAGGTGAGATTCAAGAACAAATTTTGATGGACCTAGACAACTTGGTGGCATGGTTTCCTCTAGTTGTTTAGTAGTACGTGAGGAAGAGTGTCAGATGTGGATCAGTTTGCAGGGCATGCATGAGCTGTTATAGATTGAGGGGTTAAGGGATTTGAGGATAGAGGACAGTTATGATTTGAACTGATGAACTGTTTCTTAAACTGTGGGGTCGAAACCCCTGGTTTAAAAGCCCTGAATTGTAGGGTCAGGATTGAGAGGTGGAGAAAGATAAGTCAGCAGGGGTAATGACTTGAAAGAGTCATGAGGTGTAGAAGGAATAGAGTTCCCAGTGGGGATTAAAAATAGGTTTAGGGCGGGGGTGGAGAACCTGCAGCTTGTAGCCCTTTAGATCCTCAAGTGCAGCCCTTGAATGAATCCAAACTTCACAGAATAAATCCCCTCAATTTGTTTTGTAAAATTTGGACTCAGTCAAAAGGCCACACCCAAGGACCTAGAAGGCCACATGTGGCCTCAAGGACATAGGTTCCCCATCCTTGGTTTAGGGAGTATCAAGGCAGAGAAAGAGATGGAATAAAGTTATGATCTGACAACAGAATTACAGACTTTATGGTTTTAGAAATGGAACACTTGAGGGTGGCGGTGAGATCAAGCAGCTTAACTATCCTGATGTGTGGCTGAGGTGGAGTGGAGGAGTATGATGTCGTGTATTGGTGAGTTGGAGAAACTAAGAGATTATGATGTTTGTGAGAACATGAACATGCATGTTGAATTTTTCTGGTATAAGAAAAGGACTTTGGAATAGTGATGAAGACTGAGCCCAGGATCTGAATGCTGGCAATGGTAAATAATTGCCACCGGTAAATAATTGCCACCATGTAGACTTGGCTCTGCCCTCAAGTAGAGGTCTAGACTAGGCGTGTGGCTCTCAGGGTAAGTACAGTAATAGTTTGCATTTATATAAAGCTTTTAAGGTTTACAAAGCACTTTCCTCACAAATAGACTCTGTAGTACAGCTCATATATTATTATCATTACCAGGTTACAGTTGGGGAACTGAATATTAGGACACTTTACTACAGTTATTTGTGGGGAAGCATCAGAGCCAGAACTCCAACTCTTATGACTTTGAGTCCTGTGTTTTTTCTGCTAAATGATACTATCTTGATCTCTCCTAGGCATGAAGATTGAGCTTAAATTAGAGTGGTTAAAGTGGTATGATGAAAAGGAGAACCAATCAGTAACTGCTCTGTGCTGGGGAACACAAGGGCATTAGTGAAGTAGTTCTTTCAAGGAACTTAACATTATGTTAGAGGAGACGACATCTACCAATAGAAGTATAGGTACAAAATAATGACAAAGAAGTTTAGGGAGTGTAGGAGGCACTCTCATATGATAGATTAAAGAATAATATAAATACAAAAGAAATGAGAAATGCCATGTTGGTCTAAATATATTACCATTTCCATTTTGTGTAAAACTAAAGTATGGCCTGTAATTTATTTCAACAAATATTTATTAAGTACCTACAGTGTGCCACGCACTGTGCTTAAAAACTGGGAATAGAAAGATAAAAATGGAAATGGTTCCTGACTTCAAGGACCTTACATTCTACTAGGGGAAACAGCATGCATACAGAACATAATTTCAAAGTATATGTAAAGACAAAGTAATTTCATAAGTGAAGTCATTAATAATTAGGGGAATCAGAAAAGGCCTCGTATAGAAGGAAATACTTAAAGTGAGCCTTGAATGGATCTACGGATTCCAAGAAGGGAGGAAGGAGAATATTGTATGCATGGGAGGACAATCACCTGTGGAAGGACACTGAGGCAGACAGCAGAAGGTCATGTACAGGGAATAGCAAGGATGGTTTGGTCAGAATATAGATTTTGTGATAGGAATGTACTATGAAATTTGTCTTTAAGGATAGACAAGAACCAGATTGGGAGATACTTGAAGTAGCAGTTTGTATTTTATTCTGAAGCTTCTTGAGTAGGAAGTAATGTGGTTAGCTCTTGAGAGAAAGTCAACATGGTATACAGTGATAGCAAATTATTGGACTTGGAGTCAGGATAGCCTAGATTCAAACCTCACATTGGCTGCTCATCTGTATGATTCTGATTCAAGGTATTTAACTTCTTAACCTTCGTTTCATATTCTGTAAAATGGGAATAACCTTACCACCCCCTTCAAAGTATCCTGAGATTTATATATACACATTTTTATGTGTAGGTATAGAAGAGCTTTTGCAAACATTAAAAGTCTACATAAGTAACAGACCATTTAAAATCAGTACTTTTTATTGTGTACTGATCTTATTTTTCCTTTTTCAAGAGATAAATTACTGTAGGGGTTTAGATCACATTTGGAAGTAGCCTATATTTAAACCAATGTAATCATTTTGTTTATTGGCTTCCTGTTTTATTCTGGGCCTAGTTTTTTCAAGTATGGAGCCTTCTAGACTTAATACTGTGCCACTCTAGTAAATATCCTTGATTTTCAACTTTTCCTTACTTGCTGACAATAATACTAAGTTGAGTTCACATTATTTGATTACTAAGTAGTTCAGCATTTTAACAACTCTGAGATGGTAGTATAAGAGCATTCTCTTTGTTTTATAGGTGAGTAACTGAGGATTAAAGTAATAAAGAGTCTGCTCCTTACTGCCAGTGTTTCTTTAAAGGTTCAAGTCACTTATTTTTGTTGAGCCTCAGTTTTCTCATCTATAAAATGATAAGATGACTTCTAAGGTTCCATCCAGCTCTGAATCTATGCTTTTATGACTTTCTCAGGGTCACATAGCTAATAAATGAGGAAGATTGGGCTCAAACTCAGATTGTCTGATGCCCAATCTAGAGTTTTTTTCCACTAAAAATATTTCTCTTCTGGACAGGTCGGCAATTATGGATTAATCTTTTGGGATGTTGCTGTTATTCCTCAACATTTTATCAGAATGACCTGGTGGCTTCTGAGACTGTTTGTAGAAGATCGAGAAATCTTATATTAAAAAAAAGTTTTCACCTCAAATTTTACTTGTTTACAAACAATAACATGTCTAGCTAATGAAATCAAAGATCTTTAATTTCAATTTTCAAACCAACAAACATTTATGAAGTATCTGCTTTGCAGAAGATACTTGTGCTAGGAAAATATAGGTGAAAACAAAAAAATTGCTAGGAAAAGAAAGATCCTATGCACATATTTCTAGGTTTTAACAATGTATATGAGAAATGGAGATGACGCTTGTTGAATGAGTCACTTTTCCTGGTTACAAGTGTAACTCTTAGCACTCTTGTTTTTGTTGAAATTGTTATTCGTGTCTTCACTTTTTAAAAACATCTTAATGTAAAGATCCATCTTTTGTAGAAACACAGTGATTTTATTTTTACTGTATTCTTTATTTTTGGTAACCCACATTTCACCATTGCTCTGAAGATAAGAATCCAGTAGGATTCCAGAATAACTATTTAGCAAGAAACAGAAAAAGACACATTATCAGTCTTGTACTTAAAACCTCTGCAGACTGATCCTAGTGAGAAATGAGTCAAAACAGAGAAAGACACAATACCATTCTTGTACTTAAAAACTAGTGAAATGAGCCCTAAAGTTATAAATGTGTTTCCCCAAAATATCCTGTTTATTTTTACTTCACTAACAAATCAGACTCGTTATAATTGAACAATCATTTCTAAATTATTATGAAATTTGAAATGTATAATTACCAGCTTTTTAAAATATCCTGTCACTTTTGTTGATGAATCAGTAGCAGGAATCATATTGCTATTGCACATTTCCTATTCAGAATTGTTTCCAAATATCCATACTGTAGGATATTTCCTCCATATGCTTTATATGTAAGAAAATTAAAGTAATTAACTAACACAAGGTACTGTGATTTCTGTGTTTTTTTCTCATTAATCTCTGTATACCTTTCCTCCTCTCTCTCCTATACATTCCCAAACAGCTTAACACCTTTCCCTTTTTAAGACTGATGAACAATCACAGTTACAGAATTTTAGAGTTGGGAGAAAGCTCAGAAGGTATCTCATCCAACCTCTGTTCATATCTTGAATCATGTCTACAACACTCCCCACAAGTTCTCATCTAGTTGTTTCTTGAAGATGACCTCTAGTGGTAGAAAAATTAATTCTTAAAGTAACCCATTCAGTTTTTGCATTATAGCTATTTGGAAGTTTTTACTTAGATTGAGCTAAAATTTACCTTCCTATAATGTCCATTTATTTCTTCCCTATAGTCGAATGCCTTCACTGACAACTCATTCACATATCTGAATACTACTTTCACATACGGCCCTACTCCCAACTTCCTTCAGCAAGTTGTATTGCTTACCCGTGTCTGTAAATGCTTCTGACTTTTCCTTAAGATGTTTTGCCTACAGATACAATACCTTTTATGTTTTGTGGCCATGCAGTGAAAGCATCATTTCTCTTGTATGGAACACTCAGTCTGAGATGGTATTAAGGTTATGATATAAGGTGTGACTCATTGAACTTATATTTCAATAGAACTCCTACTTTCTTTTCACATGAATTGCTTTGTAATTATATCCTCTTTGCCCATACTTGTGCAATTTGATTTTTGAACCTAAATTCTGGATGCAAAGGCTGAATGATCACTTTTCAGTTATGTTATAGATAGGCTTCTTTTTTCAGGTATGGGTTGGACTGAGTGTCCACTGAATTCCCTTTTAGGTAAGAAATTGTTTTCACATAGCTACTTCATTAAGTTTTACCTTGTTAGTTTGAGTCTACAGTTCCACTGAGTCTATCCTCACCCTTAAATGACTGTCAGTTCTGTGCTAAATTATTCACAATGCTTCCTTCTTACTTTGGCCTTCTACTGGCTTATTTTTTCTTTGTGTCGGGGAGGAAACCTGAAACCCTATCAAATAAATTATACACCCTTAGTAAATAAAGAGCTATATAGTTAATGGCCAAATTCTGATTTTATTAGCTTTAAATTTCATCTGTTTTAAAATGAAGTAATATTCTTAGAGCAACTGAGTTCAATTAATCGGGTTTTCCTGAGTTTTTCATAGGTTGCACAAAACATGCAGTAATATACAGTATAATTAAAAGTTAACATTAAGAATTAGTGGTCGTTTGTTCAGACCATTTTGTGAGAAAATCTCAAAATTTTGACTGTTGTATATTAACTAATAATTATTAGCTCATTCACAAAATGATGTACAAATTCCAAAAGGATAGGTGTTTTCTACTGATAATTTAGAAATATGAAGGATGTTAAATTTTTAAAGAAGTATAACTCCAGTACAACTTGTTACATTGGGAATACATTTTCCGGTACAGTACTCTGATTTTCTGGCACATGAAACAAGGGAAGTAGACATCTTCAATCTTAATCTGTTGCAAAAGATTAAATTTAAAGTTGAGTTCCACTTGCGGTTGTGACAATTTGAAAAAGAAGCTAGTTAATGCAGACTTTTTTCTTTAATTTTTTTCCTTTTAAGCTTTGTGTCTTGTAAAATGTGAGTTTGCCAAATTTTCTTCATCTGCTACAGATTAGGTATGCCATTGTTGCTGCCATGTGGCGGCGTACACCGTGCTTCTTAAACGCACTGACTGGAGGTTTATCGCATCACTTGTTCACATGCACGGAGCCTGGTAACAGCCTCATCTGTATCTTGTTAGCTTCATTTTCTTATTTTTTATTGCATTAATTATAAACAATATAGCATTTAAAATAAAGGCTAATTGTAATGAATTAATGCCACTACAAGTCTATGCTAAAACTTTCATATCAAAATAGATTTTAACTTTTATTTAAATTATCTATGTTTTTATTAAGTTGTGTCCACTGTGGAAGCAGGGGTTGTTTTTTTTTACCTGCCATTTTTAACTTTACATGCCAAATTTTGAGTACACGTATAAATTGTTTTTGTTAGTTAATTCACTTGTGGCAAAATTAAACATCAGGACTGGGCTGTGTATTTTTATTGGCATGAAACAGTTAAATGAGCTCTAGAAGAGTCTATGCTAAAAATCAACAGCTGCATAAAAAATAACATTCATTTTACCTGTTGATTCAGTTTTGTGATAAAGTAAGCCTTTACTTATCTGGGTTATAGAATGCTGGAGTTAAAAGGTACTTTGATTTTTTTTAGATCTTTTACTAAAAGCAGGTTTAACTTCAACTATTATAGGAGGCTAAATCATGATCCCCCTATTTTTTTAAAGATAATAATAGCTCACATTCGTTTCTCCACTTTATGTTTTGTAAAGTATTATCCTCACAAAAATTCTGTGAAGTAGGGCAGTAAAAGTTCATATTTATATGATTGTGGTATAGTTGGAGAAGTACCAGATTTGGAGTGTGTAAAGACCTGGATTTGAATCCTAATTCTGCCATTTGCTAACTACGTGGCTTTTGGGTAGGTCACTTAATCTCTGAATCCCAGTTTCCTCATTTGTAAAATGGAATGATATGTGCAGTGCCTACTTCACAGGGTTGTTGTTAGGATCAAATGATGTGCAAACAGTAAAGTACTGTTATTGTTGTTAAGTAATATTCTCTACATTTTTATAGGTGAGGAAATTTAGGCTCAAAGAAATTAAGCAATTTGTCCAAAGTCGCACAACTTTCTTAGGTGTCACAGGCAGGGCTTAAATATAGGCCTTCTAACTTCAAGTCCTATGCTCTTTTCACTATACTGTATTGATCTCATATTTTTAGGAAAAGAGATTTGTTAAACTTCTTTTGATCACCCATTCTCTTGTTTATCAGAAAAATTGCTGAAAACATTATTAAAATTAGACTTGCTTAGCATTACAATCTTTTCTGACATACTTAGCCTATGGAGTGAAGAATATAATGGGTACAAATCTCAGTAGATTGTAGCAAAGTCACACAAAATTTTGAATTTTATACATTGAATCTAGAAAGTATGTATTTGATATGGATTGTGATAATGAATTTTCATAGTGTAGATTACTCTCAGAGTTAGCATTTGAATTTAGACTTCATTATTGCTTTAATAAGGTCACAATTTCTGTATTAAATGCATTTGAATTAAATTTTTTTCTGCTTTTGTTTAAAGGACTGCCATCTGCCTTGAAACTTTTCGTCATACCATTTCTGCTTCTCTGGTTGGCTTTGATAAGAGAGGCTTCACAGCATTAAACACAAATCTCTAACAAGACAATACAGTTCAAGATTTGCTAAATCTATTGCTATTTGGAAAATGCCAGTGAATGGTTTGTGTCAGTGTAGCTTGACTGCTTTGATTAAATTGTCAAACTGTTGGCTGATTTTTTTTTGACCTGGCCTTATAAAGTAGTCTTTTTTGGGCTCTCTAAAACTATATCTTTAAGTATTGAAAAATAAAATTTGTAATTAGGAGCTTAGTACCTTTGTGGGTTCTTATATGAAGAACTATTAATGAAATTTGTAGGACTAAGTATTATTTTGTACATGAATAGCTAACTTTTGTAAAGATCTTGTGCCACAAGTTAAACTTTTGGGGAATACTGCACTGGTTAACACATCTACATGTAGATTCTTAAAACTGCATAACTATAAAAGCACTTCAACAAATGTCATGTAGATTTATTAGAAATGAATGATACCAAAGTCATTCAAGTTAAAGTAGAAAATAACTAAGGGATTATTAGCTACCTGTAGATCAAAATCTTCATAGAACAGACTTCTCAAAATACAAACCTTTTAACATATCAGCCTACTTAAACTATGATAAAGCTTTGTGACTTAATGTATTTGAGGAAGTTATTGTGGTACAGTGGAAAGAACACTGAATTTGGAGTCATAGGAACTGAGTTCCAACCGTAGATCTACTTTTGTACTGCCTCTGTGACTTTGGGCAAGTCACTTGACCTCTTTGGCCCTCATTTTCCTTGCATGTAAAATGAATTAGGGAGTTGGACTAGATGATCTTTAAGGTCTTAAAGATCTAAATATATGATGCTTTAATCTCTTAGATCTACTGGTTCAATCTGTTGTGGGGAGGACATAGTTTAAAAATTATCGTTACATACAAATCTATATCTGAAGGCAATAGAGAGGTAGAGTGGCATAATAAATAAAATACTGAAGATGGGGGCAAGAAGATGTGGGAATCAAATCCCGCCTCTTATATTAGAAGCTATGTGTTAGCCATGGGCAGCCCGTATAACCTTTGAGCCCCAAAAGAATTTCTATGACCGTTAAATTCCTACACCATTAAAATCACAAGTCCTTAATGTATACATGTAATCAGAGCCGGAAGAGTTTTGGAATAATTAGAAAAATATTTTCTTTCAGAAATGACTCTTGAACTTTCAGTATTAAATTTGCTTACTAAACTCATTTTTAAGTTATTGGATTAAATCACATTAAAAGAATTATAGGTCATTGATAGTTTTAAAGGATATCATTCCTAAATGCAGTATCGGTAGAAATAAACGTTCTGTCTAGAGCTGCTCTTTGAAGTATCTGATGCCCTCATGTGGTGAAAAATAATTCCTATTTTTGTTTAAACCTAGAGAACCATTTCATTTATTCTGTTTATATTTGAACTTTTTCTGACATAATTGAATGCTGATATTAACAAATATGCCGTTGACTAGAAAAGATAAATAATTTTTAAAAATTTAAAGCTCAGTGCCATAAAATTCACAGCCTTACCCTGGTATTGTCTCAGAGCTGCATGTAACTGAGCACAAACAATGAGACAGAAATATTGGAGGATACTTAGGCACAAGTAGTATAGGGGTTTGTACCTCTTATATGTGACTTCTTATGTCTTTTTTTTTGTGTCTCATATAGGTGATGTGCAATTCATAGATTATGAATACTCTGGCTACAACTACCTGGCATATGATATTGGAAACCATTTCAATGAATTTGCAGGTAAAGTCTGAATTTAACTTCTAAAACTATGGAGTCAGATTCTTCTGGAACAAAACCAGTATCTTAAGAGACTGATAGGATAGTTTACTGACCTCAGAAAACAAGACTTATTTAGTATTTGATTAAAAATAAAATATAAAACCAAAGGTTAAACTTGAAGAGTAACAGTTTTTTCATCCTGTATTGCCTCTAACCATCTGTTTGTGTGTTTGCTTTTGTTTTGGGGTAATTGTAATAATAATGGTTGAAAATACAGCAGTCTCCTTTTTTAAAGGACTTAATTAAATTTACAGTTAGAAAGGATTACAACCTCTTACTGTAAAGCACCTGAAGAAAATGCTAGAATTTCATGTTTTTTTCATACCTGTTATGGGAAGATATGATATAGTTTATTTCCACCATGAAGCTAAGTTTTGGAACTTGAATAAAATTTTAAAAATTGACAGGCATAACATATATTAGGAAACCTCATCTTTAAAAGGACAAATGTTGAAGCATCTCAAGTATATGCTAAAACAGTTTTGGTGGTCTCAGGTTTGGGTGCGAGCCCCTCTTCTCTCAAATAAAAATACTTATTTTAGGACTTTAAACATCTTGAAGTGAGCATTGTTTTATTCTGTTAGCAGATTAGAATGTCCTGCCAATAGTTTCCCCCAAATGAGTCATTTCTTTGAAAATAATTGACACTACCACTGTGTTTGTCAGCATTAATTTTTTTTTCCCTTTTGGCTAGGCAGTTGGGGTTAAGTGACTTGCCGAGGGCCCCACAGCTAATAAGTGTCAAGTATCTGAGGCTGTATTTGAACTTTCATCTTCCTGACTCCAAGGCTGATGCTGTTTCTACTGCACCACCTTACCTGCCTCCTGTTACCATTAAATTTTAACTCATGATGTGTTCTAGATGTGTTGATTTTTGTCAACCTGTTAACTAGTTTGGAAATAATCTAGGGAGAAATTTAATCTCCTGCAAAATTTATTGGTGGCTTTCAGCTTTCACTTGCATTCCTACCACCACATTTATTTACCTTCTCCATTTTCTAATATACTTAATGGAGAGATAGAGGCATAACCCAAGTAGTATTGGAGTCCGTGGCAAGAGAGAGGTCATTCACAAATGAATTCACCTCTCTGATCTCTGAACAAATGACATAGACAGTTAGCAGTGCCATAAATTCAAAGAAAGGGAGGGATCACTGTAGACCTGACTAGTGGAAGAGATGCTTTTGAGGGATATGTGGGATTTCAATAGAAGAGAATCGCCAAAAGGCAATTCAGGTACAGCGTAAATTATTACAATTTAAATGAGATACTTGAATAATTTTTCCGGAGTTTTACCAGTCACTGAATGCAACTTGATGTTTTGTATCCTGACCAAGATCTGGTAGCATTAAAAAAAAATTGTTTTCTGAGAAAAAAGATGGGAACAAACTGTTAGGGTGGGCAAAATAAAATTTTATTTTATCTTATATGTTATTTTCCCCTCCCCATTTTAGGTGTAAGTGATGTAGACTATAATCTCTATCCAGATAGAGAACTACAAGGTCAGTGGCTGAGGTCTTACCTTGAAGCCTATAAGGAATATAAAGGATTTGGAACAGATGTTACAGAAAAGGAAGTGGAGGTACTATTTATTCAGGTCAATCAGTTTGCATTGGTAAGTTTAAATATAAGTGGTTGGTAAAGATTCTTCTTATCATATAGTTAATGGAATTTGTAAATGTTTTTATCTTGCCAATAAATAATACATTTAGTCATTTTGAATTGGATGCATTTTGTAAATGAGGAACTGATTCAGTATACAAGCTAAAGTAATTGAAGGGAAGCAACTTCATGATTTCCCCCTTTTTCTACAAAGGAATCTTATGTGGTTTAAATGTCAGTACTAATCTTTTTTATAGTGAAAATTTTAATATAACTGAAGAAGACCTAGACTTAAGTTTATAGTTCATTTCAACAGTTCTCATTACATTACATATGGTCTATCCCTTGGATCATATGATCATAGATTTAGAATTGAAAGAGACTTTAGAGACCATCTAGTCTCATTAAACAAATGAGGAACTGGTTGTAATGGCTTTGCTCTGTAGAATCACTAGAATGCTAGAGATAGAGGAAGCTTTAGAGATCATCTAGTCTAAGCTCTTTTTTTTTTTAAACACAGGGAAATTAAAATCCTGAGAATTAGGTTCATAGAGGTAATTAGTAGCAAAGCCAAGACAAGAACCTAGATCACCTGATTCCTAGTCCAGTGCTCATTACCTCCCCTTTATTTATAGTACATAATATTCAAGCTGTATTTGTCCTGTGACACTTTAAATATATCACAGTATAATTTAAATCGTCACAGGATAGATGTAGTATCTTCATTTTATAGAATGAAATACTAAGGCCCCTGGTGTTTATGACTGAGTTGACTCATCTAGGTAGGAAAAAGAAATAAAGTATTTCTGCTTGATGTAGACCTGATGCTTTTCTATCTTACTTTCTCCCTTCTGATTACTGTCCTCTTTGGAGTTACAGTAATCAGTGTTTATTTGATTCCAAGATAACCCTTTCTTCCTTATGTAATAGGTCTGCCTTTATTTTATACATTTAAATAATGTGAAATCAGTATTTTTGAGGGTTACAGCATCCATTACCTAATTTGACACATCCAAGGTGTCATGAAATTAACTTGAGAAGCATCTGTCCATTGATTCTTAAAGGATTTATATTTTAATATCGTCTTTCCTTAGGGTTGGTATGATACAAGATTAATGAGGAGAATGGAAAAAAAGGACATGTGGAAATCTCCATGTATTTTTGAGTTGAGTAGTTGACTGGTGACTGAGGTGACTTGTTGACTTCCCAGCTTTAGTTCTTGCTTTTGTAGATTGGGTGTAAGCTTTTCCTGATTTCCTCCACTTGTTAGCATACTATCCTACTCCTTTCCTGAACTTGCTTTGTAATTTTCACTCGGTGTATACTTTCTGGTATACATGTTTTATGCCCCAGTAGATTATAATATCATTGAGAACAGGAATTATTTTTGGTTGTTTTTTTATTCTTGGTGCCTTGCAATGTGTAGTAGACATTGAAACCTACTGTTGATTTGAACTCAATTAAATTTGAGTTGTGAATTGTAGGATGTAGGTCTGAGGGAGCAACTTGAGATAGAAACAAAGTGCATTTATCAAGCACTACTGTGCTACATGCTGAGGATACAAATACAAGCAAACCAGACATTCCTCATTCTTGAGGAGATTATATTCTAATAATGGAAGTCAACATATAAAGGGGACTTGGAAAGGAATGTGAGAGTGGGGTCACCTGGAGTCATGGAATCCAAGGCTGCTGGAATACAGAAAGCATGGTGAATAGATAGATGCAATGTAATTATTAGCCCATTTTATAGATAAGAAACAGTTTCTGAATGAGGGTTTGAACTATGTGAATATATTGAGGGTAGATAAGGGTAGAGTGAGATTGGGAAACAGTACACTTTCATGGGAACACAGAGTGTGTGAAGAGGAAGTAGTATGAAATATGGGTATAAGAGAATATTGCAGCCAGATTATGGAGAGCTTGTAATGCTCGGCTAGGGAGCTGGTATTTTGTCCTAAAGGTAGTCACTGAAGGCTTTTGAGAAAAGGAGTTATCTAGTCATACTTGTGCTTTGGGAAGATTATTTTGGCAGCTATGTGAAGGATGGATTAGAGAGAGGTCAGGCTAGAAATAGGGAGAACAATTAGGAGATTTAGTATTGTGTAAGAAAGAGTTGATGGTCTTCCCAAACTAGGGTGTTAACAGTGTAAATATGAAGAAGGTGTCAAATGAGAATTGCTGTCAAGGTAGAATCCATAAGACTTGGTGACTTGTGGGAGGAAAAAAGTTGGAGATGATAGAGGGAAGAGTCAAAAATAAATATATGGTGTTAGACCTGTTTGACTAGGAGGATAGTGTTTCCATCATTAGAATAGGGGAGTTGTTGGGGGGTGGAGAGTGATATTCATTTTCAGACCTTGTGAACTTTGAATTTTAGTAATTGCTGGAATACTTAGTTGAATTTTCAGATTTGGAACTCAGGGAATAGGCTAAAGGTATGCACCTACATAAACTTGTGATCCATCTTCACAGAGATTGCTAAGCAGGAGAATACAGCAAGAGAAAGAAGAGGAAATTGTGGTTCATCCCCAGTTAAGGAGTGAAAAGGTTAAAGGTGAATCAGCAAAGAGGACTCAAAAGAGTGACGAGCCACATTGGGTAGGCCCTGGAGAGCAGTGTCCTAGCAACAAAGAGGAGAAAACAAAATGAAAATGAGATCTGTGTTCTGTTGAAAAAAGGGCAAAGAGGAAAAACCACAGTATTTTAAAAATGGGCCGTTGGGGTGAAGCCACCTTATAGAGCTTGAGTGAATGACTGGTGAGGAACACAATTTATTATCAGAGGTAGCACTGTCAAGGGAAGGTATTTGAGGACAGTGGAAACCTGAGTATATTGGTAGGTGCTAGGGAAGGGAGCTAGAGGAAGAGATTGAACACTTGGCATGATTAACTGGAAATATGACTGGAATATGGAATATGAATATGATAGGAAGGGAGAGTATACTTAATTCAGAAGAAACCGGACAGGTAAAGAATTGGGGAAGAAGTAGCATTGTATATTAACAAAATATACTTATGTGAGGGAATCCAGGAACTAAAAGGGGCAATCTTCATAGAAAGCATTTGGATGAAGATCAGCAAACACAAAAATAGAAATGATGTTGTCATTGGATTGTGTTTGTGGGCATCCTGGACAGAACATGGCAATAGCTTACAAATTTAGAAAATGGGTCACACGCCTGGCATGAAGGCACATTGTAGTAGTTATAAAGATTTCGATTTCAATCGAAAGCTCTCTCTGCCTAACACAGAGCAGACTTTCGCCGACCTAATACAGACTTTCCTTTACGATTTCATTGTTCAGAAGGTGGAGAAATCAACCAAGGAAATAAATAAGTCCAATTTTCATTAAGAAGGGGGAACTTGTTAGGGCACAGTAGAAAAAAGAGCTGGATTTTTAGAGCCATAGGACTTGGGTTCAAGTCTAGGCTTTTCCATCTCTGCAACCATAAGCAAGTTATTCTCTGGCCTCCGTTTCCTCATTTGAAATATGAGGCATTTGGATTAGGTAACCTCAGAGGTCTCTTCTACCTCTAAATTTATGCTGGGTCACAAATGATGGGAACCTTGGGGGAAAAGTGATAATTCCCTTAAAATGTGTTTATATAGAAAAGGTTAAGAAAGCTGAACATAGCTAGTTAGATATTCTAGAAGTATCTTCTAGATTTGATTAGAGATTTCTGAGAGTTCAGAGAAAGAATAAAGGCAAGATTACATGACATAAAATGGTACAGGGGAAGTCAATGTAGAAGAGATAGAACCTTTCAGAAACTTCCTAAAGAAGTCTGGCTTGTGCCCCTGTCAGTCATTGAAATTCTTCTTTCCAGAGCCACCGTCTTGTTCTGATGGCTGGTTACTTTTTGCTTTTGAGGTCCCCAGGTCTATTTTTTTTCTTCAGCTTGCTTGCATCATGCTAAGGGAAAACTCAGAGCTCCATGCTATTTATATGGTAGATTAGTAGATATAATTTACTTAGGTTCTGTCAAAGCATTTGACAAAAGACTTTCATGGTGTTTTAGAGAAAGGATGGGTAGATTTGTACTAGATGATAGAATAATTAGATGAAGTTGGAACTGTTTGAATGTCTATAACCAAAGAGTTCATTGTCAGCTTTGGAGGGATCTCCGGTGAAATGGCCTAGTTATCTGTGTTTGGCCCTTTACTGTTTGAGATTATTTTTTATGTTTTGGGGTTTGTTTGTTTTTTGTTGCAGGGGGGAAGGCAGGGCAATTGGGATTAAGTGACTTGCCCAGGGTCACACAGCTAGTTAGTGTGTCAAGTGTCTGAGGTAGGATTTGAAGTCAGGTTCTCCTGACTCCAGGGCCAGTGCTCTACTCACCGCGCCACCTAGCTGCCTCAGTTTTTTTTTAATCAGTGACTTGCCTGAAAGAAGGTAGTATCCTTATTGAATTTGCAAATGATAGAAAGCTGGAAGTTACTGTTAATAAACTATGTGACAAAGGTGGGCTCCAAACAGAGATATTAAGCTAGAATATTGGGTGTTGAACGATGGCATTTAATAGGAATAAATGTAAAGTCTTGGGTTCCAAAAATCAATTTTACATGTTACTACATGGAGGAAGTGTAGCTTAATAGGAATTTATCTGAAAAAGATCTGGGATTTTTAAGGCCTACATACTTACTGTGAGTCAGAAATGTACTATAGTAACTTTAAAAACCCATATGATATAAGGCTTTATTATGGATAGTGTAAAGCTTAAGGAGGGGATAATCCCCCTATACTCTGATTAGACCACTTCCAAGATATTATGTTCAAAATTGATTGCCACATTTTAGGATAGCTGGAGGGTATTTAATGGAGGGTCATCAGAATTGTGAAGAACTTCTAGGGACTTGACATATAAATATTAGTTGAAGGAAATGGGAATGTTTAGCTTGGGAGACACAAAGACTTGCAGGGATGGGGGTAAGCATCGTAACTACCTTCAAGTATTTGAACGAACTATTATGTCAAAGGATTTTGTTTTGTTTTGTTTGGCCCCAGAGGACAGATTTCCAAGCAGTGATTGTAAGTTGCAAAGGGCCATATTTAGGAAATGGAAGGAAAAGCTTCCTGATAATCCAAAAGTGGAATGAATTTCTTCTCCCCATTCTCCAGTTCCTTGGAGACTGTCAAGTAAAAGCTTGTTAGGCATGTTGGTGAAGTGGACTAGATGTGACCTCTGAGGTTCTCCTCAACTCTGAAATTCTGTAATTCTGTGACCCCACCCAACCCCCCAGTCATCCCCAAACAAGGGGATAATTCCACATAATTGTTGTCTCTTGATTTTTATTCTCCTTCATATAGTAGAAGGCAAGGCTGTGTCTGCAAGAGAGTGAGAAGACAGGGTGGAGTTAAGACAGTAGGGAACTAAATATTTTCAGTGAGAAATGTGATAGGGCATGAATAAAAACATTGCCTTGCATCACTGAGGTTAGATAGTATAAATTGTGGGGAGCCAGATCAGCAGCACAGTTTTGTGATTTTATTTAGCAATGCTTAGTGGTCTGGGACTTGGAACAGAGAAAGTGATGTAGAGTGTTCTTCAGGGTTGGGGATTTAAGACAAGAACGGTAAGAGTTCAAAGCTGCAAAACTCTATGTAAATACGAATATATCATTGTAAAGCTAGGGTAATGGTGGCAGACAGAAACAGCAGTAGGACAGAGTAAAGAGACCTGATATTGAGACAAAGATGAAGAACCGGTTCAGAGTAGAAGTGAAGGGGGAGTGTGCTCATGAAGTGGAAAGACAAGAGATTGTAGCCAGGGTAAGTGATGTGATGTAAGTAATGGGTTTTAGTTATTTTGAGAATGGAAGGATTTCTTCTGAAAAAGATCCAGGATGTAGTGGAGTTGGGTTTTTGGGGGGTGGGAGATGGTAAGTATATGAATCATGATGTATAACAGGGAAGGCTTAAGGTAGAGGAGAAGGCATTTTCATTGGCAGTTGCAAAAGTATAAGGATTAGAGAAACAGGAAATTAGAAGGTAGGGGTGGAGGAAGTGTTAAAGATTGCTGTTGGGGTAGGAGTGCTTGCTGAATTTCAATTAGAATGTTGATGTTTTAGGTAGAAGCTAACGTATTATTTAGGTGATAGTTAAGTTTCACAGACAATTAGATTTTATAATAATTAAGATATCATTGTTAACGTTAAAATAGACTGTGGTACATATAAAGCTTTTGTAGTCTTGAGTAGCTATATGTAGCATAATCTTTCTTTTCAGTCATTTATATTCATTTAATTTGTTCCCTATAGTTCTTAGTTCCATTTTTTTTGGACAAATAATTTCCATTTACCAGCTTTGTGATTTTGAATTTCATTTTCCTCATCTCTAAAATGGACATAATAGTGTTTTTATAATTTATTTTATAACGTCGTTGCAAGGACAACACTTTTTATACTGTGAAGTATCATGTAAATGATCATCCTTGTTATTACTTTGCTTCATTTTACAGTTGTCTTTGTGACCTGAAAAGACAAATTATTATGCTCTTACCAATTAGTTATCATCAGAAATTTCAGTTCCCGTGTCTTCTCCCTCTGCCTTCCCCCCACACTCACCCACGCATATACACATTGCTTTTGGCATTTTGATATCTCATTTTACATACGGCTAAGGCTTATGCTAGGAAATAGATTTTTGACAATAGTCCATTATAAGAATCAGCATCCAAAGCACGACATTTAGTAGTTAATTATAATTGTTAAAAGCAGTTAGGTATTAAACATGTTTCATTGGATTGTGGAAATGATCCTAGGTTTTTTAGGATTCTGGGCTACAGGTTCTGGAATGAAGCACGAACTGGAAAGGCTTTGAGTTGGAGCTTGTCATTAGAGTTTGTATCTAGTCAGACACCATGTTAATTAAGTGTAGAGAAGCTTATTCCCAAATCATGGACGTGGGTAATGAATTTTGGGAGACACATGAAGTGATGATCCACTGAAGTGTAGAAGGATAAGGATCCACAGTGATGGAGTCACATCTTTTGAATTATTCAGCTTAATATTAATCCTTCATAAGTGTCCTTGCTGAACAAATTCTGCTAATTGATGCAATGCAGTAAGTATTTACTAAATACCTAATTGTCAGGTGTTGTACTAGGTTCTTATACAAATACCAAAGTTAGATATTTCCTGCACTTGGGGAACTTATAGTCTACTGGTAAGGGCATACAATGTGTAAGCAGATAATTTTGGAATGTGGAGACATGCTAATAACTAGGAGAGTAAGGAAAGTGCTCATTAAAGAAGCACTTGACCTTAGCCTCGAAACAGCTTGCAGATTCTTAGATGTACAAGTGTGGAGGTAAAGCATTCCAGGCATGGACAGATAGCTTGTGCAAAGGCACAGAGACAGAACACAGAATGTCATCTAGGGAGCAGGAAGTTTGATTGGAATGTATGAAGGAGAATAATATAAAATCATTTTCTTTAAGAGCTATTATTTTATTCTAGAGGCAGTAGGAAGCCTCCAAAGCTTTTTGAGAGGAAAGTGACATAATTAGACCTGTGCTTTAGGAGTATCATTTTAGCAGCTATGTGGAGGATGGATTGGAGAAGGGGGAGACTGGTTAAACCTATTGCAGTAGTCCATATAATTAAGTAAGGAGGGGAAAAGAGGTTGTGATACGAGTGAAAGAAGAGAACAAATGCAAGAGATGTGAAGACAGAATAAATAAGACTTTACAACTAATTGAAGACTAGAGGTGAGAGAGAAGGGACAGTCTGGACAGTCAAGGATGACTTTAGGGTCATGAACCTGGTCACTGGAAGAGTGGTCATACCCTCAGTAGGAGTCAGAAAGTTAAGATGTGGGGAAAGTTTTGAGGAAAAGATTTTGCATTCCATTCTGGATATGCTGAGTAGGAGCTGCCTACAAGATACCTATGTTGAAATGTCCAACAGGCAGTAGGAGATGTGGGGCTGGAGCTCAGGAGGAAGATGAAGGCTATGTTTTGGGGTCATCTGCATAGAGCTATATAATAGTTGAACCTGTGGCAGCTGATGTGAGATAACTAAGAGTATAGAAGGAGAGAGAGGAGGAGGTACAAATTAGAGCCCTGAGATTATGCATGGGGGTATTGAGTTCTGTTAAAAAGACTGAAAAGTTAATGATTGATTATACAAGAAGGAGGAGAGAAGCATGACAACATAGGTTCCCCAGAGTCCAGGGCGAAGAGAATATTTAGGAGGGGGAGGTCACCAACAATGTCACTTAGTACAAGAGAGTTCAAGAAGGATGAGGACTGAGGAAAGATTATTAGATTTACCAATAACCAAATGATTGATGACCTTGGAGAGAGCAGTAGGTTCAGTGTGGTAGGGTTGGAAGCCAGATTTCGAGGGTGTGAGAAGTGAGTAGGAAGCATATAAGTAGAGACAAGGACAATTTTTCCTTGGACTTTCACTGTAAAAAGGAGAAAATATATTGGATAATAACTAGAGAAAATATTGAGCTCAAATGGAAGTTTTTTTTTTATGGATGGAAGAAAACTGGGAATCTCCTGTAGGAAGCAGGGAAGAAACAAGTAGATAAGGAAAAAATTGTGAATGAGAGTGGATAATCAAGGGGCAAGCTCCTAGAGGAGATAGGATATGGGAATTAAAGGTAGAGGAATGGCACTGGCAAGGAGACAGATGAAGGAGAAGAGAATAGTGCTGAGATTTTTTATGTGTAGAGTTAGGAAGAGGGAACTTTAAATATGAGGCCTCACTTTTTTCAGTGAAGTATGATTTGTGGTCCTTGGCGGAGAGGAGGGAGGAAGATGGGTGGTGCAGATCACTTGAGGGAAAGGAGTTTTGGAAGATAAAATTTTGGAAATATAATAAAGAGTCAGGGAAAAGCCTGTTTATGCACACATGTACACATGATAATAGCATTTACTGCAGAACACCTTTGTGACACCAGTGGGGTAGGTTAAGTATTATCTTTGTTTTACCAGTGAGGAAAGTGAACATCAGGAGAGAAATGGATTTGCTGTGTGGTACACACAGCAGTGCTGTGCCTAGCACCCTTTTGGCTACATCTAAGTGGGTGGGATGCAGACACGGTTATAACTTCAGAGGAAGAAGAGAAGAGAGAGATCCCTGAAGTCTGAGAATTTGAGTTTGAAGGGACTTCATAGAGCAACTAGTAAATCCTTCAGCAACAGCATCTTAGACAAGTAGTCCTGACTTCAGTGATGATTTCCAGTTACATACCTTCTAAGGAAGCCTGTTCCATTTTAGAATAACTCTTTTAAGAATTTCTCCTTACATAAAACTGGAATTTGCCCTCAGTGCAGCTTCTAATTGTTCACTGCTCCTAGTTTTGCCTTCTGGGGCCCAGTTGAAAAAGAAAGATAAGATTTCCTGGAACATGTAGGATTTAGAATCATAGATTGAGGGCTGGTTGGAATCTTAGACTAATTCAGTGCCTCCTCACTTTCTACAAGGAGAAAGCAGGAGCAGAGAGAAGTGACTTATAAGACTACACAGGTAGCAGGTGTCAGTGGTAGAATTCAAACTTGGGTCTCCTGCAACCCAGTCCAAAGCTCTTCCAAGTTATAGCCACTTGTTTTGCTCCCCATCCCTACCCACCATAGGGAACCATAATTGGTGCTGAAGAAAGAGAAGTAAAAAGAAGTAGTCATAATCTTTAGTCACTTTTGATTTACCATTTACAAAGCTAAGATATAAAAACATGAGGTGTTGCTATACAGATAACAGTATAGGCATTTAAAAATTAAAAAAAAAACAATTCGTATAAAGATGGACTATGTGGCAAAAAAAATGTTAAAATTAGTATTTTGTTGCTTGTCTCATAAAAAGTGTTTTGAATTTCATGAAGTTATTCTTTTCCTTAGGCTTCTCATTTCTTTTGGGGATTGTGGGCTTTAATTCAAGCCAAATATTCCACCATTGATTTTGATTTCCTTGGGTAAGTTTTGATTTACTTAAGCATACTCTTTTGTTTGTTTGTTTAGGATTACCTTGATCTAACACTTAGAACCGATGTGAAACATAGGCATTACATTCCTTGAAATTGTAAAGATGATAGTTTTTGGATTGTGGAGCAATCTTAGAAGTATCGCTATCCCTAAGCATGAGATGTAGTTCTTTAAAAAATCCAGTAGATGGCACAATAAACTTAAAAATCTGTCATTAAATCCTGAAACTTTTTTTTTCCTCCAAGTAAAATCTGTTTAGGTTTCAGATTCTTGAAATAAAAGATTTTACATGTTTTCAGCCTTTACTAATTTTGCCATAATTCTTTTTTCTCACTAGGTATGCAATTGTTCGTTTTAAGCAGTATTTCAAAATGAAGCCTGAGGTCACTGCATTAAAATTACCCGAGTAAAGGAGGATTTAGTTAACCTCAAGTGGCTGAGCAATCCTTGTGAACCATTTTTGAAAACAGATACTGAACAGCTAATATTTGTAAAATTCTGTAATTTCATTTGGTTATCTTGCTTTATAAATGATGCCTCTAAACAGCCAACTTATCTTTAAATATTAAATCTAATTCAGAAACGTACCTATTGTTAGTATAGATGGATTAGAAATTTGTTAAATCTGCAAAAGTCTTTAGAGATGGCAGTTTAATCCTCTCTTTGATCATTTTTTCTGTTATATGTGAATTATTTATTATAGATTTAACATGACTCCATTGCTGCTTTCATCAATTTCTGTATGAGAATTGAGTATAGGCAATGAAATTGTTTGTCATTTTTTTAAACTTCAATTTTTCACATTAGATTAATTGAGGTAAATTTTTTTGGGGAGTGTTCATTATAAATAATCTTATTGTACTGTATGTAAAAATGAGTCATTTATTCTTGAAATGCCAGGAACAGGTATAATAAATTTAGACCATTGCTCTAATTTTGGCTAGGAGGTAAAACCTTTCACGTCATGGTAACATTTTCTGAGTTGAATACTGGAATGAATTTGCTCCTGGGAATAATTTTTTTTTTAATTCTCCACTGGCAACACAGTGTGGGAATAGAAATTTCAGTGCCCCTTTTAATCTTGGAATAGATTTACTGACTGAATCTTAGCAAAATCTTTATGATAGAAAATGTTTTCTAATCTAAAATGTGAGTATTTTTCACTATTCCCATTTTTAAAAATTGCTACATAAAATTATTTCTAAGTTATGTGTGATTCTATGTATTGAACAGCGTTACAATCTTTTTAAAAGGTCTTCCATTTGCTCCAAGTAATTCCTCCTTCATTCCCCGCCTACCCCCACAAAAAAGGAAGAAAAGGAAAGGGAACATCTAATCACTCAGCTTCAGTGCTCCTAACTTGGTTTCATGTCTTTAGCACTTAGATTCAGTTGTACTAGGGAAAAAAATCAGAAAATATACAGACTTATAACAAATGGCTGTTGCTTAATGAATGTCTATAAAGTTCAAAGTGATGTATGGAAGCTGTGAAGAATTAAATATTGTAGAGATAAGTTTGAGGATTTGATCATTGTACACTTAAATTGTTATGCCAAGAAATCTTTGAATTCCAAAATGTGAATTAAGGAAAAAGGAAGATATGTATTGGTTTTTTTTAAAGACATTTATTTTAAAAAAATTGGAGGATGGGGGCTGATAACCTAGGGCAAGGGAAGAAGGGACTTCTATAAGGTAGGAGTTAGTTTTTAAGCCTTGAAATTGCTGTGTGAAATTTAATAGTCAACTTTGTAAACAATTATCCTGACAAGCTTTGCACTTCGGTCACATAAGTGCCCATATAAAGTTGACATAATGTGCCTGCGTATTCAGAATGTGCAAGCACAAACTTATCCTACAAATAAATATTGCAGGGAAACTCACCCCCCCCCCCCCCCAAGAATGTTAATTTTCAGAGTATTTACCTTCAGACAAGCACTTTTCAAGATTCTTGAAAGCAATTTGTAGAAAACTTTAAAGGTCATTTAAAGTTGAAAAATTCATTAAGTAAATATCTTCTTAAAAGGAATTTGTTTTCATAACAGTATTAGACCAAGATTCACCTTTCTACCTCCCCTTCATTATTACAATTAGTCACATTTTGGTTTTATTTTAAACCTCCAAAATAATAGAATTAGTAGTTTCTGTTCATTTGACTCAAAATAATATCTATGAAAGTGGAAAAATAGTTTTCCTATGCTATTAGAAATGTTTGAGTTTGTGAAAGTTCTTTTGGTGGATTTTTCATCTACATAAGGAATATTTGATAAATACTATGGAGAAAATACAAAATACTTTGATTTTTTGCTTTCTGGCTATGTAAGAAATAACAATTTGGATCCTTCACTTCCTTGAGAATGGAAGAAAACAACCCTTTCTCTTTTTCTCAGTGTCTTCTCAAGCTGATAATTGTAGATTTGACTTATTCTTACCTAGGCACTGCTGGGAAACTAGTAGAGCCTCAGCTGCCAGCTACTTCTCTGTTCTAGTCATTTCTTAAAGATGAATATTGGGATAACGAGTTGAGGAGACAATCACTTATGCTGCAAGGATATGCCTAACTCACATCTCATTGTGTATGTAGATAATGGGCACAGACTGGGCATGTATAGTCTTGCTATATCTTTGAGAAGGAGGAATTTGGGGTGGGGGGTGGTATTATGATGGTTTTACTCCACTGGTTTATGGGATCATAGTACAGATAGGGCTTACTCTGTTAGAAAAATTAAAATTTCCTTCGCAATAACCAGTTAAGGAATTACAAAAGAAAAATCTCAGAGCCCTAGAAACATTTATAAAAGATTTTCTTTGTGGCTTGCTAAGATGCCATTCTGTTGCCTTTTTTCTATGCTAAGTTAAGGGGCTTGAATGTCATACATAACTCAACTTGTAGTAAACCTGGTATTGAAATAGGAAGAGGGTTATATAAGTGACATTCATGTATGCACAATGTTAGTCAGTAGACCATAGTGGCCTGGGTGCTTTAAAAAGCAACATTGAGAAAATTATTTTCTTTTTTCTGTCACCACTTGTAAAATCAGACCTGGTTAATCGTGTTTAATTTTTTTCGTATCTTTTATCACCAATCTCTGGAAATCTAAAAGGTGTGGCAATAAGTCACATACTTCTAGTATGCTTATTTGTTTACTTGGAACATAATATTAATTAACCAGGTCTGGCCATGTATATAAAGCAATGTAAATAAATGTGTAAATTAGTGTGAATTGTATCTTACACTTATGAGCTTGTGCATTGCCTTGTATTCTTTGCTTTTGTAGAAATATCTCTATAAATAATCAAGCTCCGTATCTCCTCACATCCTTTTTGCTGCTGTTGTTTGTTAATCTGGCATACTTAATGACCCTATCTATACAGTGGGAAGATAAGAGATATGAAACTTGTGAAAAATTATAGTATGCTGTTACATTAAGGGCAGTACTTATTTATTTAACTCTTCAGTACCTAATTTGTAGCCTTTATTAACTTTTATGAGTTAGCACTTAGCCTTTGTGAAGTAAAGATTCCTGGAGACACTGATTTAATTCAGTACAGTCTTAGGCAAATAGAACTGAATTTTTTAGTTTTAATTATACAATATTTTAAGTTTAAAATACTAAACAAATGATTGAAAGCTAAGATATTATTATCTTTCTCTATTTTAGAGGAATTGAGGTCTTTTATACCAAAAGGAATCTGAGTTTGATATTCATATCTCTTAAAAGAAAATTTAAGTTCCTACAAACATAGACCATGCATCTTAACTTCACAAGTACATTTATTCACTCTTAAGATGGTAGAAGAGAATAAGATGTTAGTCCAACTAAATAAATCATTTAAAGTATTACCTGACTTAAAGACAAATTACTCTTTCTGGAGTGTCAGGTAAAACAGAAACCATTCCATTTAAATTTTTACATGGTTTTATCCCTTTGGTTTATTCTCATTCTTTCTGTAACTTTTTTGTAGATCCTAACTTGTACGAAATATAATTTGGTAGTCTTAATTTCTATTTACACACTGCCTTTGATAGGATTGTAAATCTATATGGCTTTAGGACACAGAGTTAAACTATTAAATATTTCCCAAGCTTTCATTTGGTGGAAAAACTAATTGATTCAAGTTTTTTGAAAATGTCTGGAGAAGGGTGATGGTGGCATTAACTGTGATTACTTTAAACTAAAAGGAAATCCTAATAATTTTTCCTCAAGGAACCAAAAATTATAAGCAAACAATTATTAAAGTAGTCACATCTTCTTTTGAAAGTTGCTTTGTGGGAATTATGTACTGTATTTCCTATTTGATTTCCATTTTCTCTTATGATTACAAGCTATTGTAATGTCATTTGACTATGTGGAAGCCTGTGCCACATTTTAAAGCAATTGGCAAATTATTAAGAAATAAGAATTAGAACACAGTAGTGTTTGGCCAACGATTTCATAGTAAATGTGATTAGTCATTTTTAAAAAAATTACTTCCCACAAGATTGGAATATGTACAAATGTGTATATATGTGTGTTGCATATGTCATGTAAACTTGTGTGTGGAGACAACTACAATATTTACTTTCCACAAACATGAGATTTTCCCAATATTTTAAGCTCAAAGGCTCAATTTGTTGCTGTCAAAGAAAATACTTTGATTTATATCACCTCTTGGCTTGCGAATAGAGTTGGGGTGGCAGAGTTCTTATGAAAGTATTTTATTCCATCATGCTTAATTGACACATAATCTGGTGACATTTTAAAAAAATATTTTTTCTACCAAATACTTGAAAGTGAAACCAATAACATGTATTAAGCAAATAAAGGGCAAAACAACCCTGATGTTTCTACTATTTAAGAACATTTTATTTTCATTGATCTTTTTAAAGGGTAACTAAATATTACTTGAGTCTTTAGTATTCTCTGAAAGAAAAATGATGAAATTGCGGGTAGAAAATGATCTTATGTAAACTTAACATGTTTGTTAGTCTGGTCTACTTTCATCTTTTTCCCCATATTAAAAATATATGATAGGCTGTGGATTAGATTATGAAACAACATGTATTCTCTCTACTCTTTAACCTTGTAGTTCTGTTTCTGAAAATTTTTGTTTAGCCAAAAACTTTTTTTTTCAATTATCCATGAACTTGCACTATTTTCTTTGTTTAAAATGTAACATTTTGTAGTGGTGATAGGTTCTATTTCACAATATTGAATAATACCAGTAGTGGGAAGTAGGAGATATCCCATATTGTAATTACTTTACTTATTTTTCACATTGAACTCTTTACTGGCCATTGGTTGTGATAACTATCTTGGAGGATTGGGAGGTTAGCGGGGATTAGGAGATTTTCCATGATAGTGAACCTCACTTGTATATGTCATGAACTCACCTCTGTGGCCTGGAAAAGACCTTGGAATGGAAACACAAAATGCTTAAAATCACTTTGCACCAACCTGTTGTATGCTGCCATACATAGTTAATATGGTGCTACACAGGAAATTGTATTCTCTGGTCATCTGAAGTAGTTTTTCTAAATGAGTTGTTTCATAGAGTTTTGCAACTCCAGCAAAATTAAATCAACAAAGCCTAAGTAAAAACTTTTTTTTTAACTGTGCTGAATTTCAAAAGCCTTTGTACATCAAAGTCACTTTCCATAACATCTTAAGTATTTTTTAGATTTAAAATACACATTTTTGGAAGAAGATATTGCTTCAAGAGCTTAAATGACAACTTCCTTAGAATCAGATGGAAAAACAAAATTTGAGTGATTCAAGGTCATTGTATTAGTTGTGTTAGTTAGATTTGGAAATTGTGGCATAAGGCTTAAATTTGTATTTATCAAATGTGAACTGTAGTAGTGTGATGCTGCTTTGTATATACTGTAAGTGCTACACATAGTCTCAGCACTGAAAATGTATTGATACCTCTCAAAAGAGTTCAACTTGAAGTGTAGGTGTTTTGATATGCTTCAGAAATGTGCGTGTCTGAGAATCTGTTAATCTGTTTGGAATTGAAGATACTTCCTGTTTTGTCTCATTTAATTTAAAATTTAATTTTTATCCTTTTACTACTGTTAATTTGTCAGTGTGTTCTGTGGATACATTGGGGTTGCTGGTGAAGACAGCTAAGATGTTAACCTCATTTATGTTTTGGCTCTGTTCATAAGCTATTATTGGAGTTGATTGTATTTCTTTTTAAAAAGTAAGTGATGTTTAAGCTTTGTTTTTGTTGTATAAATCGTTTTACCATTGATTAAATGAAGGAATGTATCTTTTTGAAGAGATTTATATTCTGTAAATAAAAACTGGTTGTAACAATAAAACTAGGTTCTAACATGTATTCCCAGATTTTGTTGATATTTCAAATTTTTTAATTCTAGATCACTTAAAATTATTTAATAAGTATACATATTCAAATATATTTTTGGAAAGTCTTTTGTACTAATCATTCTCATTCATTTTGTAATTCCCTGCTTAGCAGATAAGAGGAAAAAAGATATCTCCTTTAAAAAAAAACATGGAGAAAGAATGTCGAAATGAAACAAACCATAAATAAACTTTCATTTGATAGCTCTCAAATCTAGTTGCCGTAGTTTAAAATTGTGTCATGGCATATAGGAACTATGAGAGGGATAGAAAGCTCAGTGAGATGTAGTCCATACCTATGAAGAGCTTATTATAATCTAATGGAAGGGATAAAATGAATGCACACCTAACACCCAGGGTAGAGAGTATGACTAGTGCTACTATAAGGGAGGTTAATAGGAAATGGGAAGAAATAAATGAAGGTTTAATGAATGGGAATTCCAAATTTACCCTGAAGCTAAAAGCTTTTAGAACAAAAATTGCTTTAGAACAAAAAAGATGCTCTCTTTTCCTTCATTTGTAAATCTTTTATTTCGTAATTAGTCAAGAGTTTTAAAAATTGGATTTCTAAGGGATTTTTTTTACTACTACATCATTGATAATCCTGACCACATACTCCAAACAAATATATTTTTAGTGTCTCGCTCTACAAAATCTTCAGTGGCATCATCTTACACACTTCCAGAATCTGTCTCTGACCTCTTTATTAAACATTTCTCCTGTTCACATACTTGCCAGGCCAGTCGAACTGGTATACTGTTTCCTGTACATAAGTTCATTTTCACTTTTATGCCTTTTTTGGTTCTTCATGTCTGATGTGCCTTTCCCTCCATAGCTCTACTACTTGGAATCTGTGCCTTCATTTAAAGTGGCTTGGGTGCCATCTCCTACATAAGTCTTTTTCTAATTCTCTTGTTAACTTTCTCTCTCTTGAAACTAATATGTATATACTTAATAGATTTATCTTTGTGCATGTGTATGTATGCGCGCACACACGCGCGCACACACACACGCGCACATATGTATTGCATGTGGCAATCTGCCCCTGTCCTCCCCCTCCTCCTACTTCCACCCCCAGGTATGATACTCCTGTGACTTTGGGCAGTTCTTCAAACTCTGAACCTTAGTTTTCTCATCTGTAGAGTGAAGGGGTTGGACAACAATGACGTCTAAGGCCCTTTTCTGCTCTAAATCTCTTAATCCTGTAATTCCCCAGCACCTAATAAAGTATTTCAATATGTGTCTCATATAAAACAATGATTATTTGGAAATAATGTATAAGAAAACATCAGATTAAATGGTTACTGTGGGTCATAAATCATTGCTTCTTATAGTGGTATCAAAGGATGATTTTCAAGTACATACCTCAGACATTTCTATTCTTCATTAAATAGTGTAATAGGGGTTTGTAGATTGAGGCATTTTGAATGTTACAATTGCTCAGGAGATTCTAGCACTCACGCTCCATGGTTTTTGTTGTTGTTTTGTCTAGAGCCGACTTCATCATAGAGATTCCAGATGTATAGACTTTTTCTCCTAGTGCAGGTCAGCCACTGGCTAACTCAGAAGTTTTACTATTATCTGGGACATTGAAGTTAAATGACTTGGCCAAAGTCAGTGTCTTAAGTCTTCTGGGTCTCTGTCCACTGAGCTAGGCCACCTCTTCTCAAGCTCCATGTTGTTATTAATTCAACAATAAACGTTAACTGCTTGTTATGTACGAGGTGCCATGTCTTTGTGCTGGGGATATGAAAAAAATGAAATAGTCCCTGCCCTCAAAGAACTTAAATTATCCAGGGAGATGGGAACAACCTGCAGGTTCAATCAGGGCTTTGAGTATAATGGGCACCTGAGCTGAAAAACCTAAGGATTCTAAAAGTGCAAATGAGAAAATAGTACCTGCCAGGGCAGGGTCAGCATACCAGAGATGGGGAATGGAATGCTGAGCTTTTAAAAGGTGTAAAATGAATGTGTAAAGGGAATTGTGAACAGTCCAGAAAAGTAGGCTGGAGCCAGATGGTGCTCAAAGTTGAAGGCTAGATTGAAGAATTTATATCTTACGCTAGAGCATGGGGCCCATAAAGGTTTTAATCAGGAGTCTGACTGAATTGGTTGTTGAAGGGCAAAGTGAAATTACATTCAGAAAGGGTTCTCCCTCAGTTTGATATTTTCACTTCTTTGCTCTTTCCCTCCTTCCCCTTTCCAAGTCTATTCCATGTGAGAGTGGGACAGAAACCATACATTTAATTTCAGAGTTTTCATAGAGTTGACTAAGAGAGTCATATCTGTCCACTGATGAAGGATGACAGGGAAGAGTTTCCAAATGATGGTGCATCTACAAGCTCACAACTTTTGTGAATGGGGAGGGCCCCCTTAGACTTAGGAATGTAAGATTAATGATGAATAATGGGTATATTAACAAAAAGACTGAGCAAATATATCAGATTTCAAGCTTGAAGGAGCCTCAGAAACCATCTTACTCTAATCTCTTAGTTTTACAGATAAACAGGCTTAGTCTAATTGACCTGCCCATGATCTCAGCTAATGTCAGAGAAGGGATTTGAATCTAGGTCTTAAGAGCTTCTGGTCTAGCACTATCCACTATGCCATATACAATATGTATTCTATTCTAATACAAATCATGGAAATCTAATACAAAATCACGGAAAAGATAAAATAGACTTGAAACCAAAGAATATAGTATACAAGAAATTAGCTGGCACAGTACATGGCAGGGAATCTTTCTACTTTAACAGTCCTGCTAAACTTTTCAGTTGAGAGTTGCTTGTGGAACAAGTTGCCCTTGTTATTGAGGTTGGCCAGTTTTAGGGAAGATGAAAGAAGATCTCCTTAATAGATAAAAGTATTTTTACACTTGTCTAGATTTTTCAGGTGTAGGATGGAGGATGATATCCCCAAAGTGAGATATTTTTGAATTGCTCATCAAAGGAGGGGAAAATTAGGGAGAGAACACCTGTCATTCTACTCTTTAACCTTGAATATGTGTTCTTCCAGAAAAGTATACACCTATACACTAAGCTGTGTATTTTATTTTGTTGAGATAGCTTAAGTGGCATACTTGGTAGAATGCTGGACTTGGAGTCAAGAAGACCTGAATTCAAATTTCTGAATCAGAGATTACATGTCTGGCCCTGGGAAAGCCACTGAACCTATGAAGTTTCAATTTCTTCATAAAATGGGAGTAACACCTACCACACAGTTGTTGAATCAAATGCTATAACACATAAAAGAGGACCAGGAAATATGTTGGAGGAAGCAGTACAGTTTCTCCTGTAACTCCCAGCAAAGATTTAGGTAGAGTTCACTAGTAATGATTAGGAAACCCAAGGAGAAGCCACAATGGGTAATTTTCCAGCCCAAGATCTCAAACTTAGTTCCCAGGCAAGTAACCAGGGCATTAGCTTTTAACAAACATGGGCCTGCAACTCAATAATTGGGAGAAATGTAAATCAAAACGACTCTGAAATTCCACCTCACATTCATCAGATTGCAAAGGTTAAAAAAAATGACAAATGCTGGAGGGACTGGGAGAAAACAGGTATATTAATCACTGTTGGTGGAACTATGAACCAGTCCAGCCATTCTATAAAGGAATTTGGAACTATACCCTCAACATTTCTATATTGTGCGTATCCTAGCAATGCCATTAATGGGACTAGTAACGGACAGAAAAAAAAAGAAAAGGGCCCATACATACAAAAATATTTCTAGCAATTTTTTGTGGTGACAAAAAATTGGAATGTGTGGGGGTGCCCATCAATTGGGAAATGGCTGAACAAGTTATGGTTTACAGATATGATGGAATACTATTGTGCTATAAAAAATGATGAAAGGCGTGGTTTCAGAGAAACCTGGAAAGACTTGTATGAACTGATGCCAAGTGAAGTAAACAGAACCGGAAGAGCAACTTATGTAACAATGTTGAAAAGACAACTTTGAAAGACTTAGAAATTCTGATCAACATAATGACCAACCATAATTCTTAAGGACTTGTGATGAAACTATCTACCTCCTGACAAAGAGGTAACGGACTCAGAGTGCAGAAAGAGACACTTTTTTTTTTCTGGACATGGCCAATGTAGGTATTTGTTTTGCTTGACTTTACATCTTCCTCATGGGGATTTTATTTTTCTTAAGTTTGGGGGAAGGTAAGAGAGAATGTGGACCTAAAAGTACAATAAAATTGAATTTTTCAAAAGGAAATGATGGGGAAAATCTGCCCAGATACATTAAAAATAAGAAGGAAATGTGAAAATTCAATCTGCCAGTCACTTCTGAAAGAAATCCTAAAATGAATGATGTCCAAGAAAACAATACTGCAGGAAGAAAGAGTTCAGGTACTAAGGAGCCACAGTCACTATGATTGGAAGTTATCAATAGAGATAGAGAGGTTGGAATATAATATTTCAAAAGATAAATAATAAAAGATTGCAAAAAAATTTTCCAGGACACTGAGTATAATCCTACAGGAGAAAAAAGACCATTAATAAGAACATTCAAGCATTCCTAATAGAAGAGCAAGAATAGAATAGAAAATAATTGAATAGAAAATTTGAAATATAAACATGAGTTAAGAGAAACAAAGTAAACAAGAGCAAGAAATCTGAAGATTATACAAAGATGAAGTATTTATAGTCTAATAGGAGAGAGATTATTATATGTCATCTTAGAACCCTATCATCAGTGGTCATACAGGTCATAAAACAGAAGATGGGAGGAATTTTTGTTCTGGAAGGGAAAAGAAGGGAAAGGAGTATACTAAGGGAAGAAAGTAAAAAAGGTAGAAGAACTTTTTCATTTTACAAATAGAAGACAATACAAACAGGGATCCTGTACCACTTGAACTTTGCTTTCATTTGCACTAGTCTAAACACAGTAGACACTATCTGTGTGACCCTGGGCTAGTCATTTAACCCTAATTTGTCTCTGTTTCTTCATCTGTAAAATGAGCTGGAGAAGGAACTGGCAAACTACTCCATGTCTTTGCCAAGAAAACCCCAAATGAGGTCACAAAGTAGGACACAATTGAAAAATAAGTGAACAAAGGGTAGAACACACACGCACACATGCACATGCACACGTACACATTTTGATTTGAAATATTTGACTCAACAGGGAAGTATGAGGGTAGAAGGGATATGAGAGAGAAGGTAAATTCAGGAAGGGAGATTTCAATAAATCGACCATGTATAAGGACATAACCTTACAAACATGCAGTAATATTAATTTCCTTTAGTGATAACAATACAAGAAAAATTATTCACTAAAGGATTTAAATTGATTGGAGATTAACAATCTGAAGGAACAGGTTGGTCAGAGAACAAATCATAGAAACTTATCAAAGATAATAAGACGTCCCAAAATTTGTGGGATGTAGCCAAGGCAGTTCTTAGGGGGAAGAGGGCAATTTTATCACTAAACGCATTCATCAAAGGAGGAATGTGGGAATAAGGAATTGCATAATGAGAATAGGTAGTGGGGTTTGAATGTTGACCTAGTGATTCTGAAACTCGCTTATGACCAGATGTGAGTTTGTTAATTATTAAGTGAAAAACTTAATGAGATTATCAAAGTCAATAGTAGTATGACATCCTTGCTCCATTCAGTTCAGGGAACAAAATTTTGAAGCAGGAGTGGAAATACTCTCATTCCCTAAGGCAGGAGACCAGGCTGGAAACTGTCCTCACCTCAGGGGTGGGAGACTAGTACGATGGAATGGCACTTCTCATAGGATGCTGGAGGTCAGGCAGGAGATCAGGCAGGAGCTGCTAAATTTATATTCCTAAAGTACAGGTTTGAATATGGCACTTCCCTGTCCTGACCCTCACCCCTGCCCTTCCCTACTCCCCTCGCTCACCACCCACTTGGCGTGCCTCCAAACTTCGGTGGCTCATAATTACATCTAGATTAAAATACAAACTCCTCGAGGCTTGACATTTAAAACCCTTCAGAATCAGGCTTCCACCTACTTCTTGAGAGATTTCATATTTATTCAATCTGTATTCCAGTTAAACTAGCCAACTGGCTGTTCCCAAACTCAGAATTCCACCTCCTATATGCATTTCCATGAGTATTCCCCCATGCCTTGAATTCACTCCATCCTAATCTCTAGCATTTAGAAGTCTTGCCTTCAAGGCTCACTTCAGTTGCCTCTTTGTACCTAATCTTTCCAGATCTTCCCAATCGTTAGTACCCCTTTGCTCTTCAAATTATCTTGTCTCTACTTCTCTGTGTTACTTATGTTGTATGTTTACAGGTGAATATAAGCTCCTCGAGGGTGGGGACCGTATAATTTTTGTCTTCAATTTTGTTCTTTCCACTTACATTGTAGCCATTGCGTATAGTGTTTTCCTGTCTCAGCTTGCTTTATTTGCATTAGTTCGTGTAAGTCTTTTTATGCTCCATATTCATCACATTCGTCATTTCTTACAGCTTGGTAATATTCCATTATATTCATGTACCATAGTGTGTTTAGCCATTCTCCATTTGGTGGGCATCTACTGTTTCTAATTTTTCACTACCACCAAAAGTGCCACTATCAATATGCCATATATGGAGTTTTTCTTTTTGGCAGTCATCTCTTTGAGGAAAGAACCTAAGAGTGAAATCTCTGGGCCAAAGGGCATGGACATTTTAGCCACTTTATTTGCATAATTCTAAATTGTTTTACAGAATGGTTGTGCTCATGTATAGCTCCACTAACAAGTTATTAGTATGCCTGTCTTTCCACAATTTCCTCAACATTGTCTATGCCCATCTTTTGTCATCTTTGCTAATTTGCTGGTGTGAGTTAAAACCTCAGAGTTGCTTTGATTTTCATTGTTCCTACTATTAGTGATTTGGCACATTCTTTCCTGTGGTAGTTAAAAGCTTGAACTTTTTCATTTGAGAGTTGTTTGCTCATATCCTTTGAACAAGTCACCTTTTTGCCTTTGCTTGAAGACCTTCAGTGGAAGGTCATTCCACTTTGAAATAGTTGTAATTGTTGAGAAATATGTTGTTACATCAAACCAAAATGTCTTTTTTATAATTTCCACACATTGTTCCTAAGTCTTTCTGCCCCACGAACTGAAGAGAACAAATGTAAATCCTGCTTCTACATGACAGCCCTTCAAATACTTGAAGGTGGCTGTCATATGCCCTTTGAATTGTCTGTTTTTAAGGCTCAGCATTCTTAGTTCTTTTAACCCAACTTCACGTGACATGAACTCAGGGTCTTTATATTGACATGAGAAAAGTATGTTTCTATGGGATGTCAGCTTCTGAATATGAATCATTTCCCATGGGTATTATACAGCAAACACTTGTCATGGATTCACAGCTAGTCAGTCCTTAGGCTTGGAGACTAGTAGGATGCTGTGTTTCAGACTTTCTAATCTGATAGTCTGTTGTTGACCTTGGGAATGATAGTCTGTCATTGACCTTAGGGATCCAGGATAGTGTGGTTTTGGTCTCTTGGTTGTCCTTGCACAAGATATGGGCTAAAGGAAGGCAAAACATAAGGGTTAGAGATGACTGCCTATTTATATTTGAAATAGAGGTTCATCCTAAAATGAATGTGAAGAAAGGCAAAAAGAACACTGACCTTTTTCTGCCACCACACCATCAATGCCTTTATGTATTTGATAAAAATTTTAGACAGCCTAGGGCTAGACACAGATGGCTAGGCTAGGGCATTCCACTGGAGACTCCCCTACCAATTTGCAACAAAGCATTAAGTGACAACTCTTTGTGTCCAGTCATTTGACCAGTTCTGAATTAACCTAACTGTACTATCATAAATAGATAATAGGCACTTAATGTTTATTGATTGATTGATCTAATCAGGAATGTTTTGATAACTAGCTCTTTGAGAACCCACATGTACAAAAATACTTATAGCAGCTCTTTTTGTGGTGGACAAGAATTGGAAATTGAGGGGATGCCCTTCTATTGGGGAATGGCTGAACAAGTTGTGGTATATGAATGTAATGGAATACTGTTGTGCTATAAGAAATGATAAGCAGGCTGATTTCAGAAAAGCCTGGACAGACTTACATGAACGGGTGCTGAGTGAAATGAGCAGAACCAGAAGAACACTGTACACAGTAACAGCAATATTGTGTGATGCAACTTTGATAGACTTAGCTCTTCTCAGCAATGCAATGGTCTAAGACCAGGGCTGTCCAACCTTAGGTTTTTATTAGAACAATAGACAATATGTTTTGATTTGCCTTTTTAGTGAGAGCTTTGCAGTAGCTGGGCTTCATTTACTAAAGCATTTATGTACATTTCTGTGCCTAGGCAGGCCGCATAAATCTGCAGGCTGGCATGCGGCCCAGGGGCCACATTTTGGGTAGCCCTGGTCTAAGACAATTCCAAAAGACTCATGATAGAAAATGCTATCCACATCCAGAGGAACTATGGAGTCTGAATGAAGATCGAGGTATAACTATTTTTCTCTTTTTTTTCCTTTATAGTGATTTTTCCCTTTTGTTCTGATTCTTCTTTCACAATATGACTGATGTGGAAATATGTTTAATATGATTGTACATGTATAGCTTATATCAGATTGCATGGTGTCTTGGGGAGGGGCGAGGAAAAGGAGGGGAAAAAATTTGGAACTCAAAATCTTATAAAAGTGAATGTTGAAAACTAAAAATTAATTAACTAATTTTTTAAAAAAGAAATTAGTTCTTTGAAAAAATGGACATACATACATTTTAAAGTTTATTCTGCATTATTGACATTTTTATTGTTGTTTTAAGTCTAGAAATCAACAGAACAAAATAAATCAAGCCCTGATATGTAGTGTTTGCAAATTTACAAGGTATAAATGCTCACACTGAAAATCTAACAATTGGCTTTTATGAGCTGGTTCAAGCTAGTTCCAGTATATCCCCTGGATCTAGTCTTCTCCTCTACATCTTATCTGTAAGCATGAAAGACTTTAAATGCTTTGCTCAAATCTAGGTAAACTATATCTACACCATCAATGATTTGCCAGTCTAGTAATTAAAAAAAAGAAATATGGTTATTCCGGCATGACTGACCTATCTTGGAAGTTGCTTTACTGGCTTATTGTGATCATTCCATCCTTTTCTAGATATTCACTAATCATCTCTTTAATGCTAGAATTGTTCTAGAATTTCCTCAGGATTTGAAGTCAAGCTCACTGGCTTATAGCTTGTAGATCGCATTCGTTTCTCTTTTCAATCTTTTTGGGATGATTTTTATCTTTCTCCAATCCAATCTCCAACCTTTCAGACCATTGATGGTTGCTCAGTTCTTTTGGTACCTAAGAAA
Source organism: Trichosurus vulpecula (assembly GCF_011100635.1). Lineage (NCBI taxonomy): Eukaryota > Metazoa > Chordata > Mammalia > Diprotodontia > Phalangeridae > Trichosurus > Trichosurus vulpecula. Next base: position 182,038,897 of record NC_050577.1, on the reverse strand, counting down.
ATAGTTCATCCAGGCAATTGATTTGGACTCATACAAAGCAAGGAGGTGTTTGCCTATTACTTAGTGCAGTGGGAGAAATTAGAAGACTATATCCACCTCCATCTGCTCTGGCTAGAGCATGCCCATTGGAGCATATGTATAAGGTATGCATGTCATAGTGGCCAGAATATATGGAGCTTTAGTGAGTTGCATGGATCTGTGGAAAAAATAAAATGCCTGTTTATGTGTTAAGCTGAGTTCCCCTGACCACTCAAGAGTGATATTTGCGCTGGGTTAGCCCTGTAGGACTTTTATTTTATGACACAGCATTTCCTTGTTAGTCCCCTGGTCCCCTATAATGGTAGTGGGTGTGAGCTATGTCAAAGGTTTGGCCACTGGGGCCAGCAAGAGAGACCCACTTAATAGACTAAAAGAAATGACATCCCTCTTGAATTTCCTCTTTTCTCATCCTCTGACCAGTTTGGGGACCCTCCTGTCCTCTCCTTTGGATTTCCTATCGTGGGATGGAGTAGGAAAGAGAGGAAGGGGATACCCTGGCAGCCATGAAGCCTACTTGTTCATGGCAGTGAGAGCAGGTACTGTGTAGGTGAGGTAGGTTGGATCTGGAGGCCCTAGTGACATTTTATTATTTGTGTTACCCTGAGCTTGGGTGATTGATTAGTGATCATGAGACATCTATTTTTCAGGAATTTCTGATTCCACAATCAGTTCCAATTGCCCTTTGGGAAGTGTTCCCCACAGTTACAGCTTCTCAGAGGAGATGACCACCAAGAGAATAAGGCATGGTGTGCTGGCCAGAAGATATGGACCATTAATGAGTTGTACAGATGGCAGGTCCAAAGTGAATATGAAAAACCTATTCCTGCTTGGTATTTGTATTTGTATCATGCTTTAATTATCTGTCAGTGGATGCTTATGAGTCTTTTATGTCTCTAAGCATATCTATTGTTGTGGAGGAATTAAATAGCATTTTTAACATCTAAACTACTTTACATTGAGTGTCTTTCTAGAAAGAACTTTTAAAATCCCTTTTGGGGAGACTTTAGACATAAATCAAATCTAAGCTTTGTTTAAGAGATTATCCCCAGAGTTCTATTCTGGGGTAAGAGTATAATGAGGCAGTCAACAAGAAAAATCCCTATCTCTTTAGAGGCCAGGCTCCCTCAGGACAGAAGCCAGTCTGTGTGAGCCCAAAATTGGGCTTTTTAGTGAGAGAGGGCACTTCTCAGTCCTTCTGGGCCAGCAGATCATTATACTTATCTTGGATAGCCATTAATGCCAGTTAATATTATTAGTTGACTAATTGGTATCAAACTTAATATCAATGAATTCTTTATTATCTAGTTTTGTTGTATCTTTTCTGATCTCCTTGGAAGAGAAAAAAGATGGAAAACAAGAATTTAGCAACACTATTTTCTATTTGTTGTCAGGTCTTATCTCCTGTTGCGTCATCCACAACACAGTGCTGTCTGACCGTTTATCTCTGTGAATCTCATTCCTGTGGGCTCTAGGAAAGGATGTGGAGAGTGTGTTGAGTAAATTGCAATGATGTACATTCTCCAAGCAAAATCAGTTTATTAACAGTGACACATATAACTGGTAAGAAAGTGGGTAAGACTGACCACCTCAGTAAGGTCAGTGACTCTTATAAAAAGGGAGGGACCCTTTTATTGACACACAGGAGAGGGTGTGGGTAGTTGGGGAACATTACCATTGGTTACCGTTGGAGAAAGTAGTTTGGCATTCAGGTGTGGCTGATCACACCCCTCTCTGACAATTAAGGAATGTTAATTATTTTATTCCACTCATCAGCCTCTAGTGAGCTTGGCTAGGAGACCAGAACCACATAGTTTGATCTCTACCAAGGGGAGTTCAAAGCTCCCCTAATCGCACAAGGAGAGACAAGGGCAGAAGAATTATCTTTTGGGGGGAATGGCAACAGGTTAAGCTATCTGGGGTTTACAGACAACAAGCAGATGCTCCAGGTTAAGCTGGTTGAGGCTTATAGACAGCAAGCAGATATTCCAGGTGCTAGCTGCATGAGTGATAACAGTATTTCCTTTCAATCATGCCTTTAAACTCATTCCAACTACCTCAGACCACATTTTTGAATGAAATGAGTTCGAGGAAATACTAACAATTATAAAAATCAGTTACATTGTAAAATCAATACAGTAGCTATCAAAGATAATATTAATTTTTATCTCTTCACAAGAGATTGGCAAAGTGACAACTGATGATATGGTAAATGGAAAAAGATGGCTTCTCTTCTTTTGGGGATCTCAATGATCTCTCTTGTGAGCGAGACAGGATCAAACAATATGTCCTGTCTTTTCTCCTCTTTGTCATGTGAGGTGATGGTGACGGTCTGAGACAGTGGCAGAGGCAGTAGGAACATCTATCATAAATGGCAGACTTTGGGGCAGTTGGGTTGAGGGGGTGGGTTTTAGAAGACAATTGGAGTTGTAATCAGCATCACCTAGTATCAACTGAAGTCTTATAACCACCAAGTCTCCTTTTGGCTTACAGACTGCTAAGTTGAGGAAATGCCTGCATTTCCCACTTTTTCCTTTAATCTACAAGCCTTAGACGTGAATGGAAAATAGAGAGTATAGTGAACACCTTTCCTCCCATGAACCCATAGGTGTGTGTGCCAGAAGCTTTCTTATCCATACTAGAGATCTATGAGGATTTGGGAATGTGCAGGCATGCAAATGAAATTACATATTTCATTTGCATTTAATTCCATGTTACTAAAAACCATGCAGTCACAGCATACTAAATTTTCAAATGTATAAGAGAAGTGGGAAGTGACTTGAGAGAGTGGAATACCCCTTGAAACAGGGGTCCTTAGCCTTGGGTCCAGGGACTTCCAAGGGCTCAGGGATTGATTTTAGGGAGTCCATGAGTTTGGATGTGAACAGTTATATCATTATTTTAATATGTAATCCTATGTGTTTTATTTTATGCATTTAAAAATATTCTGAAAAGGGGTCCATAGGTTTCACCAGACTGCCCAGTGGTCCATGACAAAAAATGTTAGATGTTACCTAAAGCGCAAGAGCTCTAAGGAATATATAGAAGATGGATTTCATTTTAAAACATTTGATTAACAATTCATTTTATCTCCTAGTCTAAATTGGAACCTGGCCAGCAAGGGGTTAAAATTTAAAATGCCACTTCAGAGCCAAAGGGAGACACTACTGCTGCCATGTTGGAACAGGGTAGCCACAGCGATTTGCTTAGGCTCCTAACCCTGCTAGAGAGTGACTAGCTAGGACATAGGCCCCGCACACTTAGAGGCTCAAGCATTTGAGCACCACCTGGTCGCTAGCTTAGATATTGCACTTGGAGCTAATTTAAACTCCCTTGCCTGGATAATTAACACAGTGACAGCTGGTTCCCTGTATGGATAAGGAAGGCAATGCTGAGCCAAAGTGTCACATTTGCACTACCTACCTTATGGGGCTGTTGTGAAAAAAGTGTTTTGTAAACCTTAAAGCACTTTCTAAATGCATGTTATTATTATGTTAGAATCAGAAGTCACATGAGGGATAGGCAATGAAGTGAACCTATTGAAAATGAACTAAAAAAAGATTCAGAGTCACCCACTCTTAGGCTAAGAGAAGGAAGTAGAAGGACCACTGGACTGCAATTATGGGACCTGGGTTCAATGCCAGTTTCAACTCCTAGCAACCTTCAGTAAGTCACTTTGCTTCTCGGGTCCTCAGTTTCTTTATCTTTAAAAGGAGGGGGGTAGATCAGATATGGACCCTTCCATATCTAATATTCTGTAATTCCATTAGAAGTTGCTTCCTTCTAGGTATCTTCACCTCTCCTTCATAGAGATAAAATAATGGATACATTTATATTTATTAGGAAGGAATAAAAATCACTGCTAAACTTCGTAGAGAAATATGTGCTATGAATTCATAGAATCGTTTAGTTTTGTAGTTTAATAAATTTAAGGCCAAATATATCACCACTCTATCTAGACAAACCATGTTATACTCCAGCCAAACTGGACTACTTACTGCCCCCTATATGTGATGTAGTGAAAATAACCCTGGACTTGGGCCTCAAAACTAAGATGACCTGGGCTCAAATTCCAGTTCTACCACTTAACCTCCACAACTTTCAGTTTTTCTATTTGTAAAGTGGAGTGGCAAGAGGAGGTCGTGCAGAGAATAGATTGCCAGGCCTGAAGTCAGGAATACTTATCTTCCTGAATTCAACTCTGGTCTCAGATACTTACTAGCTGTCCGACCCTGGGTAAGATATTAACCCTGTTTGCCTCAGTTTTCTCATCTGTAAAAGAAAACCTCAAATGGGATCATGAAGAGTTGGACATGGCTAAACTTTTATCTCTTAACTTCCCATGATTCTCTGTCTCCCACCCTTTCTCATACCTGGAACACCCTCTCAGCCAGCTACTGGCTCTTGGTTACCTCAGCTGTCCTAGATTGCAAATGTTTTCCATGTGCTGTAGTTTGCCTGATGAAATTTTGCCATCCTTTAAAATTAAGCTTAAATCCTTCCTTCAAAAACTTTTTCCTGGTCCCTCCATTCATAAGAGACATCAAATAATCAAGTTAAGAAGCATTTATTAATCATTTACTATGTGCCAGGCACTGTGCTAAATCAGTTCCTGTTCTCAAGGAACTCACAATCTGATGAGGGAGACAATATGCAAACAACCACGTGTACGCAAGATATATACAGAATATGTTGGAGATAATCTTCGAAGGAAAGCGCTAAGATTAAGAATAACAGGGAAAGGCAGTTTTGCAGGAGGTGGCATTTTAGCTGAGACTTGAAGGAAGTCAGGAGGCAGAGATGAGGAGGGAAAGTGTTCCACGTATGGGGGACAGCCGGTGAAAATTCGCAGAGTTGGGAGATGGAGTGTTTTGTGCTGGAAACAGCACAGAGGTCTGTGTCTTCTTGTGAGAGACAGAACAATTTCATGGGAGGCCATTTCCACTTGACATATAAAATGCCGATGATGAGTGTAAGATAGAGGGAAGACCTTAACTCTACAGATATCTTCACCGACCAGTGAGTGCTCCTGAAAGGGGAACTAGAAAGCTTCCAACTATAGCAGAGAACTAGATACTCTGATACCCTCCCCCTCTAGAGAGAGGTCAGGGCAGTGCTTCCTTCTCTAATTTGGAGTTTTAGAAGAGGAATATTATCCCCAAAGGTCAGTTAAGGAAACTCACCAAGGCAGGTCCAATAACCACCACACTTATTAGTCATAGGTTTTCCAAGCTAGTAAGAGCTTAAAACTTGTTGATTGACACCAATTACATTGTTTTTGAAACATTTTAATATTTTTTCCCAATTACATGTAAAATTTTTTCTAACTTTTAAAAAAAAAATCTGAGTTCCAAATTCTCTCCCCTCTTCTCTTCCTCTTGTTCTCTCCCCTCCTTGAGAAGGCAAGCGATTTTGATATAGCTTATACTTGTGTAGCCATGCAAAACATTTCCATATTAGCCACGTTGCAAAAGAAAACATAGACCAAAAAACAATAATAATAAAGTTTTTTTTTTTTAAGAGAGCTCCTATCTGCACTCATATGCTATCAGTTCTTTCTCTGGAGGTGGATAGCGTTTTTTAGCATAAGTCCTTTAGAATTGTTTTGGATAATTGTATTGCTGAGAATAGCTAAGTCATTCACAATTGATCATCATAGAAAAAGCAGATACATTATTAATAGCAGCAGCAGCCACAGTCATCTCTCTGAGTCTTTGTAGACAAACTCAGAGGGGCACCGGCTAATGGATATATAATGGGGAGGGAGTTGGTTCATGACCTCATCAGCTTGCTAAGATGGTATCTACATGCTAAGGACAATAGGGAGGAGCAGCTTCCAAGAGATTTATGGTGATGCTTGAAGGAAGTCCTTGGAGGGACTGGAGCATGGGTGGACATTCTGTAACTGGCTCTGGTTTGCCTGTGACATGGTTGGGAAGAGCCTTGTCCCTTTGACTGCTTAGCCACAAAAGGGCCTAAGGAAGTTCCAAATGTTTCTTTGCCTTATTTGCTTCCAGGAAATCTTGGTGATTCCTTCAATTATGGAATCTGTTCAAAGGGGTGGTCTCTGACCTTAGGTGTTTTAAAAGATAAGAAAAAGCAGCTCCATCTCCTTGGCAATTCCGATTCATGGTTACACTTCAATGAGCCAGCAAGTGTGCATTGGAATATATTTTCCCGAGTCTGCGAGTTTCCATTTCCTTTGCCCTTGGAGAGCCTTCTACCCAGATTTTTTATGGGTTGGTACAGAAATGGATGACAAATAGGCCACTGCAAGATCTTCCATGCTTCTGTTGCTGTGAGACAAGGAGCAAAGCACAGAGTGCTACAAGCCGAGAAAGTGAAGCCCGAACTAAAATCTTTTGGGGAATCCATTTGTGAAAGCAGTAAAGTGTACTGGAAGCAGTGGAGAGAGGCGAAGCCCAACCTCTCAGTGTGGACTGATTGGATCAGAGCAAAACAAACAGCTACTCTTGGGGCAAGCAAGCAGAATTCTAATCCACAATAACTTTTCTCCCTCACTTGTCACAGTGCTTGCTCAAGAAACTCTCTCTACTTTTGTTTTTAGTAAAAAAAAAAAGTGTTATTGATACTTTTTTCACATTTCTATCACTTTACTATGAGTCCTTTGTAACAAAGAGGTAACAATTCAGCAAATAAAATCAAAATATTATCCATGCCTGATAACAAATGCTTCCTTGCATAGCTTTGGTCCACCATAGCTTTGGTCATGGTCTGCATGATCCCAGACAGTGTGCCATTGGTCACAGCATCAATCAAAGTTTTATAAAGTATTACAATATTATTTTCCTTTACATTATTGTGGTCTTTGAGTAAATGTTTTTCTGGTTCTCCTTCCTTCTCTCTACATTGTTTTATGAAAGTCTTCCCAAGTTATTCCAAATTCATTTCACTTGTTATGCTCTATGGCACGTTTTGTCTGGCCATTTCTCCATCAGTAAGTACTCACTTTGTTTTCTCTTGTCTCATTATTGCAAAAAGGTGTAGCCATGAGTATTTTTGGGTGACAACTTTCCTTTCGTCCTTGACTTTAGGGTACCGTGTACATAGCTTGTTTCTTCAAGCAACAAATCCCAATTATTATTTGTAAAGGATACTGCTTGAATGTGTGTCCTATTGACCTTCCTTTTGTTCTCTTCTGTGAATTTTTAAAAATGTTTCAATGACCCTCTTTTTTAAAGAATTGAAAACACTTTGGGTTTGCTCTCACAGAGCCAGGCAGGCTACATCTTCTCCTTAGGGTGCTTGAGATACTCTGAGGGGTTTGGGAGTGTCTCTTCTTTACTGTTGCTGTCTTGAGGCCCCTCTCACAGATGGATGCATTCCCCGCACTGTTAGCCCCCAGTGAATAGTGTCCCAGGTCCATTCAATCACTTAATGTCAACTAGCTTTTACAAAAGTATATTTGCTTCTATCATATAGCTAGAACAAAAGTACAAAAATTTCCTCTCAACACTTGTGTGGGAACGCTCTCCTATAGTGCTACCTTTTTATCTGGTGATAGTGGGCTCACTCTTAGCATAACTTCTACAAAATAGTGGTCCCACCAAGTTCATGTGCAGATGCAGCATGACTGCTAGATGAATCCTCTTCTTAGCTGCCTTGGGTGTGGGTCCTAAAGGTCATTCCCAAAGGTCCCTACTTGCTCCTCTGGACACTGATGCTGTAAAACCTTAGACTCAGGTGACTCACCCTCCTTGTTTTTCAAAACTCACCAGGCTGTAGTCTCAACCTCTTCACTTACAATGAAAGAATATACAAAAAGGTAATCAAATAACTCAGGCCTGCATTTACAGGCCACATGTTGACCATGGTGGAAGAGAGTACAAGGCCTCTCCCCTCATAGCATTTGTCTCCCCTTGGAAGTTATCAGTGAAGGACTAAAAGATACTCATTAAGTAAGCCAAAGTGAAAATGTCTTTCTCTGGCCATTAATGGCTTTTTGATGTCACCCCTAGTTCCAGGGACCCAAACAAAAGATGCTTTCTTAACATGTAGTTAGCAGATCAATTCTGCAACATGACAGCTCTCCTGGAAGCAAGTTCTCCAGCTTCTTCAAATGGAGGTGACAGTGTTAGAGGTGGTCTGTGCAGGTGTGCAGGTGCTGGTACCTGGTACACTTCTTTCTAATTTTAGTAACTCTATTGTTTCCTCATTCAATTCCCACTCTTACTTTAGCTTGCCACTGAAAGAAGGTAACAGATATACATAGTCAAGCAAAACAAATCTTAGCAGTGACTATGGCGAAAAATATATGTCTCATTCTGAACCTTGAGTCCATCTCTGTCAGGAGGTGGGCAGCATGCTTCATCTTTTGTCTTCTGGAATAGCAGTTGTCAGTCATTCTGTTAATCATAATTCTTAAGTCTTTCAAATTTGTCTTAAAATTTTTTTTTTGTATAAAGTGTTCTTCTAATTTGATTCACTTCACTACGTATCAGTTCATATAAGTCTTCCAAGGTTTGTCTGAAACCATCTCTTATGACACATAGAGTTTCATTACATTCCCATACCATAATTTGTTCATTCATTCCCCACTTTGGTGGCCGCCCCCCTTTAGTTTAAAATTCTTTGCAACCACAAAAGAGCTGCTATAAATATGTACATATATGAGTCTTTTTTCTAATTTCTTTGGTATTTGGGGGGTATTAGATCAAAGGATTTGCACAGCTTAGTGACTTTTGGGGTATAATTTCAAAGTGCTTTCCAGAATGGGTAGAATAATTCCACCAACACTAACAATGTATCAGTTTATATTTTTCTTGAGTCTCTATAAGAATTCATTTTTTCCAAGCTGATGACTGTGAAACAGAACCTCAGAGTTGTTTTAATGGGCATTTCTTTTATGATTAGTGATTTGGGACATTTTTTCCTACAGTTGGTCATTCGCTTTTCTTCTTTTCAGAAGTATTTATTCATATTCATTGACCATTTATGTACTGGTGAATGGCTCTTGATCTTACTATATGTACATGAGTTCATTATATTGTTAGAATAACTTGTTGCAAAGATTTTTAAAAATAATATTTTATTTTTTCTCAATTGCATGTGAAAACAATTTTTAACAATTTTTAAAAATTTTGAGTTCCAAATTCTCTCCCTCTTCCCCATCCTCTCCCTGTGATGGCAAACAATTTTATATAAGTTATACATGTGTAATCGTACAAAATATATTTCTACATTAGTCATGTTGTAAAAGAAAACACAGACCAAACCTTGCCCCCCACACACACACAAAATAAAGTGAAAAATAGTATGTTTTGTTCTGCATTCAGACTCCATAAGTTCTTTCTCTGGAGGTGCATATCATTTTTCATAATGAATCCTTTGGAATTTTCCTGGATCATTGTATCACTGAGGATAGCTTAGCCATTTACCATTGATTATTGTAATGATATTGCTGTTGCTGCGTATAATGTTCTTCTGGTTCTGCTCATTTCACTTGTTTCCTTTCATATATGCCTTCTCAGGTTTTTCTGAGAGCATCCTGCTCATCGTTTCTTATAGCACAATAGTATTCCATCACAATCATATACCACAACTTGTTCAATCATTCCCCAATTGATGAATATCCTTTCAATTTCCAATTTGCTGCAAAAAAAACTTCTAGCTAATTGTTTCCCTTCTAACTTTAACTGCATTGATTTTGTTTTTGCACTTTTCAAACTTTGTGTACTCAAAATTGTCTATTTTATCTTTTTTGACCCTCCTGATCCTTTGTTTGGGCATTAATTCTTCCCCTATCCAGAGCAGTAATAGGTACTCCTTCCTTGTTGCTCTAATTTGTTTATGATGTCACCTTTTCACTTGAAGTCATGTGTCCTTTTGGAAGGGCATGTGGGGTGTTCACACCAGCACCTCTAGTGTGAGGACTTGCCAAGCTCTTTTCAGGGCTGCTCATCCACCTTTGGTGTCCATCTGTCACCCAACTTTCACCTTTGGCTCCAAGAAGCTTTAGCATGTGCAGCAGCCATATCCTGGTAAAACTGTCTTGGTAGATGGGTTAAATCAGGTTGAGGGTAGCCAACAGACCTCAAACCCGTCAGTGAGTTAGGGGGATGGCTACCCCAAGCCTGTGAAGACTTCCCCTAGCAGAATGGCTGGATGAGAACAATTTGTTCCAACAGCAATGAAGGCGACTGAAGCAGGCACCATGGAGCGCTTAGAGCTTGGTCAGACATCAGACATCCTGCGCCATTGTTGGTTATCTTGACCTTTGTCCTGCCGCTGGATTTTCATGACTCTGAAACTGATATTGAGGCTGACAACTTTGTGCAACCTTGCATCACTTGAAATCCAATTCATGTTTAAGTCAAGACATCACCATGATGTCATTGGTCCTCTTCGAAAATAAAGGATGAACAACATCCTTTTGGAACTTATCTTAGTAGATAGCATGGGGTTTTTTTATTTATATCTAATTTCATCCAGATCATTTTCCAATTTTTTTTAGCAGTTTTTGTCTTGGGATCTAAGTCTCTCCCCTCCACCACCTTTGGGAGTTTGTTTGAGATGTGTTGGACTGTTTCCCCTGAGATTGGATTTAGATTGTCTATTTTTCACTTGGCTAATCTGGGCATTTTATAGCTTTGTAAATATTCTTCCATTTTATTTAAATTGTCAGTTTTATTAACATATGACTGGGTAAAATAGCTTCTGATAATTTTCTTTCTTCTTCACTTGTTGAGCATTCTCTTTTTTTTCTTTTTCAATACTGGGGGCAAATGACAATGGAAAGTCAGTGAGAGCTTGGGTAAGAACATTAAGTAGTTAGGGATAGGTTGGGAAAGTCTTGGAAATTCACCAACATTTATTTTCTCTTCTGGAAGATTGGGACTGTTCCATAAGCTACTGCAGTATCCATTGGGTGAGTTTGGCCCTAACTCCTTCCTTTGGAAAAGGAATGCCTCCCTTCCTTTATTTTCTGGGTAACACAATGCTCTTTAACAGGAGCTGGAATAAAAAGCACAGTTAACTGTTATTCCACAACGTTGATGTCCTTTTGCCTTTTTGATACTATAGATGTTTATATTTAGTTCTCTGTAGCTATCAGTCTTTCCTCAGGTTTGACTTCCCCGTCTTGTCCATTCTCTACCCCTTCCATGTGCCAAAAACATATGGTAGAAGAAATCAAATAGTCAGTAATTTCACCCTTTCACCTATAATCCCCAGAGTCCCTCCTTTAATATTCTTGCCAGTTGCTCACCCAATCTTTGACTGAAGACCTCTAATAAGAGAGAACTCACTACTTACTAAGGCAGCCCACATCCATTGTTATTCTTCCTTCCATGCTCACATCCAATTGGTTACCGCATCTTGTACAAATTTGTTGTTGTTGTTATTGTTCAGTCATTTCGGTCTCTTTGACTTTTGGGGGTTTTCTGGAATAGTTTGTCATTTCCTTCTCCAGTTCACTTTATAGATGAGGAAACAGGGTTAAGTGACTTGCCCAGGGTCACACAGCTAGTAAGTGTCTTAGCCCAGATTTGAACTCAGATCTTCCTGATTCCAGGCCCAGCATACTATCTACTGTGCCACTTACCTGCCCCCTTGTACCAAATGAAAGAAAATGTACTACAACACCCTTCTTATCCATCCCTAAGTCTTTCTTCCTACCATCCACCCAACAGTGGAAGGTTTCATTACCATTCTCTGGCTTATTGCAATCTTTTCCTAAGAGGCATTCCCACTTCTATTCTCTTCCCACTTCAGTCATCCTTCACACCTTTGCCAAACCTATCTTCCTTAGATTCAAAACCCTTCAGTGGTTCTGTGTTGTCTACCAAGTAAAGTTCAAACTCATTTTTATTGTACTTGTCACCATTTAGTACCATCCTTCCTTTCTAGTTTTATCTCATACTACTCCCCTCTAATTACCCTACAACAGCACTATCTCCTTTCTAGACTGGAAGCCCCACGAGGACAGGAGCTGTATTATATCTAAACCTTGCATATCCCAGAGTAACTAGTGCAATGATTAGTGTGGAGAACATTATACATTAATTAGGTGTTATTTTGCATTACTTTTTTGTACATGCACTATCTCCTTTCTAGACTGTAAGCCCCGTGAGGACAGAAGTTGTGTTATATCCAAACCTTGCATATCCCAAAGTAACTAGTACATGATTACTGCACAGAACACACTCATTAAATATTTGGTGAATTGTTATAATCTGTTAGTTCTGTTCACACCAAGTTGCCAATCCCTCCCTTTGGGTAGGATGAGTTTGCCAAAGATGAAAAAGGATTAACAGGTCCAAGGACATAAATCCGGACCAGGGAATCTGTCAGTGTGAAGAAATGAGCCATGTTAATAAGACTGGGCAAGAGATTTGTGCTTTTATGTCTTCCTTTGTCTTATGTCTTTGAACTCCGCAAATTTAGAACTTGTACCAAATGAAATAAAATGTACTTCTGTATTAGTGTGACTGTACTCATTTCTCCTGACAAGTGTCTATGAGGAGGGTGTTAGGGTAGTTTGATTTATGGCTACTTCATTTTGCAAGTCATATGCTTGTGTTAGGATAGCACAAATAGAAGAGTATTTTAAGTGCCAAAAATATGGAATGTTAAACTTTATTTCTGAGTGATTTTATTTTTATTCTTGATTTAGAAGTATTAATATATTTTCTTGACAACTCCACATTCGGGAAGATATTTTGGCTGCTGTAAATACCTGTAGGCTGAAGAGAAATGTATTTATCGACTTAACTCAGTTTTAAGTAGATGGTTGAAATCAGAAATGTTAAGGTAATGCCTCCACTTTACTTAAACATAATTAATCACCTATGTTTTAAAGACATATGGTCTAAAGTAGCCATAGAAGACTCTGAACTGTGTATATTTTTTTCAAGCTTCCTTTGGACACTCTCTGTCCCTACACACAGAACTACCACCCACCCACCTACACATACATATACACATTTGTATAGGTGTGTAGTGTTTTGTTGTGTACCCTATGCAAATCAGCCTTTTGGTCGCAATCACCCACAAGAAACACAGTTATTTAGACCCCCTAGCTCATTTTGCTCTTGGTTGTAGGTACAGGTGTTCTCTGCATCTTTCGTTCTCTAGATGTTCTCAAGAGGCCAAGGCAACAATTATGTTTCCATTTTTTTAGTTTCTTTGCTGTATTCCTCTGTTTGGTGAAATTTATCTTACTGTTGCCAACCTTTGTTTCCTCTAAAATGCCCACTGAGATGGGGACCCCCTGGGTTAGGGGAACACTCAAGTTCTTGGGCTGCCAGCCAGACAAATAGCAGGTAGGGATATGCTATCAGGAATGCCATCACCATTCCTGATATTTCTGTGGCTCCTCAGGCAGACCACTTTCAATAGGCTATTGCTAGAGACTGAACCATCGTAGAGCAGAGTTACCAACATATTTCCTTGCTGAGATGTCCCACCACCAGACATGTATGTATAAATAGCTATTTTACCACTAAAAGGGAAGACTGGATCACATGATCTAATTGCTTCACTAATGCTGCTGGTGGAGTAACTCCAGCCACTGCAGTGATGGCCCCAAACATAATTGTTCTCTTTAGTGATGCTTCAACAAGCTTGGTCAGAAGAGGCAGGTTCAAATCCCACCTTTGACCCTAACTAGATGACTTTGACAATTCACTTAGTGTCTCTGAGCCCAGTTTCTTCATTTGCAAAATGGGTGAAATTGTTGTATCTGCTTCACCCTCATGAAGATTGAATGTGACTTCCAAACCTCTGATTTCATTGACTTGGGAAAATGCCAGAGTGGAAACTCCTCTAATAAATACGGATCAAATTGTAACTTAACATATTAGAGAGTTATGTGAGGGGCCCAAAAAGGTTAAGAGATTTACTCAGGATAACACAGCATGTTCCATGTCAGAATTAGGACTTGAACCCATTACTTCCCAACTAATTCTGCATTCTACTATGTCTCTGCCTCTTGTCAAATGAGGTATTATATGAAAAGGTATTATATGTAAAGTTATATGTAAATACAATATGTTTTCTATTGTATTTTAAGTGCCGTATCAAGTACTTCAGGGACATGTGAGTTTTGGTGTTGTGGGAAATCTCCACCAACGTGGATGTAGCCTTTTGGCAAATTGTTGTCTTAGGCTCTTGCCTGAGTCTCAGAGAGATTAAGTGACATGGTCACACAGCAGGTGTCAGAAATGGGATTTGAACCCAGACGTTCCTGATCTTATGTCCAATATTCTTTCCTCTATGCCAAGGGTGGGGAACCTGTGGCCTCGAGGCCACATGTGACCCTTTAGGGCCTCACAGAATGTGAAGTTTGGATTCAGTCAAAGGGCCGCATTTGAGGACCTAAGGGCCACATGTGGCCTCAAGGCCACAGGTTCCTCACCCTTGCCATGCTGCCTGTCAAAGACCATATGTCTATTTGTTAAAAGGTAGGGCAGTATTATAGAAATAAAGTGGGTAAACCTGCCTCAGGGTTGGGAGTGACTGAAAATTTTAAGAAGAAGACTTCTCAATGACAGTTGCAATAATTTTGTTAATGCTGTTTTAAAAATATACTGTTTGTAAGCATATTATCCCAACGATGCAGAGAAGATAGAACAGATGAAGAGACTGGGGGCCCTTGGGCCTGAGGTCCAACACTTGGGATATACTGGACACTAAAAAGGAGAGATAACTACACGAAAACCACAGGACTCCACATTCCTATGCAGAACCAAGAGAGATCAAGGGTAGATAGCCAGAGGCTGAACTGAGGCATGGATGTGCAAGTGGAGTGGGAATGTGACCAGGACCACAAAGGAATTCCCAACCGGAGCCTGGCCTGGGCATGAGCATGGGCAAGGCAGTGCAAATTGTAATACTAACCACAATGGAGTAAAAAGCCTCATCAGGACCAACGCTTGAGTGATGTTTGGGGAAGGGCTTTAGTGGGTATGCATGCCCAACCAGGTGGTTCAATATAACTTATAACCAAAGCCATGCAGGCTTAGTCAAATACTCAAATAAATCTAGGTAAATCCAATGGCGACATCGATAATTATAGCAGCTACCTGGTGAGACGTAGCATGGAAGGAAAAAAAATCCCACATTTTTCTCCCCCAAAGAAGAAAGGTATGTGAGCCACGGTGGAGAGCTAGTGTAACAAGAACAACAATTGTTAGCATTTCTGTAGCTCTCCAAGGTTCACAGAAAGCTTTACGTACATCAACTCATTTGAGCCTCACAACCCTGAGAAGTCAGTGCTATTATTAAACCCATTTTCAAATGAGGAAACTGAGGCACAGAAATATTAAGTGATTTGCCCAGAGTCACACAGATATTAAGTGTCTGCGGCAGGAAATCAGCCTTGGTACTCATCTCATTGGTAACTTCTGTCCCACTGATTAGAGGGCAGAACCAAGAGCTCCATTTAAGGAGAGGGCCCAGGTCATCTGTCTCCTCATTTCCCACATAACTGCACCCTTTGGGATTCCTATGGAGTTCTCCATCATACCCTCATATCAGGTACCCTCTGCCCCCCACCTCTCCTCTTCATCTTCCTTTTGTGTGATGTCTTCCCCTGTGAAACTATAAGTTCCTTGAGGGTAGAGACTATCTTTATTATTTGTATTCTTATTGCTTGGGCTTAGCACAATGCCTGGAACATAGTAGACACTTAATAAATGCGTATTGATTAACTGACTGAGGATTTTCTGTCTCCAAGTCCTTCATTCTATCTACTGTACCACCTAGCTGAATTATACCTATACATTAATGTGGAGGTGTGCGCACACACACACACACACACACACACACACACACACATCATATGGTTTAGATTTCAATGAAATAATCTTTCTGCATTTGAAAAATATATATCTTTTATGATTTTATTCTTTTATAATTTTGCTTCTTATATTACAATCAACATAAGAAAGATATTACCAGTACCATCATAGGATATTAGCCTCAACGAAAGAAAATAATTCAACTCAACAAGTGTTAAGCACCTACAGTGTACAATATGGGCAGTTGGGTGGTGCAGTGGATAGAGCACTGGACTTGGAATCAGGAAGACATCTTCCTGAGTTCAAATCTAGCCTCAGACACTTACTAGCTGTGTGACCTTGGGCAAGTCATTTAACCCCAATTGCCTTGCCTTCCCCCTCTGAAAATAAAAGAAGAAGAAAAAAGAGAACCTCAAATGGAGTCACAGAGTCAGACATGACAGAAATGTCTCAACAATAACAAAACAGTGTACAATGCTGTGCTAAGCTCTAGGGATAAAAGTTGAAAACAAAAGAGCCCCTGGCTTCAAGGAGCCCAATTCTACCTTGAGGATTCATTCAGCATGCATACAGAGAAGTCTAATAACAGATAATGTAAGGAGGGAAGAGCACCAACATCTTGGGAGATCAGTGAAGGCTTCTAATAGGAGGTCTCCCCATGAGGTAGTCTTGTAAAAAACTAAGGATTCTGGAAAGTGATGGGGAGGGAGTGCATTGTAGACTTGGGAAGTGACTTGGACAAATGCATGGAGGTGGGAGATGGTTAGGTCACAGGGAATAAAGTACTATAAGGCTGGAAAGGTAGGTTAGAGACAAGTTGAGAGAAGAGTTATACACCAGCCTGAAGAGTGTATTTTATTCAAGAAGCAATAAGGATTCACTTAAGCCTTTTTAGCAAGAGATTGCAACTGTGTTTTAAGATTATTTTGGTAGTTGTGTGGAGGATGGATTATAGAAGGGAAAGACTAGATTCAGTGAGGCCATTTAGAAGGCTCTAAAAACAATCCAGGTAAAAAGTGATGAGGAGCCAAACTACAATGGTGGTTATACAGGAGGAGGGAAGGGTACGGGTGTGAGAGATGTTATGGAGGTAGAAATGACAATTGATTGAAAGGCAAGTAATCGAATGGCAAGTAGGGGTATAGGGAGAAAAACAACAAGGAAAGCTCTACGGATACAAAGGATAAAGACTTCACAGAATTAGGGAAGTTTATAGTAGGTATTTATTTAGGTCAAGAGAAAGATGAGTTCTGTCTTGGACATGTTGAGTTGAGATGGCACTTGGACATCCAGATAGAGGTGTCTAGCTGGCAGTTGGTAATATGGGAAAGCATTCAGGAGAGCTTTTTAGAGATAGATATAGAGATTTGTAAGTCTTCTGCAAAGGGGTCATAATAATAGCTAGCATTTATGTAGCACTAAAAGGTTGGCAAAATACATATGTTATTTGATTCTTACATCAACCCTGTGAGATGGATACCATTGTCATCCCCATTTGACAAATGAGCAAACCGAGACTGAGAGAGGTTAATTCACACATGATAAGTGTCTGAGGCAGTATTAGAACTCAGGCTTCCTGATTCCAAGTCCAGAATCTATTCACAGAGCCAACTATCTTCCAAAGATGTTGACTGAACAGATGGAAGGTGATAGGATCACCGAGAGAGATGATAAGAGGAGTGAGACCAGGACAGAACATTCCAGAAAACCCACACACAAGGAGCAGGGAATGGACAAATCA
This sequence comes from Trichosurus vulpecula, assembly GCF_011100635.1. Taxonomy (NCBI): domain Eukaryota; kingdom Metazoa; phylum Chordata; class Mammalia; order Diprotodontia; family Phalangeridae; genus Trichosurus; species Trichosurus vulpecula. Next base: position 182,021,359 of record NC_050577.1, on the reverse strand, counting down.
GCAAATAAGACTGAAAACATGCAGTCAGGTAAGAAGAGAAGCAGGAGAGGGCAGTGTAAGTGAAGTCAAGGGAAGAGAGAGCAGTGGGTCATCAGCACTGTCAAAAGCTACAGTGGGGTCAAGGAGGATGACTGAGAAAAGTAATTTCCTGTTGCTGTTGTATTTAACAGTTAAGAGATAATTAGTAACCTCGGAGACCTGGAGTTGGTGACCTGGAGTTTCATTACAGTGGTCTATTCTCAGAGCCAGATTATAAAGGTTTGAGAAGTGAGTGGAGGGCAAGCAAGTCGGGGCAAAGAGGAGATAAAACTATTTTGTGGAGCTTGTCAGTGAGGGAGGGGGCTACAGGATGATTCCCTGAGTCAATGTCAGAGTCAAGCAAAGGCATTTTATCCATCAGGTTGATCTAGGTATGCCTGTAGACAGGAAAGGAGCCAATAGAAAGGGAATGGTTTGGGGTGAGAGACAGGGATAGAACACAGGAAGGGATGGGATCCACGGTTCAAGTACAGGGTATAACCTTGGCCAGGAGAAGGGCCATCTCTTCCTTGGATCCTGAAGCAAAGGAGGAGAGTATGGATGATGATGTAGGCTGATGTTGAGGTGTCAATTAGAGGAGATATGGTTGTTCATGACAGATGGCCTCGATTTTTTTTCAGTAAAGTAAAGGTCATTTCCTGAGAGACAGTGGGCGAGGGTTAGAGGGCTTGGGGAAAGAGGAGAAGGTTTGGAACAGATGCTGTGGGGGATATGCTAGAGAAGCAGCATTAAAATTGATGTGATATGATACTGATAAATTTGACATAGCAAAAAAGAAAATCTTACTGCACCCAAACAGAAATTTTGTAAATGTCACTGCGTGTCCTCACTTAAAAGACACCTCACTAACAAATTGTACATACACGCATACACAAAATGTGTCTAAAAACTCCCGCATTTAATTCAGTCCAAATAAACTAAATGGTTTGATTGAATTCAACCATTCTCCCTTGTCCCACCTTAAATCACTTTGTGCCTTTAGATGAAGTCGACCGGATGGTGTCTCAGGCACTTAGGTGACCCATATTTCCATATTAGAAACACATCTCCTGGCTATTTCAGGAGAAAAACAAGTGGTTCTGAAATGTGAAACTTGGACCTCGATTTTAGGCTAGATCCATGACCCCAGATAAGTTCATTTACCTCACCACTATCTTATATTTTCTACCAGTAAAATGGCAACAATATCGAAGAAGATTATGTGCAGATGGAATGTCTATTTGGTGTTGTCAAGAGTCTTTGGGTAATGAGAAATATCTTCAGCATTACTCCTGTGTCTCACCTTCCTGCCTGTTTTCCTCTTTCCTTTTATCAAGGTCCATAACTAGTGGCACAGTGAATAGAGTGCAGATGGCAGACCACTCCAGTATCTTTGCCAGGTGTAATGGCAAGCAAAGTGGGACTTTTTATTATCTTTTGGAGTGCTTCTCAGCACTAAGGCAGTCAAGTGCCTTTGACTGAGTCTTGCCTTTGTTTGTAGGAAGGCCCACACCCTTTTGCTACTTAGGTCAGGAGAGGTGTGAAATCCTCAAGAGGTGTGAAAGCGCTCTGACCCTGAAGAAGCATATATACTCTGAGGTTAGCATTTTGTTTGGGGCTCACTCGTTGGAAGAGTGTTGGTGTAGAGACTCTGGGTAGCCATTAAGGAGCCTCCCCACCCCCGGCTTTGAAAACCCAGATGTTGGTGCTTCTCTCTCTGGTAACTATGTATGTATAGCTTTGGTCAGACATCTAGAAGCCTGTCTCTTGATTTGTGTTATTTGCTCTGTTTATATTTTCTCTGTTTGTAATCTCTGTTTGTATTTGCTCTGAAGCTCAGGGTGCTGGCTTTTCTCCCTGAAATAAGTGAATGATATATGTATTTTTAATTAAAGTGAGACTGTAAACCTCTTAAAGTTGCTTTCCTTAGAAAAGCAGATCAGAGAACCTGTGCTAGCGGCCCTCCTGTGTGCTGGTGTCGTTGGTCTTGTGCCCCTACAGCAGCTGCTAGTCCCACTGTTGTTACACCAGGAATATCCCAGATGGGATCATGAAGAAATGGACACAACTGAAGCAACTCAACAATAACAACGTCTGCTGCTGGGGCTGAAAGGACTTCACAGAAGAATTATATGGGCCAGTCATTGATGAAGCCGGTAGGCCCCTTTAGTGTGTTTAAGGGAAGGGCCAACAGAGTGGGATACATGGCTTTAATGATGACACTACAGGGAGAAGATTCAGAGATATCAAGGAAGGGCACTAGGGTGACCCCCGACCCTTCCTTTCCCCTGGGGCCAGGACTGGTACTTCATCGCCAAACTAGGGAACCCCCTCGACTCCCATACTGGAGGGACAAAACTTAAGCACTGGATTTGGAGCCAGAGGACCTAGGTTCAAATCTTCCTTTTGTCCTTGAATAATTATATGACCTCAGAGAAGTCATTTGCCCTCCTTGGGCATCAATATCTTCATCTATAAAATGAAGGAGCTGTACAGAATTATCTCTAAAGTTCCTTCTAACTCTATGTCATACTTCTCAGACCAGCTACTCAAACCACTCATATTGGAGCTAGGACTAAGAGCTCCAAAAAAGGACTGGGAAGGGATAGGGAAGGAACCTGACCAGGGATGTCACCAGGAAGCCTTGGGAATGATGGTCTTCAGGCTATGACAGGAAGAGGGAGGCCATGATGATTTAGGACCCTCGGTTCCATGCTTCAAGACAACTCACTCAGCTGGAGTTTGCGGAAGCTCTAGAATTGGACCAGGTTGGCAGAAGCTCAGCTATTTCATAAGGAAGAAAGAGTGATTTTACTCAAATCTCAGAGATTTTTCAGAAGTCAGAGACAAGGAGAGGCAAATCAGCTGGCAAACTGGAAGTTTCTTGCCCAGAAAATTCCAGACAGAGAAAACACAGATACAGGAGGAGCATGCTCCAGAAAAGGGAAGAAGAGAGGAGTAAGGGGGTAGGGGGCAGAAGGAGAGGATGCTTCTAGAGAATGGACAGACTGTTGGGCAGAGAAAGACTAAATCTGAAAAACCAAAAGTTCTCAGACTATACAAAACCCTTAGAATTTTTTTGTGTGTATGTGCCATATGCCCTATTAAATTCTACTTTTTGTGACAGTAGGGAATATCCTCTCTGATTTTGTATCTTTCCCACTTCCTAGCATGTTGCTCTGAACATATCAGATGCTTGATAAATGTTTTTTGAACTGAATTGAATTGGAATGTCACCACTGGCCCTCAGGTTCAGTTAGCATGCTTCCTGTTCAAAGGAAAAATTGTTGACTTGATGGATTTCACTGATATACTGACACCTCTGGTGGCCTGACGCTGGCAAAATTAATTGCTTTTGGTCCAGAAACAGTTATATCAGGAGCTTGTCAGTATTAAATTGTTTTTAAAGGCTATCAAGGCTTTTTTCTAAGAATATATGCATAGTGGCACAGAGAAAGATCATTGTACATGAAACTGTATTATACACAACTTACTTTTCTTTTTAAATATGTAATGAATTCAACATGTAACTTTCAAAGCTATCCTGCTTATCTATGGTTTTTTCTGACCTTCCTGTACTATGCTACCTTCTATAAATGGTAGTAGATTGATCTTAGAAACTGCTATCAGCATTCCTTTTCATGTTCAAGGTCTTGGCAAATCAAACTATCAGCCAGTCTACAATCATCAATTAAGTGACGACTATGACTATGCTATAGGTACTATGACAGGCCCTGGGGATCCAAAAGCAAACAAGAAACAGTTCCTGCCCTCAGGAAGTTTCTATTCTATCAAGAGAGCCACTATGTGTGTATATATATGTATATACTTATACATACTACATATGTATGTATATCATATATGCAAAAGATATATGTATATATATATATCTACATGATGCATATATATTTAATATAATTGGGGGGGTCACTAGGAACTTGGGTTACCAGGAAAAACTTCACAGAAAAAGTGGCACTTGAATTGAGTTTTGAAAGAAAGAGGGGATTCTTAGAGATCCAGGTGAGGAGAAAGTGAAGTCTAGGCTTAGAGGACAGCCGGCACACAGGCAAAGGAACAGGAAATTGGGTGTCTTGTATACAGACTAGCAAGAATGTCCTTGTCAAATCATCCCATTGTAAGAACTGTAGTGTTTTTCTAAAGAAAGGGAAAGGATTGGCGATGATGGGGATAAAAGTCTCTGGACTAAAGAAGGGATTTTCCAGGCTAGGCCAGGAGGTGTATCAATGCAAGCTGGTATCGGTGAAGTGGCAGAGTAACAAACCTTGCACCTTACTTGTGTCATGACTCAAGTGGACCGTGCAGCTATGAGGAAGGTGTGTTAATTCTAATATCCTTAAGTTCTTTTCACACCTTGAGGTGGAGAGAAGGGGAGAACTCAACTTCCAAGGTGGGCCTATAAATTATTTGAGACTATGTAGGTCCCCTTGAGGAAGTTTTTTTGACTGTGGACTTTGCTATGAGCTCTTTCTATATTCTTTTGCTGTTCATAAGAGACATGTTCTATATTCCGTGGCTTGGTTGTCTGGGTTACTTGCAAGAAAAACTAAAGACTCTAGGGCAGGTGCTAGAAATGATCCTTATGTTCTTAGGGGAGACTCTGGGTGAGGACAAAACAAATGGTCAAAAGAAATAATCATTGAGAAGTCTCCAAGATAAAACTTAAGTCTGTATGATTCCAGATCAACTTTGGACCACCGGTAATAGAATCATAGATATTTTAAACATCTAGAACTGTATGAAAAGAATAAAGAGAAACCAAGAATCAGTTAACTGAATCTAAGGAGACAAGGACAAAGAAAAAAGTGACTGGAAAACCAGAATTACCAGCCTTTTTCTAACAGATGTAGCAGCACGGCTGTTTCTACATTTAGAAAGGACATTGACTTTAAATAGAAAACTGGTATGTACTGTTAGCATGGGATATTGTACCCCAAGAAGCAGTTGGCTAGCGTTACACATTTCATTGTTACCTAATGTAGCAGGAAAATCCTGTAACATCTGTTACCACAAACTAAGTGAATCTTCCACCTATAACAACTCTTTGATTTACTGAAAAGAAAGATGAAGAAATAAATGTTCAAAATGGATAACGAGTAGAATTCAGAACCTCCAAATTGCTGTTGTAGCCATGTTATTACTGACTTTCAGCAATTTTTTTTAAAGCGACACTTTTGTCTCTGACTCTTAATATAAACTACAATCGCACTACATGGTTGCCATAGCTAGGAGCTATTGTTAAATGGATGATCTTATGTATAATTATCTGACTGGTTAAGTGAATGGCAACCCATATGAACAGTTTAGTTTTTCTTAAATTTGATTAAGTGATACCCTGAAGTAAAGTGGTATTGTGTAATATCTACATGCAATAATTAAAGGGTTTGGTATGCATAAAGTAATTTCAAAGTGTTTTTTAAGTGCTTAAAAGGTCACCAATAGGGAAAAGAAATGATAAATATGGTGTTTTAAACTGTATTTTTTTTCACCACTTCAAAAATGTCACAGTGAATGAAAGGAAAAAGCTGCCCGATAGCAGATGAGTGGGTATTGACAGCTGCACTAGTGTTAAATGCTTCGTGGCATAAAAAATTTAGTGAAGAAACAAGTTTTAGTCACTTTCCCATATTACTTTTTATTTTTAAAAAATCCAAATTCAGATGTGAACTTTGATTTATTTTTGGATTTGTTAATGAAAGTAATTTGTTAAGTAAAGGAAATATCAAGTCAATTGGCCAGATACATACGTACTCAGAAAATAGTTATATGTATAACCTTCCATGTATAATTGTATACTCTTTGTAAAATTATATTCATAATTTTGTGATATTGTTTTATGCCCAGATGGTCTAGCATATGTAGCTGTGGAATATACAGTGAGTAACTATATTACATATGATATATATGTCAAGTATATGGAATTCCATGATTGTCCACATAAATGAGCATAATGTCCACAGTTTTTATGTATATCCATCAGGAGCAAGTTTTTATTAAGCACCTACTATATGCTAGGCATCGTGCTAAGTGCTTTGCAATTATCATCTCATTTATCTTCACAGCAACTCAGGGAGGTAGGTACAATGATTATCCCATTTTACATTTGAGGAACCTAAGTTAGAGAGAGGTTAAGTGACTCGTCCAGGGTCACAAAGCTAGGAAGTATCTGAGGCTTGATCTGAACTCAGGTCTTCCCTGACTTTAGTCCTAGAACTCTATCTATTGTACCACCTTGCTGCCTATATACATTCAGAAAGGAATAATGCCAATGGGTGTCCCAAAGGCAGAAACGTGAAAAATTCCCCCGGTGGAACGGGTGGATTAAAACAATTTGTTCTAATGACCGTAAAGGCGGCTGAGGGCAGTTTGACAAAGGATGTATGAACAGCAGCAGCAGCAACAGCAATGCTAATGGGACGCAGGTGGGGGTCCAGAATTTTTCTTGTGATTTAATTAACATACTTTGGTTTCCTCCAAATATTTAAAAGACGATTTCTTCAAAGATTTCTGATTTCATTAGTTTTGATGCTCCATCCGCTGCTGCCTGTCATAATCCCCTCCGCACCTCAACAGACGGTCTTCATGAGGTGCCACATCCAAAGACGTCCATCGCCCGGTTGTTGCTTTGGAAGAGGACCGATGACATCACGGCGTGACGCCTAGACTTGCTCGTGAATTGGATTTAAGCAAAGCAGAGTTTCTCAAAGTCGTCAGCCTCGCTCTTTCTTCCTGAGTCATTGAAGCCTAGCGGCGGGGCAAAAGCCAAGATGACCGGTGATGGCCCAGGACGTGGTAGATAGCCTTGGCATCTTTGGTGTCTGACCGAGCTCTTAGCACTCCGCAGCACCTACTTCAGCCGCTTTCACGTCCGTTGGAACAAATTGTTCCTGCGTGCCTGTTTTGCTGGGAGAAGTCTTCACATGCTTGGGGTAGACAGCTCCCAACTCACTGATGGGTTTGAGGCCTCTTGGTTACCCTCAACATGGTTTAACCCATCTCCTGAGATAGTTTTACCAGGGTGTGGCCACCGTGAATACTACAGCTTTTTGCATAAGAGTTGAGTGAGAAGTGGATACCAAAGATGGTTGAGCAGCCCTGGAAGGGGCTCAGCAAGCCCTCACACCAGAGGTGCTGGTCCTTCCTGAACCCTCCATGTGCCTCCTTTAGTGGTGATACTCTCCACTTAGGGAATATAATAGCAATTTAGATTTGAAGATCTTTCCCACCCATTAATGGGCCGTGTGGCCTGCTTACATCACAGGCAGCCTAAGTCACATGTGGTAGGAGGAGCTTGCTGAGAGGAAAAGGAAATTGTGTCACAGGGAATGCTGAGAGAGTAGTTAGGACAGTTAGAGCTGAGGGAAAGAGAGCAGACCTGTGATAGCTGTGCTGTAAGTTTTGCTTGTTGGTAGCAAGGCCCCAGCAGAGGGCAGATGGTTTTGGGATGGTGACACTCCATGTTGTGATGTTGTGTATTGAATTCTTTGCTGTTGTGATGGATTTGGGTGGATGGCTTATGGGATATGGTTCTCTGGCGTCTGAATAAGTGATTTACTGCTTTTACCTTCTATCTGGAGAGTCTCATATATTTTGTGATACAGAATCACATAGGCATTTTGACGATTATTATCTATATTGTGATTATTGCCTTCCTGAGACAGGGTAGCATAGAGATTACCTAAAATATTCATCTCTAGGCCTATACTTGAAACCTTTCCAGCTAGGCAGGATCAACCAGAACTTGTCCTTTGCTGCTATGGCTTTGGAGATTCCAGAGTCACTACCATGTGATAATTGAAGGAAAATTTTAAAAAACCCAACACTTTCTTTCCAGAGAAAGTTGGAAGGCACTGAACACAATGAATGTCAAACAACGTCACAAAAATGTAACTAGTTCCTTATGTGGAAGTTATATCAAAATCAACTATCTATGTGCAGTCATACCATCATCTAATTAGAGCAAAAGTCAAAATCAACATAAAATTAGAAGAAAGGCTAAAAATGGGAAGAAGACTGAATAATTACAACACTTTCAACCTGACCTATTCAAATAAGCCATTGATGCATAAATCTAGAAAGTAGAAATGGCAAAGATCAGTGTTCTGACCTTGATTATGACCTTTCCTGGGAAAATTTAAGTGATATACAATAGTTGCCCCAGGGAAGTAAAAAAAGGCCCAGAATCTTCCACATTCAGTCACTTAACCAAGATGAGAGACATGGTGGCCAAGGATAACATTGGTTGAAAATACAAAATCATTTCTAAAACACTATGGATTATGTATCACAATGATAGAGCAGTTGTTTTCTGCAAATTTCTTTAACTCAAAAACCCCAGGAAAAGAAATTATGCACCAGGCATAGAATAACTACAGTTGAATCCACAAAATAAGAAGATAAATACTGCCCAGGATAAAAATTCCATTAAATAACATTGGACAACTTAAATAGGGCTTTTATTCACTGTCCTTATATCCCCACACATTCCATGTGCTGGTCACAATTAGTACAAAGAATTGCTTCAGGGTCCAGCTGTTGAACTCCTTAACCAGTTTCTTTATGGAATTGACTCATACTGACATTCCTGTCACCCCACAAGAGTCATCTGACACTCATTCTGCCCAGGAACTTGAAGAAAAGGAAAATGAATGGGAGATGGGGACAAAAGATGCTGGTGCCAGATAAACTATTTTATGTTTGTGGGTATCATAGAAAATGAAATATTATCACTTCTAACCATCCATGCAACAAGTAGCATAGCATCTAAATTTACAAAGGAAAAGTTAACTGAGTTGAAAATTACACAGATAATAACATAAGAATTTTAGGAGGATTTAATGTTCCTCTCTCAGAGTTGGACAGATCTAACAAAAAACAAAAACAAAAAGAAAATACAGAATTGGGCAAACTGTTGGAGAAATTATATCAGAAAGACTTATGACATCTTCTGAACAGGAACATTATCTCTTTCTCGTCTATTCAAAATCTTTATGAGACTCATCTACTCACCCATTGAAAATATCCATAATGAAAGTATTAGTAGGGAATAAGCAGGATTTCATAAGCGATACTCTTCATCTTTACCATCACACACACAATCAACTGAAAGACATAGAGAACACAAGATACCACTGTGCTTATTGTTTATTGTTCAAGCATTTGATTTGGTAGAGTAAAATGATACCTTAAAGGCTCTCTTCCAAAAGACTTCTCTTCCAGTGTGTCCCATTTAGATATACATCAAACTCATTCAAGATTCCTTGAAAACTATGACAAGAGACATAACTTTGTTCCATGACTTTTTGATTATAAACATCAGACAAGGCATAAAACACGGAGATAGATGTATGGTCACCAAAGGCTCTTGCCACTGTGATGGAGGAGATCCAGTGCAGAGTCCTCGTTGAAGAGGGATCTCTTATGGATGGTGAGGTCCACTAAATGTTCCTGTTTGTGGATGATATCGTGCTGGTTGTAATTTATTCCAGAACATTTCAGAACCTCATGAAAGAGATCCATATCACTCCAAAGATCTTAGCCTGATCATCCGCACAAGAAGGACCAAGTAGATGAATGATGCTTATTATTCAAATTATGACACACATTTGGATGGACACCCTAAACAATTTATCAATCAACATGTAGTCTTGGGCCAGAAAGAACAAAGGATAATGATTTGGACCAAGAATTAAATAGGAGGACTTCAGTCTGGATTGTCTTTGAGCAACTGTAAAGCTCATTTAATAACCTGAAGCTTCTCCTTGAAACACAGGTCCATTCATCTTTCTGTTACCAAAATTCTTCAAACAGCTGTTCGGCTGCAAAACACAGAATGCAACAGGCTGTGAATAGTTGAAAATGAGTATCATACAGAGGTCATTGGAGTGGTTGATGGTAGGTGAAAGCAGGCTTCTCATACCTGCTATGGTGGACTTTGGGGAGCATGTGGGTAAGAGTAGTACTGGATGGGAAGGCATGGATAGCTTGTGATCTGCGTCATTGGAGGCAACATGCCAATTAATGAGATCACAAATCCATCTAAGTGTTTGAGTATTAAGACCTGCTATGCATAATCATATGCTAGCAAAACAAAAGAAAACGAAAAACATTGTCATCTACTTGTAGCAATGCTTTGGAGATAAGTATTTTCTAGCAGAAATAAAGTCCTGAAAGCCTGTCTACATAAGCCCCTTGGGGTCATGGGGCTCCTGAAAAGACAGAGGTAACCTCCCTTCATCTTAGAAGAATGTGGGAAATGACATAGTTTTGGAAATGAGAAATTATTATGGTCGGGAATTAAAGTTCCTTCACAGTATAACTGAGAGAAAAAAAATGGAAGGAGCTTCCTCCTCTCTCCCACTTGGAAAATGGCAAAGAGTGGCCCTAGAGCATGAGCATAGGGACCATCCAAGATAGCTAGCTTGCTTGTTAAATCAAACAATTCCTGCCTCTTACCTGTAACTGCTGTTAAAAGTTGGGGTTTATCTAAGGCCTGAGGGAATAATTCCAATCAATCAGAAAAGCTGAATCCCTTTTGGGGGGTCTGACACGTTTTGGGTTCATTATGGCTTTTTCATCTTTCTTTTTGAGCTAAGATTTCTTATCCTATCATTGGACAGGTTCAGAACTGCTTTTTTATTGCCTTATGCATTGGCAGAGAAACTTTGGAAAACATTTTGGAGTGTCCTACGTGTTGCAGTGAACTATAGGGTTTTTTTTTGTCCAGACCTCCAGGTGAATCATCCTATTGCAGGGAAGTTGTTGAGGGAAAAATAAGCTTAATGTATGTGCTCTAAGAATCATGAAAGAATTTTTAAAATTTTGTTTCTCATCTGAATGTGAAAAATTGTGGTCCTCAGGAGAAAACCCAAAAGAAATGAATGGAGCTAATGGCTTTCGTTCTACTTTCCCCTCCAAATGAATGGTTGTGCTCCTTACATGGTTCTTGTCTTATCTCCTTTATTAGCTTATAAACTGACATCACAAAACATGTCTTTTAAAGATTTATATACCCACTGCTTCACATGGTACCTCAGTTATAGTGGGTGCATTATCAATGTTGCTGAACTGAATTGTATAAAACTATTAGAAGCCTTGAGAAATTTATATTCAAGACATTTATATTCAAGACAACTCAGAAAGACACTTGCCTACCATTTCCCTCAAACTTTCAGGGAAAGAGACTCTTCTACTTCTGATCCATTCTAGGTACTTGATTTCTTTTACTGGTGGAAAATGACACATTCTGGGAGAATTTGAGATGAATAAGCTACAAATTCACAAGTTAAAGTTTTGTAGGGGTGCCAGGATCGATATCTCTCTTCTTGATGAAATTACTAAGGGATTATTAATGGCCACAAGTAGTCAGGCCCTGAGCCAGGTTTACAATGCTTTCAGAAAGTCTTGCCAAATGATTAAGGTACTCATTACTTACTCAGTTTGTGACTATAGATAATATATTGAAAGCTTTTCATAGGAACAGATTTGGGGTTGGCTCTGTTATAATGCTCAGTTAAATTGGTAGTGAAGTTAATATGGTTCTATCCTTGAATATGGCTCAGATTTTATGGATAACCTTGGATAACCTCATATTTTTGTTCTGGTATGTTTCATCTTTTAGACATAAGCACAGAAGAGAAAAACCTACTTAATTAATTAGATTTCCTTAGCTGAGAGGAAGTGAGGCACCTTAAGGTGGTACATGAATCTTTTTAGGTAATCAGATTGCCCTGAAGTCATTCAAAGTTAACTCCCAGAGTAGTTTAGCTTGAGGGCAATTGAACTCAATAAGCCAAAATTCAACTGGAGGTTGGTTCACTTTTTTTATTGTTTGGAAGCAGCTAGGTGGTACAGTGAATACAGCGCTGGACCTCCAGTCAGAAGGACCTGAGTTCAAAAGTAGACGCAGACACTTATTAGCTGTGTGACTTTGGGCAAATCACTTAAACTCTGTCTGTTTCGTCAACTGTAAGATGGGGATAATAACAGCACCTGTCTCACAGGGTTGTTGTGAGGATTAAATGATACCTATGTAAAGCACTTAGCATAGTGCCAGGGGGAGCTAAGATGGCAGAGAGAAGCCAGGAAGTTTCCTGACTTCTCCAGTTTCCCTTAGAAACAACATTAAATCTAGCCCCTAAACCGATTCTGGAGTGACAGAACCCACAAAAAAGATGGAGTGAAACAATTTTCCAGTTTAAGATAACTTAGAAGGACTTCAGGAAAGATCTGTCTCACTTGGGTAAAAGGGGAGCACGGCCCTGTGCAGATGGTGTCCAGGCAAGCCAGCAGGAGGCTCTTAGCTGCAGCAGATAAGCAACTGAGGCCCCATGGTTCTGACTCAGCAGGCCAGTGACACAGCAGGTCAGCTGTGAGACCTCTAGCTCCAGAAGGCAAATTGCGAGCCCTGAAACCCCAGCACAACAGGTGTGACTAGGCTGGGCCACCCCTGTGCAGTGGGCAAGCTGCAAGCACCTGAGGCCCCACCGTGGAAAGCCAGTGACCAGGACTCTGGCACTCAGCATAAGAAATTTGGGACAGTGCCCCCTGTGCCCCAGGAGCAGAGCTTGACTTTAAAATTCACAAAATAAGCTGAAAATGAGTAAGAAACAGAAAAGAACCCTGACCATAGCCCTGTCACCATATTATGGTAACAAGGAAGATCAAAACACAAACTCAGCAGAGGACAATATTGTCAAAATGCCTACATACAAAGTCTCAAAGGGTATTGGTTTCAAGCCCAAAAAGTCATCTTGGAAGAACTCAAAAAGGATTTTAAAAATCAAATAAGAGAAGTAGAAGAAAAATTGGGGAAAGCAATGAGAGTTATTCAGGAGAATCACGAAAAAAGAATCAATAGTGGTCAAGAATTGGAAATTGAGGGGATGCCCATCAATTGGGGAGTGGCTGAACAAGTTGTTGTATATGAATGTAATAGAATAATACTGTGCTGTAAGAAATGATGAGCAGGCAGACTTCAGAAAAACCTGAAAAGACTTATATGAACTGATGCTGAGTGAAGTAAGTAGAATCAGGAGAACATTGTATACAGTAACAGCCACAGTGTATGATGACTGACTTTGATAGACTTAGCTCTTCTCAGCAATGTGAAGACCTACAACAATTCCAAAAGACTCACGATTGAAAATGCCATCCACATCCAGAGAAAGAACTGTGGAGTCTGAATGCAGATTGAAACATGATATTTACTCTCTTTGTTTTGTTTTGGTTTGTTTTTTTCTTTCTCATGGTTTCTCCCATTCATTCTAATTCTTCTATACAACACGACTGATATGAAAATATGTTTAGTAGGAACATATATGTAGAGCCTATATTGTACTGCATGCAGTCTTGGGGATGGGAGAGGGGGGGGGTGTGGAGAAAATTTAAAACTTATGGAAGTGAATGTTGAAAACTAAAAATAAATAATTAAAAAAAGAAAGCCAATATAATAAGTACTATATGTTGTATTAAAAAAAAAAGAATCAATAGATTGGAAAAGGAAGGACAAAAATTAACTAAAGGAAACAACTCCTTAAAAAATAGAATTAGCCAAATTTTTAAAAATCCACTGAAGAAAACAACTCCTGTAAAAGTAGGATTGGCCAAATGGAAAAGCAGATACAAAATCTAACTGAAAAAAATAATTCCTTAAAAATTAGACTCTGCGAGACATCAAGAATAAGTCAAACAAAATGAAAAGGATGGAAAAATAGAAGAAAATGTAAAATACCTCATTGGAAAAAGAACTGACCTGGAAAACACATACAGCAGAATTTGAGAATTATTGGACTACCTGAAGGCCATGATCAAAAAAAGAGTCTGGACAGCATCTTTCAAGAAATTATCAACGAAAACTGCCCTAATATCCTAGAACCAGAGAGTAAAATAGTCATTTAAAAAATTTACCAAAAAATCCTGAAAGAGATCCCAAAATGAAAACTCAAAGAAATATTGGAGCCAAATTCCAGAATTATCAGGTCAAGGAGAAAATACTGCAAGCAGCCAGAAAGAAACAATTTAAATACCAAGGAGCCACAATCAAGGTTACACAGGACTTAGCAGCTTCTATGTTAAAGGATCAGAAGGCCTAGAATGTAATACTCCAGAAGGCAAAAGAGCTTGGATTACAACCAAGAATTAACTAGCCAGCAAAACTGAGCATAATCTTTCAGGGGAAAAGATGAATATTCAATGAAATAAGGGGACTTTCCTGATGAAAAGACCAGAGCTGAACAGAAAATCTGTTCTTCAAATATAAGACTTAAGAGAAGCATAAAAAGATAAACAGGAAAGAAAATAACATGTTATTCAATAAGATTAAATTGTTTACATCCTAATGTGGGAAGATGATACTTGTAATTCTTGAGAACTGTATCTTTATTAGAACAGTTAGAAGGAGTATACCTAGACAGACAGTGTGGGTATAAGTTGATTTTGATGTGATGATATAAAAAAATTAATGGGTGAAAAAAAGGATTATACTAGAAGAAGAGGAAAGGAGGAGGCAGAATAGGTTCAATTACATCACATGAAGAGGCACAAAAGACCTACTACAGTAGAGGGAAAGAAAGGAGGGGTGAGCATTGTTTGAACCTTACCCTCATCGGATTTGGCTCAGTTGGGTATAGAAATTTATCTTACACTATAGGAAAGTAGAAGAGGAAATGGAAAAGAAAAGGGAAGGGGGGGATGATAGAAGGGAGGGCACATTGAGGGAGGTGGTGGTCAGAAGCAAAACACTGGTGAGGAGGCACAGGGTAAAAGGAGAAACAAAGGTATAAAAAGGATGGAAGGAAATACAGTTAGGAATCATAACTGTGAATGTGCATGGGATGAACTATCCCATAAAATGGAAGCAGATAGGAAAGTGGATTAAAAACCAGAATCCTACAAGACATTGTTTACAAGAAACACACTTGAAGCAGAGAGATACACAAGGAATAAAGGTAAAAGGCTGGAGCAGAATATATTATGCTTCAGCTGAAGTGAAAAATAAAAGCATGGGTAGCAATCTTGATCTCAGACAAAGCAAAAGCAAAAATAGATCTAATTAAAAGAGATAAAGAAGGAAACTACATATTGCTAAAAGGTACCATAGACAATGAAATAATATCAATACTAAAGATATATGCACCAAGTGGTATAGCATCCAGATTCTTAAAGGAGAAACTAAGTGAGTTATAGGAAGAAATAGACAACAAAACTATACTAGTGGAGGACCTCAACCTATTCCTCTCAGAGCTAGATAAATCCAACCACAAACTAAACAAGAAAGAAGTTAAGGAGGTGGATAGAATTTGGAGAAATTTGGATGGGGATAGAAAGGAATATACCTTTTTCTCAATGGTACACTTACACAAAATTGGTCATGTTTTAGGGCATAAAAACCTACTAATCAAATGCATAAAGGCAGAAATATCAAATGCATCCTTTTCAGATCATGATGCAATAAAAGTTACATGTAGTAAAGGGCCATGGAAAGATAAGCCAAAAACTAATTGGAAATGAAATAATCTAATCTTAAAGAATGGGTGGGCCAAACAACAAATCAGAAATAATAAATAATTTCACCAAAGAGAACAACAGTGATGAGACGACATACCAAAACTTATGGGAGTTCTTAAGGGTAATTTTATATTGCTAAATGCTTGTGTAAACAAAATAGAGAAAGAGGAGATCAGTGAATTGGGCATGCAACTAAAACATCTAGAAAAAGAACAAATTAAAAATCCCCAATTAAATACCAAATTAGAAATTCTGAAAATCAAAGGACAGATTAATAAAATTGGAAGTAAGAAAAATATTGAAGTAATAAATAAACTAAACTGGTGTTATGAAAAAACTAATAAAATAGATAAACCTTTGGTTAATTTGTTTTAAAAAAAATAAAGGAAAAAAACAAATTACCAGCATCAAAAATGAAAAGAGTGAATTCACCACCAATGAAGAGAAAATTAAAGTAATGATTAGGAGCCATTTTATCCCAATTGTATACCAAGAAATCTGACAATCTACGTGAAATGGATGAACATTTACAAAAATATAAATTGGCCAGATTAACAGAAGAGGAAATAAAATACCTTAATAACCCCATTTTAGAAAAAGAAATTGAACAATCCATCAATGAGCTCGCTAAGAAAAAATCTCCAGGGCCAGATGGAATTACAAGTAAATTCTACCAAACATTTAAAGAACAATTAATTTCAATACTATATAAACTATTCGGAAAAATAGGCAAAGGAGTTCTACCAAATTCTTTTGATGACACAAATATTGTGGTGGTACCTAAACCAGAAAGAGCCAAACAGAGAACCAATTTCCCTAATGAATATTGATGCAAAAATTTTAAATAAAATATTAGCAAAAAGATTACAGCAATTTAACACAAAGATAATATACTATGGCCAGGTGGAGTTTATATCAAGCATGTAGGGCCAGTTCAATATTAGGAAAACTATCAGCATAATAGACTATATCAATAACAAAACTAACAAATCATACGATTATCTCAATAGATGCAGGAAAAGCTTTTGACAAGTAATTTTTTACTTGAGTCTCTAGGATTCTCTAAGTATACAATCATATCATCTGCAAAGAGTGATAACTTTGTTTCTTCATTGCCTATCCTAGTTCCTTCAACTTCTTTTTCTTCTGTTATTCCTAAAGCAAACATTTCTAGTACAATATTGAATAATAGTGGTGCTAATGGGCACCCTTCTTTCACCCCTGATCTTATTGGGAAAGCTTCTAGCTTATCTCCATTACATACAATCCTTACTGATGGTTATAGATAGATACTGCTCATCATTTTAAGGTAAATTCCTTTTATTCCTGTGCTCACTGGAGTTGTGAACTGATCCAACCATTCTGGAGAACAATTTGGAACTATGCCCAAAGGGCTATAAAACTGTGCATACCCTTTGGTCCAGCAATAGCACTACTAGGTCTGTATCCCAAAGAGATCATTAAAAGGGGAACAAAGGATTGCTTGGGGTCTTGGGGAAGAGAGAGGGAACAGAGAGAGGGAGAAAAATTTGGAACTCAAACTCTTACAAAAATGAAAGTTGAAAAATATCTTTACATATAATTGGAAAAAATAAAATACTATTAAATAAAAAAAGCACAGTGCCTAGCACATTTTTTAGATACTATGTAAACTCCACCTCTATCTTTACTCTTAAATTTAGCCTGTGGAATAATCCTGCTAGTTTGTGTGATCAGATTCTGTTTTTTATAATTTTTCTTTGTCTTTGAACATCACCTAGTGGTTTTCATATTTGACATCTAAATGAAGTTCCACCTAAAACTTTTGGTCATTGGCTGAGGAGAAATGATTATTGATTAGTTAGTTTCAATCATATCACTATTATAAATTTCCCAATTTAAGCCCCATATTAAATAACCCTATTGATGATTTTATTCAGTTTTCCTCCCAAATTATCATGTTCTTTTGATCCTACTTAGAGAATGATGGAGCTCTCACTTAGATTTTGGATGAAAAACTTTTGTTGATTCACCACAACATTTACTTTTCAGTTATTTAAAAAGAAACCTGAATTCCACAATCAATGAATACCTGCTTTAAAAGGGGTTTTTTTCTACTATAAAGAATGGAGCTATGAATATTCTGTATATGTAAGAAGGTCCTTTTTGTCACTTAGATCCTTGAGTATATTCCCACTGGTCACATTACTAGGTCACAGAGGATAAATGTGAGCAACTTTTCTTGAAAAATTCCAAATTATTTTCCATAATGGTTGGACCAGATCATAGCTCTACCAATAACATATTAGTGTCCCTACTTCCTTATAACTCCTTGTACTTTTACTATTTTTCTCTTTTAACACCTGTGCTAAAGACCTCAGAGTTGTTTTATTTTTTGTTTATTTTATTAATATTTTGTAACATTTTTGATATATTTTTGAAAATTTCCATTTCTTCTTTTTAAAACTATTCTTTTATATTGTCTGGCCACTTGATTATATATTTTTGATGTCAGGCTTTTATAAGAGATACTCCATGCGAAGATATTTACAATTTGCTAGCTTTTTCTTATTCTAGCTAATTTGTTTTTTATTTCAGAATCCAAGATATGCTAGCATCCCAAGAAAACCTGGAACGTTCTGAAGCAAAGCAGAGATACAATGAAAAGTAAGTGCAATAGAGATTTTAGCCTTATTCATTCGCAGTTGCAAACAGCTACCACCATCTTTGCCCTTTTACTGTCCAGTGTTTCTAATACTTTCTCGATGCTTCTCTAAGATGTAAGGCATTTTTTCTTTTTTTTCTTTTTTTAAAATTTATTTAATATATTTAGTTTTCAGCATTGATTTTCACAAAAGTTTGAATTACAAATTTTTTCCCCATTTCTACCCTCCCCCCACTCCAAGATGGCATATATTCTGGTTGCCCCATTCCCCAGTCAGCTCTCCCTTCTGCCACCGCACTCCCCTCCCATCCCCCTTTCCCTTTTTCTCTTGTAGGGCAAGATAAATTTCTATGCCCCACTGCCTGTGTATCTTATTTCCTAGTTGCATGAAAAAACTTTTTTTTTGTTGTTGTTGTTTTTGAACATCTGTTTTTAAAACTTTGAGTTCCAAATTCTCTCCCCTCTTCCCTCCCCACCCACCCTCCCTAAGAAGGCAAGCAATTCAACATAGGCCACATGCGTATCATTATGTAAAACCCTTCCACAATACTCATGTTGTGAAAGGTTAACTATGTTTTGCTCCTTCCTAACCTATCCCCCTTTATTGAATTTTCTCCATTGACCCTGTCCCTTTTCAAAAGTGTTTGTTTTTGATTACCTCCTCCCCCTATCTGCTCTCTTTTCTATCATCCCCCCTTTTTTATCTTCTTCCTCCTTCTTTCCTGTGGGGTAAGATACCCAATTGAATGTGTATGATATTCCCTCCTCAGGTCAAATACGATGAGAGCAAGATTTACTCATTCCCCCTCACCTGCCCCCTCTTCCCTTCCAACAGAACCACTTTTTCTTGCCACTTTTATGCGAGATAGTTTACCCCATTCTATCTCTCCCTTTCTCCCTTTCTTAATATATTCCCCTCTTATCCCTTAAATTGATTTTATTTTTTTAGATATCATCCCTTCATATTCAACTCACCCTGTGCCCTTTGTGTGTGTGTGTGTGTGTGTGTGTGTGTGTGTGTGTGTATATATATATTTATATATACCTACATATATACATAGACACACACATATGTGTATATATATATATGTATACACACACACATATATATATATGCATATTCCTTTCAGCTACTATAATATTGAGGTCTCATGAATCATACACATCATCTTTCCATGTAGGAATGTAAACAAAACAGTTCAACTTTAGTAAGTCCCTTGCAATTTCTTTTTCTTGTTCTTTTTCTTGATTACCTTTTCATGCTTCTCTTGATTCTTGTGTTTGAAAGTCAAATTTTCTATTCAGCTCTGGTCTTTTCACTGAGAAAGCTTGAAAGTCCTCTATTTTATTGAAAATCCATATTTTGCCTTGGAGCATGATACTCAGTTTTGCTGGGTAGGTCATTCTTGCTTTTAATCCTAGCTCCATTGACCTCCAGAATGTCATATTCCAAGCCCTTCAGTCCCTTAATGTGAAAGCTGCCAGATCCTGTGTTATCCTGATTGCTTTTCCACAGTCTTCAAATTGTTTCTTTCTGGCTGCTTGCAGTATTTTCTCCTTGACCTGGGAGCTCTGGAATTTGGCGACAATGTTCCTAGGAGTTTTCTTTTGGGGATCTATTTGAGGAGGCAATCTGTGGATTCTTTCAATTTCTATTTTACCCTCTGGCTCTAGAATATCAGGGCAATTCTCCTTGATAATTTCTTGAAAGATGATATCTAGGCTCTTTTTTTTGATCATGGCTTTCAGGTAGTCCAATAATTTTTAAATTATCTTTCCTGGATCTATATTCTAGGTCAGTGGTTTTTCCAATGAGATATTTGACATTGTCTTCCATTTTTTCATTCCTTTGGTTCTGTTTTATAATATCTTGATTTCTCATCAAGTCACTAGCTTCCACTTGCTCCAGTCTAATTTTTAAGGTAGTATTTTCTTCAGTGGTCTTTTGGACCTCCTTTTCCATTTGGCTAATTCTGGCTTTCAAGGCATTCTTCTCCTCATTGGCTTTTTGGAGCTCTTTTGCCATTTGAGTTAGTCTATTTTTTAAAGTGTTGTTTTCTTCAATATTTTTTTCAGTATTTTTTTTGGGTCTCCTTTAGCACGTCATTGACTTGTTTTTCATGGTTTTCTTGCATCCTTCTCATTTCTCTTCCCAATTTTTCCTCTACTTCTCTAACTTGCTTTTCCAACTCCTTTTTGAGCTCTTCCATGGCCTGAGACCAGTTCATGTTTTTCATGGAGGCTTTTGGTGTAGGCTCTTGGACTTTGTTGACTTCTTCAGGCCGTATGTTTTGGTCTTCTTTGTCACCAAAGAAAGAATCCAAAGTCTGAGACTGAATCTGGGTGTGTTTTCGCTTCCTGGCCATGTTCCCAGCCAACTTACTTGGCCTTTGAGTTTTTCGTCGGGGTATGACTGCTTGTAGAGCAAAGAGTACTTTGTTCCAAGCTTGAGGGGATGCGCCGTTGACTTCAGAGCTATTTCTATACAGCCAGCTCTGTCACATCAGCACTCCTCCTTCCTCAAGAACCACCAACCTGGACCTGACACAAATCTTCAGCAGGCTCTGCACTCCTGCTCTGATCCTCCACTTAATTCCTCCCATCACGTGGGCCTGGGGTGGGAAGTAACTGCAGCTGTAGTTCTGTAGCTGCATCTCCCCTGCTGCCCCTGGGGCAGTGGCCGAACCACGAACTCTGTCCCCCTCAGCTTTTCCCACTAACCTTCTCTGTTGTCTTTGGTGTTTGTGGGTTGAGAAGTCTGGTAACTGCCACAGCTCACTGATTCAGGGTGCTAGGGCCTGTCCTGCCCGGCTCCTGGTCTGGTTTGTCCTGCTGCCTCCCATGCTGACCTCTGCTCCCCTCCACTCCGTGCGCCATAGACCTCATCCAACGACCATCCAGGCTGTCCTGGGCTGGATCCCTGCTTCCCTCTGCTATTTTGTGGGTTCTGCAGTTCTAGAATTTGTTCAGAGCCATTTTTTATAGGTTTTTGGAGGGACCTGGCAAGGAGCTCACGCAAGTCCCTGCTTTCCAGCCACCATCTTGGCTCCACCCCCGGAAGTACCTTTTTTTTTTTTTAAACATTAGTAAACATTTATTTTCTCTTCCTCTCACTCCAACTATTGAGACCATTCAAACAAAACACTTTTTACAAATATTCATAAAAACAAATTCCAGTATTGGCCAGGAGCTGAGTAGCAGGAATCACAATTAGTCATTGCATTGATCAGAATGCTTAAGTTTTCAAAGTTGCTTGTCTTTACAATGTTGTTATTGAGTAAATAATTCTCTTTGTTCTACTCATTTCACTCTGCATCAGGTCAAACAGTCTTCTCAGGTTTCTTCAAAATCTCCTCTAACATTATTTCTTACAGTACATTAATATTTCCTTGATGCAAGGTGATTTGCTAGCCCCAGTCACTAGTCATTTGGGATTGGGGGAGGGAAGAGGGAATGATGGGAACTGGAAAATAAAATTAAAGGTGTACAAGTATTTTCTCCCTGCCCCAGAAGACTTAGTGGGAGGTGTTGATAATCTGAGTACACTGCCTGAGCCCTGACATAGAGAAAATGTGGATAGAAGTTAATCACTTAGCTAGGCATGAATGTTGGGGACTTTCAATCTGGATGGATAAGTCAGGAATTCTTCATACCAGCCTTGGGGGCCATTAATCAACCATAGTGAGTATGGCTGTGGTCCTAACCAACAAAAGAGCAGGCAGCATTAATTAGCCCAGAGGCTATTGCTGCAACACTTTCTTGATGCAGGGGAAGATGGTACTGACAGACGTGAGAGCAGCATCAGATAGAGTTAACAGATGCCAGGTAGGGTGGCAACATCATAGTGGTGAATTCCTATAAGAAGAAGAGATCCTAGGCCAAGTTAAAGAATTCTAGACTCAATCCATGAGCTACAAAAGATAGTAGTTCAGTTGTTTTTCAGTTGCGTCCAACTCTTTGTGACCCCATCTGGGGTTTTCTTGGCAAGGATACTGAAGTGGTTTGCCATCTTCTTCTTTGGCTCATTTTTTACAGATGAAGAACTGAGGCAAACAGAGTTAAGTGACTTGCCTAGGGTCACACAGCTAGTAAGTGTCTGAGGCTGCATTTGAACTCAATAAGATGAGTCTTCCTGACTCCAGACCTGGCCACCTAGCTGCTCTACACAATAGACAAGTTGGGAACAATTAGGCACAGAATAATGATATGGAGAAGCATGTGGAAACTTTGATCCTTTCTGTTATTATGAGTCAGATACACTCTTTAGGTCTAGCAGAGGTGAGTCAAATCTCTTGGGAGTCTTAGTTCTTTCCCTGTTGTGGCAGGGAGATGGGGGTAATTTAACCTTAGAGTAGGGCTTCCATCTGGAGTGAATGTGTAAGTTGCTAGAGACCATAGGCTTACCAGAAGGGAGAGATTTCTTGACCCCCTAGCAATATTTTTTTCCCACTTCAGGGAGTTGGATGTTGATGCTTTAATAGTAGGAGACAAGTGAGGAGCAACTACCTCTGGGGAAAAAGGAGACCTGCTTATCAGTGAGGGAAGTTTTGACTATGGACTTTAATACAAGAGCCTACTGTATTTTGTTTTGCTGTGTGTAATAAACTTATTCTATGCTCTGTCACTAGCTAACCTGGTACTTCAATATATAGATTCTAGAAACGAACCATATTTTGATGTTTCCCAGGAAGACTCAGAGTAAAGGAAAAATGAACCATAAAGAATACTGATTAGTGTAATATCTCTAAGATGTGAATTCGAATCTCTATGAGTTTAGAGCTAATTTGGACCAAGGGCTACATAATTACAACTCCAAAAGTTGAACAAAAGGCAGACTTAGTGATGATGCTTATAATTTGTTTCAATTTTACATTTTATTCTTTATTGTTATTCAGAATTTGACCATGAACATTTCCATAAAAAGTTTGGAAAAATATTATGCATAAAACCATGAATCTATATTATGTGTAACATATTTTGTAAAGTATAAAATAAATTCAACAAATTAGTTTCAAAGCTGCTCTATTTGTCTGTGTCTTCCTTCAGAACTTCTGTTCTTTTCTTTAGCACTTAAAAAATGCTTCAGTGACATTCTATTTTTTTTCTTCCTTTCTTTTCTTTTTTGGGGGAGGGGGTATCATTATCATTAACCTGTCTCTACCCTTTTCTAATTCCCTACCATTAAAAAAACAAATGAACCCCTCCCATGTAACAAATGAGCATAGTCAAGCAAAATAAATCCATAAATAGGCCATTTGGAAAATATATGTCTTATTCTGCACCTCTCCATCGGGAAGTGGGTGGCATGAGTCATTGTACTGATCATAATTCTTAAGTCTTTTCACAATTATTTTCCTTTTAGATGTTGTAGTCATATGAATTCTCCTTGTTCTGCTTGCTTCACTCTTCATTACTTCATATAAGTCTTCCCAAATTTATCTAAATCCAACCCTTTTGTCATGTCTTATGGTACACTGATTTTCCAATTTAATAGCTTTTGGGCATAATTCCAAACTGCTTTCCAAAATGGCTGGATTGGTTTACACCTTCACCAACAATGCACTTAAGTACCTATTTTTTCCCACAGTACATCCAGCATTTCATGTTTTCCTTTTTTTTTTCAACTTTTCCAATCTGATGAGTGTGAGGTAGTACCTGAGTTACATTAATTTGCATTTCTTTAATTATAATAACTTAGAGCATTTTTTTCATATGGCTAGTGATAGCTTGGATTTCTTCCTCTGAAAAATTACCTGTTCTTTGACTTCATTTATTAGATAATGACTTTTATATATTTGAATCAGTTTCCTTCATATCTTGGTTGTCAACTTTCTTCTTTAGTAAGATGAGATGACAGTTAACTTACTCCTTTTTTAAAAAAATAGTTTTTATTTTGCTTATAAATTTAAGGGAGTTGCTCTCAATTTTGTTAACTTCTTTTTTATTTTCAGAATGTTTTGTTGGTATTTTTCTTTTCTTTTCTTTTCTTTTCTTTTTTTAGTTGCAGGCCCAGAGCGCCAGGCCTGGATTCAGGAAGACTCACCTCCCTGAGTTCAAATGCAGCCTTAGACACTTACTAGCTGAGTGATCCTGGGTAAGTCACTTACCCCTGTTTGCCTCAGTTTCCTCATCTGTAAAATGAGCTGGAGAAGGAGGTAGCAAACCACTCCAGTATTTTTGCAAAGAAAACTCCAAATGAGGTCATAAAGCATCGGATACAACTTTTTAGTTTTCTCTTGACGCCTGTGTTTTCACTTCAAAACTTCTACGTAGCTATTGTTTTTGCTTTTCTTTTTGCTCTCATCAGGAATCCTTCAAAATCCCTCCTTTCCCCCTCCAATTACATGTCCATTTCTCCCCCTGCAGGATTATACTTAGCTTTACAGGGTAACCTATTCTTGGACATAAGCCTTTATCTTTTGCCTATCTTGGCTGATAGGTAGAATTTTTTGTTTATTCTTTTTTCTTTTTATTCTGGTTGCCAGAATTATAACTGTCACTTTGTTGACTCAGCAAGTTACTTCAGTTCAGGGGAAAGTGAGTAGCTGTCTCCTTACTCAGCATGTTCCCTTGATTTGGAGGAAATTGCGGTGGCATTTGGTCAAGTATTGACTTGATTTTAGGACGGTATTAATGATTTATAAAGAGTAGTTGCTTCTATATCAGGATTTTGGTTCCCTCGTGAAGTATTCCATTGAATGAAATTATCTAAGATTGCTTATGCTAGTGCTTTAGTAAATAATTCCTAACTCTTTGGAAAAGACTCCTTTAGCTATTTTGCTTAACCCATTTAGAAATGTGCTCATGACCCAGATGTCTAATACATTAAATCACTTGAATTTTTAAGAATACATATTTCAGTTGTTTCTTCCTATCTGTTAGAAACATAGCATAGTGCAAGAGGATTTTGAGATAACCCTGTTGCATAGGATTGTAGAATGTTGGACAGTAACTTGTCTCATTTAATCTTTTACTGGTCTGTCAATAATCAATTAATAAACAATTATTACGTACATACTATGGCCCAGGCATTGTCCTAGACATTGGTGATACAAGTAAAAAAAAAAAAGAACAGGCTCCACCCTCAAGGAGCTTACATTCTATTCATTCTATTACACTCTGTCCAACAATATACTGTACACATATTTTAGTAGATAAAAAAAGTAAATACAAGATAAATACAGGGTAATTTGGGAGTGAGGGAGCCATTAGCAGCTGAGATAATAAGGAAAGACCTAACCTAGGAGGTGACACTTGAAGTAAGCTGGGAAATCGAAGAGGTAGAGGTGAGGGAGGAGTACATTCCAGACAAGGTGAAAGAGCTTGGAGCTTGGAAAGGAAGAATACAGCTAGCATCTCCCATAACGCCTAGCATGGTGCTCTGCACACACACCAGTGTTAAGGACATGTGGTATTTTGGCATGGGAAGTCTCTTCACTGATGTAGATTTCTACTTGTCAATAAATCATAGTCTTAGAGAGTTGTGTGAGAGTCAGAGAGGTTAAGACAGTAGAATCTGAGCTGAGTATCATTCTAAAAAGAAGCACCGTGCCTGGCACATAGTAGGTGCCTTAATAAATATTGATTGACTGATTGAGGATGAGAAAGGAGTGCATTCCTGGCATGCAGAACCACCCATGCAAAGGTTCAGAGACAGAAAGGGATCGGCATGTAGGAGGAAGTATATGAAGGCCAGTTTGACTGAATCATAGAGTGACCCAAGAAGAGTAATAAGGAGTCAAGTTAAGGAATGTCAGGGTGGGCTTGTGAAGTGCTTTAACTGTCGAACAGCAGAAGTCAGAGCTATTGTCTCTAGCCTCAAATCATCAGGTCTTTGGTCCTACTCTGGGTTGAAATCTCTTAAATACTGAAACTTTAGAAGAGAGGAGAGGGGATTAGAGGTTGAGACTAAAAGGAAGGGTCTTAGCCTTGAGTTAAAGAGAAGGAGACAGGCATGGTCTGATAGGTGTCAGTCTCTCCTATTTCCAGAAGAGAGGAGGGAAATTCCTTCTCAGTCAGACTCTATTCCACAGCAATAGCTGCCGGTTACAATGCCAAAATGACCTCTTCCTTCACCCACGTGCAGGCTGCACTGAGATTTTGGGGACACATTGTATTTGATTCTAGAGGCAAAAGAGAGTCATGGGACTTTATTGATGAGGCACTATGCACTCTCACCACT
Source organism: Trichosurus vulpecula (assembly GCF_011100635.1). NCBI lineage: Eukaryota > Metazoa > Chordata > Mammalia > Diprotodontia > Phalangeridae > Trichosurus > Trichosurus vulpecula. The sequence continues at coordinate 181,994,990 of NC_050577.1, read as the reverse complement.
GTACCATACTGTCTCTGTGTGCTCTGCATATAATAGGCATAACATGTATTTGTGGAACTGAATTTAAAGACCCATGAGAACAGGTTGCATGTTACAGAAATTAATCTGATATTTTCTAAATGACTTTTGAATGAAGTATGGTGAAATGATGATGACAATGGTGACAGCCGGCATTTATATAGGAATTAGTATGTGCCAGGCACTGTGCTCTATAAATGTCATCTCATTTGATCCTCACAACAATCCTATAAAGTAGGTGATGTTATAAACCCCGTTTTACAGTTGAAGACCCTGAGGCAAACAGAGGTTAAGTGACTTGCACAGGGTCACCCATCTAAGCAGTGTCTGAGGCACCTCCTCAATAACTTGTGTAGTTAGGGGAAGTTTTAGCTAGTTGCACACCAAACCTTCTCCTTAATTTTTTCTTTATTCTAGTTGTTTTTTCAACTAATTGTTTTCTTTGTTCTAAAAGGATTGCACTTATACTGTCCACAGACATCTATTTCAGGAATGACTCCCACATTAATAATGAGTCATTTTCTTTCTTTTAAAATAAAACCAATTTCATTTTTAAAAAATGTTATTAGGTGCTCCCCCTGTCTGGTCCTTCTAATTCTTTTTCAAAGAAAGCATTCGTGATGCATAGACGATATGCTTCTTGGTAGTCTCTAAGTATTTGACTTCTTTTATTCCTCAGTCTCATCCTGAACTGATTTTTCCAAAATATTTTTTGCTGTCTTTGCTTATTCTTACCTTGGCATCAAAGTCATCATGTATTAAGATGTATCCACTTAATGAAAAAAATCTAATCAAATTCTTCAGAGAATTTTTCTACCTTTCATCCTCTGCAGCAGATGTTGGGGCACAACATGCAATTATTTTCATGATGGTCTTTTTGTACATGCTAATCAGAGCACTGCAAAAAGAGATTTCAAAATAGCCTATGAAATGATGTTTCTTTTCTTTAGATACACAATAAAACCAATTATACCAAGTCCTCTATTTACTTCTCTTCCATTTAGCAGGACCTTCCTTCTGTATTCTGATTTCACTTATACCGAGAATATCAAGATTGATATGACTTAATTCCTCCCTTAGTATGTTCACTTGTTGGTCACTGGGAAAAGATTTTGTGCTTGATGTACCATGAATTTTAGTCAAGTGGACATGTCAGATAATTAGCCTCTAGAAGTCAAGGTCATACGTGTTAATATTAATTCTCATTGCATGGAGAATAGTTGGTTACTAGGCAAGGCACAACTTGGCATCAATAAACAAATATTTACTCAATGTTTATAATGTGCCAGGCACTGGGGATGCAAAGAAAAAGTGAAAAGGGGGCTCCCTGCCCTCAAGGAACTTATATTCTATTGGGAAACATAGTGTATAAATATGTTGGTATATACAAGATATCTATGGAGTAGGTGCGTGCAGAGAAGAGAAGGCCAGAAAGAAGTTCAGATAAGCAAGCAGCTTTGAAAGCTACAGGTTGCAATTAAATACTTAAAAAGAAAAGCAAACTATATAATAGAGGTCTACAATTTTACAGTTTTTTTCTGTTTTGTTATGTATATGTGAATCCCCATTTTATTTGATATTTGTTTAGTGCAGAATAAAAATAAAATTTAATTTAAAAAAGTAAATGTAAGCTAACCTTAGAGGAGAAGGCATTAGCAGCTTGCGGGGAATAGGAAAGGCCTCCTGTAGAAGGTGAGGTTTGAACTGAGTCTTTAATGAAACCAGAGTTCGAGAGGCAACTGTGAAAATAAAGAGAATTCCAGGCATGGAGGACAACTAGTGCAAGGCAGAGGGATGAGAGATGAAGTATTGTATGTTAAGGGACAGTGAGTACGTCAATATGACTGGACCATAAAGTATGTAGAAGAAGCTCATGTGTAAGAATACTGGAAAGATAAGAAGAGGCCAGGTTGTGAAGTTTTGTTGCCGCTCGGTTGTTTTTTGTTGTGTCCAACTCTTTGTGACCCCATTTGGTGTTTTCTTGGCAAAGACACTGGAGTGGTTTGCCATGTCCTTCTCCAGCTCATTTTACAGATGAGGAAACTGAGGCAACCAGCAAGGTTAAATGACTTGTCCAGGGTCACACAGTTAGCAAGTATCTAAGTCCAGATTTGAACTCAGGGAGAAGAGTCTTTCTGATTCCAGGCCTGGTACTCTCTCCACTGTACTACCTAGTTGCCCATGAAGAGCTTTACCTACCCTATAGAGGAGTTTTTGTTTGATCATATGGGAAGCTGCGAGAGTTTATTGATTGGAGCTAAGAAAGAACGGAACATAATCAGATCTGAATTTTAGGTAAATCAAACTAACTGTGTGGAGAATAGATTGGAAGGGGCAGAGACTTAAGAAAGGGAGAACAATTAGGAGACAATAGTCCAGGCAAAAAGTGATGAAGCCTGAACTAGAATGTTGCTGTGCAAATGGAGAAAAAGGGGAGGCAAGTGAGAAATGTGATAGAGCTAGAAATGATAAAATTTGGTAACTGATTAGTTATATGGAGTTAGTAAGAGTGAGGAGGATGGCCCTGAGGATTTGAACTTGCCCGACCGGAAGGATGATGGTACCTCCAACAAAAATGGCAGCTTTCAGAAGAGTAATGAGTTTGCAGGTAAAGAAAATGAATTCTTTGTTGGGCATGTTGAGTTTGAAATGCCTGGAGGACTAGGAGGAGGGTGGTGCCCTTGCCAATAATAGAGAAATTGGGAGGGAAGGATTGGGGGAAGGATAATGAGTTTAGTTTTAGATATATTGAGTTTAAGATGTGTCCTTGACATCGTGTTTGAGATGTCTAATAGGCAGTCACTTGAAAATGTGAGACTGGAGGGTGGCAGAGAGATTAGGGCAGGATAGGTAGATTTGAGAATCATCAGCATACAGATGATAATTAAGTCTGTGGGAGGTGATGAGGTCATCAAGTGAAGTAGTATAGAAGGAGAAGGCCCAGGACAGAGCCCTACAGGACATTTACAGTTAGAAGATATAACCTGGCCGAGGATCCAGCAAAGAAGACTGAGAAGGCGTGGTTAGATAGGTAGGAGGAGAACCAGGAGAGAGGGATGGCCCCAAAAACCTAGAGAGAAGACAGTATTAAGGAGAAGAGGGAGATCAACAGTGTCAAAGGTTTCAGAGAGGTCAAGAAAAATGGGGATTGACAAATGGCCATTGGATTTGGCAACTAAGAAATCATCAGTAGCTTTGGAGAGAGCAGTTTCAGAAGGTCAGAATGAGATCAGAAACCTAATTGCAAAGGGTTAAGATGAGAATGAAAGGAGAGAAAGTGGAGGCACCAACTGTAGATGGTCTCCTTAAGGAGTTTAGCCACAGAAGGTAGAAGAGATAAAGAACAATAGTGGGGATGGAAAGATCAAGTCACCTTCTCAAAGTCACATAAATAGTAACAAAGCCGAAGTTTGAGCCCAGGTCTTTTGGTCCTAAATTTAGGGCTCTTTATACTTCATCTTAGCTACAAGCCTCTCCTCTCTTTGTAGTCTATTGTTCTGTGCAAGGAGAATGTTGGGGGACTAATTTTATTCATCTATGACTATTCCCTAAACTTCCTTAGGTGAATGAAGCTTCAAGCATGGACACTAATACCTTATATTGGTTTTGTTTTGTACTTTGTCATTTTGTAGTCCTCATTGGTCAGCTTATATATGTGTGTGTGTATGGGTGTTTGTGCATATATGTATATATATGTGTATGGACATATGTATATGTATATACTTAAACTCTTTTCATCTTTTATGCATATTCTTTTAAGGTCTGAGGTTATGGAAGAACTCCCTAAGTGTCTACCTGCATATTGATGGCCCAGTTCTGTAGTTTGTTCATCCAAATATATGTTAAAATCTGGGCATTAGAAATTCTTCATATACTTGGTCCTTCCTGAGTGGATGGTTAGGCCAAATTCTTTTCAGTTGTAAAGGTGGAGTGGATTGATTTACTCAATCTAGTCACTCCTCTCCACTTCAAGTAAGCACTGAAATATCTTAATACATGAACAAGATGAGCTAAGTAGAAGACAGATTGCTATCACAGTTTTGCAATTGTAGGAATTGGGACAAAAAATGCAACTTTGAGATGAAAATCATAGAAAATTTTATGACTAGATGGGAGAACCATTATCCTTAATATTGTATTATTTATGTATTGCATTACTCTATTGTATTATGCCTATTATATTATGTTATATTTTATTATATTATGCCTAAATGGCTGTGCCTATACATGTAAAGTGAAAGGAAGAATTTAGGCATATATGTACATAATTCAGACAATTTTGTTATTGAGTAAAACTGTAAAGAATAACAAAAAAAATAGAAGTTGGTCTCAATTTTTTGTATCTACTTTCTATCTTGATGAGTTTTCTGTATAACTATTCAATTCTCTACTCCAATTTATCTGTATAGGCAAAAACCAGTGAATCGACAATGCAGTTAATTACTGGATTACTCTGCAGACAACAGAATCTCTAATGTGCCCTTTCCTTGGAATTTTCTCTTAGGAAATTCATATCATTCAAAGTTGTCCAAAAGTAGAATGGGCAGCATTAAAAAGCAGTGAATTCCCCATCACCAGAAATGTTAAAACAAATGCTAGAAACCATTTATTGAGGCTGTCGTAGAGAGAAATCATGCATTTAGGGGTGGGCTAGACAGCTTCTGCTTTTCCAGACTCTAAGATTTTGTGTTTCTATCGCATGGCATTCGCTTTGCATTTCATTATATATTGAATATCTACACTATATCTGAGGTATATGTTTTAGAAAAAAATATATATTTTTGTATATATATATAAAACATATATACATACATATATAAAACATATATATATACACACACATATATACACGTATTTGCCAAGAAAACACAAATGGGGTCACGAAGAGTTGGAGACAATTGAAAAATATATATACATATACAGAAAAAATATATAATATAAAAAATATTTAGTCTCTCCCTACAAGAAGTTTTCCATCTCATTGGGAAAACAAGACCACAAAACCAAATAAAAGGTGAATTATGAATGATTATGAGAAGCTAGATCAAGTTCAAGAGCTAGACTTAGACCCTTTGTAATCTTTATAAGAAGAGTCTTAATAACTACTGTGCCAGAACTATTTAGGAGGCCTAGAATAAAATATACATTTTAATTAAACATATCATAGTGTAGTAGTTGCTGTGGCTTCACTCTCCCAGAGTGAGGCAGGATACATTTCCCCCTCATGGTTCTAGAGGAACCTCTGAGGAGTTGGGGGTGTCTTTTTCTAACACTGTCTGCTTGTACCATCATTTCAATGTGTTCCTTCTACCGTTAACCTCCAGCAATTAGTGTTCCAGTTCCATTTATCAAATTAACATCAATTGGCTTTTACAATAAGATATTTACTTTAAATATATAACAAGAACAGATTCAGATAACAACCCCAGATACAGGGGTATATTCTCCCACATACATCCTCGGTTCTTGGGAAATGTTGGCTCAGTTTTTACATAGCATCGGTACCATCAAGTTTATGTCCACTCACTTATTGGATGAGTCCCTTCTCATTTACTGATGGGCTGGGTCCTGAAGGTCACACCTCACTCCTCAGGGCGTTGATGCAGAACGGGCTACAAAATCCAGCTTGAGCTCTGCTCTCAGACTTCCATCTCCAATCTTCGTCACCTAAAATGGAAGAACAAACACTGAAGCTAAGAACTGAAGTATATATCCACAAGATCACATGATGGTCTCTGATGTGGAGGGTCCAAGGTCTTTCCCCTCATAGCGTTGTCTCTTTTCTCTCATAGAAATATCACCAGACAGGAAGAAGTCAAATCAAGAGAAGCTGGACCAGTGCCTTTTGAATGCACGCCCAGTTCTGGCTGCAGCTAGTCAAAGAGGCCTCTTTACCCTATGGTTAGCTGACCAGAATCGGTCACAGAATTTCTATGCATGCCCCAAAATTCACATGGGGATTGTATCAGCTGAACACTCTGAACAGATTCATAAAGAACAGGCTTATTGACCAGTCCCCTGTTACAATAGGATGTAAAAGATACCAGCTTGGGTTTTTCAGGCATAAGTGGTATCAGCTATCTTTGTTAAACAGATGTTTTGAGGAAAAGAGAGATCCCAAAAGACAAGTCTAACAGCATTCTGGAATTATTTGATACATCGTTGAACAAAATCCACCACAATTGCTATACATTTAGGGACTGACTGTCTTTTGCCTGTTTTTTCTATCACCTGCATTTAGCACAAGCACATAGTAGGCACTTAATTAAAGCTTTTTGACTGGCTAAAAAGCAGCCCAATACAAAATAATGATTTAGAAAAGTGAATGATATAAAACTATAACAAATTTAAAACTTAGGTAGAAAACTGGGGAAAAGAACGAAATATTGTTTATAAAGATATTCTGACAATTATTTGAGAGCATTGGGAGCATATCTTGACGTTGCAGGCTTTAATCAAGCTAGAAGTACTAATTAAGCATTTACTATGTGCCAAGCACTGCGTTAGGCATTGGGGTACAAGTACAAAAAATAAAACATGAGATGAATGCCCCACTCCTATGTGGGGGTGGGGGTGGAGGGAGGAGGAGTTGGAGAGAAGAGAGAAGAAAATTTCTTGACTTTCTTCAGGTTTCTTCAGTCTGTTCAGGCTCTTCAGTTGATTTGAATGCTTATGACTTTCAGCTTTGAGAGAGAAGATGAGTGATGCCAACCCCACTTCAGGTTGTTGAAGGGAGAGTAAGACTCTGGGAAGAGGGTGACATTAGAAGAGCTAGTAGTCTCTATCATGTCCCTAAGCCCAACTTGTTATACTAGAGATTTCAGGCAATTTCCCCTTGGGTGAGATCTGAGATCTCTTGCTTGAGTTGAGTTATCTCATTCCCAATGGGATAACTCTTTCACTCTGTATAGTCTGATGTATATTCTATGTATTTGTCTTTTGTTATTGACTTGGATAAATGTGTTTCTTTGCTACCTGCTAAAAAAAAAACAAAACAATATTCACAACGAACTTACATTCTAATGAGGGAGACAACAGACACATATTTTTATATATTATATATGAAAATTATAATATATATAATATAAATTAATGCATACATATAAATATATAGGCTAAATTTACATATGCAAAGTAGTTTGAGAGGGAATGCACTAACAGTTGGGGGGATTAGGAAAGGCTGAATGCATTAGATGGTGCTTGAGCTGCCTTTTAATGGAAGAGAGGGACTCTATGAGGAAGAAGTAAGGAGAGAATACATTTCAAGCTAGAGAGATGGTCTGCACAAAGGCAGGGGAGCATCAAAGAAGAGGGAAGGTTTTGAGTGAGGAAAAGTGAAGGCTTCCCCCTCATTTGAACGAGTCCTTTTGTACCATTATGGTCCGTTTCTCACTTCTATGTCTCTGTGAGTCAGGGATTTGAAGTATATTGCTTCTGTTGCTTGTTAAAATGAGGTCCATAGAAAAGATGCAAGCAGGAACTGCCTAGAACAACCAAAGTCTTATCCTAAGTTGGTTAAAAACATTTAAAAAAAACTGATAATGAGAATCCTTAATATAGAAAACCATACCTAAAATTCTACATGGAGTAAAACTCAGAAAATGAAATTCTGACTTTAAGACCTAGACAAGGTGGCAGATTTTAGAGATTTTTTTTATCTTCCTATGTACAAAATTGAAGAGAAAAACAAAACAGCAGGAGGTCCAAACATGTCAATCAAAGAGGAGACAGCGTATTCTTGCATAGGAATACAATTATGTAGAAGATATAAAAATAGGATTCCCTAACCTGACAAGTGGAAATATCAACCAAATAGGGAAAAGGGTATAGAAGATAATCTTTCCCTTCTAAAACAGTAGAAAAGTGAGAAAATGAAAATTTTGGATGGGAGAATGAAAGTAAGGTGGAACTAATGTTGAACTTGGAATCTGAGAACCTAAGTTTAAAATTCCAATTTTGTCTCTTTGGACCTTGCTTTTCTCTTCTATAAAATGAAGAGTTCAATAAGATGACCTCTAAGGTACTTTCTAGTTCTAAATCTATAATCCTATAAACTATTAGATTTGTACCAAACCAAACCACATTAGATCAAACCATTAAGAAAGAATATAAGACTCTTGTTAACTCACCCATGTGTGGAAATATCTTTTGCTTTCTGTAAAAATAATGAATAGTTAGGCTTCTCAGGGTTTATATGAATGCATCTCACATTGAAGAACGGAATAAGCCACTTCTATTATGGGATAAAAAATTATGCTAGCACCTGAAAAATCATAGATTTCCATTTACCATAGTAATTGAGTTTAAAGTGTGCCTTGCCAGGATGTACACAAGCTGCTGATATCTACATTGTTGATTTCTGCTTACTTTTGTAGAAAACTCCTATTCCAGACACTGGTGGTTTGTTATGTTAATGTTATTGAATTCTTCTGTAGTCCCCCCCACTCCCCAGGTATTGATTGCATTACAAAAAGAAGTAAGTAAAGATATGTGGCTTGTGTGTATGGAAAAGTGCTTTGATGAAATGAAAAATCTGTTTAATAAAATATAATGAAAGTATCTCACATCAATTTCCCAAGCATTACATGCAAAATTATAGCAGTAGGAGGAAACCTCTTATAGCTGGGCAAGCCCTAAGACTCCTTCAGTTATTCTCCACTTAAAAGCTATCAATTTACAGCTGTCCTATGTATTGCCCTGTGAATTGAACAAGCCTTTTCAGTCTTTAATTAAGAGTGAAAAACTCTTTGAACATCACAGCATTCATCTATTCATGTGTGGAAAGCCTAGTGTAACAAAAGAATTTAATCAAACTACAAGCCTAATAAAGACTACATTGCCTGAACTAAGTGATGTTATTGCAGTAGCGGCTCATAGTTTTACATTAAAAAAAGCAGGTCAGAGTGTTCATTCATCTTGATTAGCAATGCCAACCTAATTACTTCTGGAGGAAACAGTAATTAGCTGGAGTCTCACCTCATTAATCATGACATTCTTGTAGCAGACTATTTTTATCTGATAAATGGCTTGGATTGGAACAAGGTGTATATTTGATTTCTAGTTAATTGTACACAGCTTGCTGCATAACATTTCACATTTTTATCATTTAACTACTTGCTTCCTGTGAACCTCTTGAGGGCTTTTTGTTGGCTACTTTTATTTACTTGGGTGGAAATCCCATATAAAAACAGGGCCAGTTGTACTTGATGAAGATAAGAGAAATGATGTCCTGAGGAATTAGGTGATAGACATCCATTTAGAAGTCAAACCATTCCAAGAACTCAGGGACAATGGTAAAAGTTGCAACTGCCAATTCAAAGTGTGTGGAAACATTATATTACTTTTTTTTTTTTTTGGCCCAGTAGCTTCTAAATGCTAAATGTTATTTCAAGGACCTGTTTGGGTATTCCCTCCAAAAACACAGATGTCAATCTGTCTCTGACTTAGTAGGTGATCTTCAGGAGCTGCTGTGGCCAAAAATTCATCACCATGCAGCCAAGTGATGATAAACCTCTTCAGACTTGGTTAGATTCATCCCTCGATGGGGTCTGTTCTCCTAACCTTTCCATTTTGGTAGAGGGAGCTTGCACTTTGCAGGTAAAGCCTTCAAGGTTGGAGCTGTGAATTCAGGGTCATGTCCTCCCATTACAAAGCATTGGAAGTAGTAGAGGAAAAGAACAAAATACTGGTGTTAGATCTGCACCATCCTTAAGTCAGTGCTTGAGGTTAGAAACCTTCCAAGAGATTATGGAGAATAAAGCACAAAGCTTGGAGTCTGTAAGATTTGGATTCAAATTTTTCCTCAGATACTTACAAGTGGTGACCTTGGACATTACTTACCTTCTCTGGACCTTAGCTTCCTCCTCTGTAAAATGAGGTCTCAGTGACCTCATGTCCCTTTCTGGTCTAAAAATATGATTCTATGATCTGTGATGCTATGAAACTTATTCCAGACTGGCTGCCAGCTGATAGGTTTTTCTGCATCTCAGACAGTTGGGGGAATTAGGAAGAAATGGAGGAGCTAGTATCTATAGTCATGTGAAAAAAAATTCTCTAGATCACTATTGATTAGAGAAATGCAAATCAAAACAACTCTGAGATACCACATCACACCTATCAGATTAACTAACATGACAAAAAGGAAAACGATAAAAGTTTGAGATGTGGGAAAATTGGAACATTAATGCATTGTTGGTAGAGTTGTGAACTGATCCAAGCATTCTGGGGAGCAATTTGCTGTGATGTTCAAAGAGTTTTTCACTCTTAATTAAAGACTGAAAAGGCTTGTTCAATTCACAGGGCAATACATAGGACAGCTGTAAATTGATAGCTTTTAAGTGGAGAATAACTGAAGGAGTCTTTGGGCTTGCCCAGCTATAAAACTGTGCATATCCTTTGATCCAGCAATACCACTACTAGGTCCATATCCCAAAGAGATCATAAAAAAGGGGAAAGGACCTACATGTACAAAAATATTTATAGCAGCTCTTTTTGTGGTGGCAAAGAATTGGAAATTGAGGGGATGCCCATCAATTGGGGAATGGCTGAACAAGTTGTGGTATATGAATGTGATGCAACACTATTAGACTATAAGAAATGATGAGCAGGCAGACTTCAGAAAAACCTGCAAAGACTTATATGAACTGATGCTGAGTTAAGTGAGCAGAACCAGGAGAACATTGTACACAGTAACAGCCACATTGTGTGGTGACCGACTTTGGTAGATTTAGCCCTTCTCAGCAATGCAGTGATCTAAAACAATTCCAAAAGACTCATGATGGAAAATGCTGTCCACATCCAAAGAAAGAACTATGGAGTCTGGATGCAGATTGAAGCATACTATTTTTTTCTCTTTTTTTTTCTTTCTTGTGGTTTTTCCCTTTTGTTCTGATTCTTCTTTCACACCCTGACTAATGTGGAAATATATTTACTATCATTGCACACATATAGCCTATATCAGATTGCATGCTGTCTTGGGGAGGAGTGAGGGCAAAGAAGGAGAAAAATTTAGAACTCAAAATCTTATAAAAGTGAATGTTGAAAATTAAAAAAAAAAAGAAAAGAAGACGCCCAATTAGGTTGCCAAGTCATAGTCATAGGCATATCAGTTTATCTCCTCAGGACTGGGTGCTGGGATTGCTATTGGGGTTGTAGCTAGCCAATGGTAGGGTTGTGACCTAGGGTGGAAGGGTAGGTGAAGTATCATGTCACAGGGCCCACAGAATTATAAGGCTTAAAAGGACTATCGTTTTAATCATCAGAACTATATTTAAATAGCTCAAAAAGAGAGGCCTACATTTTTCTCAAATGTCTCAATCAGAAGACTTCATAGCTTCCCTTGGCAGTGTTCTCTATTGACAAAAACCTTTAGTCAAGAAATTTTTTTAAAGTTGAGCAAACATTTCAACTGTAGTTTAATTCTGTTCTTTGTTATTTTGTTCTCACTGGAAGCAGAACGATAATTTGTCACAGTGGAAATAGTAGCTTAGGGCTCAGAATACTTGAATTTTGGTCCGGGCTCTGTCATTACACAGATATGTGACTTTGGGCAAATTACACAAACTTCTAGTGCCTTTGTTTCCTCATTTGTAAAATAAGGACAAGACCCTCCCTAACCTTTCTCACTGGATTCTTGTTAGGACCAAAAAGACAATATATATGAAAGCATTTTGATAAGAGTAAAGTGCTATAGATATATAAAACATTTTTTTCTTTCTTTTTTGGCAACTCAGTCAGGGTTAAGTGATTTGCCCAGGGTCACACAGCTAATAAGCATCAAGTGTCTGAGGCTGGATTTGAACTTAGGTCCTTCTGACTCCGACTCTAGCGCTCTATCCACTGCACCACCTAGCTGCCTTATATAAGACGTTATTAATCTAAAGTGTTATAATAAACTAACAGTTACTGTTATAATAATAATAATAATAATAATAATAATAATAACTAGCAGCACTTTAAGATCTGGAAAATGCTTTATACGTGTTATCTTATTTGGGCCTTACAACAACCCTGTGAAGGAGGTGTTATCATTATCTCCATTTTACAGATGAGGAAACTGAGGCAGGAGGTTCAATGACTTGCCCAGGGTCATACAGTTAGTGTCTGAAACAGGATTTGAACATGTCTTCCTGACTCCAAGTCTAGTACTCCGCTCACTGTACCACTCAGCTGCCCATTTTATAGTCTAATGCTTGAAAAAGTGTGATCTCATCAGTGTGCATACTCCCTTTACTGACACAGCTCCTATTTTTTCTCATGAGACCAGTCAGTCAATCAGTAAATAAACACTGATTAAGTTCCTAGTATGTGCCAGACACTGTTAGGTGCTGGAGATCCAAAGAAAGACAAAGGATAGTCCCTGTCCCGGAAGAGGTGACAGTCTAATAGGAGAGACAGCATGCAAACTGCTGTGTATACATTAGCTACACGCAGGACAAATGAGGAGGGAATTATAGAGGGGAGGCACGAGAATTAAGAGAGATTGGGAAAGCCTTCACGCAGAAGATGGGGTTTTAGATGGAACTTAAAGGAAGCCAGGGAAAGCAGGAGGCTGAGATCCTTGAGGAGGGAGAGTGTTCCTGCGTGCGTGCAGGACAGTCAGTGAAAATGTATGGATTTGGAATGCATGGGAGGTGGAGTGTCTTGTTCAAAGAAAAGCAAGGAGGCTGGTGTTACTGGATTGAAAGGAACGTAGTAGGTGTCTATTATGAATGACTTTGCCAAAGAGAGGATACACACACACACACACACACACACACACACACACACACACACACAAAATCCTGGAGGTAATAGGGAGCCACTAGAATTTATTGAGTAGGACAGTGACATAGTCAGACCTGTGCTTTAGGAAAATCAACAGAATGATTATGAATCACCTGGTGGTCAATTGTCAGGCGAGGAAACACTCTGTACTTACCTAGCTTGGTAGAAAATATCGTAACTTTCCAAGAATTTGGGGTCACTTCCATGCCACAATGAAAAAATATAAGGAAGAATTCACTAGAGGAAGATATTATTCTGTAATTGAATAATGTTATTGAGTTTCTATTTGATTTCCAAAGTCTCCTGATTTTTGGGATAAATAAAACCAGTTCCTTTCTCCTTTCTCCTTAGAACTTGTATTCTAAATTTTCAATCATTATTGACGTCCTTTGGATCCTCTCCAAAACCCCATCTTTTTATTTTTTCAATTATAGGCTTCTAAAATATGTTCTCTGTACTAAGCATAGAGAGAACTTTCTACTATTTACAAAGTTAACATATTTAGTATATCATCCATTATGACAAAGACATCCTGGTCCCATTTAAAAAATCTGTTAAACTTGCTTTTTCTTTTTTAGGTAAATTACCTAAAATGGATTTCATTCATCTATTAATTCATTCAGTAAATATTTATGAAATGCCTTCTATCTATGGTGCACCGTGGTAGTTGATGGGACAGAATTTGAATTCAGTCAAGGGCCGTATTTGAAGACCTCAAAGGCCACATGTGACCTCAAGGCGGCAGGTTTTCTACCCCTGGAACCCACACCCAACAAGGAATCCCCATAACATCATTTCTAACAATCAATCATACTGCCTCTGCTTGAACACCTGCAAAGAGGAGAACCTATTACCTCCTCAGACAGCCCCTTATATTCTAAGTGTTAAGAAGTTATTCCTTACATAATTCCCAAGTTTGCTTCTGTGACTTTCACTCATTGCTCTGGGTACTGCCTTCAGAGACCAAATAGAACAAGTCTACTCTCCTTTCTACAGGATTCAAATATATGAACACAGCTGTCTTGTTCCTTGCCTCTTTCCCCTCAGTATTCTCTTTTGCAGGTATGATAGGACCACTGTCTACTGGGCTTCTCTCTGTTTTTTCCACATAGGTTTGTTAGACTAGCTTTCCCTGGTAGGTAACAAAGTTGACCCCAAAGCTTGATGGGACAAGTGAGCTAAGACTCAAGTTGGGTATACCTTGATGTAATTTCCTGGTGACCTACCACTATTGATGTAGTTTCTTGGTTACCTAAAGAGCATAAAGGCCCACCCACATGCAGTTGGGGTCCTTCAGGCTTGGTAGATGTCCTGAGACTGTGAATCATCACATGTAACCCTGCCTACCAGAAATATTTCCATGTAGAAAGGAAGAGGGCCAGCTCTATCTAAGCAAAGTGCTGTAGTATTTTTGTTGAATATATTTTGTTGGCTTTGATTACCTCCTTCTGTTAACTCTTGAATCACCTATGAATGTTTTATCTTGTTTCAACATTGAACTTAACAAAGTATTGGCCTGGGTTAAACTTGCCCATTACAGCACGCTAAATATTTTCAGTTCTTTCAATAAATCCTCATGTGGAATGGACTCAAAGACCTCAACTATCCTGATTGCTCTGCTCTGGACACTCTCTAGCTTATCAGCAGCCTTCCTAAAAATGTGTGCCTAGATATGAACAGATGTGAACTGACCAAGCAGAATATACTGGGCCATTATTATCTTTTCATTTCTGGAAGTTGTGCATACCTCTCTTAATGGAGCCCAAGATTGTATTATCTTTTTTATTGCTATACTGCTTTGCTCAATCAACCTGATCTAAAGTGATTCACTGAAAACTCAAGATCTTTTTCAGATAAATTGCTGTCCAAACGGACCTTGAACTTCTGATATTGATTTCTTAAGCCCAAGTGGAAAACTTTACATTCATCTCTATTAGATATGTATTATCTTATTAGGGCAGTTAGGAGGAACAGTGGATAGATTGCTCAGTCTGCAGTTAGGAAGACCTGTGTTCAAATAGCACTTCATATACTTACTAGCTGTGTGATCCTGGGCAAGTCACTTAACCTCTGCCTCAGTTTTCTCAACCTTAAATTAAGGACAATAATAGCTCCTCCTTACAGAGTTTTTAAGATCAGATGAGATAATAATTATAAAGCACTTAGCACAGTGCCTAGCAAGTGTAAGTGATGTGTAAATGTTAGTTATTGTTACTATAGATTCAACCCAGTGCCTGTCAAATTTTTTTTTTTTGGTTTTTCACTATCATCCAATGTGTAGGGCTTTATTTGTCTTTCCTATGAACCCTTCGAAATCTACTTTCCCAAATCTAGGGTGTATATCAGACTATGCTTGATTTTGCTCTTCTGTATAACAAATTATAGAAGGGAGTGGCCACTTCCTACAAAGTTCCCACCATTTCCACCCCAGAAACACATTTTTCTGTTAGTGAGATTCAGATCTAGCATAAAATTTTCCTTTTTCAAACCTCTACCTTTCAAAGGATGAAATTATCATTAAGCTAAATCAAGAAGTCATTAGCTGCTCTGCTTTGGCAGAGCAAGAGTTTTCGTAGATATCTGGAAAATTGAAATTCTGCATCACAACTGCATTGCGCCAGGTTTGTGATGTGTTTCCAGAACTCATCTATGTATGTGCTCTCTCTGTCCAGATGTAACAACAATGTTGCTAGCAGCTATTGTGGCTGTGTAAGAACAATAACACCAGCATACAAAAGGGCTGCCAACACAGGTTCTTGGATCTGCTTTTCTAAAGAAAGCAAGTTTAAGGGGTTAACAATCTCAGTTTAATTAAACATACATATGTCATTCACTTAGTTTGGGGGGAAAAGATCAGCCCGCTGAACTTCAGGGCAAACACAAACAGAAATTACAAGCATACATTATATAAACAGACCAAAAACACAAACCAATCATAGTTACATAGTTACCAGAGAAGCACCAACATCTGGATTATCAAAGCTGGTGGTGGGGTGGAGCTATTTCAATGGCTTGCCCAGAGTCTTGTCACCAATACTCTTTCAATAAGTGTGCCCCTGAAAGTCAAATGCTAACCTTCCAGTACATATACATTGTTCAGGACCCCAGGGCTGGGGCCAACTTAGCATTTAGGGTGTGGGAAATCACTAACACCAGGGTGTGGGAAAGTTCTTCAATCACTAGTACTACATCATATACAAATCAATGACTCCTGATGGCTTTAGTGTTGAGAAACCCTCCAAAACAAAAAAAAAGATCCCACTTAACCTGCCCCATTCAAACAAAGGCCAGACTCATTAAAGGCACTTGATAGCCTTAGCATCCCAGAAGAGAAGAACAGCAAAAAATCCTGCCCTGATTACCAGTACACCAGATGATCCATAATGTGCTCTGCTAACAAAATCACTTCTCTTTTTCTATTGTTCTTCACACTAATGCTAGCCTTTACTCTTCCCTGTGGTTCCTAGATTTTCTCACTTGAGTCTCTCTTCTTAATATATAATGTTACCCAATTCCTTTCAGCCATCCTGTTTCTTTTGAATAAGATGTACATTGCAGTGTGCTGGTAAATGTTAAACAGCAGCTCTCTGAAAAAAAAAAAGTATGTATGGCACACTTTTAAATTTAATCTGCATTAACATTTTCTCCATCACTTTCTTAAGTCTAAACAATCAACAAAACAATAAATCAAGCTCTGATATGTAGCATTTGCCAATTTCCAAGGTATAAATACTCACACTGAAAATCTAACAGTTGGCTCTTTGGAGCTTATTTGAGCAGGACCCAGTACACTCTTATGTGTATCCATTCTGAATCACATTCCAAACATTTTATCTCCTTAAATCTCAGTAATACCTATCAGATCAAATTTGCCTTCTTGCATTAGGATCTTCAGTTTATCTCGCTTCTTGCCTTAAACTTGGGACTTTTGTGTCATGGACTTAGTACTGGCTCTTTTCCAGGGCATTGTCTCCCTTTCTATTATTTCTTCCTGGGATTTTTTTATTGCTGCAAAAAAAGCCTACTGATTTTGGGCAGGGAGGGGCAGGTATTTTGTATCTTGCTATGTTACTGAATTTATTAATTGCCTCAGATGGTTTTCTTGCTGATTCTTTAGTATTTTCTAAAGAAAGTATTGTGTTGTTAGAAAAAAATAGGGATAGCTTTGTGTCCTTGCTTGTCTTTATTCCTCTGTTTTTTCCTATTGTCTTGCTGTTTATTGTTAGTAATTTCTGGAATCATATGAAGTAAGAGGAGTGAAGGAGAGAAAGGAAACAAGCATTTATTAAGAGCTTACTATGTGCTAGTAACTAAAGTGCTAAATGCTTTACAGAAAAGATCACCTTTGATCCTCACAATAATCCTCGGATGTAGTACTATAATTATTCTCATTTTACAGTAGAGAAAAATGAGGCAGACAGAGATTAAGTGACCTGCCCAAGGCTACAAAGCCAGGAGGGATTTGAGGCCAGATTTGAACTCAGGTCTTCCTGATTCCAGGCCCAGTGGTCTAACTAACCATTGTGCCAACTAACTGCTTAACTTTTCTGCAACTGAGAGGTGCAGTGGACAGAGTGTCAGATCTGGAGTCAAGAAGACTTGTCTTCTTGAGTTCAAAACCAGCCTTAGACCCTTATTAGCTGTGTGACCCAGGGCAAGTCACTTAACCCCGTTTTCTGATTTTCTTAGTCTTTTCCAAGCACGACTTTTTAACTTTATTAGTTTTGTAGTCTTTATTTTCAAAGGTATATGTTCTGTGCTAATTTTCAAAATTTTCTCTTTTATGCTTTTTTTAGTTTTGTTGTTTTATTTTCTAATTTTTAATCGAATATCCCAGTTTACTAATCCTCTCTTTTTATGTTTCATTAATGTCACAGGTAAAGAACCTGAGGCCCTGAGAAGTTAAATGACTTATTAATTTCTCTCTGAAATCCAGCAGGGAAGCAGATCCAAGATGCCAGAGAAAAGGCAGTGACTCTCTTGAGTTCTCCCCCAAACCCCTCCAAATACCTTTAAATAATGACATAAAATAATTCTTGAAGTGGCAGAACCCACAAAATGACAGGGTGAAATAATTTTCCAGCCAAAGACAACTTAGAAGGTCAGCAGGAAAGGTCTGTTGCACCTGGGCAAGAGGGGAGCACAGTCCAGCCCAGGCTGTGTCAGTGTAGACCCAGCCCCAGCAAACCAGGAACAGGCCTTGGGAGCCACTGAATCAACAGAGCTCTCAGTCCACAGATGGTAAGGGGGTTGAACAACTGATTAGGAGATTATAGGGGTCTCTTTGCTGGCACTGGTGGCAGGACTCTGTTGCTTTACCTGTACTCAGCTCTGGGATGCAGCCCTGAGTGTCAGTCCCAGGGCAAAGAGGAGTTCTTGCACACCAGAGCTTGCAGCTGCAGCAGAGCAGGTACGCTTGTCACAGTTACAGGACAGAAAAGAGTGCTTGTGGTCACTCACAGACAAGAGCACAAGCCAGGAGGGTAGTAAATACACCTCTCCTTAGATCATCCCACCTTGGAAGAACTGAAAACTTACAGGTCCCTAGAAGTATCTCTCAAAACAGTTGCACAAAACCCCTGAAGCTTGGGACAGTGTGCCCTCCACCCTGGAAGCAGAGCCCCCACCTTAACAGAGCTAAAAGTCACAAAATAGACTGGAAAAATGAGCAAACAACAGAAAAAAAAATTCTGACCGTAGAAAGTTACTATGGTGACAAGGAAGATCAAAACACACTCAGAAGATAACCAAGTCAAAGCTCCTACATTCAAAGCCTCAAAGAAAAATATGAATTAGTCTCAGGCCATGGAAGAATTCAAAAAGGATTTTGAAAATCAAGTAAGAGAGGTAGAAGAACAATTGGGAAGAGAAATGAGAATGATTCAAGAAAATAATGAAAAAAGAGTTAACAGCCTGGTAAAGAAGAAACAAAACAAATTACTGAAGAAAATAACACCTTAAAAAACACAATAGGCCAAATGGTAAAAGAGGTACAAAATGCCAATGAGATGAAGAATGCCTTGAAAAGCAGAATTGGCCAAATGGAAAAAGAGGCACAAAAATTCACTGAAGGAAAAAAAGAACTCCTTAAAACATAGAATTAGCCAAATGGAAAAAGAGGTCCAAAAGCTCACTGAAGAAAATAATTCCTTAAAAATTAGAATTGAAATTGGAAACTAATGGCTTTATGAGAAATCAAGAAAAATAAAACAAAATCAAAAGAATGAAAAAATAGAAGATAAGATGAAATCTCTCACTGGAAAAACAACTGACCTGGAAAATAGGAAAAAAATTAAAATTATTGGACTACCTGAAAGCCACAATCAAAAAAAAAGCTTAGACACCATCTTTCAAAAAATTTTCAGGGAAAACTACCCTGATATTCTAGAACCAGAGGATAAAATAGAAATTGAAAGAATCCACTGGTCACCCAAAATGAAAGAGATCCCAAAATGAAAACTGCCAGGAATATTATAGCCAAATTCCAGAACTCCCAGGTCAATGAAAGACTATTACAAGCATCCAGAAAGAAACAATTCAAGTATTGTAGAACCACAATCAGGATAACACAAGATTTAGCAGTTTCTACACTAAAGGATTGGAGGGCTTGGAATTTGATATTCTGGAGGGCAAAGGAGTTAGGATTACAACCAAGAATCACCTACCCAGCAAAACTGAATATAATCCTTCAGGAGAAAAAAATGAATATTCAATGAAATGGAGGACTTTCAAGCATTCTTGATGAAAAGACAAGAGCTGAATAGAAAATTTGACTCTCAAATAGAAGACTAAAGAGAAGCATAAAAAGGTAAACAGGAAAGGGAAATCAAAAGACACTTAATAAGGTTAATTGTTCCTAAATGGGAAGATGATACTTGTAACTCATAAAAACTTTCTCATTATTAGGGTAGTTAGGAGAATATATATATACAGAAGGCACATATATGAGTTGAATATGAAAGGATGATATCTATAAAACTAGAATTAAGCAGTGAAAAAGAGGAATGCAGTGGGAGAAAGGGAAAAGAAGGGGTAGAATCAGACAAACTATCTACATAAAAGAAGCAAGAAAAAGCTTTTACAATGGAGGGGGAAATGAAGGAGGTGGGGAGGGGGAATTGAGTGAACCTGATTCTCATTAGAATTGGCTAAAAGAGGGAATAACATACACAGTCAAGTGGGTATAGAAATCTATCTTACCTTACAGGAAAGTAGGAGGGGAAAGGAATAAGAAAAGGTGAGGGGGTGATGGAAGGGAGGCAGATTGGGGGAGGTGAGGGTCAGAAGCAAAACATTTTTGCAGAGGGACAAGGTGAAAAAAAGAGAGAATAGAATAAATATGGCAGGGGGCAGAACAGGATGGAGGGAAATATATTTAGCAATCATAATGGTGGAAAAAATTTTTGAAGCAAGTTTCTCTGATAAAGACCTCATTTCTCAAATACATAGAGAATGGAGTCAAATTTGTAAAAATAGGAACCATTCCCCAATTGATAAATGATCAAGAGATATGAACAGTTTTCTGTTGAAGTAATCAAAGCTGTCTATAGCAGTATGAGAAGATGCTCTAATTACTACTGATTGGAGGAATACAAATTGAAACAATTCTGAGGTACTATCTCATACCTATTAGACTGGCTAATAGGACAGAAAAGGAGAAAAACAAACGTTGGAGGGGATGTGGGGGAAATGAGACCTTAATGCATTGTTGGTGGAGTAGTGAACTGATTTCAAAGAATTTTTATATATATCTTAGTCCTGATAACTCTAGAATAGGTTGATTGTTTAAATACCCATTTGTATAGACAAGAAAACTAAGGCACATAGAGGTTAATTAATTTGATCAATTTGATGCCACTATTTAGTAGTAAAAGCAACATTGGAACTCATCTGAACTTGTAGTGAAATAGTATTTACATAAAACCATGCTTAATCACTAACACTATAATAACTAGATAGCTACTGATTAGTCACCTATGCTACAGCAGAATACCAAAAACTCTTAATAATACCAAGTAATTTTAGGACATGAATCGAGACTATATCCTTATAGTTAGTGTTTGAATGAAATTATTTACATGGCTGAAA
Organism: Trichosurus vulpecula; assembly: GCF_011100635.1. Lineage (NCBI taxonomy): Eukaryota > Metazoa > Chordata > Mammalia > Diprotodontia > Phalangeridae > Trichosurus > Trichosurus vulpecula. Next base: position 181,974,119 of record NC_050577.1, on the reverse strand, counting down.
CATTTCATCCATTCGACACACATTTATTAAGTTCCTACAACGTACAATTTTCTATAGGATTCCTTTTACTGGCTCAGTACACATATCCTCCCCCCTAGGTATGGCTTTAAAGCTCTGACTTGGATGCCTTTCTTTTCTCTTTCTTTCTACATTCTTCTCTGTTGGTGTTCTCAAATCAGCTCCCATGACTTCAAATATTTTCTCTATGCAAATGATTTGCAGGTCTATGTTTCTAGCCCTACCAGAATAAATACTCCTTGAGGGCAGAGGACTGTATTTCCAGAACTTTGTACAGTACCAGTCACATAGTAAACTCTAAGTAAATGCCTCCTGACTGATTGTTGACTGACCACATCCCAGAAATTTTGGAAGCTTGTTCCATCATTATTTTCTTTCACAGGTATTGTTTCTATTGTGTGTTCCTTGATCTATTAATTTTTTTTACACTTGAACAGAAGTACAAACATTCTCCTTCCCCTCCATTCCACACATACTTTAGGGGCACGCTCTTTATTAGATTGATACCACCTTAATCCCTAGGGAGTGTGAGCTCAAACTTCTGGCAGTTTCTACAAAGCACTTGTCTTAGTTTGTATCTAAATGCAGCATTGTTATGGTATGATCCCTATTCTGAGCTAGCTTTGGGCTGGGTCCAGAAGGTCAAAAGTCACTCCTGACCCCTTAACGAGGACATTCTCAAGGTCTCTCTGAAGAACTTTGTAATTGATTATGAGATGTTGGAGACATTGGCACAGGACTGCCCAGCATGGCGGGCCTGCATCAAAGAAGGTCCTGTGTTCTAAGAGGAAAGCAGAATTGCAGTAACTCAAAAGAAAAATGAGATGCACAAATTTAGAGCCATCTCCAAATGTTTCTGTGGATTATTTGTGCTTGACCTGTGGTTGAGACTGTGGTAGAGACTTCCAAGCTGTACCTTGACCCCAGCATAGTGATATCTTTTTGGTCCTCTTCAGGAATGAAGGACAACAACCAACCATTATGTGCAGACACTCTAGTAAAACTGTCTCAGCATATGGGCTAAACCAGATTGAGCATAACCAACAAGCCTAAAGCCCACCAGTGAATTAGGAGATCATCTACCCCAAGCATGTCTTTCCCCAGCAGAATAGACAGATGAGGACAATTTGTTCCAACAGCTATGAAGGAGGGTGAAGCAGATGTTATGGAGCACTTAGAGAATGATCAGACCCCAAAGGCACCAAGGTCATCAACTGCATACTGCCACTGCTGTCTTATTGGGCTGCCAATGGCATACTGCATACTGAGCCATTGACTGTCTTACTGACTTTTGTTTTACCATTGGACTTCAATGACTCCAGAAGATAAAGCCTGGCTGACGCCTGTGTGTAACTCTGCCTAGCTTAAATACATTTCTTGTGCAATTCAAAGCACCACCTCATTATGTCATTAGTCGTCTTTGAAAATGAAGGACAAATGAAGAACAACATTTAGGACCTGGAGTTGAATAGAAGTCACTTCTTTACTCTCGGATAAGAAACCAAACTGCCTTGGCCTCTTGCCTTAAAACTAGCTTTTTGTCCTGGAAATTGGGGTAGGGTGCTTTCCCTCTTCCTTTTCCACTAGGGGCACCCGCTCTGCTCTGGACTCTCACTTACTTTGTTGTTGTTACACTATTGTTTAGATGTTTTTCAGGCTTTCCAACTCTTTGTGACCCCGTTTGGGGTTTTCATGGCAAAGATACTAGAGTGGTTTGCCATTGCCTTCTCCAGCTCATTTTAAAGATGAGGAAACTGAGGTAAACAAGGTTAAGTGACTTACCCAGGGTGACACAGCTAGTAAGTGTCTGAGGCCAGATCTGAACTCATAAAGAGGAGTCTTCCCAATTCCAGGCCTGGCACTGTATCCACTATTTAATCATTGAGCAATTCATTCTAAAAGAAACAAAAATCATGCTTCTCATCCAAAAGGAAAGCCAAATCCCAGCAATCCCAGAGTATGAGGACCTCACCTCAAAAGAATTAGAGTCTTGGGATTGACTGGAAGTCACCCCAGTCCACTCATTCAGGATGTAATTTTTAAATGTCCATTTAGGTCTGTATCTTATCTTTGTGCTCTTTATATCAATTGCTATTTTTATTGTGTAGTAGTCTTGTAAAGGATGTCAAGTATTTCTCTTTTTAAAAAACATTTATATATTAGCACAGTCTGTTTTTGTAAAGGCACTGTATGGTGCTTAGAAATATACATAGTCTTAAATATTTCCTTAGGCCAAAGGCAGCACATTTTCTGCCCACCGAATTCATCTTTCTCTCTTCTTTTCCTTTCCAATAGTTTGGCAGAACCAGTCTCTAAAGTTTCTTGCAACGTGAGAATAATGTAAATACATAGGTTTGCAAAGGAAACCAATTCTATTGAAATATACTTATCAAAATGTTAAGACCTGCCACATTAATGAACCCCAGGTTAAGAACCCCTGTTACAGAGGCTGTTGGACAAGGGGATCCTAAGTAAGTGAGAGTGAACTCATAAAGGCTTTTGCCTTGCCGGGGATTTTGCCTTCCTGTGTAGTTTTAGTTGTAATCACTCTATATCTGGTGAGTCATTCTTTTTTTGTTGAGAGGTGAAAAGAGATTTGGAGAAAGTGGTGCTTTTCCCATCTAAGAAACACTTTGTTGATAGAGAGTGTTAGGCAATCTTTGAAAAAAGCCATTTACTTTTCTACCAGAAGGAAATCTGCCTACTCTTAGAAAATATATACATATATATACGTATACACACATATTATATATATGTATATACGTATATATATGTGTGTGTGTGTGTGTGTGTATATGTATATATATAGCATTCACTGGCTGTGGTAGGAATTCAAACATAGCATATATATTCAATGCAATTCCCTGCAAAATTCATCATGTTGTTCATACTGATTGAAATTCTCAGCTTTGTTTTTCAAACTTCTTGAAAAAGTTTGTACCTCACATAAACTGTTTCTTTTTAATCATCTTTTATTGACTCAAAAATTTGAGAAGTAGAATGCATAGTGGGAGGGGGTAGATGTGACACCTTGTAAAGAGCTGGTGAGAAAGATACTACTTTCTCAGGGGGAAGCCATCTCAGATGTTAGATAGCAGATTTGCTTACTGAAGGAATTTGGGAAGGGCCACCAGGGAGCGGAAGCTGAGGGCAATGGGATGATATCCTTTTGCCTCTGTGACTTTATCATCAGCGAGACATTTGGAGCACTCCCCTCCAAAAGCAAAAAAAAAAAAATAAACCAAAACACAAACATGAATCTTTAGGTTTTACCAGTAGAAAATCAGGTGTAGAAGAGATGGAGTGTGAAGTGAGTATGGGTGCATTGAGAATTTATCTTTTTAGTAGAATTTATCTTTAGTATCTATTTAGTAGTGCTTGAGTAGGAAAGAGATGAATTTTCTGTAGCAATGGAAGCTACAACATTTGATAAATTGTGAACTGTGGTTGGGAATTCAATTTTCCCTTAGACTGAATAGAACTCCAGGTGGCACTGAAAGGGGAAAATTTTGGAAGATGAAGGATCCTGTCCATGTTGGCACAGTTATTCAAGCTGATAGGTAACTCTGATGGGGTTACGAGACCTGAACCTCCAAAACGAAAAGACTACTCAGGACTTGAAGTACCATCTAGTGACTTACACAGATGTGGCGTTACTAATAGCTACTCAGCCACAGCTTGCCCTGGTACCATTGTAAAGTATCTGCCCACATATGTGGGTACATATGCCTTTATCCAAAGAAATTGTAGTATCAATTAGAATACTGTAAGTGTTTAAGAATATAAAGTACTATAATGTCCAGTGAGGGGATCATGAAAAACTTTATGGGGGAAGTAGTAATATAGCAGGACCTTGAAGCTACTACCCATCCCCAGTGGTTTGTTTACCCACTGAAATTTACCTTAATTTATAATATGGAATTCTTATGCAGATGTATAAAGTGTTACTTCTTTTATCTGATTTTGTAACTAAGTATTCCGAGATCAATGTGTCATTCCAAAAAGTTTACTAAATTCATGTGCAGTAATGTTTATGGACTCATATATTTAATCTTTTCTTTGGTCCTGCCTCCAGAGTTGAAAAAATAATCACAATATATAATAGCATTTTAGCATAGGAGTAAAAAAAAGTTTCCAAAATAAGAAACACAGGCTTAGGGATGACAATTTGTAAAAAAGATGCACAATTCCCATTTCCCGTGTGGCAAATATTGCATATTATCTTTTCTACAGGTTTATAGAAGAGGGTAAGGTCTGTAAGGGAAATGCAATTAATGTAGGAACATAAATAAATAAAATTAATTAGCAAAGTTTTGTTGTGAAAATTAGACCAGTTTCTAATGCATAATTTTGATGTTAACAGAACCTGGAATGCTTTAGGCCAAAATCTTTGATTCCAGAGCATAGTTCTTAAGCTATTCTTATTAAAATTTAAAAATGAATACATTCTACTAATAGGATTTTTTCTTATAAATGAATATGATTCTAGAAAACACAAGAATGCATTTAGCTAAAAGAATACAAGTATTCATTTAATTTTCTTTATTGATCTTCTATGCCCATTACCAGAGCCATATCTAAAAATTCCAGTACCTAGAATGAATTCAGTTGTGGAGGCTTGGGGTTGGGAGGGGAGAGTATAACTTTATTTGCATGATTGAGATAGATTGGAGACAGAGGCTTTGGAAGTTGAGAGGTCAAAGAATTGGGAGACTGTCCCCTTAAAGGTCTTCGAATGATAGCAACAAAATATCTGGAAAATAACATGAATTTTAGAGAACCCAGATGGTTTCTGAGTGATGGTGATAAATGGAGGGTTTGAGAGTCACAGTGGGGAGCAAGGAGTAGGTCATTTCCTCCTCCAGATCCTGTTCATCAGAAGGTGTGAGAGAATGAGCTTTCAGCCTTGTAGGGGATATCCAAAAATATAGTGTTTCCAGGAAAAAGCAAGGTTTTAGTATCACCGAAAGATGGAAAGAATCTGAAAGGAAGAATCAATCCTAGGCTAAGTAGTGACATTAAAGATTTTGGGCTGGAAGGGACCCTTATAGGTCATCTAGCCCAAACCCCTCATTTGACAGATTTTAGGCTCAAAGTATAGTCAGGCTCCAGAGCATGGCTGCATGGATTTATGGGAATTATAGTTCAAAAGGACAATGTAAGTTCTTCCTGCTTGAAAGGGAAAGTTCATGAAACTCCTGAGGGAGAATGTGAAGCTTAGCTGTGGCTGAGAGGAAGAGGAGCTAGGGTACACTTTGAATGGAGACTAACACCAGAGGGGGTGGGAGTGTTGAAATGCACTGCGTATTCCTCAGGAGAAGAGTGTATGACTATAATGGACTGGGGCCACTCCTTGGGATAAACAAAAAGGCCAGTGAGTGTTAACTCCTTTTCCCATTCCCTAGGCTCTACAGTTTATAGGCACTTTCTACACAATTTTTTCTGGTTCAAGCTGTTGCTAATTTTTGATTTTTAGTCTCCTCTAAACCGTGATGGGTGTGTCTCTGTCTCTGTCTCTATCTCTCTCTGTCTTTGTCTCTCTGTGTCTCTTCACCCCTTGTGATAGGACCAATATGTACCACGGCTCTACCCTGTTCTCATAAAATGTGTGTTAGGCTAAGTTTTCCCTAAAAGGCAACAAAACCAGGACTTCATTGGCCTAGGGTGGAGTAGGACTCAAGCTGTGACTCCTTTGACAGAGCTTTCTGGCAGCCCCTGGCTGTGCTGCTGCGTCTTCCTGCTCACCCAGAGGCATTAAAGGTCCTGTCCACACGAGAACATAGTTTTCAGATTTATTGGATACCTGAAGAGCATAGGAGTCATCACAGCCTCCTTGGCTGACCAGATGCATTTCTATATGGAGAAGAAGAGCTATATCTACTAAGTCAGGTGCTACTCTGTATCCTTGAAATGTTAAGGGTAAGTAAGCTTTCTTTTGTTTACAGATCAATGACCTATGCATGCCTCATTTTGTCCTAGCATCAAAATGGAACTAACAGTTTTCAAGCCCTAATAGTCGTCAGCTTCACAACTTCAGCCACCTGAATCTTTTTTTGGTCATGATCCAATTGCCTAGGAATGAATGGTTATGGATTGAATGTTTGTATCTGTTATTTAGGAGTCTATATGAACGAACTATAATAGAATCACCCTAAGTTTCTCTATCAACTTAGCCCTTGGTCCAAGGGGTTGGGGAGGGAGCAGGGAGCAAGAAAAGAATGCCTTTCTTTGACAGCCCTGTCAGAAAAAGTGTATCCTCTCTTTATTTCTGTACCACAAGCACTTCTTGGCTCCTCCCTTGCAATCCCTCAGTACACAAGTTAATTAACAGACATGAATCACAATGAATCACAATTTCACATAATTAATGTGGTAGACTAGACCAATGGTGTCAAACTCAAATAGAACAGATCCTTGCTGGCTGCATATTGGCTTGGAAAACCACAAATTAACATTATTTTTGTTGTATTGTATTTTTATCGAGTTAAACATTTTCCAATTACATTTTAATCTGGTTCAAGCCACACTGGTGAGTTTTGCTGGAAGCTTTAGGCCTGCAGGCTGTGGGTTTGACACCTCTGGATTAGACAATCTCCAGATACTCTTTCAGTTGTAACATGCTATGGTTTTATGAGTCTACTGGGAAGGTTGGTAAGTATTGATGGCCTAACCAAATTACCATTTCTTGAAAAATAAACAACCTTGGTATCTCATTCATTTGATGCTCAAATTTTTAAAGGTGATACATATAATTTGTCTATGAAAAGATCGTATTTAAAGAAGGCTAAGCATATGAGGAATGTGAACAAATGAAATCCTCACATAATTCACAACCTTTAATTCAGTTTGGTTAGTGGTTCCTGCCTTTTCACTACCCAAACTGACTAATTAGTAATGACTCTCCTTTGTTTTTTTTCCTTGCTTTTCCCTCTTGGTGGAGGTGCTAATGAAAATGGAAATATCTAATGTGTAAATGGCGAGAGGAAGAAGGAGTAAGGAGGTGACTGAGTAAACCTGTGACTCAGTAATGAGTCTTGGAAAAACAGATTTGGTTGATACTATTTCAAGATCGAATATTGTACTTCTGGTTGACTCTTCTCACAGAAATAAATAGAGCACTGAGATTTATTAAAAAGCATAAAAAGGAAAGCTTTTTCATGTGAAAAATATCTCTTTTCATCATTTTGTTAGTAATGTATTTTTAAACTCTCCTCTAAAGTTCGTCTCTGATCTGTCATCAAGGAGAGATTTCTTGAAGTCAGCCACTGGAGCAGAAGCTCTTGGAGTCTTGTTGAGTCATTTTTCAGTGTGTTTCTACATGACCCCATTTGGGATTTTCTTGGCAAAGGTACTGCAGGGGTTTGCCATCTCCTTCTCCAGCTCATTTTACAGAGGAGGATCTGAGGCAAACAGGGCTAAGTGACTTGCCCAGGGTCACACACAGCTAGTGTCTGAGGCTGGATTTGAACTCAGGCAGTCCTGACACCAGGGCCAGGACTATATCTACCGTGCCATCTAGCTGAATGGGCTGTCAAAGGTTGACCCTGTGATGAGTCAACCTAACTAACTTAAAAGAAGCTGACACCAGAAGCTTGGTCACTGGATGGGTTTTTGGCCAAAGCAACTCATTAAGGTAGACCATTAAGACAATGAAAGACTGTGGTCTGCAACAGTAGAGGAACTAGGCACATTAAGAAAACAACGGGTCTTTGGAGTATTAAATGGTGCGCTTTTAAAATGGGACATTGTAGTGAGTATCCTCCCGGCATTGTTCTGAATCTTGCTTGCTCCCTCTGTCAAGGACTTTGGTCTGGCATGGAAAATTTCTTTTAGCAAGGTACAAAGATCCTCATTTGTCTAATGGACAAGGATGACTTTATTTGGGCATTGCTGATGTCTTTCTAACAATGTCTGGAATTCCTTTGCCAAGGTTAACTCCTTGGGAAAGTATGAATTCCTTGCCTTATTCTGGGTTGCTCCACTGAGGCAGGTAGATTGATTCATTTGTGCCATAGTCTTGCATTTGGTCTTTAAGGGTTGAGGGGGGATGAAGAGCTAGAGAGAAAATAAAAGTGGGAGAGATGTTACCTTTCTTGGGAGCCTTGTACAGTAGTCACATGAAATCTCCTGGGAACTCACTATACCATGAATCTAGGTGCTTCAGGAAACCCTGAACCCTGATGAACTAGACAAAGACACAGACTGATGGGAAGTTAGGATCAGATTCTCAAATCCAGAGCAGCAGGGAGAGGACAGCATGACAGGGATGTTACTGGATCAAAACTAGCGGAAGAGCTGCTGGATGCGGTAAGAACCAGAGCATAGGATCAGCACGGTACAGAAAGAGCCATGATACAGAATTACAAAGCAAATCTTGCCCTTCTCTGAGACATGTGGCCTGTATAGTCCGAGAAAGCTCTACTAGAGTAGAGGGTTGCTGGATCTAGCAACCCAGCTTTCCCTTTGCAAGGGGAGAGGGTGAGTATTACACCTGGGGCACTGTATCAATCCCTAAGTCATCTGGGAGACATCTGAAAGAAGAGTTTCTTTACTCTCTAGTATTCCAAAATGCTTTCAACTTATGAGGCTGGGGAAGGGGAAGAATCAACCAGGGTAATTCAATAAATTTGAAATTGACTGTATAGGTCCCCAAGGGACAGGAAGGCTCAAAGGGGAAAGGAGTTGTTTTGATTGTTTATAGACCCAGAGGCAAGGCCATTTTGTTGGGCCTTTTCTGCCAGGTGAAATAAAGGCTGTCCTATTTTTGATATCTTTATTAACCTCAGTGCTTGCCTGAGGGCCCTTTTCATTTTTTCTTTTGAGACCTTCAAAGCCCTTCATAATCTAGTGCCTTCCTACCTTCCTAGTCTTTTTACAACGTATTCCTTAGCATACATTCTTTGATCCAGTGACACTGGCCCTTTGGCTGTTCCATGAATGAGCCACTTCATCTCTTGGTTCAGGGCATTTTCTCTGGCTGTCCCCTACTCCTGGAATGCTTTCCCTCTTCTTCTCTACCTACTAGCTTTCCTGGCTTCCCCTAAGTCCCTCCCTGTCATGACGTCCTGGTGACTCTACACTGTCCTCTTCTCCCAGGTACTGTGCCCTTTTATCTTATTGAAGATCTTCTTCTGCTTCACCTCAGTCTTGAATTACTCCTATTGTCTGCTGCCTTCACTCTCATTAATGTGCTGCTGGAGATGGAAAAAAACACCCCAACATGAAGCTGTGCTCTTCATATCCATTAAAAATTTTTACCTAATCTCAACTGGGTCCTTACTGTAGCAAGGCAAACCTTTCACACTTCCCTAATTGATTTATTATCCCACTCACTAGAGTAATTTCAAACTTTTTCTTTCCTCCTCAAATCTTCTCTTACCTCCTTCCCCCTTGCTTATGTCCTCTCAGCTGAGGATCCTCTTTCATACTTAATTGAAAAAATTAAGGTCATTTGCTGAAATCTTCCTTTTCTCCCCTCTTCCTCCTCTCATATTACCAAAATCCTTTTGCCACTATTTCCTCTTTCACTCCTTTCTCAACCAAAGAGGTGGCCCTTCTCCTTGCCAAGGCAGACTCTTCTTCCTGCACAAGTGATCTCATTCTATCCTGTGTTCTCCAGCAGATTACTCCCTCTATTTTCCTCACTCACACTTATCTTCAATTTCTCCCTTTCTACTGGCTGCTTAAAACTTCATAGAAATCCATCTAACTGGATCCAGAATGCCCTATAGTACCTAGCATGACATCGTGCTAACTTTAAGTAAGTCACTGAATACTCCATTAACATATTCTCACCTCCCTTAACCAATAAAATCTGTTTTGTACTTGATATGTATTTGGTATCTTGAGTGCTTATATGGGAGCTTGGGACCTCTTTTATCCAAATTTGAGGAATTCTAGACATGAATACATTGGGAGATTTTTCCAGGAACAATTCCAGGTGCGTATAATGAAACAAAAGGGGAAATTGTCTCCTTTGGAGTCAGCTCCCAGGATTGAAACCAGTCTTTACGAGGCCAGAGTCTTTGAGGGTGTGGGTCCCTGAGCCATTAGTTAGACACCTATCTATAAACTAGCCCCTCGTGGGAAGGCAATTTTTTTTAACAGATCTAAAAATATACGAATCTACTTTTTAAAAAAATATATAATTTTGTTTTAGCTTGGCCCTCTCTCTTTGTGGGCAGTTATAGTCTCTTCATAAGTACTTTGTTAGCTACAGATAATGGATTATTCATGCTACATTAACCTATCAGCACTTCTCATTTCATCTTTATTATTACATTTCTTAAAGAGCCTAACAAGGACATAATGACCCCAGAAGCTATCAGGGCAGTCCACTAGGCTGTCAGATGCAAACTTTTGCCAATTCCTTTGTTATCCCCACTTCACTAAATTGTGAATGTCCCAGATGTTAAAATTGGTATCAAATCTATAATACAGCAGAGTGGACAGACAGCTAGCTTAGGAGAGATTCTAGTAAAAACCCTTTTTATGGCATACAAAAGCATTTTTTGTGTGACTATGCATTTAAAAATGGAAATTGTGCTCCATGTCATGTACCAAGTTCAAGAGTTGGCAAGGAGAAAATGATTTTCACTCTGTGATAGTTTACTGGAAAAGGCAAAGTGTTTGATGTTTTGGGTCTACAAAGCTGATTAGATCAGCTGAGTTGCACAATTACTGTGCAATCTTTGATCAATCTAACCTTTCCCAAATGTGAATAACTGAAAATGATTTTTTCTATTTATTAGGTTTTTTAAAAAACTTCATTTTTAGATTAAATTGGAATGCAAAGTTCAACCTAATGATGAAAGATTAGATGAGGTCTGGACCAGTATAAATAGATTTTCAAAAAGAAGAGTTATTTTGGGTGGAGTGCTAGTTGTACTAGACAATTTCAGTCAGGCCTCCTCTTCAGTCTTGTCAAAGCTTAGCACAGTCCAGAAGGCAGTAGTGTGTATGCCAAAAAATCAGAGCAGAAGCAGAAAAAAAAAGAAAAAAAGAAAGAAAAGAAGGAAGAAAAAACCAATGCACCAAGAAATACTAAAAGGAAAGTCAATGCCTATAAATAAAAAGGCAAGTGAGCACAAATCAATCATAAGTGAATCTGAAAACAAAATAGGAGTTGGAAGGGTGAGAGAGACTTCACACATAATATATAAAACTAGTTTAAAAAATAAGTAAATTGTTCTCCTTCAACTATGGAAAACTAAAAAAATTCTCTAAATGTTAAGAAAGCAAATGTATAAATGTATAAAAAAGCAAACCCTTTCTTTGTTGTCTATAGCTAACAAGAGGCAAGACATATGCCAGCTGCAGAAAGGGAAGTAGTTGATACCTCTGGGGTGAATGGAAGTATTCTATTACCTATACTTATTTCTCTAAATTCATTTTCCCTTTGCCACACTCACTGCAGAGACAGATAAAACAAGACTTTACAGGGGAACTTGTTATAGAGCTTCGGACAAAAAAACCCCAAGTGATAGGAGTCCTATATTGATGCTAAAATTTATAGGGATAGAATTGGACCTGTGATTTCATTAGTATAGGGAACTCCTAAATGAAGAACATCCTACTATCAATACAGTTCAGGACCTTCTTTACAATTCTAGTCTTACAGTTTCCTAGAGCACTGAGAAGTTAAATGATTTGTCCAGGGTCACACAGCTAGTATATCAGAGGTTAGTCTTAAGATCAGATTTTCTTGGCTCCCAAGTTACCTTATCCATTATGCCACAGTGCCTTTTGGCTAAAATTTATGTTTAAATAAATTTTAAAAATATAAACATTCTTCCCATAGAGAAATTGTTGGTGTGGAAGGAAACAAGGAGTAATGTTTTTGTTAAAAGGAGTGGAAACGCAAAAATGGAAGGCCAAAAATAGCATGCTGTCAAACAGTGTAAAAAGATACATTTAGACAAAGAGCCTATTAGCCTCAAAGCTCACAATTATTTAGAGATATTTTGAATGTTTGTTTGATTGTATATGTGTGTATGTACTCAGCAATAGTTATCACACCTATGAATATGAATGTAAAGCCTTGAATCAAAACCAGATAGAAGTTTTCTAGTATACCAAAAACCAGGAAAGGCTCCAAAGAGAAAATCAGATTTTTTTTAAAAATGCCTGTAGAGGCAGGGGTAGAAGAGTTGGCTCATTAATATAACACAATCAAATAGAGTGAAAAGAAAAAAAAAACTTAATTGGTAGATTTTAATTTCTTACTAAATCCAGTGATGTTACCACAGCAATCTGTGATTTGCATATGAAAGAAGTAAAAAGTAGAAAGGGGAGCAGCTATAGGCAGGTAGGTATTACAATGACCCTGGAATCAGGAATTCATATCGAATCCTTTTGATATTTATTGGTTAATAAAAGATAAGAGAACCACGTTCATTCACTTTAAAAAAGGTAGTATCAATTTTGGCCATTGTATTTGCCTTGGGTACAGATGTTCTTTGCAGATACTTTCCTTTTACCAGCTGATACCGGTGTTCTTTTGGTCTGTTTTTAAAAAGCCCAATGTATCATACATATTAATCCTGACAGAAAATATTCCACTACGTTTATGGCCCACAATTTATTTGGAAATTCCTCAATCTACTGTTTTTTTTTAACTAGGTATTTTTTTTAAAGATGTTTTTCTCCTCTTTTTTTGGCTATTGTTATTTTACTTAATTTGACATATTGTTGGTTTTGAGATGATGAAAGGGAACTGGACTCAGACAGAGCCATTCAGCCATTTTGCCAGAAGTCCTCTGAAATATCTATCATATCCATCTTTTCTTTTTTTGCTTCTTGCACTTCAATTTTTCTTGCTTCCAACACAATCTAAAATTTCATTGCCTCTCACCTAAACAATTGTAATAGTTTCCTAACAAGTCTCCCCATAATTTGTTTCCTGTATTTTTCTGTTACAAATTATGCTGATGTTATGAATATTTTTGTGAGGGTGGTACTTTCTTTCCATTACTAACCTCTTTAGAGTTTAAATCTAAAAGTAGGATTTCTGGGTCAAAAATTGTGATAATTTTGCTAACTTTTGTTGCATAATTCCATATTGTATTAAAAATGGTTGATTGAATTTATAGCTATAAAAGCAGTGAATTAAAATGTCAATTTCCCCACATTTCTACCATCACAGCATTTGAAAATATATTTTTTAAACTATCTTTCTAAAGGGTTACTCAATCCCAAGATCAGATTTGGTACCAATGGGTAACAAAAGGATAGGTTTTGTATCTGTCCTATAATTTTGCCAACTTTTCCCTTTTCCATGCCAGTCCTCATCTAATGACAACATATAACACACTCAATGAACACAGCTTCATTCACAAAATCTTAACTTGCAGAGACTGGGGTGAATATAGGGATAAGAGGACATTCCAGGCATAGGGAATTGTTTGAACAAAAGAATGGAGGTGGGAAACGGTGGAATATGTTTGAAGGATGACAATCCAAACTGTTTGCAATATAAAGTACATGACTGGGCAGCAGTCCGATAAAGCTGGGAAAGTAGGTTTGAGAATGATTGTAGTCATAATCAAAAAGCATTTTAGTACTTACTATGTGCTAGGCACTGTGTTAAGTGCTAGGAATACAAAGGAAACCACATATGGTCCCTGTCCTTGAGGAGGATTTTCTATGCCAGGCTAAGAATTTTGACCTTTATTCTGTTAGAAACCACTGAAAGTTTCTGAGCAATGGAAAGACCATGCCTATGTTCTAAGAAGATGGATTTCTTCAAATCTGACAGTGATATGCGGTATAAGTTAGAAGGGAATGAGTCTGCAGATGGGGAGTACTATTAAGAAACTAGTACAATAGTCCAGGTGAGAGACAATGAGAGTCTGGACTATAATTAGAGCAGGCAAACTAAGGAGTGAAAAAGAAGATGGGTGTGACAGATATTTTAGGAGAACTGGCAAGATGGCTGAGTGAATAGCTGTATTTGAGCTTGGTTTCCTTCATCATCTCAAAACATGTGCCAAATAAAGGAAAATACAAAAATTAAAAAGAGGAGAAAAATAAATCTTGACATGGAAAACCTTTCAGAAAAATGAGTGATGAGACTGAAGAAATGAATTAGCAAAAAAACCCAAAACTTCCAATGAAATGAATATATATTGCAGGGCAAAAGAAGATAAGAAGAAATTGACAGAAGAATGAATAATAAGACAATAGCAACAACCAGAACCCCACAAGTGAGAATGGAAAAAACTGTAAAAATGTCCAGAGTCCCAATAGAAGAATTAAAAAATGAGAGGATGGGAATTATAGTTCTTAAAGAAGAATTCCAAATATGAGCAAGGATTTGTTGAGAGAGAGCGAGAGCGAGAGAGAGAGAGAGAGAGAGAGAAAGAGAGAGAGAGAGAATGGTAGAGATGGAATATAAAAAGTAGTAAGCAGCAATATAACAGCAATCTTCAGAACAAAATTGAAAAACAGCAAATTTGGATGGCTACTTGAATTCTCTTTAAAGCAAAGCAACTAACCTTGAAGACAGAACTCAGTGAGACAGCCAGAATTACTGATATCTTATAAAAGCACAGTGAAACAAACAAACTAAATACCATATTTCAGGAAATCATATAAGGCATATTGGAAACAGGGCTTGATAGAATCCATAGCTTGCTATCAGAGAGAAACCTGCAATTTAGCTCGTTGATAAAGGTAGTCATTAAGCTCCATATCTTCAATATCAAAGAAAGCATCTTTTAAGCAGCTGAGTAGTTCATATTAAAAAAAAATAAGAATTAACCATTTTATCTCCTCTGATCACTTCTACTTCTTGTTTGGTTCAGAAGTCTCCCATTCACCAAAGTTATGAAAGTTATCTCCTGTCATTCTCTTAAAAGTTTTTTTAAATAAATGATAAGAACTTTTATACTTCTGTTAAATATTCATTTGGGGCTAACAGGAAGTTCCAATACCTTCCCCAATTATTTGGTGAACGATGTTTATCTAAACCTCTCCATTTTTTATTTTCTTTGATTTCTGTTTCTCTCAAAAGTTCTTGTCAAATAGGGAATCCTTCCCTTAGTCATTTATACTCTTGGGTATATCAAACATTATCATAGATTCCTTCTACTTCTTGCTTATCTATTCTGATTCTGATTTACTTTTTTTAAAACCAGTACCAAATAGTTTTGAGGTCATAGCTTCACAATATGGTGTCTGGTCACTATAATCCCTTCCATTATTATCTTTTTTCTTTTTCTCCTTGAGATTCTGGCAGACCAATTGTTTTTTGATAATGGATATCTCACATTTTTCTCTTTTGACTGTCTTTCTCTAATATCTCTTACTTTATTGCTGGATTTTTTAGTTTTATTTCTTCCATTCTTTTTTTCATGGCGTTCACAACTTTAGGAATGTTATCTAGCTTTTCTTCTAAGCTATTTATTCTTATTTCTCAAGGGTTCTAATTTCAATCTTTTTGTCTGCCTTTTTTTTCTTATAGTAGGCTTTCTACCCTTTCTAGGAATTTTTGCATCTAGTCCATTCTCTTTTCTGGGGTTCTTCCTGAAATTATTGCAGAATTATCCTCCTCTCTTGAAATTGTGTCCTGAGGGTCTCTTGACTTATAGTGTGTCTATCATATCTTTGAGGCTGGTGATATTCACCTTTCACCAATTCCCTTTCCATGCAATCCTGAATGGATTAGAAGCCATGCCAGACAAAAGTAAGCTCCAGGTCTTTCTTTTCAGAGCAGTCTTGGGTGGTACAGATGCTAAGCCAGGTGAAAGCAACCTCTGTTCTAATCCTTTTCAGACTGTTCTAAATGGTTTTCATGCCAAGCTAGATACTAGTGGTTTCCATCAAAAGGCCCAATACTGGATGGTGGCAGGAGGCCTTCCCCCTCAGCACTGGAGCAGAGTAGAATCCACAGCAAATAGTATATTTCTTTGTTGTTTTTTCTCTTTGGGGATGGGAGGAGGAGGGAGAGGGAACCCATAGAAATTTCTTTTCATTTATCTCTTTTATTTGTTAATTCTCTGCTTCCTTTGGCCCCATTTCTTATTTTCTAAAGGTGGTTTTAGAGGGAGTTGTGTTGGATTGGAACTTTTTATATAGTAATCGTCACTGGAATTCTTCTGTTTATATCTTTTTGACATTTGGTTGGCTTTTAAGTATTTAAATACTATACTATTCATCACATCTATATTTAATGTTGATATAGCTTATCTACAGATTTAAGAATAATTTAGATTTTCTACTTCTCTCTCGACCATGTTTATTTTTACTTTTGTCTTATCTAAGGTCACATTCGATACTTCTGTTTTTTAGGATTCAGCTGCGGCATAATAGAATGTATTCTAACCTCTCATCTTAAGGTATGAGAGGTAATGTGGTACAGTGGATAGAGCTCTGACAGTGGATAGAGTGTTAGCAGGTCTTGCCCTTTGACACATTCTGGCTGTGTGACTCTGGGAAAGTCCCTTAAACTTTGAGTGGGTCAGGCAACTCTTTAAGTTTCCAAGTCTTAGAAACAGTATAGATCCACAGAGGTGGTAGAAGTTCTTTACTGTAAGCTCCCTATGTTGATGAAATTATAGGTCTGGGAAATTTGGGGTTTTGGAGCTAGTTTATTTAAGTCATTGAAATGGAAGAAATCTGCTAAGCCCCATCAAAAGGATCCTGAAAACTGCCCTACCTACTTACATGATAACTCTTGGTTTCTGTCTGGTAGCATTGTGATTCTGATTCTGGCTACCTTTAGTTTCCCATCTTCCATTTCTTACATGCTACTTCTATAACTCCCTTTCTGGGAGAGGTATTCATATTTCATGAAGGTATAACAGAATGCTTTTTAAAATTAATTTTTAATTGACAACTATTTTCTCTCCTTCCTACTCCCTATCTCCCCCCAACCTGAGAAATAAAGAAAAGCAAAATCTTTGAAACAAATATTCATAGTTAAGCCAGACAAATTTCTGCACTGGCCACGTACAAAATTGTGTGTCTCATTCTTCATCTTGAGTTCATTAGCTCTCTGTCAAGAGATAGGTAAGCATTCTTCAACACTGCTTTTCTCATGGTCTGTTATTGTGTTGATCGGCGCTCTTAAATCTAAAGGATAAATTTTGGTTCTGCTCATTTCTCTCTGCATCATTTCGTACAAGTATTCCCAGGTTTCTCTGAAACCATCCCCTTCATCACATCTAAAGGCACAACAGTATGCTACTACATTAATAAACCTTACTTTGTTCAGTCATTCCCTAATTGATGAGCACCCCCTTAGACTCCAGTTTACTGCATGAAGAGCTGCTAAGAATATTTTTGTTCATATAGGTCCTTTTCTTCTTTATTCTCTTTGGGTGTATATGCCTTGTAGATAACACATTTACTCCTCATCATCTGTGATTAATAACATATTGTGACTATATCAACTGAACTAGGGGAGAACCAATCCCCCCTGCCCTCCTTTATACTCATCTTAGTTATTTCTTCTTGACACCACATTTAAGATTGCATTGACTCTGGTATTTGGCTATTTTTTTTAGTATCTATCCCCTTATATCTGACACCTAAATGCTTTGCTATATTCTCAGAATTCAAACAGAATATATTTTGTATATTGATGCCTGCTAGTAAACTTGACTCCCCTTTGGCCTCAAGGATACCTCAGTTGCCTGTAGCCTGGAGGCGGCTAACTTCCTGACAAAACCCCAACACCCTTTGATTCTCTCTGCAGTCATTATAGGCAGGTTAACCATTTGCTTCCTGACATCTTATTCCAAGGTTCAAGATGAGTCTAAATAGGAGATATAAAGATATTTGACAAATAAGCTAATTTGCCCTTTAATCAAGATTTTGCTACAATCTAGTCTTATTTTTATGACAGATTGGCGAACAAGCTGTGAAACATACGTGTACCAAACAAATAATGATAATAACTTTTTTTTAAAAATGACATCAACACTCTTAACATTCACATTCAGGTGGTCTACTTTTAAAACTTCTAAAGAAGTAGCATGGCCATTCTTAAGCCTTGTTCCTGGACTGAATCTAGACAACTGTCTTGTTATTTCCTTTCCACTTTAAAGAAAAGCTTGTTTATTTTTTTCTGAGTCAGTAGTTCTTGCCTTTAAAAGTTAGCTGGCCAGAATGCAGTTCCTCATCTGTAAAATGAAAGTAGGAGGAAGGGGCTGGGTGGACAAGATGACCTCTAAGGTCTCAGCTCTGACCATGTTGTATGAGACTATGACCCAGGGGGGCAGCCAGTTAGGAAGGAAATGCCTCTATCAAATGTTGATGAGAAAAAGATCTGAGTCTCATTTGCATATAATTAGCCTCATAAATGTCTTCTTCCATGTTCTGTTCTCCAAATAAGAAAAAGGGGTGGAACTATCTCTCTCTCCCCTTGAAACGCACCCATTAGGCTGCCCTTTTGTGACTTGTTTTACCCTTCACTGCTTTTCTTTGGCATTTGATTTCCTTTAAATAAAAATGTTTATGGTGGAGTTGGGGCAGGGTAGAGGTAATGGATATACTTCTATTTGCCCCACATTCTAAATTTCTTAGGAATATATCCCTGTGGACAATATATATAGCACTGACTTCTTGGCTTGGACACAGCATGGGTAGATTTGCACTGACTTTAAATAAGCCTTCTGGCCCCCACTCCTTATGTGAAAAATAAAAAATGCTATTATAAATGCAACTACATTTTTTTTAAAGACAGAGGGTTTCGAGGTTTTCATATCTAGCCCTTTATATCAATTTGACTTTAGGTAATACTCAATAATCACTCTTTATTCCTCTTTAAAGCCTGAATTAATTAAAATGTATGTTTCCACAATGAGTATTGTTTCTAGATTGTTTTTTCAAATTCCCAATATAAACAGCTTTTTATGTAGATAATTAAAACCATCTGCTTCCTGGTAGCTCAGTTATGTTTACAGCAGCCCCTTTTTACTTGGGGAATTAAACTGTCATAAGTTTTTACTTTAGTGGATGAAACATCACAAAAAATGCTCATGGCAGTTTAATTCCTCAAAAAGAAGAAATGTAGGCTATTAAATATTCCTGTCAAAAAGCTTTCAACTCACTCAAAAGGCCTTTTTACTGGGTAAATATATCTAAGAACTTATTTCATCAAGGAGACTTAAATGCGAAAATAAAGATTATAATATTTTGCATGCATACAGAGGGCTCTGTGTACATGGCCCTAAAACCAGTTTTAAAAGCATTACCTCTAATAAGACTACTTTGAGATACAGTGACACTGTTAAACCAATTTTCTGGAGGAGCAAAAATAGAGAGATTGAAGGACTTGTTCAAGGTTATATGAAGTCAAAAGCCGAGTTCCATTCTCAATCCCTAGAGTTTATCACAGAAATCCCCACTTTTCCTTTCTATATGTTGAAAACACACACAGTTTAAATAGTGTTCAATTGAGTTATCAGGAGATTTAAATCCCACTGTCATTCCTTATTTTCAAATGGAATGAAACAATTTGAAAAACACTGGTCATGTAATTTGCCATTTTAGCATCGTCTTTAAGTGTGGAACACATTTATTAAAGAAAGAGCAGCTCGTCTGAACTCATGCTGAGTTTGGGTAATAAAAATCCATTGTCTCAATGTTACTTCTAGCTCTTCCTTTCACAGCTAAATCCAATAAGTTATTATTTTTTAACCACAAAGATTAAGCCACTTGACCCTATTATTCCTGGGGCACTTTTTATCTTCTTTCTAAAGTAGAATGATATTTGCTTTGTATCAAGCACATAAGAAGCTTACTTGGAAAATGTGGAAGAGAGAGGAGTGAAATCATGTTTCAATGACCTTTAATTTGCAGCTTGCAAAGCTTCATTGTCTGTTCACTTACAAGATTTTGGCTGTATGTTTTAAGTGAACTGAATTAAAGTTTTATTTTGTAGTTATAGGCGGGAGCATAGTAAATGTTGTTATTGGGATTAAGTCTTTCAAAAGCATTTTTTGCACTCAAAATGATGGAACAGAGTAGATTCTGATCTTGTGAGCTTTGGAAGATTAGAAGAGCCATAAAAGGTCATCTCAGCAACTAGAGTCAGTAGTTAGGCTATTGAAACTGGTAGTTCACAGATTCAGTAGCTGAGTCTGTAGGCTCCTTAAAGGCAGGGACATTATCTTTGCATGCTCAGGGCTTAGAACAGTGTCTGGCACATGGTAAACACTTGATAAATGCTTATTGACTGATTGACTGACTTTCTGACTAGTGAGGAGCCAGCTTGGAGAAACAATCTCTTTGACTCAGTCCAGTCCAGCAGCTGAGACATCGCCTCTTACAAGAAGCTAGCCCAAATGAGAAAGGGTTATCCGCAGGCTACACCACACCAGTAATGAACTTGGAGGGGCCTCTTCAAAAGATTGAGGGCCTTTGGGGCCAGGAGGTAATTTTTAGCCCTACATGCATCCTTCGTAATCAGCGCCTTCAAGTTTGAGCCCCTATCTCCAGCAACCAGGTATGTAAAGAGGGAAAAGTATATTCCTGGTTTGAGGAATGTTTTGTAGCTTCAGTTCTTGCCACATTTTCTCAGTCAACATCTCTTTGTAAAAGCAAATTGATATCAACTGGTTAATTGATATTGAAGGGAACACGCCAGTGGGATTTTATGAGTGATAGTGGTAGAATCCATACTGTGTTGGAGGTACCTCTAAGGACCTGATGAAAGCAGTAGTCAGCTACCCTCTGGGAATCCAACCTTTTAGTTTGAGTGGGGTTTGAGAAAATGAGTCCAAAGTGTCACTACATATAATATATTTCCAATAAGTTGTTGGACATCCTGTACTACTAGTGGGCATATTTTGATTTTAAGCTTCATCTCACCCAGAACAAATTGCTTTTAGAAGAAGATAGGTTATACCTTGGATATGCAGTGTGAAGACCACAGGATGCTTCTTGAGGTCAGGGACTTTTTGTTTGTTTGTTTGTTTTTGTTTTTATATCCTTAGTCCCCGCAGAGTGCCTGGACCATAGTTAAGAATTTAAGAAATGTTTGTTGAACTGAATTAACTTAGCTTCAGTAGTAAGATGTTACTCTTTTAAGGAAACAATCAAATGAAGAAAAAAAAAGAACCTGTCAAAAACAGGAGGAGAAGGGGACAATAAAATTAATGGACAGCACACTGGAGACCTCATAAGGATTGATTGGCAGGTTGGGCCTCAGGCTGCTTAGCTGGGCTCAGGTTGGGAAATGTTAAACATAGTCTTGCAAATAACTTCTTGTCACCTAAATAATAATGATTAGCTTAGAAAAATGTAAAGGATGTCGATTTAATTAATTTTATATGTTAGATCTGGGAAGGAGTTTAGAAACTTAAGAGTTCATCTAGTTCTGGACCATTATGCCAGCTGCCTTACTCTAGAACCAGAAACCATGCACCTAGGACTTAACCTTTTCATCTCCTGAACCCCTGCCCTGGGGCCCTGCTGGTCTGATTGGTGCAAGCTGCTAACTGTGTCAGGCAGACCCCAGCCACGCTTTAATCCACTCCCTATTCATCTTCTCAACATCTGCCTTGCTGATGTGCAAGTGTTCTTCTCCCTCCCCGCCAACTGTTTTTAATTCTGAAACTATAATCAAAACAATATTGCTACTACTCCTGGAAAGGGTGTGTGTCAATACAGTCCCCTATGATGCCACTTACCAATCCAGTATTGAGCCAATTTTCAAACCAAAATATCCCCTCCTCAGCCATGACTCCTCTACATATGCTGCCTTTCCTTATGAAAATGTGAGCTCTTTGGGGAAAAGCATTGTCTTCAAAATTTCTTTTTACATTTCTGTGTTCAGCACCATGCTTAATGAATGAATGAGTGAATTAGTCAATTGATCTACTGTGTGCCAGGTGTTATTCTAGACTCTGAGGATACAAGTGCAAAGAAAGAAACAATCTTTACTATCAATTTACTTACATTCCAATGTGGAAAAACAATGAATACATATGAAAAAATATATAGCATAAATATAAAGCTAATGAACAAATAAACACACATACAAAGTAGTTAAATACAAAGTAATCTGGGAGGGACAGTACTAAAAGCTGCTTGACACATAGGAAGAGCTTAATGAATGCTTTCTCATTTTATTTGTTCAGATGGTAAAACTGAGATTCATTGAGGTGAGGTGACATGTTACCCTCTAAATTGGTGGCAGAATTAGAGTTAAAAGAAAGTCCCCTGACTTCTGGTTTAGAGCTCTCCCCATACACTTTAGAAAGGAAGTCAGAAGAGGTATGAGAGGCTGTAAATTTTGTAAAAATCCTGATGACTATATTGAGAAAGGTAATTGATGGTCAAAGAGCTGATTAAATATGCAATAGACAAACATTAGAAGAAATCCCACCCAAAACAGGTCTGAAGCACGGATACCTCTCATCATTTTAATTTGACATTGTATTCTGGCAATTCCAACAAGACAGAAAAAAATGGTATTAAAGAATGTACTCCTGGCTAAGATGGTGACATGAAACCTAAAGCAGGGATTCTTAACCTTTTTTTTTTGTGTCATAGATCAAAAGCCAGTTTTCCTGAGGAACAACTATTAACAATGAAGAGTATCATATGAAACAATAGCACCAAAGGGAAACACCACTGATCTCCATTCCATAAAAAACTACACAAGAAGCTGGGACCAGAAGCATGGGCCAATCTAGGTCCTAGACTGAAGTCTAATACTAGGACAACTTGTGCTCTGGGAGACTGACTCTGGCATTATCTATAGTGATATCACTCTAGGTACTATCTGAAGCCACTGATACCCAGTAGGTGACTGTAAAAAAGGGAAATGGACAAGGCAAGCACAACCTGGGTTGGGAGTCGAATCACGAAATCGATGCAAGCTTCAGACCGCAGCAGTGGGCC
The DNA here is from genome assembly GCF_011100635.1 of Trichosurus vulpecula. Taxonomy (NCBI): domain Eukaryota; kingdom Metazoa; phylum Chordata; class Mammalia; order Diprotodontia; family Phalangeridae; genus Trichosurus; species Trichosurus vulpecula. The sequence goes on along the minus strand of NC_050577.1, from coordinate 181,951,247 downwards.
ACTAACACTGTGTTCTGCTCCTGGTTCTAAGCCAGGACTATGATCTTTTTGCTCTGTAAAGGAAGGGGTGGTTGGAGCAAAGAGAGAAAATGTTATTTTAGGATATGATGGAGAGAAAAGCCATCCCTAATAATCATAATGGTCAAAGGATATGAATAGACAATTTTCAGAAAATGAAATAAAAACTGAATAAAATGCTTGGCCTCATGAATATCAAGAGATACAAATTGGAATAACTTTTCAGATCACTCTTGTATAATTCTTGTTAAGGATTCCTTGTACTTGTTTACTCTCTCTCTGATGATAGCAATTAATATATACTCCATTTTTCTGGTTCTGTTGTTTGGGGATTTTTTGACCTTGACTATTCTTTCCCAGATTCTTTCCTCACTCTTAAACCCCTCTCTCCTCTCTCCCTATCCCTGCCAACTGATTTTTAAAAAAGGAATTAGATTTATTTTGCTTTATTCTAGAGGTCAAAAATAGAACAAATTAATTAAATTTACAGGAGAGCAGATTTTGGCTCAACATGAAAAAAAGCAGCTCAATGCAAAGCAATGCAAAAATTAAACAGACTTCTTTAGGCAGGGAGAAAGACAGTATTTTTTTTAGTGCTTGTCAGTTATCTATCACTAGAAATCTTTAGGTAGAGTATAGATGACCACTTGCCACCATAGTTCTGTTGAGGGCACTACCATCCTTGTTCTCAACCTTGGAGTACACCCTTCTTCCTCACCCCACAAATGCAATCATTTGCAAAGTCCTGGTAATTCTACTTCCACATCTCTTATATCCCTCCCTACCTCTCTGTTCACATCCTAGTTCAGGCCTCATTGCCTTTTGCCTGTTTCCCCTTTTCAATAAATACATCTTCCATAGAATTACAAGGTAATGGTCTTAAACACAGTTCTCACCAAGTTACTCTCCTGCTCACAAAGCTTCAAAGGCTTCCTCTTTCCCTTAGAACAGAGGTTCTTAACCTGAAATGTGTGAATGTTAAAAATAAATTATAATTATATTCCAATATAATTGATTTTCTTCATAATTTTATTCATTGAAAAACATTATTCTAAGAAGGGGCCCATAGCCTTGCTCTATTAAACTGCCATAGGAGTCTATGACACAGAAAAGGTTAAGAACATAGGATAAAATACAAATGCCTCTATTTGGCATTTAAAGCTCTTCACAGTTGGACTCCAACTTATCTTTCCAGGTTTATTACGCATTACTCCCCTTCACAATCTATGTTCCAGTCAAATGGTCCTACTTGTGACTAACCACCTCTTCTTAATCTCCTCTACTTCTGTTAAGTCCCTATTCCTTGATATCTCTAATTTTCTTGAAGAAATTTCTCATCTTTCCTCTGGGCAAGTCACTTAATCCTGTTTGCCTCTGTTTCTTCATCTGTAAAATGAACTGGACCATCTTCATACCTGGAATATAATCCCCTCCTTACCTCCAATTCTTTGGTCCCTTCAAAACTCATGTCAAAGGCTACCTCCAACAATAGGCCTTTCAGTTACAAAAAAAAAATGACTATGTATTTACTATTCCTGTGTATTTATTTATACGTGTGCTTTAATAGAATGTAAACAAACTCCTTTAGGGTAGTGACAGCTTTGTTTTTCTCTTTGTACCTACAGTACCTGGTCTGGCAACAGTAGAAACTTTAAGAATATCTGTTGATGGATTGATCATTGGGGCCATTTTAGAAAAGATTTACCACTTGGTTAGAAATTTAACTGGATAATTCCTGAAGTCCCTTCCAAATTTAGGACTCTGTGATTTTATTATTAAACTTGTGTTTCAATTTCCTCCTTCAACAAACCTTTTATTAGAGAAATATATTCTACTGAAATAGTGTGGAGTATTATAAAAAGCACTGGTCTGAGAAATAGGAGATTTGGATTCTGTTCCTTTTTCTGTCACTGATTTGCCATGTGATTTTTGGCAAATCACTCAAATCTCGCTGGACTTGAATTTCTAAATTTGAAAAATGATGAAATAGGACAAAATGATTTTTTTTATTCCTTCGGGTTCTCACATCCATGATTCCAAAAAGCTGAAAAGGCATTTCTTTTCACTACTGGACAGAGGTACTAATGGGACAAATGAGCAAAAAACAAACCAGATGGAAAAAGAGGAGGGTAACCATAAAAATAATTGAGTTGCATTTTGTACTTGCTTTTATATCTGTAGTTTGGGCAATTTTGGGAATTATTTGTATTTCTTTAAAATATCTAGGTGGTACATGTTGTGGATTTCATATGTCTCTTCCCTTTCCTTTCTCTTTAACAAATGAAATTAAAGTCTATGAGAACAAAGCCAGAGGAAACTGCCTGGGCTTCAAGTTTTGAAATCTTTCCAGTTTCATGTCTTATTAAGTTGCATTAGAAGTAATATACATTTATTTTTAACAAAATAGAAAATAACAAGAAAAAAAGAAAACTGTGTATTTTGACAATTCTGGAAATATGGGAGAATAAGGCAACTTGTCAAGAAGAATGGCTAGCACTGGAGGCCATTCCAAGTTGTTAAATATCTGTTTAGATAAGGGAGTGGGGGTGGGAAGCATGGTTAAAAAAAATCCAAAAATCAAGGTATCAAACAAATACATTAATAATTTTTCCCATTTCTTTGGGGATATTTTATTGTTTTTAAAGAAATGGGAATGAATACAGTAAAATAGGAAACAGAGGGGTTAATATTCACTGCAAAAATGATATTACTATGCAGAGCTCTGAATAAGATGAATTTGTAACGTAGAAAAGAAGAATGTTATAGTCATAGTCCAGTCATTCCTATTATAGCATATACAGCAATATAATTGGTTAGTAAGCACTTAATTCATTAGTGAAGTCATGATGCAAAAGCACATAGAGATCACACAAAAGCATATTTTATGCTACATAGACTTTCACCAGGCTCCTTCAAAGTGAATGTTTTTCATTATTAAGTGATTTCAATGTGAAGCACACAATTTGGCCCTTCCCTCTGTAGCTCACCTTTGGGATGAGGAGTTAAAGAGAAGGGTGAAGGCAGTAGTGTTGAGATGTACCAACCAAAGGGGAGGTACTGTGGATAAAGCATAGGAATGAGAGGGATGTGACATCTCTCTGAGTTACTGGAGGTCTGAACTGAAGGGCTCAAGATGATAGACATCCGGCTGGAACTCCATCAGGTTCTCCTTTGCCAGCGCCTATCACTAAGTCTTCTATTCTGCTCTGTTGACTGATTGATTTATGCTCTATAAGACTATAAGCTCCTCCATTAGATTGTGAGCTCCTTGAGGGCAGGGAATGCCTTTTGCCTCTTTTTTTAACACCAGGTCTTAGCATAGTGCCTGCCACATAAATGTTTGACTGATCATGAGATTTTCTTGCACCTTATACTTCCTGTTGACTAAGAACATCTTAGTAGCTACTAGTGCCAACCTGTTGGTTAAATATGGGGCTTCTCTGGGAAATCAGGGTAAGGTAGATAGAGAGACTGTGTTAAGTCTGGGTTCCAGTCCTGCCTCTGATGCATATTGGTATTTGGGACCCTTGGCAAGTCACCTAATTCAATGCCTTCCTAGACTACTCTCTAGTATATGTTTTCTTTACTTTTTTGTTGTTGTTCATGGATCCCTTAGGGTCTAGGGATCCCAGGTTCAGAACCCCTGCTTCAAAGGTTATAGAGATTTTAATTAAATTAATTACAGCTATGCTAATTTACATTGGCCAAGGAAGTTCCTCACTGGCAGCTTGCTGTTCCAAAAATATTACAGGACTAGTCAGAATAGAAAAGCCTACAGATCCCTAGAATTCTATGGATTTCCCTGAAACTTGCCTTTTTTAAAATATTTGCCATTTTTGAAAGATTTTTTCCCTTTTTTTGCCTACTCAGAAGCCCTTTCTGAATTGAACTGTTGAATTTCATTATATGTGGAATTTATGCTAATGCTTTAATCTTATGTTAAAAAAATGTAGCTTGTATTGGTGCCATAGTATGTTGAATTTATCCTAATGAGTAAGATTTAATAAGATTTAATGTTCTTATTTTATGCTAAAGATAAACAGTTGCTATTGTGTGATTAAGTAATGTTCCTTGTTGCATTCTAAAATTAGTGAGGATGTTAAAAACTTCTGGCATTGATGTGAGGCTTTTAAATTAAATTTCCTTCAAGGACTTTGGATAAGCAATTTGGTGAAAACGTGAAGTTCTTATTAAACATCACAGGGAGACTGAGAGAGCCTGTTTGTAGCGGCCTCAATGGCATATTCTAGCACCCACAGGGAGAAAATCTGGAAACTAGTTATGAAATTCCTCAGTTGAAGGAGAGATGGAAATAAGACTCAAGGCCTTCCTGCAAAGGGAAGGAATGTGAAGATGCTGTGCAATATATATATATATATATATATATATATATATATATATATATATATGAGAGAAAATTGACATTAGATTGCTAGCTCCTTGAGGGCAGGGACTATCTTTTGCCTCATTTGGTATCTCTGGAGCTTAGCACACTGCCTGGAACGTAAGAAGTGCTTAATGAATATATATTGATTGACTGGTGTTTAGTATGAAATATGAAGACCTTCATGTCATAGTATTGCAGTGTTTGTGGAGGCTAGACAAACAATTTGGCACTGGTATGAGCACTAGCAAGCCTTTTGAAGGGTTAGTTGGATTCCCTGCTTAACAGGAGAACAGGAGGAATGCACAGGTAACCTAACAGACTCCAAGAAGAGACCACTGACCAGGTGCAATGGGACTGTCAGAGCGTACTAACAGCTTAGATCAGAGGTGTCAAATTCATGGCTAGCAAAATTCCCAAGGACACTAGAACTGGATTAAAATATAATTGAGATCCACTATTGGTGGAGCTGTGAACAAATCCAAAAATTCTGGAAAGCAATATGGAACTATAACCAAGAAACTATTAAACTGTACATAACTTTTGACCCAGCGATACCGATACTAGGCCTATACTTCAAAGAGATCAAAGATAGGGAAAAAGGACAAAAGTATTTACAGTAGCTCTTTTTGTGGTGGCAAAAAACTAGAAACTGAGGGGAAGTCCATCAGTTGGGGAATATGATATATGAATGTGATGAAATACTATTGTGCTATAAAAAATGATGAATAGGATCATTTCAGAAAAACCTGGGAAATCCTATATGAAATGATGCAAAGAGAAATGAGCAAAACAATCTATACAATACCATCAATGTTGTAAAGATAATCAACTTGGAAAGATTTAGTAACTCTGATCAACACAATGACCCATTCTGATTCCAAAGGACTTTGGAAGAAACATGATATCCACCTCTAGATAGAGAACTGATGTGCTCAGAGGGCAGATTGAAGCATATTTTTTCCTATTTCTTTTTTTTCTGAATATGGCTGATGTGGAAATTTGTTCTGCATGACTATAAATACTTGTAACAGGTTTTCTTTTTCTTATCTCCTGAATAAGGTGGGAGGGGGAGGGAGAGGATTTGAACCTAAAAAAAAATTAAAAGCCTCTGTGCTTTAAAAACATAAAATACAAAAAAATGCTGAAAAATATAATTGAGAAATATTTAACAAAATAAAGATACAGTATAACATGGATAATGTTAATTTGTGGTTTTCTAAGTTAATATAAGGCCCACAGGGATCTGTTTCGATTTGAGTTTGACATTAATAGCTAATGACTAACTCAGATGAGGAGAGCTGTGGGATACTGCATATGGGCTGGGAAGTCAATTGAATCTATCCTGGTTTCAAGGAGAGTTCTGTTCAGATAGGGAGAAAAGATTAAATGCAGATGCAGCTCCTTTCTATCCTAATACTCTACCTATGAAGACACCTAGGGAACAGAGGGCAGCTGTAAAGCTGGAGATAATTAGATAGGCAACCTAGGCCATCCACAAGTTCAGGAATGGGATTCTATGCCTGTGGATTTCTGGATGCTTCTAGTCAGCTTGGCCTTTCTACGAGCACAGTGACTAGGCCACTGACTAGTTGACAAATATTCATTAAGCACCTACTATGTCCCAGGCACTGTACTAAGTACTTGGGATACAAAAATACACACACACACACACATGTAAAAGATAGACTCTGCCCTAAAGGAGCTCAGTCTAACGGAGGAGATAATATACAAACCAAAATGTACAAACAAGATACATTTGTTGTTGCTTAGTCGATCAATAATGTCCAATTCTTTGTCACCCCATTTGGGGCTTTCTGGGCAAAGATATTGGAGTAGTTTGCCATTTACTTCTCCAGCTCATTTTACAGATGAAAAAAACTGAGGCAGACAGGGTTTAGTGACTTGCCCAGGACCACACAGCTAGTAAGTGTTTGAGGTTGAATTTGAACTTAGTCCTCCTGACTTGAGAACCAGCACTCTATCCACTGCACCAGCCAGCTGCCATGCATACATGATAAACTAGAGATAACCAAATCTACAGAAGAAAGGATTTGAGCTGAGTATTGAAGGAAGCTAGGAAAGTCAGGATGCAGAGGCGGCAGAAAGAGCATGCCAGTCATGTGGAACAGTTAGTGAAAACCATGAAGTCAAGGGATCAAATGTTGTGAGAGGAACAGAAAGACAGCCAGTGTTGCTGGATCACAGAATACTTGGAGAGGAGTTAAGTGGAAGAAGCCTCACAAGGTAGGAAGGGGATAGGTTATTAATGTAACACAGTGAAGACTTAACAAAGGAATATTTACTTCAAAAGGTATGATCACAAACATACAAACTTACTCCCCCAATCCTAGTTAATCCTAGTAAATGTCTTTCTTGGAAACAAGGTGCACATGATTTTATACCAGTTCAATAAAAGGGTGCAGCCCTTGAAATTTTTTTAAATTAAAAGCTTACTTTAAATTTTATTAAAATACATTTTATTGATTCCCCTTGACAACAGTCTTTTCCACCTTCTCTCCAGATTCAACTCATCCCTGACAAAGCAAAACTATGAAGCAAAAACATTCAATAATGATGTCATCTGATGGTGTATATACAACATTCAGTCCTAGCAACTTCTGGCCTCTCTGGCAAGATGATGGAGTTACATTTCATCATCTCATCTTTGGAACTTGCAATAATTTTTTCTGTTATGCAGAGTTTGACTTTCTTTTAGTAATCTTTTTTTTCTTTTAGTAATCTTTTAATTTAGATTGTTGTAGTCATGTATATTATTCTCTTGGTTCTGCTGATTTTGTTCTATACCAGTTAACACACATCTTCCCATGTTTCTCTGAATTTCTCAGCCACTGTTCGTTATTGCATAATAATATTCTATGACATATTCCAACTTTGTTTTAATTTTTTTGCTACTATAATAGCAACATAGTTGCTATGAACAGTTATAAAAATGAAAAAATTGCTTATAAAGGGTTGTTATAAATATTTTGGTATATATTGGATCTTTGCTTCTTTTTTTGACTTCCTTGCTTTATAGTGACAGTTTATTCACTTTTCTTGTATAATTTCAAACTGATATTCATAATGATTAGGCCATTTTACAACCCCACCAACAGTACATCATTGTAGATGGGTTCCTATATCTCCTTTAACATTGATAATTCCCATATTTTGTCATTTTTGCCAATTTTTATTGGTGTGAGGTAAATCCTTAGTTTTTTAAAATTTGCATTTATCTTGCTATACTGATTTGTATCATGTTTTCTTGTAATTATAGTTTGATTCTTCTGTGGAAAACTGTTCATATTCTTTGACCATTTTTCTGTTGATAAATAGCTGTCTGTGTTATACATTTGTATCTTGTATCTTGTATATGAGACTTTTATTGGTAATATTGGAAGCAAACATTTTTCCTACTCTACTATTTCACTTTACAATTTCTCTTTATTTGTACAAAATCTTTTTTATGTAGTTGAAATTAAGTATTTTTTCTTTCTTAATTTTCTTTACCTCTTTTTTGGATAAAAATTCATTTCCTAGACACAGTTATGAAAAGTACCTGATTGTATTACCTTCTAATTATTTTTATGGTGTGAGCTTTTATATTTCAGATATGTATCCATTTAAAGTTTACTGTGATATATGTTGTAAGATGTTGACCTAAGTCTAATTACTGTCAAGACTGCTTTCCAGTTTTCCGAGCAGCTCTTATAAAAATCAGTCTAATAATATATGTTGTTGGGTTTATTAAATACGGGGCTATTGCTTGTTCCTGTTCTCCTAACCAACTTTTCTATTTCCTAACCAGTACTCAAAGAATTTTGATGAGAATTATTTCAAAATATAGCTTAAGATCTGGGAATACTATGCCTTCTTCATTTCTGCTTTTTCTCATTATTTCTCTTCAGATTGTAGGGCTTTGCTACTTCTAAATAAATTTTTATTAGTGTTTTGTCTAGTTACAAAAAGCATTCCTTTAATAATTTGATTGGTATTGCCCTAAATCAGTAAAATAATTTAAGTAGTATCATTATCTTTATTATATTGGCATGGTCCAACCACAGTGACTATTCCTCCCATTATTTAAGCCTTACTATAGTTCTACAAAGAATGTTTTGTATTTCTATTTATATAACTCTTGTGTACATCTTAGAGTACACCTAGGTGGTGCAGTGGATAAAGCACAGGGCCTGGAGTCAGGAAGACCTGGGTTCAAATCCAGCCTGAGACGCTCACTAGCTATATGGTCCTCAGCAAGTCACTTAACCTTGTTTGCCTCAGTTTCCTCATCTGTAAAAAGAGCTGGAGAAGGAAATGGAAAACTACTCCAGTGTCTTTGCTATGAAAATCCCAAATAGGGTCACAAAGAGTTGGACACAATTGAAAAGATTTAGCAACAACATGTCTTAATAGGTATGTTTTGCACTTTATGGGTCATCCCCACCACTACCACCATAGCTTATTATCTCTAATTATAATTTCTTTCTGTTGTTGTTAGTATTGTATAGAATTGCTGATTTTTCTGTAAATTACCTTGGATTCTTAAGAAATACTATTAAAAAATAATGGTGAACCATGATAAGTTATGTTATCTTGTCAGTTGTGTAGATTCAGGTTAATAATTAGTTTTTCCATAACTACTTTAGGGGTTATGTAAATCACATAACTGAAGCTGAATGATGCACTTCTATACAACCGATTCTGAAGAAATTTTTGTTGGAAATGTTTACATAAATGTATATACATATTTAAGTTCATATAAAAATGTTTAATTTTATGTATTGGGGTAGTAATATTTCATTTCAAAATATGAACCTTTCCTAGATCTAACCTTACCATAAACTTCTGTGTTAACTTAATATTTACATTCTCACTTCCTCTATCCCTTCTACTTAAAAAAAATAACTCTCCTAGACAAAAAATGTTAAAATCTTCTAAGTGCTTTCCTTATAATAGCACTGTTAGGTAGGTGGGACACATATAAACATGCTAATTTTCTAAATGAGGAAACTGCCTCATAGAGGGGAAGTAACCTGCCAGGAATCATACAATTAGTAAGTGTTGGCTGGCTCTGTGACTTGAATTCTGGTGTTCTGGCCACCCCACGATTAGAACTCTCTTTTTACCATAATGCACATTTAGGGAGGTATTCCTTTCCCCTAAAGTTTCAGAAATTCAATGTGCTTATAGTATGACTTTATTTTACTTTTGTGCTATAGCTTGAATTATAGCTACATAAGTGTGGGTGTTGCTTTGGTAAGCTAATCAGCCATTGCTTCTCACTTAACCTTCATCAAGTGAAAACAGCTTCAATCAAATAAAAATATTTCAATTAGATGTGATTGGAAGTCTTTTGATATTAGTTGAAGAGACTTTGTCATATCTGTGGGGACTTGAGTAAAACTAGCAAGCATGTTTGGGATCTGGATTTGGGCATTTGGCAGTTTAGAGGTGTAGGTCTTTTCTTTTGGCCAAGCTCCAGAGAAGGAATCATTTGGGGTAGAGGAAAGGAAGACAATGCTTTAGCTTTCCTCCCCCAATTTGGTCAGGCTAAGACTTGTGAACTTTGTTGTCTTCCTGTTCACCCCAACCTTATGCATAGGGGCTCTGCTAAAGAAGAGCCAAAAGTTACATGGATCTTAGTTTTATCTCAGCACAAGATTCTTCAGATCTTATACAGATGAAGGGGAGTAAAAAGGGAAAAAATATCAACAGGTTCAAAAAAAGGCAAAAAAAATCCACAGGTTCAAAGCTGGAGGCATCCCACTCTACCTTAATCTCTTCTTATAAATTCCTGCTTTTATTATGTATAAACACCTGGAAACATTTCTCTCTCTATTACTTTATTATCTATTCTTTATACAAAATGTGCCCTGCAGAGTATTTCTTTTTTGCATTGGAAAAATATTCCATTGTGGAGATGGAGCTATTTTGGTTCAAATTCTTAATCAGTAGTTTAGGGAGTAAGATACATAGTAAAATGTACTGATAGCTTTGGTGGAAAGTATGATTTTCCAACACAAGCCTTGGGAGTTAGTTGTAGCACTAGAATGTGTGTCTCTCAATGGAGTAATAAGGACTCATTCTCCGACAAGGTACCTAATTAAAGACTTAATATTAAAGTAATTTAATTTTTAAAATAGGCTTTTTAGTTATCAAATTGTTTGCTATTATAGAATCTTAGTACTGGAATCCAATTCAATAATCGTCTACTAAGGGTCTACTGTGTACAAGGCATTGAGCCAGGCGCTGGGAAATACAAAAGAAAAAATGAGAACTGTCTGAAACAAGTATAAAAGCCCAACATGTCGTTGGTAAGTAAATACGAAGTATTTGGGCTGGGGGAGAAGAGTGGGGAAGGGAAAGTGAAGGAGAGTGGTTGAAAATGCTAACAACCTGGCAGGGATCAGGAAGGCCTTATATATATAAGTGACACCTGGACTGAGCTTTAAATGGGACAATAAAGTCCAAGAGCTGGCAGTGAGGAAGAAGAGCTTTTCAAACAGGTGGTACAGCATATCCAAAGACAGAGAGGTGGGAAATGGAAAGTTCTATCTAGGAACAACTTGTCCATAACTTTGGAAGTAACTTAGGTTGCTGAAGTAATGTGAAGTAAACCCAGAAAGATAGCTTGAAGTCAGCTTGTGAAAGGCTTTAAATGCCAAAGAGAAAAATTTCTATTTTATCTAAAGGCAATAAGGAGCTACTGGAGCCTTTTGAGCAGAGAAGTGACATGGTCAGATCTGTGCTTTAAAAATATCACTTCTGAAGAAAGAAGAAAACCAAATTACCAGTATCAAAAATGAAAAGCGTGAAGTCACCACCAATGAATTGAAAATTAAAGCAATAATCAGGAGCACCTTCATCCAATTATGTGCCAATAAATCTGACAATCTAGGTGAAATGGATTAATGTTTACAAAAATGTAAATTCCCCAGGTTAACAGAAGAGGAAATAGAACACTTAAAAACCCCATCTTAGAAAAAGAAATTGAACCATCAGTGAACTCCATAGGAAAAAATCCCCAGGGCAAGATGGATTAGGAATCCTACCAAATTCCTTTTATAACACAAATATGGTGCTGATACCTAAACATGGAAGAGCCAAAACAGAGAAAGAAAACTATAGACCAATTTCCCTAATTAATTTTGATGCAAAAAATTTAAATAAAATACTAGCAAGGAGATTATACCAATATATCACAAAGAGTATACACTATAACCAGATGGAATTTATATCAGGAATGTAGAGCTGGTTCAATATTAGGCTAACTTTCAGCATAATTGATTATATCAATAACAAAACCAACAGAAATCACATGATTATCTCAATAGGTGCAGAAAATGTTTTTGACAAAATATAATACCCATTCCTATTAAAAACATTAGTGGGCATTTTTCACCCATATAAAGTCAAGTCTGAACAACTGTAAAAATATCAATTGCTCATGGGTAGGCTGAGCCAATATAACAGATGTGACAAATCTGTCTAAATCAGTTAACTTATTCAGTGCCATTCCAATCAACCTTCCAAAAAATTATTTATAGAGCTAGAAAAATAAAGATAAAATTTATGTGAAAGAACAAAAGGTCAAGAATATCAAAGGAATTAATGAAAAAATGCAAAAGAAGGTGGCCTAGCTGTAACAGATTCCAGACTATATTATAAAGTGGTAACAATCAAAACTATCTGGTATTGGCTAAGATATAGAGTGGTAGATCAGTGGAATAGATTAGGCACACAAAAGAGAGTAATAAATGACCATAGTAATCTATTGTTTGACACACCTGAAGGCCCCAGCTTGTAGGATAAGAACTCAACTATTTGACAAAAAACTGCTGGCAAAAGTGGAAAATAATATGGCAGACCAACATCCTATACCATATACCAAGCAAGAAAAGGTCAAAACGGGTACGTGATTTAGACGTAAAGAGTGATATCCTAAGCAAATTAGGAGAACAAGGAATAGTTTGCCTGTCAGATCTATGGAGAAGGGAAGAATTTACGACCAAGCAAGAGATGGAGAGCATTACAAAATGTAAAATGGATAATTTTGATTATATTAAAAAGTTTTTATACCAACAAAACCAAATGCAATCAAGATTAGAAGGGAAGCAGAAAGCTGGGAAACAATTTTTATAGCCAGTGTCTCTGATAAAAGACTCATTTCTAAAATATATAGAGAACTGAGTCAAATTTATAAGAACACAAGTCATTACCCAATTGATAAATGGTCAAAGGATATGCATAGGCAGTTTTCACATGAAGAAATAAAAGCTATCTATGGTCATATGAAAAAAAGACTCTAAATCACTACTCATTAGAGAATGCAAATTAAAACAACCCTGACTGAGGTACTACCCTGTAATGTTAATGGAATAGGAAGATCTTCTCCATTCATTAATAGGCCTATGTGACCACATGTGTTCAGTCATAGCTGCGATACATCCTGAGTCACAGAGCCCATTGGGGGAGGAACTTGCCTAAAGAGGAGCTTGCTTACTGGGAGGCTTGCTTGTAGGAAGGCTTTCACACCTTCTGGCACTAAGCTAATTAGGCACTGAGTCACAAAGGTTGTGATACCTTCTGGCTCTGAAAGGTGTATATAGATTCTGAGGTTGATATTTAGCTTTGGGGGCTTGCTCAAGAGAAGGACATTTTGATTCCCTGGATGGGACTCTGAGTAGCTGTTTTGTTAAGAGCCCTGAGACTACTCAGATGTAAATACTGCCTTGATCCAGTGGCATATGTAAATGGTTGTATTACTGTGTTCAGGCAGTTGGAGCCCTGTCTGTCGATCTTTGTGCTAATTTCTCTGCTTGTACCTTTCTCTGCTTATATTTTCTCCATGTTTGGGGGTGCTGACCTTTCCCCCAGAACTAGTGAATGATTTATATAGGTTTGATTAAATTAAGATTGTTGACCACCTTAAAGTTGACTTTCCTTTAAGAAAAGCAAATCAAAGAACCTATGCTAGCAGGTCATCCTGGGTGTGCCAAGGTGCTTGCTGTTACATACCCCACACCCATCAGACTGTCTAATATGATGGAAAAGAAGAATGATAAATATTGGAGTATGGAAAAATTGGGACACTAATGCATGGTTGTGGAGTTGTGAACTGATCCAACCACTCTGGAGAACAATTCAGAACTATGCCCAAAGGGCTATAAAACTGTGCATACCCTTTGATCCAGTAATACCACTATTAGGCCTGTATCCCAAAAAGAAAACAGGGGAAAAGGACCTATTTGTACAAAAATGTTTATAGCAGCTTTTTGTAGTACAGATGTATTTTAGTATTGTTGAGTCAAAAAAAGAAAATAAGGTTAATCAGCATGACTTGTTCTACATGCTGTTTCTGTTGCTATCTGTTTCCTAGCCATAACTTTAATAATTTGACATAGAATATTTGCCAGAATTGAAGTCAAGATTATTGACCTACAGTCTGTAGACTATATGCTTGTGACATTTCTACAATAATCCAGTATACCTTTCATTGTTCATGATCTTTAAAAGCTCTCTATAAATAGCTCAGAAATCATATTTATTCTTTTAGGAGTCTAGATGTATTTCTATATCAAACTGTAAGTTCAACCTTCCTTTATCTGAATTGGGTAAGTTTCATGTGATGCCTACTCCCCTTACTTCCATATGGGTATATTCTTCTTCTCATGCACCCTAATTATAAGAAATAGCAAGTTCTACATCTTTTTTCTTTCTGCCCTAATGTATTCTTTTTACCCTCCCTTCTCTTTTCTCTCTTAAAATCCAAACAGTTGAACCACTTCACTTGCAGCTTCTCTAATTTTTCTTATTTAACCCCAAACTCTTTGAGGACAATAAGGTTTTGAAAGGACACTTGTTTCTTCTCCCCTTTTTAGAATTTTTAGCACTAAATCATCAAATGGTTCCTTCTGATTGCTCAAATGAATTTACCTTTTCGAGTTTCTCTTGACTCTTGTGCTTAAAGTTTCTACTCAGCTCTGGTCTTTCAATCAGAAATGCTTCTCTTCTCTGTCTTCATTCTCTCACTTGGTGACCTCATCAGTTCCTATGGGTTTAATTATCATTTCTATGCAGGTGACTCTAAAGTCTCTACATAAAGTCTTAATCTCCCTCTTGAGTTCCAAATTGCCAATTGCCTATTGAGCATTTGGAACTGAATTCCTTAAACATCTTAAATAATATGTCCAAAACAGAACTCACTGTCTTTTCCCCAAAAGGATCCCCTCTTATACATTTCCTTCCAGTCACTCAGGTTTGCAACTTCAGTGTCATCTTCAACTCCTCACTTTCCCTCAAACCACAGTCAATTGCCCAATCTTGTTATTTCTACCTCCACAACCTTCTCATATAAATCTCCTTCTCTCTACTCACATGGCCACCAACCCCTCTCTCACTTGGACTACTGAAATAACTTCTTAACTGATCTCCCTACCTCAAGTCTTGGTGTACTTCAAGCCATCCTCTACAACTCACAAAGTGATTTTCCTCAAGTACTTGTCTTAATCATGCTACTCTTCTCAGTAACATTCAGTGACTCCCTATTCCCTCCAGGATCAACTAAAAACTTCTGCGTCCTAAAGCTCTTCAAAACTTGCCCCCTTTTTCTTAATATATTACCCCTCCCCCCATACACTCTCTAGAAGCCATATACTTGTCACACGTAATGTTCCATGTCGCATCTATAAGCCTTTGCACTAGCTGCCCACCATACTGGGAATGTCTTCCCTCCTTACCTCCCCCTCTTAGAGCTTGTCAAATCCTGTTTACCACTTAAATCCTTTCGCTTCACTCCAACCTGCCTTTCCAGTTTTATTAGGCATCATTTCTCTTCATGCACGAAGCACTCTAGTAAGTATTCCACTTCCCATCTCTGTGCTTTTGTACTGACTATCCTCCATGCTTAGAAATCACTTTCTCCTTACCTCCACTTCTTAAAATCCCTAGTTTCCTTCAAGAACCTGCTCAAAGCACCAATGTCTATGTGAACTTTTTTCTTTTTTTATTCTGAACTTAAGAAATAAAATAAACATTTCCACTACAAAGTAGAAAAGAAAAAAAGAATTGCAAATGAAATGGTAACTCTCTTATGGACAACTTGCTTTTCCTTTTAAATATGTAATAAAGTTATCATGCAACTTTCTATTTTTTCTTCCCTTCCTTCCCCCCACCCTAGAGATGGCTACCATTAGAAATATGTGTGTTTCTTATAGCACAGTAGTAATCCATCACAATCCTATAACAGAATTCGTTTAGCCATTCCCAACTGACAGGCATCCCCCAAATTTCCAGTTCTTTGCCACCACAAAGACAGCTGCTATGTATATTTTAGAACACGTGGTTTCTTTTCCTTTTCCCCTAATCATCTTGGGAAACAGACCTAGTAGAGGTATTTCTGGGTCACAGGGTTTAGGTAGTTTAATAACTCTTTGGGCATTAATTCCAGATTGCTCTTTAAAATGGTTGGATTAGTTCACAGTTCCACCAAGAGTGAATTAATGTCCCAATTTCTGGACATCCCCTCTACCATGTCACTTTCCCCTTCCACCATTTTAGACAATCTGATAGGTGTAAAATGATATCTCAACGTTGTTTTAATTTGCATTTCTCTAATCAATAACGATTTAGAACATTTTTATATGACTATAAATTATTTTGATTTCTTCATCAGAAAACTGCCTGTTCATGTCCGTTGACCATTTATCAATTGAGGAATGACTCATGTTCCTAAAGATTTGACAAAGTTCCTTGTATATTTGAGATATGAGACCTTTATCTGAGAAATCGTCTATAAATATTTTCCCCCCAATTTTCTGTTTTCCTTCTGATCTTAGCTACATTTTTTTATCTGTACAAAAGCTTTTTAATGTAATCAAAATTGTCCATTTTACACCTCACAATGCTCTCTATCTTTTGTTTATTCATAATTTGTTTGCCTATCCATAAGTCTGACAGGCAATATGTTCCATTTTCTTGAAATTTTCTTGTACTATTTCCTTTTATATCTAGGTCACATATCCATTTTGATCTTATCTTGGTAAATGGTGTGATATATTGCTCTATGCTCAATTTCTGCCAGATTGCTTCTCAGCTTTTCCAACAATTTTTACCAAATAATGAATTTTTATCTCAAAAACTTAAGTCTTTATGCTCATCAAATACAAGGTTACTATAGTCAGATGCTGTTGTAAATTTTATGTCTACTCTTTTCCACTGATCTATCTTTCTATTTCTTAGTCAGTACCAGATAATTTTGATTACTGCCTTATAGTTTAAGCTTTGGTACTGTTAAACCTCCTTCCTTTACATTTTTTTAAATTAGTCCCTTTGGTATTCTTGATCTTTTGGTTTTCCAAAAGAATTTTATCATTTTTTTTCTAACTTGGCAAAATAATTTTTTGGTAATTTAATTGGGATGGCATTGAATATATGGATTCATTTAGATAAAATTTTCATTTTTATTGTATTGACCCTGCCTACCCATGAACAATTAATACTTCCCCAATTATTTAAATCTGATTTTATTTGTATAAATTTTTTTATGATTGTGTTTATATAGTTTGTGGGTTTGTTTTGGCAAGCATACTCCCAGGTACTTTATACTGTCTAGAGTTTTTTTAAATGGGGTATCTCTTACTCTCTCTTCTTGCAAGGTTTTGTTGGTGATATATAGAAATGCTAATGATTAATATGGGTTTATTTTACATCCTGCTACTTTGCTAAAATTATTGTTTCAACTGACTTTTCAGTTGAATCTTTAGGATTTTGCAAGTATATCATTATATCACCTGCAAAAAGAGATAATTTTATTACCTCATTGGCCCATTCTGATTCCTTCTATTTCTTTTTGTTCTCTTATTGCTATTGCTAGGATTTCCAATACAATATTGAATAATATTGGTAACAGTGGGTGTTATCCTTGTTTCACACCTGATCTTACCGTGAAGGCTTCTAGCTTATCCCCATCACAAACAATGTTTCCTGATGGCTTTCGGTAAATGCTTCTTATCAATTTAAGGAAAAATGAACTCTTTTCTAATTCCTCCAGCTGCTATTTCTCACTCTCAAATAACCTATTTATTTGGTATTTACCTATGTGTTGTTTCCCTTGATAGAATGTAAACTCCTTGAGGACAGGCACTACTTCCCTTTTTATTTGTATCCTCAGGGCCTAGCACAGTTCCTGGAACTAAGCAGGTACTTAATACTTTGCTAAAAATAACAGTATGTAGTAGGCTTTTCAAAAAAAGAAACTAAATTTAGTACATGAAGACCTGTTTTTGATGAAACCACATTGGCTCTTTGTGATCAACTCTTTTCTAAATGTCCATTAACCACCTCTCTAATAATGTTGCTGTATTTTTTCAGGAATTAGCATCAAGCTAACTGAACTATAGTTTGCAGACTCCATTCTTTCGTTTTTTAAAAAATTTGGACCATTAGTATTTGTTCTGTAATACTTCTCGTACATAACTGCTCTTTAAATATTTGCTAATATTTATTATAAATTTATCTGGACCAGGGATTTTTTCTTTGATAGTTACTTTATAACTAGTTCAATTTCATTTTTTGAGATTAAACTACTTAAGGTCTATTTCTTGTTATGTAGATGTGGGTATTTTAAAAAAAAATTATTTATTTTTAGCATTCTTTTGAGTCCCAGGTTCTCTTCCTCCCATCCCTTCACCCACCCACTGAGAAGGCAAACAGTATATCAATTATATATGTGAAATCATGTGAAACATATTTCCATATTAGCCCTATCACACACAGAGTGAGAAAATTACACTTCAATTTGCACTGAGTTCATCAGTTCTCTCTCTGGAGTTGAATAGCATTTTTTCATCATGGGTCCTTCAGAATTGTCTTTGATCAGAGTAGCTAAGTCTTTCACAGTCGATAATTATTACAATAGTGCTGTTACTGTGCACAATGATCTACTGTTTCTTTTCACTTGACTTTGCATCAGTTCATAAAGGTCTTGCCATGTTTTCCTGAAACCACCTCTCTCATTTCTTATAGCACATTAATATTCCCATCATAGCCATATGCCAATGTGGATGTTCTAACTATTTTTAGACAAACTTCCATTTCTTTTAAATGCATAGTTTTGCTGGCACACAATAGTATATGGCATTTTCTGATAACCCTTTTAAATTATTCTCTTATGATTTTGCCTTAATATTTTACTTTGGTAATCTTTTTGTTCAGGTTAACTTCAAGTTTATTAATTTTGCTAGTTTTTTTTAAGAACTGGGTTTTAATTTAATTCTATTGTCTACTTTTCCTCTAATTTTCAATATTTCCTCTTTTGTTCTTCTTTTGGATTTTTCTAATTGCTTATTAAGTTCACTAGTCTTTTTAAAAAAATTTTGTTGATATATGTTCTTTAGCTGTATCCCACAAATTTTGGTATGCTGTCTCATCATTATCACTGTCTTTCACCATTTCTAGTATTTGTTTTCTGATCCACTTTATTCAGTATGTCATCATTAAGCTCCCATTTAGGTTTGTATCTTTTCCTTGTATTCTATGGACTGTTTATTGCATGACACTGGGTAAAGATGGTGTTTAATACTGCTTTTTTTAAAAAAAATTTTTATTTTCTCTAGCCCTAGCAATGCTGTTTTTGTAAAGGTACCCTGTGGTACGTACTAACACACACACACACACACATTCTTTTTCCCCTACGTATTTTTTATTTTTTAAATAATATTTCCCCCCAATTACATGTAAAAACAACATTCACTGTTATGTTTTGAGTTCCAAATTCTATCCCTTCCTTTCCTTCCTCCTTGAGATGGTAAGCAATCTGATATGTTATAGATGTACAATCATGTAAAGCATTTCCACATGTCATTTTGTTCAAGAAAACATGAACACCACAAAAAAAAGAAAGTAAAAATAGTATGCTTTGGTCTGTATTCAGATGAAATCAGTTCTTGGCTCTGGAAGTGGATAGTATTTTTCAACATGAGTCCTTTGGGTTTGTCTTGGATCACTGTATTGCTGAGAATAGCTAAGTTATTCACAGTTCATCTTACAATATTGCTTTTACTCTGTACAGTGTTCTCCTAATTCTGCTCACTTCACTTTGTATCAGTTCATAAATCTTTCTAGGTTTTTCTGGAAGCATCCTGCTTGTCATTTCTTACAGCACAATAATATTCTATTACAATTGTATGTCACAACTTGTTCAGCCATTCCCCATTTGATGAGCATCCCCTCAATTTCCAACTCTGTTACCACAAAATGAGCTGCTACAAATATTTTTGTACAAATAGGTTCTTTTCTCTTTTTAGGCTACAGATCTAGTAGTGGTATTGCTCGATCAAAGGGTATTATGCAGAAATTTACAGCCCTTTAGACCTACTTCCAAATTCCTTTCCAGAATGGTTGGATCAGTTAACTCCAGTTAACAGCGCATTAGTGTCCCAGTTTTCCCACATTCCCTCCAACATTTATCATTTTTCTTTTGTGTCATATTTGCCAATCTGATGGCTATGAGGTGGCACCTTGTTTTAATCTGCATTTCTCTAATCAGCACCACATTCTTTAGTATTCCTGCTCAGATGTTTTAAGTCTTTCAACACTAAATTTTTCAAGTTTGTTAGTATCTTTCCCACCCTCCATAATCTTTATTAATTTTTTGTTTTGTTAATACCTTTTGTTTTAGAATCCAGACATTTCCTGTTCCTCCCCTATTTCACTATCCCCTGTTAAGAAATAAATACAATTAAGGAAAAATGATTGACAAAATGACATCAAATAGTGCATGTAAAAATCTGCTATCAAAAGGCTCACTGCTTGACACACAGTAGGCACTTAATAAATGTTTGTTGGTTGATTAAAAATGGGGAAGATTCTTCAAAATCTTTAAAGGATAATTGATACTGCTTTACTAATCAGATTTGGCAGTTATTACAATCTCCAAGAATGTAGTTCATTTTGTTCTGGTGCCTCAAATACACCAAACAGCTACATGCTCTCATTATTTCATTACCTATGCTAGGAACAACAGCACAAGTGCAGGAACCTTTACAGCAATGAGACCAGGCTCTCTTGCACTCTGGCCATTCCAGGCCCAGGGGGCATATCTCTCAAATCTTTGGTTTAGCTAATGTCTAGGGGCTGCCCAAAAATAATTAATAAGATACCTTATAGAAAGATACTCAGTGTGTCAAGTAGACTTATAATATATGCAAAATATATTATATAAAAAATATAGGATGGGTATTTCTTTTACCACAAAAGAAATGTTTAAAACAAGACTCAAAAGTACACACTGACAAATATTTAAACATGACATAGTAACTAATAACTTTTATTATATTCTCCCACAAAGCAAAGGCTCCTCAGAAACTTGTGGGATTGCTGAGCACTTTCCCTTCAGATCTACAGTCTGCTCAGTTCACTCAAGGTCCACATTTTCTAGCGAGCCAGGCTCATCTTGTCGGTAGTAGTTATCTTTTCCTCTGAGAAATACTGTCCAAACAGGAAGTACTTTCCACTGGGCAAATTGCACTTGATTCTGGACATCAGAAATTCTTGGGTTTACAAAGTTGCTGCCAAGGCTAGGAAGATTCATCTCAGGATTCATATTTAGTGACCTCTGCTCAGGGTAAGACACACAAGGAAGAAGAAGCTCGGGTATTGTGATTTAATCTCAGTCTTACCTAGACAGTACATGCTCTCACTGCCATGTGTGAACAGCTGCTAAAACTGCTGGGGGAAAGGGAGAGCAATTGTCTCTGTCACTGAAAGTCTGAGATAAAGCTTGAAGAGTCCTGACATACTTGACATTCAGGAAGAGAATGAGCAAGAAGGTGGAGTCAACTCCTCTTAAAGTCTACTAAGTGGGTTGGCTCAGTGGCCTATCCTCTTTGGCACACCTAGGCCCCCTTCCCCACCTGTCACAGGGACTTAGGGACCAATTAGGAGCTTTTGTTCCAGCATATTCCTGAGCAAGAGACCAAGGCTCATGTGTCATTAGAAGTGACTTACTATGGAGCTGCTGGGAGAGGCCAGGAAGCATGTTGGAAGTGCCCTAGCCAGAGCACAGGTGTGAATAGCAGTGGCTATGGTGTAGGCCCAACTCCATGGAAATTCCTCAGTCCAACACATCTGAGGGCTTCTCTGATAACCATCATTAGGCTTAGCATGGACAAAAAACTCACTTTTGATACCTGCCCGTCCCCTCCCTCCTGCCCTTTACATTCCAAAAATCTCTTTAGCAGAGAAAACAGATTCAAAATAAAAGGTGAGCAGCTCTGCCTTTTAATCTTCCCATTCACAATGAACAATGGTTCTAGCCCTCCTTTGATTCTCTCTTTTTTCCAAATTTAGTCAAACTCAGTCCCACTCTTTTATTTTTTAATCTTAAATTAACTCAATTATACTTGTTGGACAATAAAAAGGGAGAGAAAAATGATTCAAATAATACAGGTGATCTGTTACTCCATTCAATGGTACAATGATTACTTGACTTGGAATGATTCTAGAATCTCCTAATTGTACCCATAATCTTGAGGCTGGTAGAGCTAATGAGAAGGGTAGCCTAATTAGTTACCCTTTCTAGAATTTCTGCTTAACTAGAAGGCTCCTGATGAGCTGTTCCCTTGCATTTCCTGGTGAAACAGTTCACATGGTAGTGTGGTTCATCATTAATATAATCACACTTATGTGTAAAGCCTCTTCAAATTTTTTTTTCCCTTAGCTATCAGTTTTCTTTACCAGCTAAATGTTTATCTGTTTTTTCCACGATTTGAGAAGACCAGTTACTCTCCCACCTCCTTGATCAATAGCTAAGCTGGGTATAGTGAAAAATAAAATTTGTATTCAATTATATCTACAGCAACCATTCTGCACCACCTGCTCTCTGACAGACTGCCTTTTAAAAAAGAGATCCTAGCCCTTTCCCAGTTACAACTGTTTAAAGATACTGTACTATGTTTAATGGGTAACTTAACGGATTTTCAAAGGCAATTCTGACTATATCAATTTTTGGTTTACACAATGACTTTAAACCGTAACTTTCAAGCTGAGCTATCAGTACAGTCCGTCAACGGGTTCTAGGTCAATGGCACAGCTGGGTCTTCCAGAATCATCAGATATCCAGGTCATTGTCTGGATCTTCCTGGTCCAGGTAGTCTTCAGCATCAGGCTCATAGAATATTTGGCTGGTTGAAGAGGCTGGAGCAGGACGAAGCAAGGATTGCTGCTTTTCAGAACTGAATTGGAAGGGCAGGGCCAGCGTATCCCGGGCCTCTCTTTCCTTCTTGGACAGGTGTACGTTAAAGGTCAAGTCTGCCATGACGTCCTTCGTGGGTGAGGGGGGCCTGCGGTGGAGCTGGGCCTCCACAGGGGGTTCCCTAAGGAAATGCAGGCTGAAGTCCGGCAGGATGGAGAACCAGTGGTTCTGCTCGATAGGGCGGTGTCTGGGCTTGGGGTGGAGGACGCGCGCGGTCGCGTAGCCCGAGCCCCCTCCCACAGTCACGTCGACCTGGGCCAGACTGCCCAGGGCGCCCAATGGCCCCGGCCCGTGCACGTCCTCATGCAGCAGGCCGAGCACACGCACCTGCCCCGGGCGGGCGCTGCCACGGCCCAGGGCTTTCAACGCCTGGCACAGGGCGCTGCAGGGGGCGTGCAGCAGCAGCCAGCTGAGGGAGTCCACGGCGAGGGTGCAGGGGCCGGGGTCGGCTCCCCTCAGGCATGCTCTCAGGGCTCCCAGGGGCCCCCCGTTCCCGGCCCAGCCCTGGGGGTCTCGGAAGACATCGTGGTAAACGAGCCGGAGGTTGGTATCGGAGTCCAAGCCTTCCCTGAAAGCCTCCTCGCTTACCTCGCAGCCCAGGACGTGCACCTGCTCCCCTTTCAGGGCGACCTCCCGAATCAAAGCCTTCAGCAGGCTCCGGCCCTCCCACTCCACCGAGTCTCGGAGCAGCACCAGGTCGCCGCGGCAGGCCAGCAGCTGCAGCATTCTTCCTCTCGCTCCTCTGTTCTGTCAGTCCGACCAAGCCAGGCGCCACACGCGGCGCCCCGGCGGCAGGCGCGCGCTGATGGCGTCACGGGGCTCGAGTTCGGATCCCGCCTCGGCTGGCCCTCCCTCCACCCTCGCGGGTCCCGAAGGCCTCTTCAGGTCGCGCAGTGTAACGTCATCGGCCGTTCTCGCGCGGGAGGCGGGGCCGGGGGAAGGCGCGCCTCCCGATCCCCGCGGGGAGGGACTGAGGGCTGAAAATGGGCGAATGCGAAGACGTAGAGGAGCTATCCTCGAGCCACCTCCCAGGTCTAGGGGGGAAGTTAATACCAGCCTTTCGAAGACAGCGCCCCGCCCTCCTCCTTTAAAAAAGAGTGGGGGGAGGGTGCTTTCCCAGCACGCCTGGAAAGGCGTAAACAGCGGCTAGGGGCGGCGGTGAGTGCGAGGAAGTACAGGCAGTGGACGCATGCGCCGGACTACTCCCTCCACCTTTTGGACCTCCTTGGCTTTCTCATACTTTCGTCAAGGATACCTTTGTTATGTTCTACAATTATCTTAACAAGCAGGGGAAAGTGGAGGCCGCTAGATGGCGCAGTGGCTAGGGCGCTGGACCTGGAGACCAGGACATCTGAGTTCTAATGTCCCCTTAGCTCTGTGCCTCTGGGCAGTTCACGTCAACCTCCGTCTGCCTTAATTTACTCTTATGTAAAAATGGAGGTAATAATAGCTATCCCCAAGGAAACCTTAAAGAGCTACTAGTACTTATTAAAATAAGGATAGTGTAATAAAGTGTTAGTAGCAATAAAATAAAAGTTATTGAATTGCTCGAGAGGAATGGAAAGTTAGTTGGAGGACTGCAAGTTCTCAAGAATGAAATTCTCAAGACACAAAAGGAAACAATTCTGATGAAGGAAAAGTTGTCTGATGTGGATGCACAGGGAAATCAAGCAACTACGGGAAAAATGTATATGCGGCAGAGAAAGAGCGTGTTATGAAGAATAAATATGTAGTATAAGTTTGGCATGGCCCTGTAAGAAGTGTCATGAGTGCTAATTTTCAGAAATAGAAAAAGGAGCCCAGGACTGGGAAGGGCTTTTGGTTTTGTCGACCACAGATACACGTAATAGAAGACCAGCTTCAAACACTAGCTAAGTAGCCCTGGGCAAATAATTTAACCTGTGTCAACCTTAATTTCCTCATCTGTAAAATGGGAGTAGTAATAGCACAAGAGTGACTCCTACTGGATCATGGAGGAGCAGCCAGATGCTACTAATGTCAATGACTGGCACCGGACTGAGAGGGATGCTGCAAACTGGTCCACTGAGAAGCTGAAATCCCTGTTTCTGGTGATCCAAGTGCAAGGTGAAGAGGGCATCTTTAGGTGACCGAAGTAAGCAAGTGTGATGGAGAGGCATCAATCAACAGTCACAAAGGCAAGCTCATCTTCTTTGAGTGGACCGTAAAACTGAACTGAATGGGTGCTTCTAAGTCAGGAGTGAAATATAAGGGACACATGGAGATTCCCAACTTGTCAGATGAAAACAACAACAGTCAGTGAAGTGGAGGTTGTTGTGAACCTTGCCAAAGATGAGCCTGACACAACCCTCTTGGCCTTAATGAGACAAGATGGTGTGATAGATCCGAAATGCAGTGGAAACTTGCACCGGAACTCTTAAAACAGAATTCATGCAGGGCAAGATCTTACCTACTCTGAATGGCAGGACAATAGATCCAGCCCCTTCCCCCCCAGCTGCCAGCAGAAACTGGAGTCCAAAGTCAAACCTGCTACTTTGGCAAATTAGCCTCAAACTATGTGAAGATCCCCACCTGCAAGGTCATTTTGAAGGATACTCATCACCAGAGGAGCTCTTTAGGGTATTTGTCACTTGGGAGATGGTTCAGGCCTTTACTCATGTTTCTGCTATGTTAGTAGCAGATAAGGGTGGAAAGTTTCATTTACTGGATGGCAATGTCACCTGGGAGTTCTTAGATCTGGTTCCTGAAGAAAAGATTGTGATGAAATGGAGATTTAAATCTTGGCCTGATGGGTTTGCTACCATTGCTTTGACTTTTATTGACAAAAATTGAGAGACAGAGCTTGTTTTGGAGAACGAAGGTATCCCATTGCCAGAGGAGGAGTGGACAGGACAGGGATGGCAGTGGTATTATTTTGAGAGCATCAAGTAGACCTTTGGCTATGGTGCACACTTATTCTAATGTTAACATCTACAGGACCATAGCCCACCCAGCAGCTCAGTCCAGCTCTCTACTGTCCTGCAGCTGTGACTGGCAGGATTGCACCATCCCAATCACTATTGTGGGTCCTAGGTCACCTCCCCATTTATGTGTATGTATTCTAAATAAATGTAACTTAAACAAAAAGTCCCAGGGTTTGTCATTAGGATAAAAAGAGAATATAAAACGCTTTGTAAACAAGTGCTACAACAACAACTACTACTACTGCTACTTTGCAACAATTGATCATTAACTATTTTGCCTTTCCCCTCCACCAAGCCAAATGGGCTCTTTTTCTTCCCTGTAATTTCTCTCTCCCTGGGTGACACTTCCTGGCCAGTCCTATTGCTTCCTTTGCTATGCTGTTGCCTCTGCAACTGCTCTGATAGCTGCTGCCAGGAAGAGGAAAGATGCCCAATGCCTTTGAGATCTCATAAGGCCCTGAACCAAAGGAAAGAAGGCTGAAACAGGAGGTGGCCTGATCCCATCCCAAACAGACTTGCTGCCTTATGTGTTCCTAGGTAAGCCTTCTCCTCCCTGCCTCCTATTGACTTCTGGGAGCTCAGCAGAAAGGAGGGGCCAAGATTGCACTTTCAGTTGTAACCTGAGTCCCACCCATGGGTATGGACTTTTCTCCTCATTGGCAGATAGCAATGTCCTACACCTGCATGACGGGCAGGGCAGAGTTGGTGAGAACAGAAAAGAGTGCCAATCTTTAGGTCTTTTGTAGTCTCTTGACTCTTTTCCGGCTCTGCAGTTGCTTTGGGTACTCCTAGCTTCCAACTTCAAGAAGATGGAAAATGGCACTTCTATTTCAAGTTGCTGAAGGAAAAGACTCTGAGAAGAAGCCAACAAGAGAGGAGCTGTCAGTCTCCATCATGTCCCTATCTCCAGCTTGCTACACTAGAGACTTTGGGAAACTTCCCCTTGGGTGAGATCTAGGACTCTCAGTTAGCTGAGCTTAGTTACCTCACTCCCAGTGAGTAACCTTCTTCACTCTTTGTTGTCTGGTATATATTCTCATATGTATACTTTCTCTGATTTCTGTTTTGCCAGAGACTTAGATAAATGGGTTTCTTTACTACCTTCTCTTTGTTTATTGTGGAACTGGTATTTTAATAGTGGGAAGAGGGGGTGTCAAGCCTTGGATATAAACCTTGTGAGTGTGAAGTCTTTCTTTCCTTTCCCCATTAATGACTAGCAATCAGAAATTTGGGTTGAGCCTGAAAAATCATGTCCCCTAGAACAACAATATTTAAAAGAGCAGATATAATTCTAGCCCTCTCTGAGGAGAAAAGAGTGGCCAAGCTTCTGCTCCCAACCTCCTGCTTCCTCTCCTGGAAGGAAATAAAGTCTCTTTTGGAGAAATGTCAGAGGGAGAAGAGGCTAGAGATGACTATTCTACCTCCCTTCAAGCCACAAAGTGACACCCCCATGGGGACAGCCTTTGCTACATAGTATATCTCCGGAGTTCTGGCTCAGCTGCCAATTAAGCAGATCTTCATGGATCATGGAAAATGGTTCTTTCGTTACAGTTTTCCAAGGGAGAGTTATGTTACAAGGAATGAAAGAAACATTTATTAAGCACCTACTATTTGCCAGTCACTTTGTTAAACACTTTACAAATATTTGATCTTCACAACCCTGGGAGGTAGATGCTATTATTCTTACCATTTTACAGTTGAAGAAACTGAGGCAGAGTTTAAGTGATGTGCCCAGCAATGTACCTAGCTGGTGAGGGTCTGAAGTGGGATTTGAACTCAGGGTCAGCATTCCATCCACTGTAATACCTAACTGCCTCTAAGGGAGGACTCAGTGGGGCTGGTGATGGGGCAATAGAAGGAAATAACTAATTGAAAAACAGAAGGCTTCAAAACTTTAAAAAGCCTCTTCAATAAATTACAGCATTCTCTTCATCAACAAGTCTGTTAACTTGTTAAAAATAGAAAAAAGGGTACTATCTAGTACTTTGTATATACTGTATACATTGGTATTTATTCACTTTATTTAAACACTTTATGGTGTTTATATGAGTACTTGTCTTTCCCATTAAAATGTAAGCTTCTTTCCAATAGAGATTGTTTCTTTTCACACTGATCAGCATATAGGAGGCACTTAATAAATACTTACTGGTTGACTGATGAAGTCATGACGGCTTTTTGTGATCACCACTTCCTTTTCTAGACATTTATTAATCATCTCTAACCAGGAATTGGTCAAATATGCTGACCTAGTTTTCAGACCCTATTCTCTCCCCTGTTTTTTCAAAATAGGGACCTTTGACATTCTTTAGGTCTATGGTATTTCTCCCATCCTATCTGATTTTCAAAAGATCATTAACCATAGTTCTGTTTAGTACCCATTAGTCAATAAGCATTAAGTACCCATTATGTTCCAGAGCACTGTACCAAATTCTGGGGATACCGAAGAAAGCTATAGTACCCAAGGATATAGTTCATCTGAGTCTGATCAGTTGAACTGTATAGAGCAGCTAGATTCCCTCTCACTTTTTCGCTATTTATCTTGGATGCAATTTCATATTAATCGTTTTTTCTTTCCTTTCTGGTCCGAACATTATTCTTCTTTGAAGAGAAAAATGAAGCCAAGAAAGAGTTAAGCAGCTTCTTTCCACGGTCAGTTACTATCATCTCTTTCACACATAACTGCAGTCCTATACTGTTTTTGAGTCTCTTCTTTTTCTTCAACAATATATTTAAAAATTATTTTAAAAGCCTTTTTGTTGCCCTTAAATTTGTCAGCCTCAGATCTTTCGGAGCTTTGGTACTTCTCATACGATTTCTACAGGGCTTTTGTATCATTCTCCCACTACCTTTACCTTCTACCTGGTTGATATCCTAAAAGAAAAACAATAACAAAAGAACCCTAAACTGATAGGTGAGCTAGTTCCCTGTGCATCCACATTAGTCTCTTTAAACATACTTCTAGTCTCTATCTTTTTATTCCTGTGCAGACTTGTTTCCTCTTGATATCTTTAGAATTTTATTTTATTTAAGGGTATATTTCCTTAGAGAATTTTTCATCATGGGATCCTCTCTAGTCTTCCTCTGAACCCTGTAAAGTCTAGTACCCAAAAGTCTAGCATGCATGTCAGATTAGTTTTTGTCTCCTCCATTACAAAGTTCAAGATGAAATGGTCACTTCCATGATTTTGACCTTAAGTAAGTAGTTCCTGATTTAGGGCAGCTAGGTGGCACAGTGGATAGAGTGCTAGGCCTGGAATCAGGAAGACTCATCTTCCTTAGTTCAAATACAGCCTCAGACACTTACTAGCTGTGAGACAGTGAGCAAGCTACTTAACCCTGTTTGCCTCAGTTTCCTCATCTATGAAATTAGCTAGAGAAGGAAATGGTAACCACTCCAATATCTTTGCCAAGAAAACCCCAAATGGGGTCATGAAAAGTTGGATGTGACTGAAAACAACTAAACAACAACAAAAAAGTTCCTCCTGATTGGTGAGAACAAGTCTAGAACAGCAGTTGCCCTCTTTGCTTCCAGTTTTTAAAGGATTAAATTATCAATGAAGGAAACCAAGGCATTATTAGATGATCTGCTTTTGGAAAAGAGGGAACTTTAGCAGATGTCCAGATAATTTGAGTCCCTCATCACTACTGCAACATTCCTCTGCCAGTTTTGTGAGCTGTTTCCTGAACTCCTAATTTACTTCCTCTTCCTGTTGAAATCATCTCTGATGCCAATCTTGATTACATCTTCTGCCTCCATTTATCTTCAACCAAATGCTCTCTATCATGCTTACATTCTCATACATTTTCTTATTTTACAACGTTACCCCCTCCCCTACCTACCCTATATTGTCCGTTTTGAATAAGGCATAGTCTTCCAGAGAAATATTCCAGTCTTAAGTCTCATCCCATCAAGTCTCAATGAAAAACTGGGTGGTCAAATTTGCCTTTTTATATTTGGATCTCTAGTTCTCCTTACTTGTTATTCACTTTGTGCATTAGGGTATCAGGGGTGGGTTTGGATTCAGTCAAAGGGCTGTACTTGAGGACCTAGAGTGCCACATGTAGCCTTGAGGCTGTAGGTTCCCCACCCCTGGATAGATATCTGAGACCACTGGCTTTATTGCCTTCCTCCCTCCCTTCTGCCCTCTCTTCCTCCCTCCCTCTCCTCCTCCCTCCCTCCTCTTCCTTCCTTCCTTCCTTCCTTCCTTCCTTCCTTCCTTCCTTCCTTCCTTCCTTCCTTCCTTCCTTCCTTCCTTCCTTCCTTCCTTCCCTTCCTTCCTTTCCTTCCTTCCTTTCTTCCTTCCTTCCTTCTTTTTTTCCTTCCTTCCCCCCTCTTTGGAAATATTTCACTGAGTTGCACAAACTTCCTATCAGACACAAGATACAAAACAATTCTACAATATATTTGGAGGAAAGGAGAAATAAACAGTGCCAAATTCTTGTTTACATATTGTAAAGCAACTCATTTCCCTCTCTCTGTGATGTTCTTTTCTACCATCCTGGAGGTCCTTTTGCTGTCAGTATTATTTATTTACTCATTTACAGTCATTGATATCTCTGCTTGGGACTCTATCATATAACATCAACATGTGTTTCTTGTATAACTATTAAAACCTTACTGATAGAATATCAAAAAGAATAAACAAAAAGCTGCTGGAATTTTCAATCAACTACCCAGCTGCACACTATTTCTCCAAGTTCTAGTTTAGATACTTCTAAAGCTTTAGGTAAAAGTCTTTCTGTGATAGACTGAAGTGAATACCTAAGAAATAAATCATTCGACCATAAATCACAGATGTATGCATGCACAAATTTATGTATAAGTATAAATGTATAATTATGTGATAATTGGTATATAATAATAATTATACATACACATAAATGCATAAAGTTACAGATGTAATTTTAAAACATCCATGTAATTTAAAAATTCATAAAAATTACAAAGATTTAAAATAAATAATAAACTTCATTTTACTTTTCATCATCTGTGCTTCTTGGACATCGCCTGCTATGCTATTTCCACTGGACTGTACTAAGGCAATTATCTCAATTTTCTCCCAATTGGAAAATTGACCTCTCTCCCTAAAATTATATTGGGCTTTGATAGGTCAAAGGCTATGTTCCAACCCTTCCTGGATATCTTCAACCAGGCCACTTCTCATGTACCTCCCACTTCTTTTCCTTCCCTCTCCCCTCCCCCATTTTCCTTTCCTCCTTCCTTCTCTCTTTTCTTCCTTCCTTCCTTTCTTCGCTACTTCCCCCTCTCCCTCCCTTTTTCCCTTCTACTCCCTTCTTTCTTTTTCTTTCTCTCTCAATTTTATTTGTCTTTGCAATCCATTATCTTACTCTTGAAAGGAGAATGAACTATCTTCAGGTACAATCAGATCTTTAGATTAATATTTCTCTTATAAATTATTTGAAAAAGATACTAGAAAAATGAACTTTTTTGAGTTCACCTTATTTAACCAATAAAATAATTTTGTATGATTTTATTGGCTTAGGGAACTTCCAGTAAGGACTGCCATGGTTGCAGATTAGTAACTCACTTGTAAAGAGGCATTTGCCTGGGGGCATTGAGAGGCTATGAGGCTAACTCCTGGTCACTTAGCTACAATGTCAGAGGCAGTACTTAAATCCATGTCTTCCTCACTTCAAGACAAAATTCTATCCAGTACACCACACTGTCACAATCATAATAATTATAAAATTAAATAATAAAATTAAAATATTTTTGAATGAAATATAGGGGTTTACTTAAGATACTGCAGCCCTACCCTCTAAAAACTTCCAAGATGGAAGACATGAAAGTAAACAAAACAGAAAAAAGGATGAGTAGTCAATAGATAAGGAGGCAGCATATTCCAATGAAAAGTGCACTGACTGGAGTTGGAGGAATGAAGACTGGCATAGGCATCCTCCTTAAAATGGAGGTTTGGGGAGGAACCAGCCAATGATAGGGAAAGGCCACAGAAATGGCCTATATTTCAATGTGTGAAGTCTAGGGGTGGGGCGAGCTTCTAGGGTGAAGAAGTTTCTCAGGCATCGTAGAGAAAGTCAGGGAGAGTCTAGAGTGAAGACAGGGCAAGATGCACAGTTGCAGAAGCAGCTGGTGGCACAGTGGATAGGACTCTGGGCTTGGAGTCAAGAAGATCTGAGTTCAAAGTTGTGTGACCCTGGTAAGTCATTCCATCTCTGTTTGTCTCAGTTGCCTCAACTGTAAAATGAGGATACCTACTTTGCAGGAATCTTGCAAGGATCAAGTGGTATTTTATACATATACATATACACACATATGAGTGTGTATGTGTATATGTGTATATATTTGTATATATACATAAACATATGTGTGTATATATTTATATATATATCCATATCTATATCAATATATTTATATATCTATATATCAGTCACTTAGCACAGTGCCTGGCATATAGTAGGTTCCCTGAAAGGAAGTGGCAAGATCTGAAATCAGAAAGGAAGAGAATGCTGAAGGTGGAGTCACTCCCTTTTAAATATCTACTGAGTCATCAAATTTTTTCAGCTCAGCTGCTAATCATAAGGGGACTTTCTCATCCCAAAACATCAAGACCCTTCAGCGCTAAGTAAGGCACAAGTGGTTAGTAAGAAGCAGAGAAGTCAATTTTGTGCATGCTGTGTTTAGTTTTTTTTTATATATTTGTATAATTTTATATGTATGCAGTATAAGTAGAGGGTAGACACATGCCTAAATGACTTAAAATGGCACCACCCACATGGAAGATGCCAGTTGATCTGCTTCTGAGAGATTAGAAGACTGGAACATAGATAGACTCCCAGCATTAGGCATTTTGGAAAGAGCCGTTTTCCATTGGTTGCATAGCCAGAACTATCTGTGTCTTTAGAACTGCTTGACTGAGCACAAAGGGGCTTTTCCCACATTTGTATCTGTGAGGGAAGGCTTCCTCTGATTACACTGTGTAGTGAGGGGAGAAGGGCCTAAGGGCTTCCTCCTCTTTCCCCAATACCCTGCCATAGTTCTGCCCCCCACCTCAGCCTTTTAGGCATGTAGCCCTGAGAAATGAGCATGAATTTTTGGCCTCTTCCTTTGTCTTTTTCCATTCTAGGTGCACTGAGCAGTCTTCAGTCCAGGAGCTAGAGCCATGAGGATCTTGGAGTCCAGGCATTTAATCTGGATGTTTCAGCTAGGCAGGCAGCCCTGGGGAGCATGACTTAGAAACTAGCATAACTGGCTTTGGACTTGAACTTGGTGGGCCTGAGCTAAACTGTGAACCTTATCCTATCCCCTCCCCAGAGAGTGAAATGGTCTGGGGGGGGGGGGTGGGAGGGGCAGGTGGATTATGTTCTTAAAGTATTGGGGGGAAAATGTTTATATGTTTGTTCTTGCTATATTTTTGAAGTGAACATCCCTTTGCAAAAACTGATTAGGTGTTAAGTGGTTAAATGGGAGTACTAGTCATTGGTCCACTCGAAATGGAAGAATTGCAACTTGTGTGGGATTAAGCCAATGGTAGAAGAAGACTCCCCCACCTCCCCTCAGGGTACCAAAGAATCTTGGTGGGGGGTTAAGGGGAGAATATAACAGATCTTGTTCTTACAGAGTGAGGCCAGAGATAAGTATGTTACATATGTATGTATGCATGTATTTATGCATATATGTATGTGTATGTATATATGTATGTATATGTGTGGATATATGTATGTATATAAATACACTATATACATATAATCTTCCAGTGACAAAAACACAGTGACACTACCAGAAGAAATTGGTTTTGTGCTATCAGAGGCTTGAGTTGAACTTCCATGCATGTATCTTGTCCATTCAGTCTCTCTATGTATACTGTTCATCCAAATGCTTGGGTTCTCTCCCACTGAAAGCATGTATGTTTGTAGGTGAGTATAAACTAGTTTTATGGTGAAATGTTCCATTGCTACTTTTCCTACTGTGATATTTCATTAGTGCATTTATTTTCAATTAATTGTGTCTTCTGGCTGGCTAAAGAAAATAAATTTTGTTGTTTTCGATGAGGCCTTGTGGGTTATAGTTTGTAGATTATAAGTGTCCATATGAGTCTGTCTAGATATGGCTCACAGAAAGGCAAGAATAGATAGCTCTTGAGACTCCTCCCCTCTTTTCCAAAGAAAACTTTGATTCCTTCCAGGAGGAGAAGCAGGAGGTTAAGGGCCAGAGGCTAGTTGTCCTCAGAAAAAAGGGATTCCTGGTAAGACTTATGTCTGTCTGTTCCCTTAAATATTATTAGTCTATGGGAAGTGATTTTTAGGTTCATGCTGCACTCCTGATTGCTGCCTGCCCCTCACACAGGTGTGGGGGAAATGTGTAATCAGTCTCTACCATGAGGAGAGAGTCCCATGCAATTGGCCTTTTGAGTCGAGTTACTTATCCATACCTATGCATTGTTCTTGTTCTCTCTCTCTCTCTCTCTCTCTCTCTCTCTCTCTCTCTCTCTCTCTCTCTCTCTCTCTCTCTCTCTCTCTCTCTCACACACACACACACACGCACACACACTTGATCCCAGCCTGTGGCTTACCTAATTTTGACATACTGGTTTTAGTTTATTTTGGCCAGACCTGCTGTGCTGCTACCCATGCCAGGGCATGATAGACATGGTGCAAAATATAGATTTCTCATTTTCTGGCATTATTGAAACATGTCACTCAAGTATTAGAATGGATGGAAGCCA
The DNA here is from genome assembly GCF_011100635.1 of Trichosurus vulpecula. Taxonomy (NCBI): domain Eukaryota; kingdom Metazoa; phylum Chordata; class Mammalia; order Diprotodontia; family Phalangeridae; genus Trichosurus; species Trichosurus vulpecula. Next base: position 181,916,942 of record NC_050577.1, on the reverse strand, counting down.
TGTGGGTGTGATAGGAAAGAAGGAATGATTGGAAGTTTGGGAAAGAGCTATGAGAAGCCTGGAAATACTAGGAAAAATCAATGTGAGTAGACTTTTATTATAATGGGGTACAGAATTGATTATTTTCTAATAGAGGAAAAAACTGATCTTTGATATGGCTCCTTAGTAGTCAAAATTTTTTCTCAATTTTATACTTGCACTAGTTTTCCTTTAATGAAAGGAGAAAGCTTGTTCTGAAAGGAAGTGTTTAAATGAGGATTGAGGAACAGGGCAAGGATTGTAAGGGCTCTTGAAAAGGAAAAACTAAATTCCTGAAGATTTTCTTTTACATTAACCTATGTAAAATTGTGGGGCTCCTCTTTAAAGAGCCTTTTTTTAAAGCTAAAAACATCTGAAGTTGATTTTCTTTTGTTGTGGGAGGATGATGTATTTTGTTGTTTTTATTCACCTTCATAATAATAATAATAGTGCAATGAATTTATTATAAAATAGCCTAAATATGGTTTTATAAACTCATAAAATCTCTGAGTCGTAGCACATACTATCCTTCTTATTTTACACTCAAGGAGAGTGAAAAATAAGTAATTTAAATGTCTTCTGAAAAGCTCTGTTGAACGTCTCATAGGAGAGTTGAATGATATGACATATTTCATTTTGGTATCCATTGCTTCTTAAATACTTCAAGCACTTTTGATTGTGTTGGCATGGCGTCTCCTTCCAGTGACACAGATCACAACTTCTTTGTCACTTAGTTGTTCTTCAGAAATTGTGGTGACAAAAATTTGTTACCTGGTGGCTAATGCTTTGAACTTAGGTGGCTCCTTGGCCAACAGACATACAGTCCATCACCAGGACCGTGATTGAAGCCTCTCAAACAGTTTGGTAAGACTGGCTAGAACTTTCATTCTATTGACATAACCTTCAAGAATCCAGAGTTACATATACATATGAAATATTAGAGTAGAACCTTAGTGTAAGAGCATCCTATAAAGCATGTAGTGTTTATTCATCAACATTTATTCTATACTCTTGGTGCCCTTCTGGCCTTTCTTCCTACTATCATTCCTCCTACTATTTCAATTTCTATCTAAGGATGAATATGCAATAAAAAGGCTATGAAAATGACCTTCTCCTCCTATGATTGCCTGAAATCCTCATAGAATCATAAAATTTGAAATTTTGAAGGGTCTTCAGTGGCTATCTAGTTAAACCTATAAATCCAAGGAATCTCCACTATAACACACCTACATAGTGGTCATGCATACCCTGGTTGAAGACCTCTAGTGAAGGTGAAATCACCATATCTCAAAGCATCCTATTCCACCTTTGGAAAGCACTAGTTGTTGGGAAAAATTTCCAGACGTCAAGTCAAAATTGGCCTCTTTGCAATTTCTATTTATTGCTCCTCGTTCTACTTTCTGGGGCCAGATAGAATAAGTGCATTTCCTCCTCCGCATGAAGGTAGCTATCATTTCTGCTGAGTCTTCTCTCCTCCATGCTAAAAATACCCACTTCCTTCAATCCACTCTTATATGTCACAGACTCAAGGCCCTTCATTAATCTAGTTGCTTTCTTCTGGACATGCTTAGTTTATCGATATCCTTAAACTATAGTTCTCAGACCTGAATACAGTATTCCAGCTGAGATCTAGTGAAGGCAGAGTGTAAAGAGACTTATCACTTCCTTATTCTTGGAAGTTATGCCATTCATTCCAACACAAGCTTGCATTAGCTTTTTTGGCTGCCACATCACACTACTGAATCAACATGTCTCAGCATAGTGCCTGGCATATAGTAGGCACTTAATAAATGCTTATTATATCAAATTATATTGTATATTCATCTTACAGTCTACTAACCACCCCCTCCCCCCCGCCGTTCTTTTGGAGAACTGCTTTCTATCTTTATCTTCTCCATCTTATACTTGTGAAGTTGAATTTTTTGGTAGCCAAATGCTAGACTTTATACATTCCTATTCCATTTTGTTTTATTAGACTCAGCCAAGGGCTCCTGCCTGTCAAGATCTTTTCAGTTCCTTATTTTGTCATTCAATATGTTAGCTGCCCCTCCTAGCTTTGTATCACCAGTAAATTTGATGAGCATATGATCTATGCCTTTATCCAAGACACTGATAAAAACATTAATCAGGCCAAAACCAAGCACAGATCTCTGAGATGCTCCATTGAAGATCTCTGTCACTGTTAACATTGAATCACTAACAACTACTTTTGAATCCATCCATCCATTCAATTCTGAGTTTATTTGGTTCTATTCTTATCTAATCTATATCCCTTTATCTTCTCCACCAGAATGTAGTTTAAGACTTTATCAGATATTTGGCAAAAATGTACCTAAACTTTATCCAAAGCAATCCCTCCTTCTACTAGCTCAATATTCCTGTAAAAGAAGAAATTATGTTAGCCTGGCATGTCCTGTTCTTGGTGAAGCCATGCTGGTTCTTTGTAATCACCAGATTTCTTTTAGTACATCTACCCTTTAATGAACTGTTTTAGAATTTCCCCAGGAGTCGAAATCAAACTCACTAGCCTATAGTTCGGCAACTGTTAGTTTCACTTATTTTTGGTAGTTATTACATTTGCTCTTCTCTAGTTTTGTGGTACCTCACTTGTTTTCTATGACCATTCACATATTACCTAGGGTGGCTTAGTAATCACATCTTCAAGTTTTTTCAGGACCAGAGGATGTGGTTGTTCTCAGCCAGGTGACTTGAACTCATCAATGGTAGCTAGAAACAGTCTTGTTATTTCTTTACTTGGGTATCATTTCTCTGTTTGACATTTTTCTCCCTCTCATGTCCAGTGTAAAATTTCTTCCCTATTTGCAGGGAAAAAAGATTGAAAAAAAAGGATTGAGTAGCTCTCTGGGTTCCTTCTGTTGTCAGTCATTAACCCAAAGCAAAGATTCTAGCCCTTCTTTGATCCTCCTTTTTCTTCCAGAATAAGTTAAAAAACCCTTTCTTTTTGTTGTTTAATTATGTCTTACCCAAGACAAACCTGATTTCCTGGAACATTGAAGAGGTCCTAATACTGGACTCAATTTTTGATATATGCCTAGAATGTATTAGGGTAGAACACCCACTAAGGTTGAATACTAAATAATCTAGAAGTACACCAGCATACGCTGGGGAGTTCTTCTACCCTCTTAGTGTACATGTGTGTATGTTATTGTGTAGACACAGCATAAATGTAGTATAAGGGGAAGCAAAAGATACATGTTAATTTGGAAACGAGACTATTTACAACAGGCGGCACCCCACATTTGTCTCCAAATATTCAAAGTACTCTCATATGGAAGGAATGTCATAGAGAGAAATGAAGATGTTACAGGGTGACAGATTTCATTTTAATAAAAGAAAGAATTCCTGAACAACTGGAGCTGTCAAAAAATGGCCTGCTTCATGGGGTCTAGGTGGCCCAGTCCTTATAGGGGTTTGAGCAGAGATGAGATGACGTCTTGCTGAAGATGTTATAGAGGTGATTCACCTGTCAGGTAGAGAGTCATACTAGATGTAGGAAATGATTCCAAGGGAATTGTATATAGAAGCTATGATTCAAGTACTATTAGTTATAAGTTATTTTAATAAACATGGAAGGAAAAAAGAACACATTGCTTATTTCTACTGATCTAATCATCCAATGGCTTTCATTTACTCAGTAATTTATAAGTCATAAATCAATTTTTAAAGTGAAGGCATTTGCAAAAATTAATTCAAGTATGATTATTTCCTTTAAACCAAATGTGTCCTAAATAGGGACTCTCGTTTCAAATTTCTGAATAAAATTATTGCATAGCATTTTGGAAATACAGAAAATTCCCTGTTGTTTTTTTTAAATAAGAGGGCATTAGCTAATACTGGTGGTTTTAAGACTGTATTAGAATAAAGTAATTTTGATAGTGAAGGGACAGGAATCAAATATGTCAAGAAGTAGCAAAACAAATCTAAAATATTGTATTAGAAACAATGAAAAAGATTGATTGCCGATGAGACTTGAATAATTTAAGATGCACGATTTGGAAATGTTTAACACTAAATTCTGCAGCATGTCATGTACTTTTGAACATACAACCAGTTTCTAGCATGATAAAATCTCATAACTGATCATAAACGCTTTTGGGAATGAAAGAAATTTCCCGATTCAAATTCAAATCAGGGATTTTATCCATCGACCACTAGATGTCAGTACTGAACCGGCCAAACATCTGCACTACCGAGCTTTTAGACAACATGCTATTAATTTATAATAAAAGCTATCTGACAGCTTTATTCTGATGAATTATGGGAATCCAAACCATAATTCCCAGGCTTTGGTTTATAAATTGTCATTGATTTTAATGTTCTTTGTAAAGTTGTGGCATGCAACAAATTTTCCTGCCAAGAGCTGTTAAATAAATAGTCCTCCTCTGCTCTGAGTAGTACATTGAACTTGTTAGACTGATGAGCAGAACCAATTGATGGTTATCCATAAACCATTTATGACAGAATGCACAGCAGCAATTTGAACAATTATTGAATGCATTTATTATATATATTTTTTAATTCTCAAGTGAACCGAAAGGAATAGTTACAGGTAATAGACAGTAGCAATGCCACACAATTCTTTATAAGAAACATCCTGATTGACAGATGACTAGAATTGTTGTAGGATTTACTGAGGGCTCCTCAAACCTTGCTAGAATTGTATGGTTTTCTCTATTGTGCAATTTGGCATCCATAGAGTATATTCTGAGCTTTTTTCTAAAGAAAGATGGTTAGTCAGTATAAATGCAAAAGCTTTTGTCTATGGAAAGATCACTTACAAACTGGCTTCAGAATAAAGGACAGCTTATGCTGCAGATATCATTCCTGTGCATTTTAAGATACACTTTATGTATATAGGACTGTGAAATTTGTAAGACTATGAATGTTGATTAAATGCTTAATCACTTAGAAACAGAAGTTATGTCTCCTCTGAAAATTTTGTACCAGCTTTATGCTGGTGTACTTGATTTCACTCCTAAGAAAACACTTAACATCCCCAGCAATTTTCAGAAGGACCATCTTTTGGATTTGTTTCCTTAAAAATAAAAATCTCCAAAACATCCTTTGTCAGTGACAACTTGTCCTCCACTTGCCCGTAACTGGTTGATTTCCAGTTGTATAATTTAAAATCTGTCACATGTACGATGTTTTAGAAATGTTTTGTTTTTGGAAGGTCAAATGATCTAAGAATGTAAAGCACTGTTAATGCCTGTATTTCTGATAATACACCCACAAGCATGGCAAGTCACTTAATCTCTCGCAGTCTCAGTTTCCTCATCTGCAAAATGAGAGGTTTGAATGAAGTTATCTCTAAGGACCCTTGTGATCCTGAATGTTATGATTGTCATGAGCTTATGAACTGCTTCAGGCATTGTAAATCAGTGAAAACAGACTATGAAAAACCACAGAACTGACTCGAATATTTTCTATTTAGTTCATTTTTCTTGTGTTTCACTTTTGCCCCAGATGTGGTGATGTGATATCAGTCCACACTCTGGAAAAGCTCCTCTGATTCTTCTTGGCAAGGGAGTGGGTCATGGGCCAGGAACATCACCTATAAATCACGATTGTGTGAAAGTGTTAAAATTCCTTAAATGTTGCTCTTATTTAGTACTGTTTTCTCTGATTTAAAAGAAAGAAAAAGAAAAGAAAGAGAAAGAGCCCCAGGAAGACAGAGTTTGATACACATATGGCTGCCTTTTACAAGTCATTATGATCTGTCATATAAATAGTGTATTTACTGACATTTCAAAATGTGGACACACATTTATTATTTTTTAATAGTTGCTTTTCATTGCAAGCTTCAAACAAACACATAGACATTAGAAAATATGCAACGGGTCCACAGGTTCAAGTATAATGTTATTTTCACTTCAAAAAGCTAAAAGACAGCCTAACACAGAGTATAAGCCTTCAGACTAAATTGAGTTAAATTAAATTAAGCTGGATGGAAAGTTAGAAAGGAGTGTTGGTTTCAGGGCTGATACAATTTTTCAGTGTGTGTGATGAATGGTAGCTGTGTATTTTAGTGTGTTTTTTCAGGGGAATTTTAACAGTGGTCGCTTTTTTCTCTTCACTCCAATCCAACAAGCATTTATTAATACTACTAAGTGCAAGGTGTTGTGCTAGATGCTAGGGATACAAAGACAAAATGAAAAAAAAATAGTCTCTGCCTTCAAGAAGCTTAAATTCTACCGAGGGGATACAATATGTAAATATGTGTGTTTATATATGATTATTTGAGAATAAAAAGAGTCTTCCCTCAGGAGACAGCACATGAGCTGATCCTCCAAGGAAGGGAGGAATTTTAAGAAGTGGAAGTGAGGAAAGACGTATTCCAGGCATTGATGCAGTCTGTGAAAATGTACAGAGGCGGAAGATGAAATGTCAGGTTCAGAGAACAGAAAGTAGGCCAGTGTGGCTGGAACGTAAGTTGTGTGAAGAGTGAATTAAGACTGAAAAAGTAGCCCAGAATCCTACCATAAAAAGTTCTAGTGGTCAAGCCGAAGAGTTTGCATTTTCTCTGAGAAGTAATTGAGAGCCACTGATACTTCTTGAGCAGAAGAGTGATATGATCAAATGTTTGTCCATGAAGATGTTTTGGTAGTTACGTCAAGGGCTGGAGAGGAAAGAGACCAGAAGCTGGGAGTCCAGTTCAACAGGACAGCTTCAATAGGACAGGTGAAAGCTGATGAGAAATTGAAGTAGAGTAGTGACTACATGAGTATGAGGGATGTTTTAAGAAAATTGACAAGACTTGGCAACTAATTGGATAAGGAGAAGGAAGTGTTGAAGATGACACGCTGGTTTTTAAAGGACTCATGAAAGTATGTTGTTAGATGTATCTAGAGAGAGTATGACTTTTGGTCAGAACAGAGATAGGAAAATTTTGAAAATTTTGTTGGAGTTCTGAATTCTAAACTCAAATCATCAGTAGCTAGCTCGGTTAAATAAGAATGCCCATTTCTGCTTTCTAGGTAAATAAAATAGCTTTATAAATTTAGAGCTGAGAGGGACCTTATAAATTATCTAGTCCAATCTGTTCATTTTACTGAGGAAGACACTGACACTCAGAAAAACTGAGTGATGTGTTCCAGATTCATGCGGGCAGTAAGGAGGAGAGCCAAGTTTGAACCCATGTTCTCTGGCTTCCAATCTAGCACTCTTTTCATAATATCACATTTTAAAATCTTTAAGACAGTATCTTCCTGGTCCCTCTCCCCATAACTCTCCTCTTAAAAAGAGAAAAGGGCATGGAATTGAATGGGCTGATTGTATTTTTCACCTTCCAACAAGTTGAACTCGTATGAGAAAGACATACCTTTTGAATCAAAATATTTTGTAGGTAAGGATTTTTAATATTCTTTATATTAAAGTGTTTTAGTACCTTCTAAAGCAAAATTATATAAATTTTTCGTGGTAGACATTTGTACATATTACTTTAAAATGAGCAGAGTAAGTAAGTGATGAATTTCAGTGTGTGTAATGAATAGTAGCTGTGTACTTTAATGTGTTTTTTCAAGGGAATTTTAACAGTAGTCACTTTTTTCTCTTCACTCCAATCCAACAAGCATTTGTTAATACTACCAAGTGCAAGGTGTTGTGCTAGATGCTAGGGATACAAAGACAAAAAAAATAGTCTCTGCCTTCAAAAAGCTTGCATTCTATTGAGGGGATACAAAAATTAAATATGTATGTTTATATATGATTATTTGAAAGTAAAAAGGGTCTTCCCTCAGGAGACAGCACATGAGCTGATCCTTGAAGGAAGGGAGAAATTCTAAGAAGTAGAAGTGAGAAAAGATTATATTCCAGGCATTGGTGCAATCTGTGAAAATGTAAGCTGAAAAAAGGGAAGAGAGGAAAGGAAAGAGGAAAAAGGGAGACAAAGAGGATGTAGAAGAATATAGGAAATAAAGACAAGGATAATAATATGTCGATGGAAAAGTCTGTAGAATAAAGCCAATAGATTATTCAATTTTTTTATTGGCCACCTATATACACAGAGTATTAAATATGACATAATAAAAAGAAAACTGACCTACAAATCAGAAGGCCTAGATTCCAGTCTCACATCACTAAATTGACTTTGGGTAAATTCCTCAACCTTATTGTGCCTCAGTTTCTTCATCTGTAAAATAAATGACAGGATCATAGATTTAAGTTTTAAGTTATATTTGGTTAAAGAGGAGTATGACAGAAGGGGTAAGACCATTCCTCAGGCAGACAGAACAAAAACTGACCATGGAGAGAAGGTAGAGATGCTTATTATTATTATTATGGTTGTTGTTGTTAATGTTTTGCTTCTGGGGTTTTCTTTCTGCAAAAAAGGATTATCATCAGACTGGAAAGGAAGTCGGTAACCAATATGAATACAGAGATAGTAAAGAACATCTAGCTGTCCTTAATGAGTTTAAGACATTTGACCTTACTGATCTATGCCCTAGGATACTGAAAAGGTTGGAATTTGAACTGAGCTACTAGTCTTTTAAACATTGTGGATAACGAGAGAGATAAGGGCAAATATTGTCTGATTTTCCACAGAGGGCTGGAAATGGAGTATATTAAACATAGGCTAATGAATTTGACTTTGCTTCTTGGCAAAATTCTAGACTATAACATTAAATAGTTAGGGAACCTCTAGAAAAAACGATGGTGATCATAATGAACCTTATCTCCAAGACCAGGTAATACCAGACTCACCTGATTTTCTTTTGGGAAAGGTTTAATAGACTACCTAAGTTCAAATCTGACCTCAGACACTTACTAGCTGTGTGTCCTTGGGCAAGTCAGTTAACCATTTTTGCCTCAGTTTCCTCATCTGTAAAATGAGCTGGAGAAGGGAATGGCAACCACTCCAGTATCTTTGCCAAGAAGACACAAAATGAGGTCATGAGGAGTCAGACATGACTGAAAAAAGACTTAACGACAAAAATTTGTTAAACTCTCTCATGTTCTTCTTATGGAAAAGATGGAGAGATATGATTTGAAATTGATTGAATGGTTAGGTCCCAAAAGTAAACATGAATGGTTATATACACAAAATCTACAGTAGCATGCCACAGTAATATATTTTTGCCCCTGTGCTTTTTAACATTTTGGATGTTTGGAAAAAAGTATAAGTGGCATACTTATCACACATTTGCAGATGATACAACATTGAGAAGGAATCACTTACAGACTAGATGACAGAATTCAAAAAGATTTTGATGGGCTAGAACATTGTATAGAATCAAATGAGATGGAATTTAATAGAGATTATTGTGATATCTACACTTGAATTAAGAAAATTAACTTCACGAGTACAAGACCAGGGTGCTAAAATCATTGTTCTTCTGAGAAAGAGCTGATGATTATAGTGAACTTCAACCAGTGAAGCTCAATATAAATTAACATTGTGACAAAGCCATCAAGAAAGTTAACAGTATTAGACAATATGAAGAGAGGAAGAATGTTCACAAATAAGGAGATAAGAAAGTATTGATAATCTGGGGAGTGGCCAAGAGACCTAAAACTATGGTGAAGTGGCTTGAGATCATGCCATACACGAATAGGCTGAAGGAATTGGCCATTTTTAGCCTGGAGAAAAGGCCACTTGTAGGGGCATGATAGCTAACTTCTGGTATGTCAAGGGTTGTCCTGTGAAAGAAGGAAAAGATGTTTTGCTTGTTCCCACAAGAAAGAGCTAGAAGCAATGACTGAAAGTCAAAAAGAGGCAAATTTAGATTTGACATTAGGGAAAAACTTTCTATCAGGTAGAACTATCCCAAAGTGGAGGTTTCAGGCGATAGGGAGTATGCCTTCACTGGACGTCTGGAGTAAAGGTTGGCTGATTACTTGGAGCAGGGTATGGTTCAGAGAAGATCCTTTTTTAGGTATGAGTTGAAATAGATGGACTCTGAGGTCTCTTCCAATTCTGAAATCCTCTGACTCTACATGTCAATGACTAGAGGATACCTGTAGTCCTTACTTCCAGCTCTAGCATGCGTCAATATTTCTCTAGCTGTATGACACTGGGGAAATCCCTTGACCTCTTTGAGTTTTGATTTCCTTATCTGAGCTAGATGATCTCTGAAGTTCCTTTCTGGCTCTAAATTATTATGTGATTGGAGTATATGCAGTATGTAAGTTCACCTTCATACTGTCACCAATATTGTCAGTTATGACTGATTGGGAACAGAGCTTTTCTCATCCTGCTGTTCAAGCAGCTGCTAATGGGCAGAGATCACCCCAGATCCATTAGCCTAGAAGCAGCTGCTTTAGTCTACTTACACTGGTTTCTTAAAAAGAAGATTGAGGTAACTCTGCTGTTGAGCTGAGGCAGTTAAAGTTCTGCTTGTTGTCATGTCAGGTATACAAGTGGGTCCCAATGTGGGTAAGAGTAGTCAACCTTAGATGGCTGGCTTACATGACATAGCATTTGAAGTATATATCTGTTTTTACATTGTGAGATGTCTTGAAAATATTTTGTAGGACTATACAAATTAAATATATGTTGATGATGTTCTGATAATTTGTAACACTTAAAACAAAATACTGAAAGCATTCTTCAGAGAGGAACCAGAAACACGCTGAGTTTCTTTGTTTTGCCACTCATCTATTCCATACACTATAATGAGAACAGATAGCATCACTTTTCAGAGAGGTATGACACCACTCTGAAGCAGTGGCAATCTCCCTAAAGTTTATAGTTCATACCTTCTCTCTTGGCAAAGGGGTAATTAATTATTTTGACTGAAAAGACCTTCATTTTAAATTCTTGCTCTGCTGAGATAAACAAGGTTGCTAAAATTAAAGGCCATTTTACTTGGAAGGAACATTAAGAACTATCCAGCTCAACCTTCTCATTTTCTCAAAGAATTTACTCGAAGTCTCAGAGAGGTGAACTGCCTAGGAAGTGTTACACAGTGAGATAGCTTGTTTATGTTAAGACAGAACTTAACTACAGAGAATGGCTACATCAATAAGAATCACAGGATTCAAAAATTAGACACTACCTCAAGGACCATATGATCCAACTCGTACCTGAAAAACGATTATTTGTAAAACAATGCTCTGAAGGATTTAGTTAGCTTTTTGCTCCAGACCTCCAGTGAGGGCAAACCTACCACCTCCTGAGATAGACCATTCTGCTTTTGGATAGAACTGCTTGTTAGGAAGAATTTCTTGTTGTTAAGCTTAATTTGCCTATTTGAAGTTTCCTCTGTTGCTCTTGGTTCTTACCTCTTGGACTAAACAGAACAAAATCTATTCCTTCTTCCACATGACAGCCCTTTACATTTTGAGGATAGGTAAGATGCCCCCATAAATATTCTCTTCTTCATGCTAAACATCTCTACTTCCTCCCATCTATCCCCATATGGCATGATCTTGAGGCTTTTTATCAACCTTGTTGCCATCTTTTAGACATCCCCCCCCCTTACTCTCTACATCCTTCTAAAATATGACACCTAGAACTGAACACAATATTCCAGATGTGAGCTCAGCCTCTTTTAATTCAGCTTAAGGTGGCATTAATTTTCTTGGGTACTATGTTATCTTGTTGATGTATACTTATCTCATAGTCTCCTAAAACCCTAAAACTTCTTTTAGGAGAACTGTTGTCTAACTCCGTTTCTCCTCCTGCCCCATAATCTTCTACTTATGAAGAATATGAATTTGATTTTTTTATTGTAAGTGCAAGTGTTCACTTTTCTCTTTATTAAATTAATTTTATTCTGTTCAGTCTAGCCTGTCAAATTATTTTGTCATTAGCTATCTCTTCCAGCTTTGTGTCATCTGCAAACCTGAGAAGCCTGCCATTCATGCCTTCATCGACGTCATTGATGAAAGTCATCAAAGTCATTGAAGTCATTGATAAAAATGTTAAAGAGCACATAGGATTAAACACAAATCCCACTAAAGACATTCTCTCAGGTTGACATCCAAACCTTGACCATTCTTTTTTGTATCTAGACGTGAATTCACTTAATTTTATTGTCCACTATTGACTGGTCCACATCTTTTCATCTTTTCCATAGGAATAACAAAGAGATTGAAAGAAAGGTCTAGTACACAAAGCTGTCCTGCATATAATACAGGACTCACTGTTTAGTTTTTACGGTTGTTTCTTTTAAATACCTAGATTACTTTTTTCATAAAGATAAAAGATAACCAAATTTTTAACCAAACTTAGGGGATTCAATATTAGTTTTCTTCCTTTGTGTCAGAGAGGGCTAACAGATAATATCGGAACTCTATAGGTAATCCTGTTTAATTATTATTCCCTTCTTCTAACTCTGTGGCAGCTAGGTGGCACATTGGACAGTGTCAGGCCTGAAGTTGGGGAGACTCATCTTCCTGAGTTCAAATCTGGCCTCAGACACTTACTAACTGTGACCTTGGGGAAGTTGCTGAACCTGTTTGCCTCAGTTTCCTCATCTGTAAAATGAGCTGGGGAAGGAAATGGCAAACCACTCCAGTATCTTTGCTGAGAAAACCCCAAATGGGGTCACAGAGTTGCACAGGACTAAAACTACTAAGCAATAACGAAATCTAACTCTGACCAGGTCCCACAATAGTTAGCTAGCATTTATGTAATGCTTTAAAGTTTGCCAAGCAATTCATGTACCTTATTTGCTTTCAACTTTATAACAACCCTGCGAGATGGGCTGAGTGAAATTAATTGACTTGCCAAGGGTCCTACAGCTACTGTCTGAGGCAAGGTTGGAGCTCAGCCCCTACTGCTGACTCCAAGTCCAGCACTCTATCCAGCGTGCCACATAGGTGCCACATGTCTAGTTCAAAAGAAGCTCTGGTTATATTTATTATCAACTTATATGAGGGGAAAATGTGCTTATCCTTTTCACCTGTTCAATAAGATGTTGATTAGGGGATATCAGCATTCTTAGAATGACATATAATTAAATATATGTATCTGTATGATACCATATACATGTATTTACATGTACATACAAATATCATATAGTGATACATCAAATATTTCAGAATTGTTCGAAATTCCAAGCTTAAGATGTAGCAATATAGACAACTTTGTCTGACAACTTTCTAATCATTATTATCAATCAAAGATTTTTTAAAAGGAGATATGTACCCACTAAAGGTGTTAGCCACTGTCACTGTTTCCATTGAACAGAATTCAAATAAAAGAGATTCCCTTTATATAGTAAGTTCTATTATAATTTGTGGATTGCATTGTGCTGACTGAATCAAGGCCCAGAACACTGCAGAGCCTCCTAAGTGAAATCTATAAATTCTCAAGAGAATTTAGCTTAATTATCCACATAGGAAAGTCCAAAAGGATAAAGAATATCTATTGTCTAGTCAACAGTAAGTATTATTAAATGACTATGAAGTGCTAGGTACAGTGCTAGGTCCTAGGAATGGATGTAGAGACAAAAGGACAAAACCATCCTTGCCCTCAAGGGGCTTGGAGGGAGACAATATGTGCGATGTGTACATGTATATGTGCGTATAAAATAAATATATAAAAATAAAATAATATGATTTTATTATCTGAGGGAGGGGAGAATCAGGAAAGACCTCATGTGGGAAGCAATGTTGCAGCTTAGTTTTGAAAGGACCAAGGAATTTTAAGGGATGAAGAGGTAGTGCATTCTAAGCTTGTGGCTTCTGCAAAAGAACAGAGATAGGAAATGGAGCCTGAGGAATAGTAAATAGGCTAATTTGACTGGTCTGTAGAGTGTGTGAATAGGGGGAATACAAAAGAAGGCTGAAAAGGTATAATCTATGTTATGCAGTTGGATGGTTATCCCAATATCATGTCTGGGACACACTTTAACATGGATAGTGATCCGTTCTCAGAAGCGAACAGGAGAACAGTCCGTATTGCCTTTGGGAATTTGTGTACTGCTTTTAACAAACCCAGGATTCTTCCTGAATGAAACAAAGGCCCATATTTTAACACCAATTTTCTCTTGATCATGCTGTATTGTTGTGAGTCATGAAATACCCACAGCATCCAAAGAATTAAAGTTGAGGGTCATCTAAAGGACAATGGAAAAGCACAGAGTGGGTGGTGTAGGCAGGCTGCAGAACATTACCAATAAAGAATTGCAAAAGAGAAGAACATAAAAGATGTTATTGGAGAGATTTATGATGGAAAAGAAGGTGGGTCAGTCATAAGGCAAGAGCTAAGGATAACTGATAAAGAGTGCCCACACTCCCATGTTGTCCATGCAGTATCAAGAAATCTCCAGGATGTGTATATATCCTTCATGGAGGGCCTTCAGGAAGGCATAAGCAAGAGTTTCACAGTTTTAGAACACAGGGATAAATTGTAATTTGTAGCATTGGACTAATTTCCATATCCTTGAGATCATAGATCCATTGAAGTATCATTCCCAAAAGTAAGGTCTCTTAAATTTTTGGGTCATAACCTAGCAAAATTTCATGCTATTCTACTTTCGATCCTCCCTTCCCACCCCATCCCCAAAGCATTCAAGCACATCGTCCAAAAAATCAAGGCTTAAAAAGTAGTTTATATACTGAATAAGTGTTTTTCAATAAATTTTTTAAAACTTGGAGGGGAAAAAGAGCTTCACGTAATTTTATAGGACCTCTGAGGCCATGAGTTTTTAAGTAATCTTTTTTGATGTTTTTAGACAGACCATTAAGCTGAGGATAAAAGTCCCTGTGTTCAATATCTAGATACATTAAGCATTAGGTTTAAAATTTACAGTTTTCATTTTGACAAGGAAAATGACACGTTTGGTCTGGAGTGCTACCTTGAACTGTTTTTCAACACTGAGACAGGTTGTCAGACTGAAAGGTGGTGGTCTGTGCACTTAGTCTCTGATGCTTGTGTACAAGGGTCCAATGAGGTAAATTGCTCCAGCCCATCAGGAAATTCAAGGCAAACCCTGTAAAAATGAATTGATCTCTGATTAGGGAAAGGACAGAAAGGAATAGGGACTAGTATAATACAAATACACTAAGCTACAGGGAGAGAAAAATATTTGCATAACGCCATGGATATCCAAATAATCCTCCATTTTTATTGAGCCCACAAAAGATCCTTCTCAACCTCCATCTGACCTAATGCTTATGCAATGAGTCTGTGATAGATTTATCTTCTTACCTTGACGTACTTTATTATTCCTGCATAGTTATCATGTTACCCTTTCTGATAGTCATCGACATAGGTACTAGAATTTACCTTACTCTGCCTTTGAAGGGAATGGGGTGTCTAGATTCATTCACATCTGTGGATTTTGTCATGGAACCTGGTTGCTAAAACAAAGACCAAGATTTGTTCAGGGGATGGAGTGTAGTTGAGCTTAAATAGAATGTAAAACAATCATTGTCCCATAAAAAAGGGGACTGATTGGTGACAGCCATAATTCTTAGAGCATGAACAATATATTTTGCCTGGTATCACTCTCCACAGAGGTTTGGTGAACCTGCTTCTGGAAATCCATGATGTGATGGAGGGGCCCTCCCTGATTTAGCACGTGTACCTGTGACTGTTTCCTGCCTGCTTACCGTATGGTAATGAAAAGCCTTTTACTTGGCTACTGAGCTGGAACTGGTATGTATTCAAAAGGCATGAACAAATGGAAGAATTGGTGGCAAGTGAGGAAAGAACTGATGTAAGGCTCTGGGTAGAAGGCACCACTATCTGCCTTATCTGCCCTCCCAGGCCTTTGCAGGGCTGGGCACTCATGCCTGCCTTTGTTTCTTATCTCTGTCATGTCCACTCTCTCTTATTCTTAGGTGAATGAGTATCAGAAATGTAATGGAGCAATTATTACCTTGTGAGCTTTGAAGGTCAGAGGAGCCACCAGAGGCCCAGTGATAGAAATCCATAGCAGAGACTACTGGTATTCATAGCAGCTGAGCCTGCTGAAGAGTGACCTACCGGATCTAGACCAGCAGTGAACTGACCTGGCACCACATTCTGTGGCCTGCAAGCAAGAATCATTAGCTATGCCACACTAGAAATGAATAGGTGTGGGGTCCAGCACGTGTTGCTTTGTAATAATCATTTTAAGTTTAAGCCCACCATCCCAGGAACTGAGAAGATGTGCAGAGGAGAGAGTATTCCCTAGTTCTGGGGGATGCTTTTGTTTTGTCCTTGCAATATATTCCCAGAAAACATCTCTTTGTAAAGTCTGATTGATGTTAATGAAATCAGTTGGTCAAGTGGTAACATGGTATTGGGGATATTTTGATTGGTGATTGATATTGGGGATAACTAATGGATGGTGACTCATGAATTAGATTATTAGAGAAAAACAACGTACAACCCCTTAGGATTATGCCTAGGGCTCTGATGGAGCAGTAGCCAAGCTCTGGGGACTCAATCTGCCAGTATAGATGGGGGTTGGGAGAATAACTTAAAAGCCTATATATAGTATAGTGCTGAAGGATTTTGGGTAGGTAGCTAGATGGCACAGTGAATAGAGTGCTGGGCCTGGAATCTGGAAGACTCATCTTCCTGAGTTCAAATCTGGCCTCAGACAATTTCTAGCTACGTGACCCTGTTTGCCTCAGTTCCTTGTCTGTAAAATGAGCTGGAGAAGGAAATGGAAAAGGATTCCAGTATCTTTGCTAAGAAAATCCCAAATGGGGTCACAAAGAGTAAGTTATGACTGAAATGACTGAACAACAAAGCTGATTTAGAGTAGAAGAGACCTCAGAGACCATTATAGTGTAACTTCTTAATTTTCTAGGCAAGGAAACTGAGGCATAGAGAAATTAAGTGATTTGTCTAAGATAATACAGGCGGCAAATAGTAGGGCTGGGATTTGAATCTAAATCTCCTGATTGCTAAGACAAAGTGCTTTCCATTGAACTGTGACTCCATAAAATACTTGAGAGCTAGGAAAGAGCTAGATTATGGAAAGTCTTGAATGTTATCCTAGGAAATATAGATTTCATTTGGTAGGCAATGAGAAGTTAGTGACGCTGGGTGACTTGATCAGACATATATTGAGATGATGAAGCTGGCAGCAGTAGTTAGGGTGAATAGAAGGGGAAGTGATTTAAGATAAGGAGATGCATTACTAGACTATTACATTAGTCCTGCTGAGTGATCAGAAGACCATAGGACCATAGGATTTAGAGCTAGAAGGTACCTAGTCTAATCCCCTCATTTTTACAATGGAGGAAACTGAAGTCTAGAGAGGTTAAGTGGTAGAGGAGAAGTTGAGTGTGTATCCTTTAATTCCGCATCCATTGTTTTTTCCATTGTATCATGCTGCCTCTCTCAACATATGGGAGGGCTTATATACTGTGGGGAATTTTGTTGTTTATTTGATTTCTTTAGGTCAAGTACATTACGTATGAGCACTAGCTTGCTTCACGATGATACTATGTTGGCTGAATCAAAGCCATTACTTACGATCACAAGCATACCTAACAGGACATATATAAATAGATGACATAGAGAACAGTCATGCTCATGGTAGGCCTTTCAAGGCTGCGAGGTTTCTTGCCAGCCAATATTTACACGTGAAAGACAGGAATTTAGAACAATTGCTGCAAAGTGGAGGATAAGAGCTTTGCCTGGTTCCACCTATCCTTTTTGTACTTGCCAACCACCTTTCCTTTCCCTTTCTTTTGTTAAAAGAGACCCAAAGGATTTGGAGAGCTTAGGGAAACTGCAGCACCTCAGACTCTCACAGACCTTTGTGGTTTGCAGGAATGAAGGCTGACAGTCAGGAACTGACTGGAGTTAAAGAGGACTGTCTAACACTAAATCAGATAAAAGCTTGGGACAGACTCTGATCCTGCTATTAGGAGAAGTGAGGCCAAAAGACAGAATAAATATTTGTGGCTTCTTATTAGCTTTTGACTGCTCTGTACACTGAAAGAGTTTAGACTCGAGTGAAAACTCTGGAAACTGACAGACTTCTCTCTCTATGAAGAGAAATCTGTTCTCCTCTAGTCTAATGAATGGGTTTGGAAGAGCTTACCTTTGTGAAAGAGCTGAAGCTTAATCTTTGGACTATAAGCTGAGAAAGAGATGGCAAAAACAATCTTTCCTCCTATGGGGAAGAAAAGGATGCAGCTGAGGCTAGCTACATGGCAGCAATAAAAAGAGAAGGGAAGAGAGAGAAGAGAGAGAAAGAGATCCAGCAAGGAGCAAATTTTACCCATACACATGTACATCCACACACATGACTTTAAACAAGCAGTGTTTAAAACATTAAATGAATGCTCAATAAATAATAATTATGATACTATATGATACAACTATAAAAACTATTTTGTATCTAAGTGGCCAAATCCATACCTGATTTTCTAAGATCTCCATTTTGGTGAGTTTTAATACAGTTTTTCCCCCCAACAAGCATGGATGTGGTCAGGAGTGGCACTCTCCCTCCTTTCTCTCTTGATGGCTTATTCATCCAAACTACATTCACACTGGCAAGTCTGTTTTTCCCCTCAAGACCTGGCTATGTTTGCTATACAATTACAACTTACTCTCCTAGGATCCTAAGAGTAACCATGATGGGTGGGGATTGGAGATGAGGCACATTGATTACTTACTACTAGAGCTCCTGAGCCCCTACTACTGTGCTTCTTATTTATACAAATCAGTTACAATGACATCATTAACTCTTATATATGAAATATTTAGAAAGCAAAAGGAAGAATAATCATAATACTATATTAATTAAGTAGAAGGAAAAAGCAATAATAATGAAAACACAACAGTCTACTGATAAATGTGGTTTATGCTCTCCCATTAATTCATACAGTAGGGAGAAAAGAACACAAAATTGCAGAAATCTAGCAGTGGGTCACATAAGCAGGAAAATCTATGTACCTTGGTTAGAACTCTGGATTTCAGGCCTGGATATGCCTGGGATGATTCACAACTCTGGATTTCAGGCTTGGGAATCTATGGCTTCTTTTAGGCACAATCTGTACTATCTGTCATCTACTGGGTAGGACCACTCCTGAGTCTCTTTGATCTCTTGCTAGATGAAGATACTTCTTTGCTACTCTTGGGCTACTGAAGCAGTATTAAGCTCTTTTAACTAACAGTAATCTCAAGCTTGGGATTTACAGAGCTTCCCAAGTCTGTTCCCTTCACTAAGCACTGAGGCATTATCATGTTTTTTCAATGAAAATCAGTTTCCTTTAAGCCTTAGATCTGCAAAATTATTCAGCTTTGCTCTCTATAGGCTTTGAAGGATTTCCCCTACCAAGTAGTGGAAAACAGTAAAGGGCAATGCAGGCAAGCCTCTGAGAGGTTACCCTTCCCCAAGTTGTAGATAGCACTGGAGCTCATGGTAACCTTTACCCATTCAGTTCTTCGTACAGCATTGGAAGCTGTTTTCTCCAATCAGCTTCCAGAATCAAAACTTTCTCCCAATAAAATCAGCTTCCCACACCAACTATATCTTATAAACAGTTTCTCTAATTGGCTTTTTTTTGAGTACATATATATGTGTGTATATGTATATGGCTAATTGTATCTTAGGCTACATTATGGGAGGCATTATATGTGCCATTGTAGTCAGCTTTATTCAGACCAAATATAGGATAGTGTGCCCAGTTATGGGTGCTCTATTTTGAGAAATGACATTTACAGGTTGAAGTTTGTGCAGGGTAGGGCAGCTAGGGTAGTGAGAAGTGTGGAGAACATGCTTTTCTAAATATTTGTTGATATTTATTTGATATTTAAAATAGTTAATAAATACAGTTTTGCTTGGAGAAGAGAAGATATGAGAAAGGATGATGATAACTATTTCCTAGTATTCAGAAGGACTGTCATGTATAACAGTGACTAAACTTGTTCAGTCTGGCCCCCAAAAGAACTAGTAGCAAATGTGCATAAGTTACAATGATTTTAGTGCTATAAAAGGAAAAACTTTCTAATCTTTAGAACTGTTTAAAAATGGAATTGGATGTCTCAGTATCTATTGAGTTGCCCATCACAGGAGGTCTTCAAGTAGAGGATGGATGACCATTTGTAGGATATATTATAGCTGATTTCTCTTGAGGTTTGGGTTGGCTTACATGAAATATGAGGTCTTTTCCAACTCAGGGTTTCTGTCATTTTTATAATAACCATATTACTGTTAGGCAATACAAATTATTTAATAGGCTTGCTGTCACAGTTCTCAGTGGAAATAATAAGTTTCTTCAGCTAAAATGTTTATAGTAGCCCAGGGGTTTTAACTGGACAGAGAGGACTGGGCTGACTCACATCATGCAACATCTGGTATGGGCCCAGCCTTTGCCACTGGACTTTAAATGAACTGATTGAGGAGGGCCTTTTCTCCTACAAAAAGGGGAATGTTTTAATACCAAAGTTACTTTGAATCTTTGGTGCTTTTCTATAAGGGGGAGAGAAGGTAACAATTGCCCCAGGATGCTGAAATGACTCTTAACTCTGAATGAGTCCCACATGGGATGGTACTAGAAGGAATAAAAAAAACATTAAGTATCATATTATGGAGGTAAGAACCCATCTGCAGGGCAGTGCTGGAGGGATGGCATTGGGGGCCTTAGGGATGAGTTTGCTAGGAAGCAGGAAGGAGGCCTCAAGACAGGGACAGGCAAAGCTCATGGGGCAAGAAGACAGATCAGAGCAATGAAGAGCAACAAAGGCTGGGACCAAAAGCAGCAGTGGGGGACAGTGGCAGCTGTGCTCTGGCAGAATGCTTAGCAGGAAGTATCTGAGAGTGAGAGACTCAAGGGAATAAATGCTTTGTGAAATTTCACCAGGATTGGTATGCTTGTTTTCATGTTAGGTTGTAGTTATAGGTGGTGGTCTTAAAGGCAGTAACTTTTTATGGCTAAGTATGGAAAGAGGGGTGTGTATATGAGTGTGCATCTGACAATCACATAAGTAACAATACCTTCAATATCTTGAAAAAAATCTATTTTCTTATTAAGGACAAAAAATAGTTTTTGAAAAAAAGATTATAGAGAAGGAAAGGACCTTAGATATATTGTCATATCTGCCCTCTCCCTCCCATTTTATATTTGATGAAATTATGTTTCAGTGATTTGTCCTAGCAGCTCATTAACTACATAGCTAGGGCTATTCAAGTCCTCCAAATCTAGAGCTCTTTTTTTGTTCTGTACTAAATGCCACTGCCTCTTTAAGAAATAAGGACTGAAGAGTGTATTTCTTTTTTTTTTAATTTAAATTTATTTATTTAACATATTTGGTTTTCAACATTGATTTTCACAACAGTTTGGATTACAAATTTTCTCCCCATTTCTACCCTCCCCCCCACTCCAAGATGGCATATATTCTGGTTGCCCTGTTCCCCAGTCAGCCCTCCCCTCTATCACCCCCCTCCCCTCTCATCCCCTTTTCCCTTCCTTTCTTGTAGGGCAAGATAAA
Source organism: Trichosurus vulpecula (assembly GCF_011100635.1). Taxonomy (NCBI): domain Eukaryota; kingdom Metazoa; phylum Chordata; class Mammalia; order Diprotodontia; family Phalangeridae; genus Trichosurus; species Trichosurus vulpecula. Next base: position 181,895,569 of record NC_050577.1, on the reverse strand, counting down.
TTTCTAAGCCTCATTGCCTGTGTATCTTATTTTTTAGTTGCATGCAAAAACTTTTTTTTTGAACATCTGTTTTTAAAACTTTGAGTTCCAAATTCTCTCCCCTCTTCCCTTCCCACCCACCGTCCTTAAGAAGTCGAGCAATTCAACCTAGGCCACACGTGTATCATTATGTATAACCCTTCCACAATACTCATGTTGTGAAAGGCTAACTACATTTTGCTCCTTCCCAACCCATCCCACTTTATTGAATTTTCTCCCTTGACCCTGCCCCCTTTCCAAAGTGTTTGTTTTGATTACCTCCACCCCCATCTGCCCTCCCCTCCATCATCCCCCCCCCTTTTATTTTTTTTTATCTTCCTCCCTCTTCTTTCCTGTGGGGTAAGATACCCAACTGAGTATGTATGGTATTCCCTTGAAGAGTGTATTTCATGCAAAATAGAAATAATGATGGAAATGAAAAGTACTCTACGTAGAGAAAAAAATCACTTATTTTCATTATGACACTCTATAGCATTTTCTTATATTTGCAACATTAGCAAATATGATAATTTTCAAGATCTACAACTCATAATTGTTGCAATACCGAGGTCAGAGAACTACTACTCAAACCCATAATCATGAAATCTCAGAGTAAGAAGGGACCTGAGAGGACATTCTATAACCTAATAAAAATCCCCTACTATACCCCTACTACAATATAACTGAAGTCCACCCTGCCTTGGCTAATGAGGAAGCAGCCTCTCCTGAGGCAGCTGATGCCACATTTGAATAGCTCTAATTGTGAGGAAGTTTTTCCTTACTTCAAACCTGTAATATCTCTTTTCTATTTCCCCTTCACTTCTCTGACATTGTCACTATTCTGGCCCAACGTGGTCTCACCCCCTCAAACCTGGATTATAATGATCACCTTTTAGTTTGTCTTCCTTCCTCGGGTCTCTCCTTCCTCTCTAGTCCATCCTTCTCTAAGCTAAATTGATCTTCCTAAATTCTTCTCTGACTATATCATCTTCCTACTAGGAAACTCCAGTGGTTCCTCTGCCATCTTTAAGATCATATATAAAGTCTTTTGGCTTTTAAAATTCTTTATAACCTGGCCACCTCCCATCTTTCCAGCCTTCTTCCATCTTATTCCCTTCCATGTACTCTATGGCTTCCTTACTATTCCTCACTTATAACATTCCATCTCTCTCTACTCCAGGCATTTTACCTGGCTGTCCCCGTGCCTGGAATTCTCTCCCTCGTCCTTGTTACCTTCTGGCTTCCTTCAAGTCTCAGCTAATGTTCCGCCTTCTAGTACAAGAAGCATTTCCCAGTCCTCTTTAATTTCAGTGCCTCCTGTCTGAGATTATTTCCAATTTTCCCCATCTACATATTGCTTGCATGTTGTCTCCCCCATTAGACTATGAGCTCTTAGAGGACAGGGACTGTTTTTTTATTCCTTTATTTGTATCCTTATTGCCTAGTACATAGCTGTTGTTGTTTGTCCTTTGTTTTTAAAAACAACCAATAACATCACAGGGTGATGTCTTGACTTGTGCGTGAATTAGACTTCAGCGAGGCAGAGTTGCACAAAAACATCAGCTTCACTCTCTCTTCCGGAGTCATCAAAATCTAGTGGCAAGACAAAAGTCAGGACTGGCAATGGCCTAGAATGTAGTGGATGCCCTTGGTGTCTTTAAGGTCTGACCAAGGTCTAAGTACTCCACAGTGTCTGCTTCAGCTGCTTTCATGGATGTTGGAACAAATTATTCTCATCTACCCATTCCACTGGGGGAAGTCTTCACATGCCTGGGGTAAACACCTCCCTAACTCACTGATGGGTTTGAAGCCTGTTGGTTACCCTCAACCTGGTTTAGCCCATTTGCGAAGAAAGTTTACTGGGGTGTGGTTACTGCCCATGCTACAGCTTCTTGGGACCAGAGGTGAGAGTTGAGTGCCAGGTAGACACCAAAGGTGGATGAGCAGCCCTGAAAAGGGGTTTCCATGAGCCCCAATATATCCCCTCGTACATAGCAGGCACTTGATAAATAATTGTTGAGTTAAGCTTAAATTTACCTCTTTATAACTTCCTCCCATCTCTCCTGATTCTTCCCTCTGAAGTCAAACAAAATGAGACTAATCCATCTTCCCCAAGATAGCCCTTCAAATACTTGAAAACAGCTGAGATATCCTCCCTGAGTCTGCTTCTCCAGTCTAAACAGTTACAGTTGCTGAAGTTGATTCTCAAATGGCAGGGCTTTAGGTACCTTCACCATTTTGATTGCCATCCTCTGTATTACAACATACAGACAGCATCTATGTGGCACAATGGATAGACTACTGGGCCTGGAGTCAGGAAAACATGAGTTCAAATCCAGCTTCAGATACTTACTAGCTATGTGATTTAACCTGTTTGCCTTAGTTTCTTCAAATACAAAAGAATATAATAACAGCACATACCTCCTAGTGTAATTGTAAAGATCTTTACAACTCTGAAGCAAACAATAGCTTCCCTTTATAGGAGCTTAGCGCAGTGCCTGCTACATAGTAGGCATTATACAAATGCTACCTATTATAGTTATTGGTATTAGTATATGCTCATTAGCTCATCAAAAATCTTCCTAAATTGCAGCCTGGCACATAGTAAACCCTTAATAAATATGGATCGATTGTGGCATCCAGAGCTGAATACAATCCTCAGATGACTGACCAGCGCAGAGTATAGCAGCACTATTACTTCCTTACTCCTTAGTGTAACCCAAGATCCCATGAGCTTTTCTTAGTTGCCCTATCATAACATACTACTAATTCATGAAGAGATTGCAGTCTACCAAAATGCCCAGATAGTTTTTGGACTATAGTCCAGCTATGCTACCCTCATCTTGTATTTGTGAAATCACTTTTTGGAACCCAACGGCAAGACTTTACATTTCTCCCTTTTCTATTTCATCTCATTGATAAAGCCCAGTCAAATTCAGACTGTCAAAATATTTTTGGAAGCCTGACTCTGTCATTCAAATTATTAGCTATCCCTTACAATTTTGTGTCACATGTGAATTTGACAGGCATAACCAAAGAATCATAGATCTAGAGCTGGGAGAGACCTCAGGGGCTACACAGTTCAACCTCTTCTTTTTACAGATGATGAAACTGAGGCCTGGGAGGTAAACTGAGCTGTCTAAAATCATAAAGATAGTAGGCATCAGACATAGGATTTGGACCCTGGTCTGTGGCTCCAAAGCCAGTACGCTTTCTACCACACCATCTGAGCTTTTGTTTACTCTCCTTCTTCATTTTTTTCTCTCTTTCTAAATCCTATATTCTCTAGTTCATCCTTAACAAATTTATGTGTGGTTTGGTATTTTTAAGTGTTGTGCTGGGTATCAGTGACAGATAAGAGATGATAAGGTCTTCAAAGTGACAAAAACTACTAAAAATCATTACAAAACATTTTTCTGTCAATGTCCCTTTGAAGTAAGCAGTGTAAACTTTTTTTGGGGGGAGGCAAACTGGAAGAGGCATCAAGAGGCTGGAAGTCTTGGTGATTTCATGAGTCCTCATTGGCACAGCAAATTTAATCTGTTCTATATTTGGCCTTCCTTAGGCAGCTTGGCGGCCCTTTGCTCCCTAGGGATTTACCATATTAATACCGGACATAGTACAGATAACCAGTTGACTTTAGCCCCATGGAATTCAGAACTTGTGAATTCAAGTGATCTATCAGCTTTTGCTGCCCCAGTAGCAAGGACTCCCAATAAACACCACTATGTCCAGCAGTACAAACGTTATTATTATCCCCATTTTACTGATGGGCTAGTTCAACAACTTTTGACACTGCTGCAGAAAGTCAAGGTATAGGAACTCCCAGGATTATGACCACATGGTTCACCAATCTATAACTTATGTCTTGCACTAAGAGATTATTCCATTGGATTTTCGAGGATGGGGCCCCAAGGACTTAAGGTCCAGCAACTCTCCATTCTGTCCACATAGGCAAAAATAAATGCAGCTCTGTTGGCATGGTGGAACACATCTATAATCACTACTACTGGGGAAACTCTGGCTGGTGGGTAGCTTGAATTTGGGTGTTCTGTGCTACAGTAGGGATAATCCTGATTATCTGGCTGCACTTTCTTCATTTATGTAGAGGGATTTCCTAGGCAGCACCAGTTTTGAAGTTGTCTGCCTAGCATCTTCAAGTACAAATTATTTTTCAAGGGATCTCCAAATTCTCCCAAACCACAGATTACATTTTGGGGACTCATCCAAGAGGACAATCTGAGCAAAACTGATGAATATTTATGAAAATATAAATTACCTCAATTAACAAGTCAGGAAATAGAATGCCTAAATAACCCCATTTTAGAAAAAGAAATTGAACAAGCCATCAATGAACTCCCTAAGAAAAAGTCCCCATGGCCAGATGGGTTCACAAGTGATTCTACCAAACATTTAAAGAGCAATTAATTGTGATGCTGTATAAACTATTTGGAAAAATAGGCAAAGTAGAAGTCCTACCAGACTCCTTTTATGACATAATTATGGTGCTGATACCTAAATGAAGAAGAGCTAAAACAAAGAAAGAAAATTGTAGACCAATTTCTGCTTCATTTAGGTATCAATACCATATTTGTGTCATAAAAGGAGTCTGGTAGGACTTCTTCTTTGCCTATTTTTCCAAATAGTTTACAACTGTGACTAATATGGATATATGTTTTATATGATAGCATATATATATAACCAATATCAAATTGTCTACCATTTTAGGAAGAGGGGAGGAGAGGGAGGAAAAAAGGCTTGGAACTTAGAATCTTATAAAAAATGAATGCTAAAAATTGTCTTGACATGTAATTGGGGAAAAAATAAAAGAATATTAAAACAAAACAAAATAAAAAGTTAAACAAACCTCACCAAAATAATGAGGGCATATAATATGTATGGATATGTATGGCCAATTCTATGAGTTGTCCAACATATTTGAGCTCATTGGTTTATCCTCCCAGACTACCACCTATGTTTTTCATTATTGACATCTTTTTTTTTTGGCATCACTTTTAGCAGCATTGCCTGGGGTATTCATTCTATTTTTAAAGAGAGAAATGGATCTCTCAATAACAACCAATATGTTGGCACATTTTTAAAGCTACAGATATATAGAACCTATGTCAGGGAAGGGAAGTAAGTGGGATTTAGTGAAGTTAGGGAACAGGAAGATGTTTTAAGGATACATTCCTGGGTGTTGTGAAGTTCAAAGGAGATAACAGTTGTAAAGCACTTTGCAAAACTTAAAATGTTATACATATGGCAGTTATTATTATTATTACTAGTTTTTGTTGTTATTAGGTTATCAGGTTTCAGTTTTGTGGTGAGTTCATTTCCTGAGACTTCTGTTTCATTCTTTTTGAAAAAAATTTATTTATTTAATATTTTTAGTTTTTAGCATTGATTTCCACAAGAGTTTGAATTACAAATTTTTTCCCCATTTCTACCCTCCCCCCACTCCAAGATGGCATATATTCTGATTGCCCTGTTCCCCAGTCAGCCCTCCCTTCTGTCACCCCACTCCCCCCCCCATCCCCTTTTCCCTTACTTTCCTGTAGGGCAAGATGGATTTCTAGGCTCCATGCCTGTACATCTTATTGCCTAGTTACATATAAAAACTTTTTTTTTGAACATCTGCTTTTAAAACTTTGAGTTCCAAATTCTCTCCCCTCTTCCCTCCCCACCCACCCTCCCTAACAAGGCAAGCAATTCAACATAGGCCACATGTGTATCATTATGCAAAACCCTTCGACAATACTCATGTTGTGAAAGACTAACTATATTTTGCTCCCTCCTATCCTGTCCCCCTTTGTTCAATTTTCTCCCTTGACCCTGTCCCTTTTCAAAAGTGTTTGCTTTTGATTACCTCCTCCCCCTATCTGCTCTCCCTTCTATTGTCCCCCCTTTTTTATCTCCTTCCTCTTTCTTTCCTGTGGGGTAAGATACCCAGTTGAGTGTGTATGTTATTCCCTCCGCAGGTCAAATCTGATGAGAGCAAGATTCACTCATTCCCCCTCACCTGCCCCCTCTTCCCTTCCAACGAACTGCTTTTTCTTGCCACTTTTATGTGAGATAATTTACCCTTCTATCTCTCTCTTTCTCCCTCTCTCAATATATTCCTCTCTCATCCCTTAATTTGATTTCATTTTTTTAGATATCATCCCTTCATACTCAACTCACCCTGTGCCCTAACACTGAGGTCTCATGAATCATACACATCATCTTTCCATGTAGGAATGTAAACAAAACAGTTCAACTTTAGTAAGTCCCTTATAATTTCTCTTTCTTGTTTACCTTTTCATGCTTCCCTTGATTCTTGTGTTTGAAAGTCAAATTTTCTATTCAGCTCTGGTCTTTTCACTGAGAAAGCTTGAAAGTCCTCTATTTTATTGAAAATCCATATTTTGCCTTGGAGCATGATACTCAGTTTTGCTGGGTAGGTGATTCTTGGTTTTAATCCTAACTCCATTGACTTCCGGAATATTGTATTCCAAGCCCTTCAGTCCCTTAATGTAGAGGCTGCCAGATCCTGGGTTATTCTGATTGTTTTTCCACAATACTCAAATTGTTTCTTTCTGGATGCTTGAAGTATTTTCTCTTTGATCTGGGAGCTCTGGAATTTGGTGACAATATTCCTAGGAGTTTTCTTTTTGGAATCTTTTTCAGGAGGCGATTTGTGGATTCTTTCAATGTCTATTTTACTGTCTGGCTCTAGAATATCAGGACAGTTCTCTTTGTAAATTTCTTGAAAGACGATATCTAGGCTCTTTTTTTGATCATGGCTTTCAGGTAGTCCAATAATTTTTAAATTCTCTCTCCTGGATCTATTTTCCAGGTCAGTGGTTTTTCCAATGAGATATTTCACATTGTCTTCCAATTTTTCGTTCCTTTGGATCTGTTTGATAACATCTTGATTTCTCATCAAGTCACTAGCTTCCACTTTCTCCAGTCAAATTTTTAAGGTAGTATTTTCTTCAGTGGTCTTTTGGACCTCCTTTTCCATTTGGCTAATTCTTCCTTTCAAGGCATTCTTCTCCTCATTGGCTTTTTGGAGCTCTTTTGCCATTTGAGTTAGTCCTTTTTTTTAAGGTGTTATTTTCTTCAGTATTTTTTTGGGTCTCCTTTAGCAAATCATTGACTTGTTTTTCATGGTTTTCTCCCATCACTCTCATTTCTCTTCCCAATTTTTCCTCTATTTCTCTAACTTGCTTTTCCAAATTCTTTTTGAGCTCTTCCATGGCCTGAGACCAGTTCATGTTTTTCTTGGAGGCTTTTGATTTAGGCTCTTTGACTTTGTTGACTTCTTCTGGCTGTATGTTTTGGTCTTCTTTGTCACCAAAGAAAGATTCCAAAGTCTGAGTCTGAATCTGAGAGTGTTTTCACTGCCTGTTCATGTTCCCAGCCAACTTATTTGACTCTTGAGCTTTTTCGTTGGTGTATGACTGCTTGTAGAGTATAGAATACTTTGTCCCAAGCTTGAGGGGCTGTGCTGTTGTTTTCAGAGCTATTTCTACAGAGCAAGCTCTGCCACACCAGTGCTCCTCCTCCACCAAGAACTGCCAACCCAGACCCTGACTCAGATCTAAGCAGGGTCTGCACTCCTGCTCTGATCCACCACTTAATTCCTCCCACCAGGTGGGCCTGGGGCCAGAAGCAACTGCAGCTGGAGCTGTGTAGGCAGCCTCAGAGCTGCACCACCTCTGCAGCCCCGGAGTGGGGATGGTGGCTGACCGCAAACTCCTTTCACTCAGTCCCTGCAGTTTTTTCCCACTAACTTTCTCTGTTGTCTTTGGTGTTTGTGGATTGAGAAGTCTGGTGATTGCCACAGCTCACTGATTCAGGGCGCTAAGGTCTGTTCCGTCCAGCTGCTGGTCTGGCTGGTCTGGGCGCGGCCCACGCTGGGCTCTGTTCCACTTCACTCCCAGTGTGATAGACCTTACCCAGAGACCATCCAGGCTGTCCTGGGCTGGAGCCCTGCTTCCCTCTGCTATTTTGTGGGTTCTGCAGTTCTAGAATTTGTTCAGAGCCATTTTTATGGATGTTTGGAGTGTCTTGGGGAGAGCTTTAGGCAAGTCTCTGCTTTCCAGCTGCCATCTTGGCTCTGCCCTCCCTAATAGCTCTGTTTCATTCTTGCTGAGCTCAAGCAATGTTTATAGAGCAATAAAGGTGTGTGCTGGTAAATGTCTAACAACCAGGCTCTCTGGTAAAGAAAAAGTATGATAAGAATATGAGTCATCCCCCAATTAATAAATAATCAAAGGATATGAACAGGCAGTTTTTAGAGGAAGAAATCAAAGCTATATATAGTTATATGAAAAAATGCTGTAAATAATTATTTATTAGAGACATGCAAAATTAAACAATTTTGAGATATCTCATACCGATCAGACTGGCTAAAATGATAGAAGTGGGAAATGACAGGGGAAGTGGAAAAATTAGGACATTACTATACTTCTGGTAGAACTGTGACCTGATCCATCCATTTTGGACAGCAATCTGGAATTATGCCCAAAGATCATAAAAGTATTTTTTGACCCAGCAATAGCATCATCTGTTTCCCAAGGTGATCAGAGAAAAAAGGAAAAAGAACCTATGTGTTCTACATATTTATAGCAGTTCTCTTTGTGGTGGCAAAGAACTGCAAACTGAGGGGATATACATCAATTGGAGAATGGCTAAACAAGTTATGGCATATGATTATGATAGAATACTACTGTGCTGTAACAAATGATGAGCAGGTTGGTTTTTAGAAAAACATGAAAAGACTTTCATGAAATAATGAAGAGTGAAATGAGCAGAACCAAGAGAACATTTTATACAGTAACAGCAATGTTGTTCAAGGAACAACAGTGAACAATTAAGTTATTCTGAGTATTATAAATACTCAAATAATCTACAAAGAACCTATGAAAGAAGATGCTATCCACTTTCAGAGAAAGAATTGATAAATAGAAGTACACATAGTGTGGTTTTACATCCATCCATCTATCTATCTATCTATCTATCTATCTATCTATCTATCTATCTATCTACCTGTGTCAAATGGCAGCCTTCTCTAGTGTGGGATATGGAGGGAAGGGAGGAGGGAGACAGGGACTTAAAATTTAACTAAAAATAAATCTTTACAGAGAAAGACAATGGAAGACTAAAAGAGATATTGCCATATAAGACAGAGAGAATAAATTCAGAGAAAATGAATTTAAAGCAAACAGCAGAACCTCTACCAAACAAAATAATTCCAATGACAAGTAAGAATGAACATGGAGGGACAATATATGTACAAAAGATAGAAAAAATCTGCAAAGATTTTTTATATAAAATTCTTTTCATTTTTAAAGGTAAGAGAGCCACCATATTTGGACTATGACATCATAGTTCCTGATGTGCTTCTAAAGGATATTGAAATAGAATTCAAAAAAACAAAGATGGGTAAATCAATTTAATTAGACCAAGCTCACACATGGGATGTCCATGATGGACGTGATACAATTTTGAGAACATTTAGGGGTTGATAGTCAAAATAACTGAAAGAATAAGCAATACCAAAGGTGTGGGAAAAAAATCTTGGATCCAAAATAAAAATTGAAAGAACAATCAGTTTAATAACTATTGAACCACATAACAATTTCCCTAACAATATAAAACTTTTACCAATATAATTAACAAAAACATTGAAAGCATAGTGGATAAGAGTATTAGAAAGGAATTGTTAGGCTTTAATAAATGATACTCCATAGTATACCACATCTTTACCATAATGTAATTAACTGAGAAGTGTAGCAAATACAAGATCTCATTGTGTTTATCATATTGTTTATTCATTATTCAAAAATTGGTTTGGTACAGCAAGATTGCCTTAAGTTGCTCATCCAACAAGATATCTCCCATTCATATGTCACAATTATACAAGATTCTTTGAATGGGGAAACAACAGAAATAAACTCATTTGCTCACTGTTTGTATGACCTGGGGCAAGACACTTAGTGTACCTTGCCTCAGTTTCCTAAGGTATAAAATGAGGGTGTTAGGCTAGATACGCCTGAGGTTCTTTCTAGCTCTAGCTCTGTAAGTACTATCATCATTGATATCTTCGATCATTAATATCTGCATTGGTAACTAAGATGGGGCTCCAGGTGGGGCCAATGAAGGGAGGTCTGATTATATCTCCATTCCTAAGTAGGCCCAAAACCCCTAGCTACTAGGTGCTAAACTGATGACTGCATAAAAAGAGAAGACAGAGCTACTTGCTTAGGGCTCTCACTCTTGGCAGTGTGCTGATGTGGAGACTCTGGGAAGCTCTAGTTAAGAGCCCTCCAGCTTGTAAACCCGGATGTTGGGACTTTGTTAAACTCTGGTAATTATGCATTGAGATTTGAATCAGACAAGGTCTGTCTGTCGATGTTTGTAATTTGTTCGTATTTGCTCTGAAGTTCAGCGTGCTGGTTTTTTCCCCGGAACTGAGTGAATGATATTTGCATGTTTGATTAAATTGAGATTGTTAACCCCTTAATGTTGCTTTCCTTAGTAAAGCAGATCAAAAGAACTTGGGCTTGCAGCGTTCTGTGTGCTGGTTGTTGTTGGTTTTACATAGCCAAAGTACTTGCTAGCCGAATTGTTGAAACAATATCCAGTGAGGTATAAAATAGAATGACTTTTCTTTGCCAAATGCATTGTCATTTTGTGAAGATTCTATAGATTATGTCTTCTATATTCTTTTGTTTGTTGATGGCACTGTGTTGATTGCATCAAGCTTGAAAACTGTCTATCTTAATTCTATAGACATAGGTACAACAGGGCAAACATAAAAACTGGTCTACTTCATTTCAAAAAAGGAAAATTACTTATTAGTGTATATACATGTGTGTGTGTATATATATATACAAACACACATATATATATGTATGTATGTGTATATATATATATATATATAGATAGATAGATATATATATATATATATATATAGATATATATTCATCAACCTGTTGGGCATTCCTCCATAATTCTAGACTAGTTTTCTTTTTGACATATTGTATGAATGATCATTCTTATCCCTTGTCCCAAGTAAGATCAGTTTAAGGCTATTTGTGATATTCATTGGAGTAACATGGAAATGTAGATTGCCTTAGAAATCAAGCTCAACCCCTTTCCTCCAAACCTCTCCCATTTCACAAAAGAGGAAACTGGAGCCTAACAAACTAAAATCACTTGCATAAGGTCACATAAGTAGTAAATTGAAGACCAGCATTTAAACTCGGATTTATGATTCTACATCCAGTGTTTTTCCAATTATTCTATACTGTAATTTAACAGAATTTGTGCAACATTTATTGAATCCATGAAGTGGGTCTTTTGTGTAATCAAAGTGGAAAGCCACATATATATGTGATTCAGAGAAGACTACCATGTCTAACAAAGTCATCTTTTTTGTCTCACAACTCTGATTCTTGATAACAATGATTCCTGTGAGGGGTAGCACTTTTTGCTGTAGTTAGTCATTTACACCTTGGGGTAAATGAAAGCAAAAAAGCATACTTCCATATAGGAATGGAGCATAAAGGTATTTGTTAGGCAGCCCTTAACATCGTTATCCTTTGAAACTTCATTACTTTTTAGAATATAGTGTAAGAAGAAGTATAATAGTGCCTATACCTTAAAAAAGGGGTAAATCTCCCTCAAAGTTAACAATTTTCAGTTTTGACATAGAACTTGGGAGACAAAGGTACAGTTTTATCTCTATTGTATAGGAAGAGGCAGAAAGCAGTTTTTAGTGACTACCAAGGAAATGTCTGTGGGATGCAACCAGACTAATAGTAGTAGGAAGAATATAAGGGATATATAAAGGACTCCATTTCTAGATTCTCTCTCTTTGCCCTGCCTGCCTTTTCTTCTCTATGTCTTGCTCTTTTCATCTCTGATCTCTCCTCCGCTTTTGGCACCCTTTCCCTCATCCTCCAGGTTTCTAGTTTGAACCTGGTAGACAATGAGATTTTGTTAAGTCTGATTTTAAAACTAAGTCCATCTTCTTGGCAGTAATGCATCTTTAGGTTATTGCTAAACATATATTCTTATTTCCTGGGAGTCATTTTTAAATAGATTTACATGTTTCTTACGAATTGAAAATTTTCTGCCAAGTCTATGCATTTGCTAGTCTGCATCAAATATTCCTCTCCTGGTGGAGAGCTCTGTCTCTTATTCAGTTTACCATGGCCAAATATGAAAGATTTATTTCAGGGTGTCTTGTTTCATCATCACAATCCTATACTGAATGCTGTCTGTAACATAAGATAGCTAAAGGTGTAGATAAGGAGTGAGTGCTACTGAAGGGAGGAAGGGGTGAAGAATGGAAAGTTTGAAGTTCTGCTAACAAAATTCATAATGCCTCTTTAGACCACTTCTGAGTCCATCAGAGAATCCTTACCGATTAGCTGGTAGAATTCTGCAGCAGATATGGTTTAGGCCATATAGAGTATGTGAAAGTTCATTTGTTTAGGTAGGACTCTATGGAAAATGCTCTAGAACACATCTGTGATGTTATACACAGAACCCCTGTTATGCTGAGTGATTAAACATAAAATCTTATGAGACTTTACATTCAATAATTCATACTGGTGGAAATTCCATCCCTGTAATGGTAATCATACCCTTGGGCAAAAGTTACTCCCTTTAGGGAAAATTGTCTCATTATATGAATGGCTTCATTGAAGTTGGGCTATTGCCATTATATTTTGGAAGCATGTATGAATTCATAAAGTGAGTGCTGACCAACACATCACTAAGTTTTATAAAAAAAATTGAATCACACTTACAATGAAATAACTTTTCCCATGTTTCTTAAGATGCCAGCGATCTTTGTATGTGAAGACAACACAGAAAACTGGAGCTCTAATGTGAAAATGCTTTTTCTTTATCTGTCACATTGTGACGTAGGCCTATGATAGAGTTCCTGGAAAAGGAAAGAATGAAATTAAGATATATATCGGTAATAATAAAATAAAATTTCAGATTGGCAGTCCATGAAGCCTTTTAACCAGAGTATTGGAAAGTATTTTCTGAACTATAATTGACAGAGGTGAAAACCTGAGCAACAGATTAACATATCCACTTACCCTCTCACTCTTGGGAACTGTATTCAAATGACTATGGCTTTCTTCTCTAGCTTGTCACTTAAAGGAACATTAAAAAATAAACAACTATTATCTAGAAGAACAGATGTCATTTATTCATTCAACAAATTTTATTGAATTTTTTCTTTGTGCTGCTTACTGTGGGTCAGGATGGCTTGGGAATCTTTCTAAGAATACACTCAAAAAAACTGGATTGAAAATCAAGAGACCTCATTCTTGGCTTTGCCATTAGCAGTATGATTTTGAATCATTTAATCTTTTTCAGATTAAATTTCTTAGAAGTGAGGGGATCATAGAGATAATCTCTAGTGTTGTTTCTCTCATTTAAAGCTCCTCACAGGTAAGGACTTTGCTTTTGTATTTGTAAGGAACCCCCTCCTTAGCACAGTGGTTGGCGCATAGTAAGCACTTAATAAATTCTCAACCATTCATTCATTAAAGGTCATTTTCATCTCTGATATTCTAAGTAGGAAGTTTGTCTTTTGTGTTTAGACTTTGAGTATCAGAGGTGCAAGGGGCTTTAGAGATCATTTAGTCCAAACCACTTATCCCTCAGTCTTCCTACTGAAATCTTCCCCTTCTGCCTCTGCTTAGGTGCCTAGTGCTCCAATGTCTTGTTTGCTTGGAGTCCTTAATGGTTGTGTTTCTCTTGGGATAGTAGCTAAATAATTTGATCAGTGAACAGGTCCTATCCTTAATGTATTGTCCTTTCTAAGTAATTGGTGCATTTTGGCATGGGCCTTTTAGAAACATCTTAACCTAAAGAAGTGACTGTTTTACATCTCTTCTCCCCTTCATAGCTAAATTCCTTGAGAAAAGTCTGCAATTGGTACCTCCCCTTCCTTCCTCTTATTCTCTTCTAAACCATTTGCAATCTGGCTTCAGATCTTATCTGAAACTGTCTTGCCCTCTTAATTGACAAATCTAATAGCCTTTTCTCAATTTTTAATCCCCTTGACCTCTTAGCCACTTTTGATACTATCATCGCCTTCTCTTTTTGGATTCTCTCTTCCCTGAGTTTTGCAACCTAGCTCTCTCCCATCTACCAGCTTCTTCTAAGTCTCCTTTGCTGTTTTTTATTCCATAACCTTGGGTTAAGGTTATATAGTCTTAAAGAATTGGAAATTGAGGGGAAGCCCGTCAATTGGGGAATGGCTGAACAAGTTGTGGCATATGAATGTAATGAAATACTGTTGTGCTATAAGAAATGATGAGCTGGCAGATTTCAGAAAACCTGGAAAGACTTACATGAACTGATGCAAAGTAAAATGAGCAGAACCAGGAGAATGTTGTACACACTAACAGGAGCATTATGCAATGATCAAACATGAATGACTTGCCTCTTCTCAGCCACACAATGATCCAAGACAATTCTGAAGGACTCGTGATAGATAATGGTATCCACATCCAGAGAAAGAACTGATGGAGTTCACTTTATTTTTTTCATGTTTTTTTCTTTATGTTTGTTTCTTCTTTTACAACATGATTAATATGGAAATATATTTTACATGATTGCACATATGTAACCTATATCAAATTGCTTACCATTTTAGGGATGGGAGAGAGGGAGAAAAATTCAGTATTCAAAATTTAAAAAAGAATGTTAAAATTATCTTTACGTGTAATTGGAAAAATAAAATACTATTTTAAAATGTAAAAAAGGGTTAAATAGCTTTAAAATGCTATATTCATTCCCATCTGTCTTTCATTCTATACTATCTCACTTGGTGATCTCCTTAGATCCCATGGGATCATCATAATTTCTATGCGAATAATTCCCAGATCTATATATCCAGCTCTAGTTTGTCTCTACAGTTCCAGTTATGCATCATCAATGCCTTTTGGATATCTCCAATTGTACTTCCCATAGGCATCTCAAATTTAACATATCTAAACCAAAACTCGTTATTTCACCCCCGTCCTCCAACTATTCCCTTTTTCTAAACCTCCCTACTAATTCTGAGAGCATCACCATCCTCTGATCTTGTTGTCCTCCTTGACTCCTCACTCTCCCCACAAAGATCTAATCCATTGCCAAATGTTGTTTTGAATATAACATCATTTTTAATATTTATTCCCTTCTCTTTCTTCATACAGTCACAACCCTAGTTCAGCTCATCACCTGGACTATTTCAATAGCTTTCTAACTGGTCTACGTATCTTGAGTCTATTCCCAGTCTAATCTCCTCCACTCAATTGTCAAGGTGACTTTTCTAAAGTGTAGCTCTAACCACACTATTCTTCCCCTGTTCCCTTCCCCCTCAATGAGCTCCAATAAGGTTATTACTAACCCTATTACCTCTAAGATAAAATGTTAAGTTCTCGTTTTGGCTTTTAAAGACTCCCATAAACTACCCCCTTCCTATCTTTCTAGTCTTACATCTTGCTCCCCTCTACAATCCAGCCACATTGGCCTACTTACAGTTTCTTATATGAGAGTCTTCATCTCCCCTTTCTGTGCCTTTGCAATGGCTATCTAAATTTAAATGACTTTTCTGTTGTCACATAGCCAGCACGTATTAGAAGCAGGATATGAACCTAGGTCTTCCTAATTCCAATGTCGGATTCTATCCACTATGCCATATTGTTTCTCTTGGGTGTGTTTTTTTTCTTTTCGATATAGGAAACTTCCACTTTAAAAAGTCCTTCTACCAATGCTTGTCGGCAACTCCTAGGCAAATGATAATCTTAGAGAGCTGCCAGGGAGCAGGAAAAGTTTAAAAGACACAGCAGCCGAATATGGTGAGAATATGTCAGAAGCAGAATCTGAATCCAGCTCTTCCTGACTACAAGGTATGTCCTCTATTTGTTATATCACGTTGCTTTTCTTGAGTATTGTTAGTTGTAAATTCCAATAAATTCATGTATTATAATATATTTAGCCATTCCTATGTTATTAGACTTCATGGTTTCTTCCTTTGGGAAATAAAGGCTGCAATGAAAAATAATGGTACTATAAATATCTTTGAACTGACTGATAGTTCTTAAAAAGTATAATGACAATGTATATTATCAATCAATAAACATATTAAACATCTACTATGTGCCAGGAACAGTACTAAATGCTAGGGATACAGAAAGAGGCAAAGGACAGTTCCTACCCTCAAGGATCTTACAATCTACCAGATATAATATATATGTAGTGTCTATATTATATATGGTTATATATAATTACATATAACTATAGGTAAATAATAATATATTAGTACATATATATACTAGTACATGGTATAGTAAATAGTAATATGTGGTATTAGTATATAGTAATATAATTATATGGATATGTATTCTAAGGTTATGTCCCTAACAATGTGTGTATGTGTATATATGGTATTAGTACATAATAATATAATTATATTGATATATATCCTAAGGTTATGTCCCCAACAATGTGTATATGTATATGTGTGTTGTCAAGGAGCACGATTTAAAAAAAACCCACTTATGGTACATATTACCAGGTTGCTTTCCAAGTGATTCCACTAGTTTGCAGTTTCACCAGCAATGACTAAGTCTGTCTCTAGTACTTTGCCAACATTGAGTTTTGTTGCTTCTAATTATTTTTTGCCAATTTAATGGGTGTGAGGTGGTACCTCAGAGATGATTTAATTTATATCTCTTTGGCTATTAGTGTGGTTGAGCATATTTTCAAGTGGTTATTTAGAAATCTGTTTTTCCTTTTTTGTAAGTTATCTATTCACCATCTATCCATTATAGAGGGAAGAACTAAAAACAAGGAGTGGAATAAAAATAATGATAATTAATAACAACGGTGGTTAACAAATATTTCTTATGGTTTACAAAGTGCTTTTCTCACAACAACCCTATAATGTTATAAGTAGCAAAAGTATTATTCTCATTTTATTGGTGAGGAAACTGACTTAGAAAGAGATGAAATATATTGTCCAAGTCAGAGAGCTTGTAAGTAGCAGAGTCAAGCCTGGGACCCAGGTCCCTTGACTACCAAGTCATGAAACACTTGTTGGGATGCAGATTTCTATTCAGTTAGGAACTTTTTCCTTATAAATTAGAGGTCAGTATACAGAAGTAAGATCTTCAAGCAGGTGACTACTTATTGGGAATGCTGTAGACGGGGATTCTGGTTCAGGTATAGGTTAGATTAGAAAATGTCTCTCCCAATTCTGAGATTCTATTCCCCTTTTTAAAAGACCATTCTTTCCGTAGACTGATCTTGGTTCTTGGACCAATGAACTCTTCAGCTTGCCAGTATTCAAATTCTTACGAAATCGTTTAGTACCTGACTAATTAAAGCTGAAGTCACTTGCTACTCCCTTCATGCTCGAGCAAATTAACTTCTAATAGGAACAGGGATATATAATTTAGAGCAAAAGAAAATAAATAACTATAAAATAACTGCCTTCTGCTCTTCTTTCTATGACAAGAAGCAGAGAGGAAGAAACGTCAGTTGACACCTTTCACTGAACATGATGCTTTGGCTTTTGAGCCACTTGATGAATTTTTGGTGAGAAACAACTTTTTGCCATGAGGAAGCCAGAAAAATCTATAACTGAAGAAGACAGTGAAGTAGGTGGTAAAAAGGAAGATGCTAGAAAGAGAATGTAAACATTTATAAAACTGAGTTAGGCTAAGATGGTTTAAGCAAGGGTACTGGTGGGAGGAGGGGGAAATGTTCTATCACCATGCAGAAAAAGAACAAATCTTTGGGAACCCTAAGCTTGCCTATTGAATGTGTTCTGAGAAAGGCTGGCCCAATGCTGTCTCTTTTAATTATTTTTTAAAATAGAAAACAAAAGTTGGTTCTCATTTTCTGAGAAGGAAAATCTCCTTGCTATTCTACTTTTGTTTCTGTTCCAACTAAGAATGGTCTTTTCTTTTACTATGGACAAAGAGACCACTGTGTCAGGGTACTGACTCGCTTTTTGAGAACTTCAATTCTTTTCCCTGTCTTTCTTCTTCCACTGACCCTTCCCTTTACTGAGCTGGTGTCCTGCCTCTGGTTAGGAATACTAATGAGAATGTCTTTCAAGAACTATGGATATTCCATCCTGTGAATCTGCTTGTAAAAGTGTTATCCAGGCAATTTACTTAGAATATTACATAAAATAACGGGGAAACTTTGGAATTAGGAAAGATGGATTTGAATCTTGGCTTTGCCATTTGCTAGTTGTATTTTAGATATGCCTTGGGCAAGTCACTCCACCCTTCTGATCCTCAGTTTTCCACTGTAGTTATTGGACTGGACAGGCTCAGAAAACCCTTCCAGCTCTAAATCCTATGACTATATGCCCAGAGGCAGAATTTACTACTCAGTGCCATGATTCATTCTCAACTTTGAAATACAAAAATTCAGTGGATGTTTTAATACTACTTTTCCTGTATAGAACAGCTGACTGAGGTAGCATTTTAACTGCTGATAATTTATAGTTGATTTTTTCCTCCCAAATCTAAGGGCAAGACTTGAAATAGTCAAATAGTCATTCAAATCAATTCAAGAAGCATTTATTAGACCTTTACTAGGTGCCAGTTACTCTGTTAGGTACTGGAAAAACAAATACAAGTAAAAAGGAAGACAGTTCCTGCCCTCAAGAGGCTTGTAGTATTTTCACAGGGATACAGAGAAAGAAGTCTTGGAGAGAGTCAGGAGTAGAGCCCAGAGAAGAATGGAGGAATGAACATATATCTTGCCTGGGAATTTTCCTTAAAATGAAAGTTCTAGGAGGAACTGACCAATCAGAGGAAGGGGCCACAGGGGCAGATCTTAAGCACAGAGGGATCTTCCAAGGTGAAAAAACTGCTGAGTGCAGAAGACCGGTTTATTCAATTATTTTGTCCAACTGTGGGGTGGTTCCTATTGGTTTATGTACCATTTAAGAAAATGTTAAAATTTGGGTTATCTTTTTAAATGTTTCAAGTGGAATTGCTTCGCTTCTATTTCTTTTTGGATTTCTATTCTTAAATCTAATAGTTCTAACTGTTAGCAAACATTCTGTTGAAGTCAACGTAGGTTTCCCAGTTGCCAGCCTTGTTGTTATAGGTTAATAGGTGTCTAGGGCTGGGTGGGACCTCAGTATTTCAGTTCCTCCCTACCCCACCTTAATAATAAATGAAAGAACAGAAATGAAGTGAAATGAAGTCACTTAGGCCCAAAGTCACACAGCTAGTTAGTGACAGTGCTTTTCCTATTGTACTTTACTGTCTGCTAATTAGATATGCCTTTTTAGGTAGCAAGATTAATTTTATTTCTCCTTAGTAATTGCATCTTTCAAACAAATGCTGCTCCTTTGGACTGTATCTTCAGTTCATATGTATCTGCTGATCTCTGTCTTTGTATTTTTATCATGCTTATCACTATAGTTACTAGATGCTGGCTCAAATGGGATATTTTAACCTAGGATACAAAATAGGAGGGAGAACTAATTCATTTGCCACAAGCACCAGATGTTTCTGAAAGTCCATCAGTGAGACTGATATGATTTATCCAAGAGAGTTAACAGCCAATATTACACACACAAATACATTTTACAATTATATATATATATATATATATACATATATTCATTTTACATTTCCTCTTAAGCATCTTGACTTTAAGTAGTTCTTTATAAATGGATTCTTCTAGTGCCCAAATTATTTTGGTTACTCTTTGAAGCTGTTTCAATGTATCTCTATCTTTTTACATCATCAGGTTCCAAGATTAAGCAGTATTATAATTAGGGGCATATGCATTCCATATTGCAATAATGGTATTTTTCACAGCCATACAATGCTGATTCACATTTCTTAAATTTAACTGCCTGGGGCTGGGGGTGAGAGGCTACTTACAACTTTGACCCAATAACATCCTTTGAGGTTTTTAATAATACTTGTAAAACCTTAATTGTTAATAATAAATTTTGTTTTTACACAGGAAATCTAATTTAACAAATGATCCAAGACTCCACAGAATCTATTTCTGGAAAAGTTAGGCAACATCACTTTGTAAAGTGATTGCAATGTATAGCGGGAGTCTTTTCTTGCTTTTGTAGTTTATTATTTGTTAGGAGAAAGTAAGACTTGTCCATTTGTATTTGAATGAAATTTTGCTGACTTTTAATGTCTTCATTTATACATTGTGTGTATTCTTTTTGCACTGTTTATTTCACTTGTCATCATTTTATACAAGTCTTCACATTTATATATGTTGTTCCTTAAGCGGCAATACTAAGGATAGAGGGTAGGGAATGCACTTTTGATTTCATAGGTATAGGGAATTCTCAGGTAAGTAGTATAGTAGTTGCCTTCTTGGGAGTTTTTTCTTTCTCCCCCTAGCACAGGAATAAACACATATGCACTATCCTGGTGGGGCTCTATTGCTTTGATTTATGAAATACCACCATGGCCAAATAATTTAAATTGTGGGTTACACAAAGGGCAATGGAAAGGCACTTGGTGAGTTTGAGTAGGCTGCAGAGTACTAACCAAAAAAAAATTAGGTGGGAAAAGTGTCCTAATGAATATTATCAGAAAGCTGTATGACTGAAAAAAGAGGTAGGCTGGTTATATAATGAGAACAAGAGAAAATTGGGACAACCAAGGGACAGCCTGAATATTCTGTGGCTATCTGGACCTTTTCTAAAGACATTAAGGAAGGTCCCTAGCAATTGTGCACTTCTCATATAGAAGATTTATGTCAAGACAAATGTCACTAAACATTTATTAAGTGCCAACTAAGTGCCAGGCTCTCCACATAAAAAGATGAAAAACAGTTCCTGCCCTCAAGAAGCTTACAATGTTTTTTTTTTTGTCAGCTAAGCTAAATTTCTTTTTTTTATTTAGTATTTTTATTTTTCCTGTTACCTGTAAAAACAATTTTTAACATTCGTTTGTAAAAATTTGAACTTCAAATTCTCTCCCTTCTTCCCTCCCCACCCCCCATCATTGAGAAGGCAAGCAATTTCATATAGGTTATACATGTGTAGTCATGCAAAACATATCTACAATGTCATGAAAGAAAATACAGACAAAAAAAATTCAAGAAAAATAAAAGTTTAAAAAAAAGATGCTTCAATCCATATAAGCCTTCAGAGTTGTCTTGGATCATTGTATTGCTGCGAATAGCTAAGTCATTCATAGCTGATCATCTTACAATATTGCTGTTACTTTGTACACAATACATTTCACTTTGCATCAGCCCATGCAAGTCTTTCCAGGTTTTTCCGAGAGCATCCTGCTCATCATTTTTTATAGTACAATAGTATTCCATCATAATCACACACCACAACTTGTTCACCCATTCCCCAATTGATGGGTATCCCCTTAGTTTCTAATTCTTTGCCCCCAGAAAAGAGCTGCTATAAATATTTTTGTACATGTAGGCCTTTTTCCTTTTTGTTTTTTGTCTCTTTTGGGATACGGACCTAGTAGTAGTATTGCTAAGTCAAAGGGTATGCATGGTTTTGTAGCCCTCTGGGCATAGTTCCAAATTGCTCTACAGAATGGTTGAATCAGTTCACAACTCCACCAACAAAGCATTAATGTCTCATTTTTCCCACAACCCCTACAACAGTTATCATTTACCTTTTCTGTCCTACTAGCTAATCTAATAGTAGTACGTCAGAATTGTTTTAATTTGCATTTCTCCAAACAATAGAGTATTTTTTTATATGGCTATAGATAGCTTTGATTATTTCATCTGAAAATTGATAATTTTAGATCGTTTATCAACTGGGGAATGCCTTTCAGTTTTGTAAATTTGACCCGGTTCTCTATATGTTTGAGAAATGAGGTCTTTATCAGAAAAAAACTGCTTCATTTTTTTTCAGCAGTTACTATTGCTAACTATATTTCCCTCTATCCTATTCCCAGGCAGGAGTTTACAATCTAATGGGGGAAGACAACACACAAAAGAAAGCTGATGGAGGGAGGGGAGAAGTTAGTTGGTGAAGGGGTATGGTTAAAGAAGCCAATTAAGTCCAAGATGAGAACATCACCGTGGGAAATGAGGTATCTGGAGGTATACCAAGTCTTGTTCTGCTCCTTAAATGTTCATGGCTCCACCCTTCAGTGAGGGGCACAGGGTGCTTACTGCAGGCATGGCTCTAAAGCAAGTGCTCGATATTAGGCCAAAATGAGGGACTCGTGAGTGTCTGAACATTTAACAAAGGAGAGGGTTCACTTTGTCCTGGTTGCAAAGATAAGCAGCACCGAATTTTCTGGATAGCTCTCCCTTTGTCTTAATCCAGAAACGTCTCTGGTTGGACATTCATCAGGGTGTAGTGAGTCACGTGGTCACAGGTTTTCCCGCCGTGGCCCCTCCCCCCCACCTTGGCCCTAAGCCAAGAAGTGCGTCAAAGAAGTCGGGGCCAATCAGGTTTCTTGGTGGGTGGAGCTTTCTCGGAAACTGGGGCCAAAGGATGTTGTGTGTGGGGAGGGTGTCGTGTGAAGGTAAAGGCGCCTGCGCAGGGAGGGTGGATGAGAAGGAGGCTGATTGGATCTTGTAAGATAATGAGATTTGCCAGTGATGAGTTTGGTAGGGCAGCGGCGGAGAAGCCATACCAGGCCAAAGTGGGTACAACAACATGGGAAATGAAGTTACTGTGTCTGAGACCGGACGAGGCTGTGCAGAACAGAACAAATCTCGGGTTCGCTGATCTGCGCTATTGGGAAGGAGGACCCGCGGCGATCCATTGAAGCGTCAAACTGTGTCCTCTGGAAAATTTGGTTGGTATAGTGCTGAAGTTGGAGATTAATTTGTATTATAGGATCATAGATTGGGAAGGGACCTCAGAGGCCATAGAATCCAGCCCGATTTTACAGATGAAGAAACTGAGGCTCAGAGAGTTTAAAAAGATTGCCCATGATCACACAGCTAGTAAGTATCAGAGGAGGACTTTGAATCCAGGTCTTTCTGACTCCAAGTCTAGTCCTATATTCCAGTCCTATGTATACACCATGCTGTCTGTCATCTTTACTATATTGATATAATCAGATGCTTAAATGGGTTTGTGAGCTCCGTGATGTGGCAGGGCCCTCCCATGATACAGATCACAACTCACCACTGCTGAGTCAAGAGACTCTTGTTCATATCCTCCCTAATATTTGAGACAGGGAATGCAGATGTAGTTTCCTGGAATAAGGAAGTAAAATTACTGTACTCTACCTTGGTCATATCATAACTGGAGTTATGTGTTCAATTATGGATTTTGCATTTTAGGAAGGACATTGACAAGGTAGATAGCATGAAAAGAGGGTAACCTGTCTTTTAGATCTAGAACTTGAAACAAGTTGCCTAATATTATCTGCAGATTGGAGCGTCTAGAGCATCTGGCCAGAATCCTTTGACTGGATCTTTGCGTGGGATCTCCTCTATGATGGTGGGGAACACTGTTGGTCTTCCTGTTTTAAGTTTCACTCCATAGTAATCAGCTTCTTGACCGATACCTTGTTGACTGGACCAGAAACCATGCCCTGGAGACCTTCTATTACTGGTTTCAAAACTCATGTCCTCTGGCTCTGCTGTCCTTAATTGGTGACTGCCTCACTTGTCCACTATACTATAGCTAGGCCTCACTCTGGCCTTGCTTCACTCCGCTCCCTAGGATAGGAAAAGTACCACAGGCTTGGAGAAGGGCAAATGCTGACCCAGTTTTTTAAAAAGAGAAGAAAATAGAGTCTGCAAAACATAGGGCATAGCTTGACTTTGATTCCTGGGAAAATTCTACAGTGGTTTATTAAAGGGATTTTTAACACATAGGAAAGGAATATGTTCACAAAGAGCCTGCATGGCTTCATAAAGAACACATCATGTCAGACTAACCTTATTTCATGTCTTTTCTTTTTTTAAAAATAGCATGACTAAGGGGTAAACCAGTACATTGATAACAAACCACTTGATAAAGTGTCTAATCACATTCCTATGGAAGAGATAGAGATGTGGGCTAGACAATAGTGGTGCAAATGATTTCAGAACTCCAAAAATATTCATTAATAGTACAATATCGGCATCACAGGAGGTCTGTGGTGGAATGCCAGTCTTCGCTGGATCATAGGTATCATAGACCTTAGAAATCATTTAGTAATTTTTTCATCGTTGTTGTTCCATCATGTCCAACTCTTCCTGACCCCATTTGGGGTTTTCTTGGCAGAGATACTGGAGTGATTCACCGTTTCCTTCTCCAGCTCATTTTACAGATGAGGAAACTGAGTAAGGGACTTGCCCAGAGTCACCCAGCCAGTAAGTGTCTGAGGCCAGATTTCAACTCAGGAAGATGAATCTTCCTAACTTCAGGCCCAGCACTATGGCACCACCAAGCTGTCCTAATTTTACAAATAAGGAAATTGAGGTCAAGAGAGATTAATTGGCTTGCCCATGGTCAAGTAGTAAATAGAAGAGCTAGCATCTGAACTCAGATCTTCTAACTACAAATCCAGCACCCTTTTCATTCTACTATGCTGTGTCTTCACTTGTCTCAGGCCCTTTTTTAAATCAAAGATTTGAATAAAGGCGTGGATGACATAATGTCCTTAGGAAATTTGCAAATGACTCAAAACTAGGAGGGGTAATGAATACACTGAATGGCAAATGGAGCTGAATTTACTAAGATGAAGCTTAACATGGATAAATATAAAGTCTTTAGTTGTGTTCCACAATCAACTTCAGAAGTACAAGATAGGGGAGGTATGGTTAGACAAGTTTGTCTTGAAAAAAGATGTGGGGGTTTTTGTAGAATATAAGTTCAAAGGAGCCAAGACTGTCATATTTTAGCCAAAAAAGGCTAATGTGATCTTGGGCTGCATTAGGAAGGATGTAGTTTCCTGGAATAAGGAAGTAAAATTACTGTACTCTACCTTGGTCATATCGTAACTGGAGTTATGTGTTCAATTATGGATTTTGCATTTTAGGAAGGACATTGACAAGGTAGATAGCATGAAAAGAGAGTAACCCTGCCTGGTGAAAGACTGAGTCCATCTCAAATGAGGGAAGGGACTGGGAGTGTTTAGCCTGGAGAAAAGAATGCTTAGGAAGGAAATGATAACACTCATCAAATATTTGAAGGGCTGTCCAGAAGAAAGATTGAATTTATTCTGTTTAGCTCTAGAAAGCAAAATCAGAGATAATGGGTGTAAATGTCAAACAAACAAACAAACCAAAAAAATTTAGTTCCGATGTAAGGATAAGTTCCTAACAATTAAGAGTTTTACAAAAGTGGAATAGATAACCTTTGGAGGTAGTGGGTTCCACCTCACTGGAAGTCTTCAAGCAAAAAGTTGATGATAACTTATGGAGTACATTGTAGTCAGGCTTTTTCTCAGGTACTGATTGAATTGACCAGTTGATTCCCAAGGTCCCTTCTTACTCTGGAATTCT
Organism: Trichosurus vulpecula; assembly: GCF_011100635.1. Taxonomy (NCBI): domain Eukaryota; kingdom Metazoa; phylum Chordata; class Mammalia; order Diprotodontia; family Phalangeridae; genus Trichosurus; species Trichosurus vulpecula. The sequence continues at coordinate 181,870,096 of NC_050577.1, read as the reverse complement.
GACTTTGTATGATTGTGTTACTCCTTTAAAGCACAGTATTTTTTCATTGTATTTGGAGTTTTCTTTTGCTTGGTCATTCTCTGTCTTCTTTCTACTTTTTCCCCCTCCTGTCTTAATTTCTGAGCTTTCCCCTTGGAAGTCACTGGGTAAATTGCTGTGTTGGGGAGACTTTGCTGGTAAAGATCCACACCATCTGCTCTTACTTCCTAGTCACCTTAACTTTGTATCTGCTCAGTCCACTACCAACTAGACCTTTCTTATTATGGAGGTGGGGAGAGGGGTGAGAGGAGGTGTGGATGGTGGTAGATGGGGAATGGGGTTTATTCAATGATTGTTCTGGGTTCAGAATAACAAGATAAGGAAGAATGTGATGTGGAAGGAATATGCTAACCATTGGGGAATTAGTTCAGGTAGATTATCAGTTCTTAGAAAGAAGTCCATTGAGGGAGGGAGGTGATTAGACCATTCTGGGTCCTTTCTAGATATCTAATCTTTGTGGCAGATGCTGATAACTCCTATAAAGCCCAAAAGGTAATCTCATAGAAAGTAGTGGTAGGCGATGTACAGCCTTGGGGAATCTGGACAGGAGCACAGGGCTGGCATTTCAAGGCTTGTCTGGTCTAGGAACAGCCTCTGGAACACTGAAAAAGACCCTGGGGCAGAGAGGCCATTTTTTTTTAATTTTTTTTACATTTTTTTTTTCTTTATTTATTTTTAGTTTACCACACACGGTTCTACATAGTTTTGAGTTCCAGTTTTTCTCCCCTCCCTCCCCCCTCCCTCCCCAGGACGGCATGAAGTCTCATATAACTGTCATGTATAACTTCGCATTGAATTAATTTATGCTCTAGTCAAGTCGTGGAGAAGAATTTTGACCAATGGAATGAATCATGAGAAAGAAGAAACAGAACCAAAAAAAAAAAAAAACAAAAAAAAAACCCAAAAACAAAAACAAAAGAGAAGCAGAAAAGGCGAGCATGTAGTGTGCCTCAGTCTGTATTCAAACTTCGCAGTTCTTTCTCTGAATGAAGATAGCATTCTCCATCGTGAGTCCCCTGGAGTTGTCCTTGCCCCTTTAGGTTGCTGAGAGAAGCGCAGTATGTCAGGGTTGGTCCTCATGGAATCCACATATCTGTGGCTGTGCACAACGTTCTCCTGGCTCTGCTCCGCTCACTTAGCATTATGTCGTGTAGGTTTTTCCAGGTTGTTATGAAGTCTGCATCATCCCCATTTCTTATGGCACAATAGTATTCCATCACCTTCATATACCACAGCTTGTTCAGCCATTCCCCAATTGATGGGCATCCCTTTGCTTTCCAATTCTTGGCTACCACAAAGAGAGCTGCTATAAATATTTTTGTACATATGGGTCCTTTTCCCGCTTGCGTGATTTCTTTGGGATACAACCCTAGAAGTGGTATTACTGGGTCAAAGGGTATGAACATTTCTATAGCCCTTTGGGCATAGTTCCACACCGCCCTCCAAAATGGCTGGATCAGCTCGCAACTCCACCAGCAATGCAACAATGTTCCAATTTCCCCACATCCTTTCCAGCATTTATCATTCTCCTGATTTGTTATTTTAGCCAATCTGACAGGAGAGATGTGGTATCTAAGAGTTGTTTTGATTTGCATTTCTCTAATGAGCAGCGATCCAGAGCATTTTTCCATATGCCTGTAGATAGCTTTAATTTCTTCCTCTGAAAACGAGGCCATTTTTGTGCTTGAGTTTAGTCCATTAACCTTCAAATTTATAATTGTTCACTTTGTCTCTCCACCTACTTGTGTTACCTTTAAAAAGAAAATCAGTACAAAGTGCTTGCTTTGTTCAGGACAATTTGATCTTATGTCCATCTTGATACAGTGGAAAGAGAGGTTAACCTGAAGTCACAAGACCTGAGGTCCCCCCCCCCCCCAGCAGGGCAATTGGGGTTAAGGAACCCCCGCACCCTGGCTTTGTGAACCCAGATGTTGGTGCTCTCTGCTCTGGTGACTGTATCTATTACTTTGTTTAGACAATTAGAACCCTGCCCATTGGATTCGTTCTTGGATACTCATTTCTTTCTGCTTGTCTGTAATTAAAGTAAGATTGTTGACCCTTTTAAAGCTGTCTTTCCTTTAGAAAAGCAGATCAAAGAACCTGTGCTAGCAGGCCATCCTGGGTGTGCTAGGGTGCTTGCTAATACAAGAGGAATAACTGAAAATCAGGGATCTCTTCGAAGACCTTCTTTCCTTGTGAAATCATGTGCTCAATTTTGTATTACACTAGTTGGAATTTGTGTGTGTGTGTGTGTGTGTGTGTGTCTGTCTGTCTGTCTGTCTGTCCAAGGTGATTTCCTTTGCTACTCAGTACATCATTTTTTAGCGTTTTCTTTCATTTCCTCACTGTTTTCCTGTCACCCAGATATACAACCCTGTAGTCATACTTAATTCTTCTTGTTCTCACATCCCTCATTTGATAGTTCAGATCCTCATTGCCTCTCACCTGAACTATCACAATAGTGTTTTTTAGTTTTTTTTTGAGGGGGGAAGGCTGGGCAATTGGGGTTAAGTGACTTGCCCAAGGTCACACAGCTAGTAAGTGTGTCATGTGACTGAGGCTGGATTTGAACTTAAGTCCTTCTGACTCCAGGGCCTGTTCTCTACTCACTTCACCACCTAGCTGCCCCGCACAATAGTCTTCTGCTTGGTCTTCCTGCATATTCTTCCCCTCTTTCCAATCCAACTTTCACACAGTTTCCAAGTTTATATTCCAAAAGCACAGATTAGATGATGTCAAATTTCTGCTCAAGAAGCTTCACTAATGATATTGAAAGTGAATATTTTGGTATTTTTAGGATACTTGGGCAGGAGGGCTTTGTGACGACCTTCAGATCACATGGATAGCCCAACTACTTACGCATGTTATCTGACCAGTTCTGATTTTACATGTCAAATGATAATATACCTTCTTTCTTTTCTCTTTTTTCATATTTAAATGATGAATACATATAATTGAAATTGGTATATACCAGGATTCAATTTACATGAAAACAAGATACTCTAATATCTGTGTCTTTACATTTGTAAAGGAAATAGCTAGCTTTTCTGACCTCACTAGAAGCTTTTCTTATTTTCTATCTATTTAACTTCTGATTCCTAGCCTTTTCTATATATCTAGGCTCCCTTTTCATCAGAGAATGGACTACTGGCCACCTATCTATTCCCCGGCCTTTCGTGCTGCCTTTCCTCAAGGGGATAGCTTTTTGGTTGCTTGCCCACTTTGTGAATATCTCCTTTTTGGCTCCATATTCACTAGGGGTTGATCTGGACCCTCCTATTCACTTGAGGATAGATCCCTGGCCCTTTGCCCTTATTTGCATCATTTTGAAGATTAGTCCTACTGACTCATCCTACTTGTGGTGGTGTTCAGTCATTACAGCCCTGTTTGACTCTTCCTGACTCTATTTGGGGTTTTCTTGATAAAGCTGTTGTATTGGTTTGCCATTTCCTTCTCCAGCTCATTTGACAAATGAGGAAAGTGAGGCAAACAGGAATAAGTGACTTGCCCAGGGCTGAACAGCTAGTTGGTTTTTGAGGGCGGATTTGAACTCAGAAAGATGAGTCTTCCTGACTTCAGTCCTGGCACTCTATCCACTGAGGCACCTAGCTTTCCCATCCCATTGGTATCCTATTAATTTACTTGATCTTCTTGGTTTACTGCTCAGTGATTACCATCCATGTTTCATCTCAGTAAATAGAACCCTCCACCCCCACATTTAGTAACTGTCGTTTCATGTTTATTGGACCAGTGATTTTATTAGCGTGGGTGTTTTCTCCATAGAGGCAGGTGTGGATTATAACCCATGCAGACCTTACTGTTCTGTGTCATTTTTGTCTATATATTTTCATAACTTTACTCAGTGGGTTGGAGGGTTTGCCCTGACTGTTTAAATAACTTGAGGATAGATGTGTAGCATTTGTATGATCCATCTCGCTACATGACTGCCTCACTTACTTTACTTCATCCTTTGGGGTGCACTGCAGTTTTGAATCCTGCCCAGCCATACAAAGATAAAGAACTGCTCTCTATGTGCTTGTGCATGTGCTCGCGTGTGTGTGTGTGTGTGTGTGTGTGTGTGTGAGAGAGAGAGAGAGAGAGAGAGAGAGAGAGAGAGAGAAAGAGAGAGAGAGAGAGACGATAAGAGACAGAGACAGAGAGGCAGAGAAACAGAAAGTCAGAGACAGAAAGACAAAAGAGGGTGAGGGAGAGAGAGTGATAGCTAGAGACATACAGGTGATATGACAGCACAGTAAACTATAGGAGAATGTGTGTGCTTGAGGGCACACCTAGCTGTGATCAGTCCTTGGCTACACATCAGTTTTGTCCTGTGACACCATCCTGATTCTACTTGACCAGCCTGATGCTTCTGTTCCGTCCCTGAATGGAAAGTTTCTGGTCATAGCCATTTCAGACCATTTTAGCCAGCACCATGTAAGAGCCTCAGTTCCAGACCACATCTGGTTGTTTGACTGGGTAGAGTTAGAAGAAATAATATAAATATATTTCTAGCCCTAATTGTTACCTTTAGTTTGTTGACTCTTCTCCCATTCCTTATTCTCCCAGTGCATTGATAACCGTTTTAGCTAAACTACCCTCTAGCGTTAATGATGGTCTTTCATTCAGCAAAAATTCATTTCTTATCCTTCGAATCTTTTGCCACCTTGACCTGCCACCTTTCCACTTCCTACTCCCAAGTCTTATACATAATCACACATAATGTAAAATAGTGCTTAACACATGACTGACATTTAATAAATACTTACCGATTATATGTTAAAACAATTTAAAATATATGTATTTTTAAAGTTTTGAGTTCCAAACTATATCCCTCTCTCCATCCCTCTTCTCTCCTCTCCCTGAGAGGGTAAGCAATCCAATATAGCTTATAGATATACAATCATGTAAAACATTTCCATTTTAGTAATTTTGTACAAGAAGATTTGGATAAAAAAAGAATGAAAGAAAGTGAAAAATAGCAAGACAATTCCAAAGGACTAATGATGAAGCATACTATCTCCCTCCAGAGAAAGAACTGATACTCTCTGAATACAGATTTCAATTTCACTGAATGACAGAATGCTACCAACAACTGCCTGAGGTGGCATTCAGTTACATCATTGCCACAGATGATTTAGCCACTCCTACTTTAAAATAAGTAATTAAGGAAAGTCCTAGAGTTTGTAAGATCCCAGCCTTGAGAAAGGCTTGCCCTAGTTCCTAACCACCTGCCCACACTTCTGGCTTGTAACTGTTTCTGATAGGGTAAGACCTAGATTCCTCTACCCTTGGCTCTTCAGCCTGGAAAACTCCAGGAGAAAAAAACAAAACAAAACTGTTAAGCTTAGCTTTAGTATCCTTAGAATATCCAGTTGCCAGCTGAAGAGTAGAATCATCTCCAAATGGGTTTGAAACTTGTCTAGTAGATGCCATATTGACAAAATGAAGAATAAGATTAAACAAATTCTCAGTTTATTGGCATTGCATGTGTAAATATTGTATTTTTCACAATTATCATAAAGTTCTTTTTCTGCTCAGTCTTGGTTGGCTCCCACCAACCATTCAGAAATCTAACCTCTGCACTCAAGAATTGATTCACGCGCTCAATTCATGGTAATTATGTAAATTTTTAAAAAAGAAATGTGATAGGCTCTTGAGGTTATAGTTTGCAGCAGGCTAAGAATAATTTTTTATAATCTTTTCTTTTGTATTTTATTAATGAAGGATAAATGTTTTTGAGTTATATTATTTAATTCATCAGAGCAGGATAGGACTCAAAATTGAAAGATTAGTTCTCAGACAATTGGCTTTTGTAAGAGAAAAAAAAGGAAATAAAACTGTTAATTTAATTTTTCTTTACTTCTTGTATTAAAAATTCAACTTATTACAAATAGTACAGTAAGGAAGCCTGTAAAATTTTCATTTTTCAAATTTGCAAACTCAGTAGTGCTTATGAGGAAACAGTGGTTTTGCTTCCTAGGAAGGGTTTAATAATAGGGCACTATAGTGAGGTTTCTTATTCTTAACAACATTATATTACTTAAAAAAACAATATAATTTAGGACACCTACCAGTGCACTTCAGAGTGCTGCATGATTAACTACAATTAAACAACACTAGTTCAAGCATATATTTCTTCTTTTCAAAAAGTTCTAATCATTTTTGTATCAGAACCAGTGAGCTTAGCATTAAGCATTTGAATGAGTCACTGGGGAATCTAATTTGATGATCTTGAAATGTGAGATAGACTTGCATGGGAATGGGAAATAAAGGTAATGGATTATAATGGTTACTTCAAAGTCTTTATCAGGCTTGCCACATTTTCTCTGTGGTTCTATGACAATATTAAAAAATTGACAGCTGACAAGAGTTTATCAATTCAGTAGAAACAAAATAAAAGGAAGCTACCAAACTAGTTGTTTTATGTCATGTAAACCAAAATACCTGATTGAAACTTTTCACTTTGTACTTGACTGTTGTGATGTCATGTAAACATTTATGTTATTAATGAATCAGAGAATTTCTCTTCCAAACATAAGGATTTTCATTTATTCATTTATTCTTCTGTTCATTCACTTATTCACCAAATTTATTCAAAAGCTACTATGTATAGAAAGCAGTTTGGTAGAAGTTAGGTTTAGACCAACATGTATACGTGTGTACATATACACATATGTACATACACATGCGTATATGTATATATATAAATTTAATGCAAAACTATATGAGATAATTTTGGGGTATCAGAATCCAGTAGCAATGGATGATAGGGATCAGAAATGGCTTTTTGTAGGAGGTAGCACTTGAGGTGAATTTTGAAGTAAGCTAAATAGTCTAAATCAAATTCCAGGTGTGGGGGACAGCCTATGCAAAGACATGGAAACAGGAAATTGAGTGTCATTAATGAAAAACAGGGTGAAGGACAATTTTGTTGGAATATGGAATGTATAAAGAAGAGTAAAGCGTAATAAACTTGCAAAACTAGATTGGAGCCAGATTGTGAAGAGCTTTAAATGCTAGAGACAATTGCACTTACTTCTAGGGGTAATAGAGAGTAGAACTGTGGTATGGGCATATCAATTTGGCAGCTGTGTGGAAGACAGAATAGAGGGGGGAGTGATTGAAGGCAGGGACACCATTTACGGGCTATTGAAATAGTTCAGGTGCAAGGTAACTTGAACTAGAGTGATGGTCATAGGAGAAGAGAGAAGGGCTTGGATGGTAGGGATATTCTAGAGGTGTAATTGACAAGAGTTGGCAACTGATTGGATATGAGGCATAAAGGAAGATGACTATGATTCTATGGTTGTGACCCTGGAAGGGTGGTGCCCCTTGACACAAATAAGGAAGTTGGGAAGAAGAGTAGGGTTTTTTGGGAAAGATAATGAAGTTTCTCCTGGAAATGCTATGTTTGAGATGCCTAAATGACATCCAGTCGGAAATGTCTAATCATGGAGACATAAGGGCTAAATATATGCATCTGAGAGTATATTCAAAGAAAGGATAATTGAAAACAGAAGAGCTGATGAGATCGCTGAGTGGGAGAGAGACGAAGAGGATCCAGTGGGAAGCTTACAATGAAAAAGTAGCATGTGGATGATGATCTAGCAAAGGACCTGAGGAATGGCCAGGCAGGTGGGAAGAGAAAAAGTGTCATGGAAGCAATGTTATAAAAATCCAGATTGGAGACAGTAGCCAGGAAGTGGGCCTGATCAAGTCTCAGAGGCTACAAAGTGATCAGGAAAAATAAGAACTGATAAAAGACCGGATAAAAGATTGAAAATTGGCAATTAAGATCCCATAAGTAACTTACAAGAACCAGTGATATAGTCAGATTGCAAAGTATTGGGAAGTAACTGAGAGGAGAAGAGTGGAAGTTGAGGCAATGCAGATAGACTGCCTTTTCCCCCCCAAACTGTGAAAGAAAGGACAGATACAGGAGGGAGTTTGAGTGTATGATAGTGTCAGGTGAAAAATTTTTAAGTGTAGCGTACCTTTTACAGGTCTTCTGAAAGGGCAGTCACAGAACAAGAGGGATTTCCTTTAATCTCAGATTTTAACGGAAGGCAAATCACTCATAGTGTTTTTTACTTCTATGTTGAAGGAGTTCTGTGGGAGAACTGGAGAACCATAGACTGTGAGCTGATGGATGGGGAGAAGTGGGGGACTGGGGGCACAGAGAAGAGAATTGAAGGATTTGGAACCAGAGCAGCACTTCATCTGGCATCTATATGCTGAATTCTGCCATTGTGTATTGACTGAGTACCTTAAGACATTCATCTTCACTCCCTAGTGAGAGAAGAAAGTACTTAGAATCCCAGAACTGACCAGTGACTCTCTTAGATGCTGTATGGGATTGTGGTGAGACCGTCTGGAAATTTTTTTTTTCTTTGCTTGCCTGAGGAGAGGAGATCCTCTCACCTATTATCTACTTTACTCACTCCCTTGCTTTTCCCATTCCCTAATGAAGAACTGGATGGAGGGCAAACCAGCTCTGTTTACTCTTCCACTTGTTGCATCGGACTATGTCCATTTTTGAAACTATTTCAGTAAATGTATTATTTAAGAGTTTTCTCAGTATGTGTGTGACAATATATTAAAACCCAAATGGCCGTTTGAATTTGGGTCATTTCTGCTTACCTGATAACCAAGAAAAGGCAGAACTCCATGAAGAAAGTAGATTTATAGTCTCGGAGTTTTATAAATCCTGAGTTGTCAGTACACACTGGCTAGAAACTCATACTGTATTGATAATATGTTTAATTGATAATACAGTACATAAGAGGGAAGAAAAGAATACTATTCAGGGATATATTACTCCTGAGACTTAAGCTATTAAGCAGTCTCAGGTTTCAAGTGGGCAAAATGTGTATAATATTGATAGGGCCATTTTTTATGTGTGTGCCAGGGGTCTTAAAAAGAATCTCTTTCTGTGAGTGGGTACTGAGATGAACGAAAGTCATGCCCTTGAAAAAGGGGAGTGAAAACAAATTTTGAAAGCGCACTTAGCAGTTTCATTGGTTCAATAGAAGAATTACAGCTAAGCCTGCCTTGTTCACTAGCCTTGACAGCTGCTTATATGTGGGGGCTTGTCTGGGATGAATAATTTTATTCTCTTTCTCCCCAAAAATCCCCCTTTTCCTTGGATATCTATCTATCAATTTAATCTCCAGGATTACCTAAGCATCAGTGCAAATACTCTCATTTTCATAGTTACTTAATTGGTAATATGATAAAGTGGGTTAGTGATGATGAATACTTAAATAGCTAGTTAATGTTTAATGCTTAAGTCTGCTTTATTGGTTGTTTAAATACTTTATTGATCAACCATTTGCAAATTTGAATGCTGTACCATGTGATTTGTATTGTCCTATCATGTATGTTGACCTTTATCAGGGTCTTCTGATATTAGTTTAAATGAGTGACCTAATGAGAATGTTGAAAGAAAGGAGTTAGGGAAATGTAAGATAGTTCATGCCAAAGTTAGGCTAAGACAGACCACTACAAATGTGCTCTATGAATTGCCAGATTCATTAAGTCTAGATTGGAGGAAATAAGATAGGAAACTGAAGAGTTACTAAAATCTCAAGAGATTTTGGAGACCTTGAACTCATTGGAAATCTTTACTAAATGTAAATTCCATAAATTATATTTAATAAAATGGATGACAAAAATTGTGAAAAAAAATCTCAAATGACTTTATAAAGGAGATGGGCATGCAAAGACTGGAATTTCAAAAAAATGTTTTTTTTTTAATTTAACATGACTCCAAATTGAAGACCAATTATAACAAAACAGAATAATTTTTAAAAAGCTCATCTCTTCTGTAACTATCATAAATGTGCATGTTTTCAAACAGTATTTGGAAGAAAATGTAAAAACATTTCAGGACTGGCATACTTTATAAAATATGTATTAGTAGTTGTCACAATAAGAACCTTAGGAAGAGAGGTGGCACTATCAAATAATACTCCTAAGGACAGCTATAAAAACCCATAATAACAAAAGCCGTTTGAGAGAACTATTGAAAATATGTGGAAAGGCATTGAAAGATTATAGCAATAGCTAGCTGGTATATGCAACAGAAAACTTGAATGCCATATTGCTCAATTACTAGAGGAACTAAATAAACAAAAAATGCGGAAAAGAATCTAGAAAAGGAAAAGCTATTAGCAATTCTAGATTTCCTTCACTAGCAATTGGAAATCGGTCGAGAGATTAAAGCCATACAAGGAGTCAAAGAGATAGAAAAAAGAATTGAAGCAATTCAATTGCTATGAAAGTAATTTACTATAGGAATTTGAGAAGTAAAGAAATCTCAGGGAAGAGAGAACCTTTGAAGGAGGATGGGGAAAATTTCTGGCTGCCTATATGGTTGAAATAAATTTAACACGATGAAAATGTAAATCAGGTCAAAAAAGCTATAGAAATCTTTATTATGCACCATTAATGTAAAGAACAACAGAAAGTTATATCAAGGGAGGTGACTGAAATGCTAGCTTCTCCACAAAGCCAGGAAGGGGGTGAAGCCAGTTAAGATCCATAATTATTGGCTTAAAAACTTCATCTGTATTTCTCAAATATGAGAACCTTGGAGACTGCCAAACATAGGCCAACTGTGTGGTTACTTTATACAAAATATTCCCAGCTTGCATCACTAAGAAAATCTATAAACACCTTGATCCTTTTGAATTCCCTTCAAGGTTCAATTTAAGTGCTACCTTCTGCAAGGGATTTAGAAAGTATCTGATGACAGAAATACAATATTGTATGTATCCAATATAACTGATATTTGTTATCACTGGAATTGATCTATGAAATAACTTGGGTACAAGAACTCAAGCAACAATATGTCAGCAAAGAAACATCAAAGAAATGATTAAGTCTCAAGCAGATTTGTTCATAGAAACAGGACTTTGTGATAATGCTGCATAATCAGATCATTACTTCTATAAAAAGTACATTCTTAAGGAGAGTAGATTTGCTTATTAATAAAGCTTTCTCAAGGAAATGATAGAAAAAATGCCACATATCACTGCAAGGTACAAAAATTTACACCTACTGAATACCTACAAAGATAGGCTCAGTCAGCATTACACAGCCAAGGCTCTCTTTTCAGCATAATTGAACATCTCCCAATTCTTATACTATGAATACAAGCCTCAAAACATTCTTGAGAATGCAACAAACTGCTGCATCTGGAGCATTATCACATATAAAACTATTATCCACAATTGTCAGGACATAAAATGGATTTCCCCTAAATTTTAGAACAATATTTTAAATGGATGATGTAATATATTTCTGAGATATACATAATACATACATGTACACACATCTATCTAACTATACTTAAGGATGAGTTCTTTAGGTGTCCAAACAGCTGAGTATCAGTGTAGCATTTTTCATCAGCTTGGTTTTCCTGTGTGGATAGGTTGGTCAAACTCTAGTTAAAGTGATTATACTCTCACTTACAAGGTTTGATAATGATCTTGAATTAGATCTAGTCAGTGCAATGTCATTCAAAGAGGAGCATCAGAAGGATCTGCTAAAAAGGCAGCTATGTTGCACAATAGATAAGAGTTCTAATCAGCAAGACCTGAGGTCAAATCCAGCCTCAGACAGGCACTAGTTGCGTGATTCTGGTCAAGTCACTTAATTTTTGTCTGCCTCAGTTTCCTCATCTGTAAAAGGGAGGTAATAATAGCCTCCCAGGGCTGTTGTGAGTCTCAGTTGAGATAATACTTGTAAAGCATTAGCACAGTGTCTGGTACACATTAACAAATGCTTATTCCTTTTCCTTCCCTTTCTAACCCACTTGTCTCTATACTATATATTCCGTGACAATAATGAACACTTTTATTTAACAGCATTCTCCATGCTTTATACATTGCTTTAAATTAAAGATCAAGTCGAGTCAATAAGCATTTAATGAGCACCAAGTAAGTAAGTAAATGCCAGGCACCATGCTAAGCCCTGGAGATACAAAGAAAGACAAAAGACATTTCCTGCTTTTAAGGAGTTAATGGGGGAGACAGCATGCGAACAACTGTATACAAACAGGTTAAATTGGAGATGATAAAAGAAGACATTAGTATTAAGTGGGATTAGGAAAGGCTTTTTTCTAGAAGGTGAAATTTAGCTGAGACTTAAAGGAAGCCAGAAAAGCTGGGAGGCAGAGATGAGCAGGGAGAGAGTGTGCAGACAGGGAAAATGCCTTGAGGTGGAAAATTGGAGTTTCTAGGAACAGCAAGGAGGTCAGTGCCATTGGCTCTCAGTGTATGTGGTAAGAAGGGAGATAAGACTGGAAAAGTAGGATCAGGAAGTCTATCTCTTGTTATGTCTTCCAAGGAATCATGAAGGATTTTGGCTTTTTCATTGAAGGTGCCTTCTTAAAAAAGAGCCTTTAAGATGGAATTTTGCTTTACCAAATCAAATTCTTTTTTATAGTCTATTAACAGTAAGCCCAGTGAAATTCCTGTATTCTCTGCATCTTTCATTTAATTTTGTATTGACAAAAATGTGGTCTACTCTGAAATATCACCTATAAAAACCTGCCTGTTCCATTCTAATAACTTCATTAAGGACATATTTGATACATATATAGATTACCTTCATAAAATTTTATATAAATTGGAAAGTAGGTCTATGTGTCAGTAGTTACCAATGCTCTTTTGGTTGTCTTTTTTATTTGGCTAGCAATAAGGTTTGTGTTCCCCCCCCCCCATGACTTTGTTATTTTTTTCCTCCTTCGGTTACCTTGAGAATCCATCCCTCACTGCACTAGTCCAGATGATTTTCCCATCTGTTTTTTCCCCCACTGTCACTTCTACTTCCTTCATATGTACATCCAGAGCTGTGATGTTAGAGTCCAAGTGTAGTGGCTCTATATGGTGAAAAGTTTTTATTTAAACAACTTTTGAAGATCTTTTTTTTCACATTTCATCTGTTTGCTTTTTGTCCTAGTTTCATCCATTGATACCAAAGGGATGACTTAGTTGGGTCTCTAGGCAAGCTTTCTTTAAACTAGTTTTCTCTCCATTGCTGTTTTATTAGGCAGTACTTCTCATAATCTTCCACCATCCTTCTCCAAATGCAAACAAATTTATATTCTAAACCAGTGTTACTGTTGGCTGCCATATCTCCCTGCTTGGCAAGTAAGTCAGGTGTTTGCTGACAAAGGAAGTTTTTAGGACCTTTTGGTGTATTCATCATGGCAATTGATTTACAGTAAACTTCTTTATGAAAAAGGGGTGCGTACGCACATGTGCGTGCGTGTGTGTGTGTGTGTGTGTGTGTGTGTGTGTGTGTTTTCTGAAGAGAATTTACTTGCTAGCTAACTTCCTGGAAATGAGCCTATTCAAACTTAGGTAGGCTGTTCCTTGCACAACAGGCATACAGTTCATCACCAGTCTCATACTTGAGCCTGTTCAACTTGGTAAGATTTGTCAGAATTGTCAGAATTTTCACTATATTTCCATAGCTTACAGTGACCTACAATTACCCTCATATCTTGATGCATTATCCGAGTATTATCTGAAAGTCAGTAGCCAAAGGACCTGGAAAATTTGTGGCATTATTTTACAGTTACGTAATTGAATTCAACATCTCTTATTATATCACATCATTTTGTTACATGATGATGCATTTTCCTGTGGACAAGAATAGTTGACATTTATGTAGTGCTTACAGTTTACAAAATGTTTTTTTACAGCAACCCTAGGAAGTAGATGGTACAAGTGTTATTGTCTCCATTTTGGAAATGAGGAAACTGAGACTTGGAGAGGTTACATGATTGTCCATGTTCAGTCAGCTAATAGGTAGGTGACAGACTTGGCAGTTGTACCCATGTCTTTGACTTCAAATCCAGAGCTCTTTTCATTGTGCCAAATTGCCTCTCTAAATAAGGATAAAAAAAGATGTTTGTAGTAGTTCGAACAGTATTACCTGTGTTTCCATAAGTTTGGCCTCATGTACACGCCAAACTAAAATCCAGAGCATACTGGTTTTACTTTTTTAACCTGATGACATTCCTAGTTCTTCCTGATCTTACCTCCATTTCTCCTTTTGGCAATGCTGATTTTTATCTGCTGCAGTAGCCTTCTTTTTGACTTAATGTTGTACCCTTAACAGTTAAACCGAGGCGCAAGCACCTTGAGCTACTGTTTTTATGTTTTACTAATGTTTAGTGAAGGCTTCCAAATTCATTTCCCATTTTCCTGGTGGGGGAAAAAGTCCTGTGCCAAAAGCATTCCGTGATGGATACTAAACTGAGTCAGGTAGCAGCTGTCCAATCTAAACTTTGGTGGATAATTAGTTGATTCACTATCCAAAAGAAACAGGTAATTGTGATTCATGAATCCATTGACAAGGCAGATATTTTTACAGCATGCAGGCCTTTCTCTAATGAGAGAGACTATCTGGAGCTTTACCCAGGATCACATTCACATTTAAGTATTGCTGTTTTCTTTGGGGATAATCTTGGCTAAAGATTTCATCTTATAGCCTTCATTTTTTTCTGAGTGATTTTCAGGAGCACTCCATAAGTAATATGCTAATTTCACATAATGTAAATGCTTCCTAAGTAGCCCTAGGGGAATGGTGGTGCCCAGGAAGGGAAAGGCCTGCCTTAGGAGGTGCAGAATTGGAAGGACCTACTCTGTGGCATGTATAGCTAAGGATGACAAAAATATTGCCCTGCCCCTCCCCCACTTTACTGGGGGGGGGTGTATAGTGGGAGGGGAGTGTAAGATGAAAGAAGGGGAAAGGATTACTGCTTGGAGAGGATGTAACAATGATTAGTGACAACAGAGAAAAAGCAGAGCTTCTGGATTCTTATTTTGCTTCTATTCCCTTTGCTAAGGAGAATGACCTCTGAATTTGAAATTATAGAGCAAAAATGATTAACTGTGAGTTGATCGCCAAGATAAATAAGGAAATAATAAGATGATACCTTGCTCCTCTTAATTAATTTGAGTCACCTTGTTAAGAGGCACTAAAATCCTTGGGCGCTGAAAGAGTTGGTAGATGTCATTGCTAAAATCACTGTCATTGACATTTTGAAGATGTGGGGAGCAGGAGTACCACAGAGAGGGAGAAGAGAAAATGGCCTAATTTTTTTTTTTAAGAAAAGAGAATATAGTCTGCAAACTATAGGCCATTGAGCTTATCTAAATTCCTGGGGGATTTCTAGAGCAGATAATTAAAAGGATAGTTAGCGAACATCTAGAAAAATAGAATGATCACAAAAGGTCCATATGGTTTCAACACAGACAGCTTATGGCAAACTGATATATTTTTCTTTTTTTTGACAGGGTTACTCAATTTGCAGGTCAGGAAGATATTCTTTATATAGCTTACCTAGATTTTAGCAGAGTATTTTAACAAAATCTCTCAAATGGATCTTGTAGACAAGATAGAGAAATGTGGGCTAGACAGTAATGCATTTAGGTATATTCAGAATTGCTTGAAGACTTTAACCCAAAGTGTAGTAATTAGTGTGTCCAGGTCAAGTTGGAAGAAGGTCCCTAGTGCAGTGCCACAGGGATTTGTGTTCAACATTTTTATCAGGCATGTGGATGACGGCTTAAATAGTGTGTTTATCAAAATTTCAGATTATACAGATCCAGAAGAGAAAGCTCACATGTTGGATGAAAGAGCCAAGATCCAAAGAAGATCTTGACAAATTAGAATGCTGTGTAAATCTAAGAAGACAGAACATAGGGATGATATCAAGATTTACTCTCAGGTTCTAAAATTAGCCTTTACAAGTAAAAGTTGGGAGTCATGTGGGTTAGACAGCAAGCAGTTCATGTGAAACAGCACTGGCAATTTTAGCTGCCTGCAAAACCAGTATGAACTATGCATGAGACTGATAAACCAGAAGGGAATCTAACTGGTGTGAACTTCAAGAGCCTGCCATGTGAAGATTGATTGATGAAACTGGGAGGGCATAGCTTGAAAACGAGAAGTCTTAGAAGAAACATAATAGTTGTCTTCAAGAATTTGAAAGGTAGTCATGTTGGGGAGGCAGAACAAGGAAGCATAGGTGGAAGCTGCAAAAGGACAAAGTTAGGTTTGTTGTAAATTTTAAAAACAGTAGTTAGGTGGTGCAGTGGGTAGAGGTCATAGTCTGAAGTCAGGAAGATCTGAGTTCAAATCCAGCCCCAGTCATTAGCTATGTGACCCTGGGCAAGGCACCTAACCTTGTTTGCTTTAGTTACCTCTTTTGTAAAATGAACTGAAGAAGGAAATGGCAAACCATTCCAGTATCTTTGTCAAGAAAACCCCAAGTGGAGAAATGAAGAGTCTACCACAACTGAAAGAATGGCTGAACAACAACCAAATTTAAAAAACACCGCCACCTTCTTACTAGTTAAAGCTTTCCAAAAGTGGACTGGGCTGCCTCCCAAGATGGAGGCTTTCCCTAAAATAGAGCTCTTCAAGTGCGGTAGAGTGGAGAGGGGAGTCTTTGGTGCAGGTTCAATGTCGATGAGGTGGCCCCTGAGTATGCTAGAACTCAGATTTCATGATTCAGTGAGAGCCTTTTAGAAGCTGTTTTATATTTACCATTAACAGCACCAACAAGAACAAGAAGTTTCTGTAACAACAGCGATAGCTGGCATTTATATAGCACTTTAAGATTTGCTAAGTCCTTGCGACTCTGGAAGGTAGGTGCTATTATCTTTATTTTACAGATGAGGAAACAGATGCGCAGAAAGGTTATGCAAGGTCACCAACTCATCTTTGTGATTTCAGGTCCAATCATTTTATCTATTGTGCCATGTAGCTGCCCCTAAAGCACCTACTATGTGGCAGACACTGTGCTGTGGATATGACAAAAACCAAAATATTCTACGGGGGTTGGAGGGGTGGAGCGACAGTTAACAGAGCCTTTTCACTTCTGTCCAGCAGGGTTTTGATGCTCAAGTTCTTTCTTCTTGTAGGGTAGTTGATTTTTCTTTGGAGGGGGGTAAGGCAGGGCAATTGGGGTTAAGTGAGTTGCCCAAGGTCACAGAGCTAGTAAGTGTCTCAAGTGTCTGAGGATGGATTTGAACTCGGGTCCTCCTGACTCCAGGGCTGGTGCTTTACTCACTGTGCCACCTAGCTGTCCCCAAGGGTAGCTGATTTTAAAAAGTGATTTTTGAAATGTTTCTTCCCTCATTCCTACCACCCCTTTTCTTCCCAAATGTATTTTTGCTAAAGCCTCTTTTTGCTCTCTTACAAAGCCCTTCCCTTGGTTACCTTTCCAAAGGAAAGGTAATTCTTAAAGGAATTCTCAAATTTCCCCTTCCACTTGATACTGCTCATCTTTCTACTCCTGTCCCCCCAAAATCCCCTGATTATTCATCTAAAGTCATGTAACAACTTCCTGATTGCTAGGTCACACTCTCTCGACAGTTCTTTGTCCCACAAATATTGTCATGAAAATACCAAGAAATGCATTTCCAAAGGATAGCTACAATGAAGTTTTTGGGATTTTGAGCTTCCTTCCCGGACTCGGCGGCTGTTCAATAAAAGTATACCTGGGACACAGCCACATGTAGTAGAAAGAACATTGAACTTGGAGTCAAAAGACCTGGCCTAACACTCTGTCTCTTGCAAGCTATGGCTTTTTGGGGCAGGCCACATCAGCATCCTGGTCCTTAGGTTTCCTTATCTGCAAAATGAAGGAGTTAAACTCAAGTCATCTGTTTCTGAGCTCCCTTCCAGTTATAGCATTCTGGGATAATGATAAATGATAGCAGGCTTTGCTGGGCCCAAATCACAGCCATTGCCTACCTAGCCTGTGGGTTGGGTTAGCTTCCTGTGTGCCAGTATTCTGAAGGGAATATCCGTGTAAGCTGGAATGTGCAGTATCAGAGGGCCATCACATTTTTTTTCTTTCCACTGCCCATATCCCCAGTGTCAATGTTCCCATTAAATGCAACTAATTCAAAAGCCTACAGGAGGCATAAGCAGCTCTAAAACCTATTATCTCTGCTTAACTCTTTTCATCTTTTTTAAAGCTACCCTTCTGGAATAAATTATAAATTGTCTAAAACTAATTTTCACAGTGAACTGTTTATGGTTTTTTAAAGAGAAGCTTCTGGGAAGAGGCAGAAAGGAGGTTTAATAAATAGAGAAGCTGTGAGGTTTCCAAAACACATAAGTAAAATTAAGAGACAACATGGGGCTGAAGATATCAGTAAAATGGATATAAGAAATACATCATAGAATCATAGAATTTCATATTTGGAAAGGACTTCAGGAGCCATCTATCTATTTTAAGTTGTACCACCCCCCCAAAAAAAATCCCTATGCAAGCATACTCAACAAGTGGTCACCCATCCTCAGCTTGATCACCAGCAACAAGGGGGAACCAGCTACTTGTCGTGGCAACGCATTCCACTTTTAGACGGCACCAATTGTTAGAAACTTTTTCCATATATCAAACTGAATGTGTGTCTCTGCAATATTCTGGAGCCAAGTAAAATAAGTGTAATCCCTTGTCTAGGTGATAATCCTTTAAATGCTATAGCTCTCATGTTCCATCCCTCCTCCCCATCCCACCAGTTTTCTTTTGCTAAATATCATGAATTCTTCAACTAAACTTCATTTGACATAGACTTGAGACCCTTTGCCATTGTGTTTGCTCTCTACCCAACATTTTGGAATTTCTTAATGTCCTACATAAATTTTGGTGAATAGACCTGAAAACAACCCTCCGGAGAAGTACTGACCTGTTCTGATATTGCAGAACTAGCACCTCTTTACTCTAGGAGCTCTGACACTCTAAAAGCAGTTAAAAAATCTGATTAGTTTTTTTAGGCTGCCGTATTGCTATGTAGATATATGGAACTGTCAGTCCACTGACACCCCAATCATTTTCAGACAAACTACTATCTGTAACGAAGCTTCCCCCATCTTGTACTTGTGAAATCTATTTTTGAAACATAATTATGCGATCACATTTATCAATATATTTATTATTTAATAACAATTTCTATTAACAAAAGAAATAATTTTATATTAACTGAAATAATAAAATAGATGTATACCTTCTAATTTTAAGTCTGAAACTTATGAGCTATATGACCTTGGAGGAGTCATTTAACTTCCATATTGGTAAAATTTGGAAGTTAGATGAGATCTTTAAACTAGGGACACTCACTTCAACTGAACTGTCTCTGTATGAGTTCCTACATTGGGTGGCAAAGGATTCTTCAAATGAGTGATTCTGTGGTAACTCAATGTCTGCATTAAGAAGTGTCGGAGGTGCAGTTCTAATACTAGCACTCTCTTAATTCAGATGTTGGGATGAAATGAGGCACTTATGAGTCATTGAACATTTAATGCAAGGCAGTTTACTTTGCCCTAATACAGTGAAGACATGCAACAAGGATACAGAGACACTTAACTTCTCTGGATATGGGCCCCCTTGTTTTAGTATGTCTGCTCAGCAGAGCAGGGTAATGAGACTCTCACGGGCTTCTGGTATCCAGCAAGTGTAAGAGGCCTAGACTCTCTGGCCAAAACTTTTGCCAAGGACTTGCCACCCTCCCCAACCCCTCCATCCAATCTCTTGTCAAGTTCTGGCAATTCCACCTTGACAAAATCTGTTGATTCTTCCCAGAACAAAATCCTTTCTCTCCTCTGACACTAGTGCAGACCCTCATCACCTCTCTCCTGGCCTACTGAAATACCCACTGGTTGGTTTCTTCCCACTCCAGTACATCCTCAGCTTAGTTACCAAAGTAACCTTTCCAAAGTTCAGGTCTGACCACGTCACCCACCCTTCCCAATCCTCCTCTCCACTCACCTTCCCCTTCAGTAAACCATAGTGGCTCCGTAGTACTTCCAGGATCAAATAGAAAATCTGTTTGTCTTTTAAAGCCCTTCATAAACCAGTCCTTTCCTGTGTTCCCAGTCTTCACACACTTTACTCCCTTCCAGGTACTCTATGACTCCTTGCTGTTCCTTATACAAGACATTCTAACTCTTGACTACGTGATTTTTTCCTGGCTGTCCCCCATGTCGGGAATTCTCTTTTTTCTCACCTTTAGTTCCTGGCTTCCCCCAAGTCTCAGCTTAAATCCTGCCTTCTGTAAAAAGCACTTGCCAGTCCCCTTTAATGTTAATGTCTTTTCTCTGAGATTATCTTCCATCTACAGTTTACTGCACATTGTATCTCCCATTAGCTCATGAGCTCCTTGAAATCAAGGAGCGATTCTTTGCCTTTTGTTGTGTCCCCAGCACTTAGCTTATGCCCAGCATATAATAGGCACCTAATACATTCTTGTTGACTGACTGATTGGCAGAAAGACACTTATCTATGAAATTCTTATTAGGAAAAAAAGGGATCATCCTTTAGGCTGGTTTTAGGGGTGAAAGCAAAAGAAGGCAAGATACGATGAGCATTTATAGTATACTCACCAATTGATATGGGCATGGCTCTTCCCAGGGAGTTCTGCCTCTAAAATTATTTGACCAGTGGTAAGAAAATGGCCTTGTGTTATTCTCTCAGAATGAGAAAACAAGGGACTTTATGAAGGTGCTTATGTTTTTACCCTCTTGGAATTATAGTTATAAATTGCTTCTTAGAATTTTATAACTGAATATGTTATCCTTATTCACTTTGAGGAATGTAAATGAATCAATATTGCTTATTATAGACTATATACATGCACACACATACTGTAGCTATATGAATGGCCTTCTTAGGACCTTTCTGTAATGGAACTTCCTCCACTTCCTTCCCATTAGAAAACTGGATTTTGCATCTGTAATTTCCCTTGGCATGAAGAGGCCAGTTTTGGCCTTACCTTGCTGTGTTCTAGGACTCCATAGCACTCCCAGGATATTTCCTGCCATGCCATTATAGGTAATCAATCTCTCCTCCCCCTTTTCTAGAGACACTGTATGTTGTCTTCCCCATTTGAATATAAACCCTTTGAAGACAGAGACTAACATCCTTTTATTTGTATCCCTAGTGTTTAGTACAGTGCTTGGCACTTACTAATCACTTAATAAATGCCCTATTATTTGTCTGTCTCTCTAACTCAAGCTCTGGAAAGGAAGATGAATAAAATTTCATTACACAAATATCCTAAGGAAGCCTTACTTATTATATTACTTACTATATTATGTACAAATGTGTAAGCATATGTGTGTATATATATATATATGTATATGTGTGTGTGTGTGTGTGTGTGTATGTGTGTGTGTGTGTATTATAGTGCCAGGGGACACCACATATTCCACTGGGTATATAGTTGGCTGCATGTGTGGAATTCTTTGGGGTTAGGGTTTCTATTGTGTTGGGTGTAGCAGCTACAAGTCCAACCCTTAGCCCTGCCCCAGCTGACCAGGGGAATAGCATAGCATGTTTTCTGACAAGTTGTAGTCATGATAGGCCTCCGTGCTTATTGGTCTTTATCTAGTTACATCCAGTCATTTGGAAATTGCTCTATTTTGCAAATGTAGAATCACTTGAAGCAAAAATAAAAAGCACCATTCAGAGTTTCTCTATCCCAACTATTTAGTGGAAGCTGTCACAAGAGGGATGAGTGACATATTTGAACCAGCACTCGGGGTTTTCTCTGTATGCAGAAAACCCAGGATACAGTAGGAGGCAAACCAGCTGTGGCTTGCATATATTAGTTATCCTAAGGATTTTTTTCCTACTGAAAATATACAAATTCAGAATGTTCTAATTTTTTTATGAACACATTATTTGGTTTCTGTTCAAAATATTAATTGGATTTCTTTCTTGCTGGTTCCAGTCTCTGGGGCTTGGAGGTCACCACAGGTGCCTGACGGGGGAGTACAGACTGGCAGGAGTGCTCCTTCTTTCCCTGCATTCTCTGTCCTGCTCTTGAGAGGAAATTATTTGATTAGTCTTTTGCAACCTATTTCTCTTCAAATATAAGGAGAATACCAGAAACCACTGTGCCAACTCTGGCTGTAACTCCTTTGAACACTGTGGGATCTGCTGGAAGAATGTGAAACAGATCTTAGACCAGTTACGGGTTTCTCAATGTGACATTTTATTTAAAAAGATGGCTCATTAATCAGTGGAATCCATTTTGAATTAGATTTAATTCTGAACACAGAAGTCCAATCTAATATCCCAGCTTGGCATAAAGGGATATAATGTTACTAAAATAGAAATGAAATCTAAGACCCAGATCCTGTCCAATATCAGTGCACCATTCATCCTCTGTGGTCCCTACAACTTTCGAAGCTTTCTTAGGAATAACTTGTCTGAGGTTCTGGCCACGTTTCAGTGTGAAAGATTCTATTTTAATAGTATGTTTTATTGATGCTTTTTGTTTTACATCATAGTTATTTCTGGTTATTCTATCCTTTGAATGTTCCTCCCTACTCCTGCCCAACACAATGTGTCCTCCTTTATAACAAAGAAAGAAAATTAAGCAAAAATTAACTAAAATAGTAACTATGACATGGAGCAACCCTTTACCTAAAGTAGGGAGATATGTTTTAGGATGATTTTGTCTTTGCCATCACTGTGGTATCAGTTCCAAAAAGATATCTTCCATACATAGATCAAAATGAATTCCCTTTCCAGAATCTTTTTGTAGGAGCAAAGACTACTACAGAAATATGGAGAAGTCAAGAACTAAACATACATTCTGCTCTGGGGAGCACATACATCAGGGTTTTACTTCAATGGTTCTTCAGTAAGTGTCCGAACTGTCAGTCCCCAAACATTTAAGACATCATTGTTTGTATTCCCTTATTCAAATATGAGAGATAAGAACTGGATCTGTGATTTCTTTGGTACAGAGAACTCCTGGATGAGGAAGCATTCTCTACTCATGCAGTTCAGTACCTTCTCCACAATTTATAGACTTAGAGTTGCCTAGACAGAGGTTAAGTGACTTTGCAAGGGTCACACAGTCAAGATGTGCCAGACTTGGTCTGGTTTTCCTGACCCCAAGGCCAGCTCTCCATCCATTATGCCACAGTGCCTCTCATGTATATATGAACTCTTCAAAATGATCTTAATAAAGCAGTGACAACAGCACTTTTATTTCATTGAGTGCCATACCTTGTTGCAGTAAAAAGTTTACTCAGATGGATCTGGGATGCCATCAATGTAGATATTTCCTCTAAGGATTCAGATTGCACCCCATCACAATACACACTTGTCTACCTCCTCACACAAATTTGCCGCAGGAGGTCCACCCCTACCCAACATACTGAGGTTCTTTACTTTCTTGTGACTTTGATGGTAACTGATCCCTTGGGACCGTTTCCACCACTTCCCACAAGTTTGCCATGTGCTGTCCATCCACCATACTTTCTTCTTCACTTTATTGTGACATCGAAAGAATACTAGTGGTGCACAAGGACTGTTCATTATTCATTCTTTGCTTTTGCCATGTGACTGGCCCTTACTTTTTAGCCATAGATGGCTCTGATGACCCCTGTCACTCTAGACCTGCTTTGGAGTTTTTTATTTGTGATGTATTCTAGCTTACTGACATGCACCATGCATGATGCACATAGTAATATTCATTTTTGATTCTTCAGAAAGTAGTGCTTCATGACTCAGCCATACTAAAAGACTGGTAGGATACTGAGAAAACGAAGAAGAACACAGAACAGAAACAAACGCATCCAGGTGAGTGAATTGTAATCCTCACCCTCTGGGCACACTAGGAAGGAGGGAGGAATAGTGTGAACCAGGAATGGCAAAAGAGAATGATCATCTCAGTTTTAATGTTTTAAAGACTCAGCTTATTCAGGTTATGCAGTAGTTAGAGGAAGCTACACCCACCCATGTAATAGGGAACTGAGTATGCCTCCATCTTAGGAGGTCTGGGCATGCCAGGTGAGCCACACTTAGGGAGGGGTCCCTCCCTGTTAGGCAATCTGGGAATGCTCCCAAGGCCCCCATTTCCCTGTGTGAAATTTGCTGTCCCTGGCAAGTCAGGGGAGGCATTTTATTTTTTTTACACAATCCTCATCCCAAATTCAGGTTCTTGTCCCAAATTCAGAACAGTTCTCTGTAGTCTCTGGGGAAGCATAAGTAATATCTTTTTACTTGCTTCCCCAGTGCCATACAGTAAAGTCTCAAAACAGTCAGTGTTGCATTCCATAGTGTTGCAATTCCACATGTACTGAAAGATGAAAATATAAAGTTTTTCAGATTTATAAAACCAGGAACACTTCACAAAATTTGTCAAATTGTTCTGCTTGTACAGCCTTAGCCCTAAAGGACCTTTCTTAATACATAAGGGGAAAAAAAGATCAGAGATGAAGAAAACTGGCTTTCATCTCAGAGACCTAATTCACAGACTGAATTTTCCAAACTATGTTAAGCTCTCTTCTCAGAAGACCAGGTGTCACCCCTTTCTCAAATGAGAAACTATCCTGGATAGAAAATCTTCCAGTAATTCCCATAGTGCATAAATATGTCTACATAGGATCTGCACAAAAAGTGACCCTTTCTACACAGAGCACAGAAAAATTCTCTAGGGGTTCCTCTAGCATAGGTGATCCCCACAGAAATTCAGATAATTTTCTTTGGGTCCCTTGTCCCCAAAGGGCACTCCAAGTTCCCTGCATGGATCCTTACTACTGCCAGGGTAAGCAAATGGAATTGAACACCCACCCATAAGGACAAGAAGATAAGTAGGCTGTTAGTAGAGTAGCTAAGACCATCAGTTGCTTATGGATTTGGGGGCACAGCCATTTCACCCTAAGAAGTTGTAGGGTATTTTGCTTTAGCAGAAGGGAAGCAGTCTAGGTCTGTTTCAGTGCAAAAAGAACCATATGAACATTTCTACTTAGATAGTAGCTATGCAGTGATTCCAGATTTCTCACATTAAACTCAGTATCATTACTTATGCACATCTCAGTAATACAGAATACTACCGGT
The DNA here is from genome assembly GCF_011100635.1 of Trichosurus vulpecula. Taxonomy (NCBI): domain Eukaryota; kingdom Metazoa; phylum Chordata; class Mammalia; order Diprotodontia; family Phalangeridae; genus Trichosurus; species Trichosurus vulpecula. Next base: position 181,845,168 of record NC_050577.1, on the reverse strand, counting down.
ATATACCAGTCCTTACGTAGAATTCATTAATACAAAAATTATCAGTCAAGCAATAAATAAGAGAAAAAAATTTCAGAATTGTACCAATGTAACTGATTTGTGAGGGAACATTCACTGGAAAGAAAAAAAAAATCACCGTATGTTTACAGCCTAAAAAAATGTCAGATTTCTTTAGGATCTCACAGTCTAGGGCATCTCAAAAATCAAAAGTCCCAGGCGGAGAATCTCCCATTAAAGCAAAAGGCCTGATTTTATTCCAGACAAAGCCCCACATCGAACACTGATCGCCTTGGCCCTCACTGCCTGGAAGGCCACATGTTAGATTTCATATCTTCCAAATCATCCTATAATACTCTTTGGAGAGTTGGGAGAGTCTAGGCTCTCTGCTAATGGCCCCAGACCCCACCAGTGGTGTTCCTTTGGACTAACAGATTAGCTTTGACAAAAGAATATTTACTTTAGAAGGTATAATCATAAATATATAAACTTACTCCCCTAACATGAAAGGCCCTATTACAATAATAAATAGGGGCTGAATTTTTTCCCCACAACTTCAATATCTTTTCCTCCTTCAGATGCACTGTGAATTGATTCATTTGTTGGTGTTCCTTCTTTGTTTTTGAAGAGGGCCAATGACATCACGGGGTGATGACTTGTGTGTGAATTGGATTTAAGTGAGGCAGAGTTGAACAAAGTCATTGGCCTCACTCTCCCTTCCAAAGTCATTGAAGTCTAGTGGCAAGACAGAAGTCAAGATGACTGGCAATGGCCTGGCATGCAGCAGATACCCTTGTTGTTTTTGATGTCTGACCAAGCTCTAAGTGTTCTGACAGTGCCTGCTTCAGCTGCCTTTATGGCCATTGGAACAAATTGCTCTCATCTGCCCATTCCAGCCTGAAGGGACCTTGGGCACCTTATAATTCTGTCACCTCTAACATGAAATTTCTCTACTTGGTCTAAAATCAACTACTTTCCTCATATTTCTTCTTCATAGTGCCATTTTGATTGAATATTTGGGACCATGAAATTAAAATACAAGTATGGTGTGGTCCTGCTGTCCTTGAAAAAAAGTTTGTGGTAAAAAAACTTTGTGTATCTTGTCCATATTTCTTCTGCTTGCTGTTCTCCTTCCATTTTCATCCTTAAATGCTACTGCAGTGACTCTGCTTAGTTAAGTCTCTTGTCAGACTTTCTTTTAAATAGGTTTTTATTCCCTTCTTTTCTTTGTTTTCTGAGGCAATATACACATAATCTTTCATCATCTTTCTCTGTAAAATTTTACAAACAAATTTATTTTCTAAATTAACATTGCTCTTAGCTGTCATTTCTTTCCAATTGGCAAGTCAGTCAAGTATTTGCTGACTAAAAAGCCTTTTAGCACTTTTGGTTTCCTTGTTATTGTAATTGATTTATGTTGGTCAAACGTCTGTATTTTAAATGTCTGATATTGTTATGTGTGTAAGCTCTCTCTTCTATTCATTTCCCATTTTTACCATCAATAACTCCTTTAAAGAGGTCGAGAGAGTTTTAAAAATTGTACATCAGATCTTTTTTTTCTTCATTTGTATTCATCTCATGCACTAACTTTGGACTGTGCTTTAATAAGTTAGTCATTTCTATTGTACATAGGCAACTGATTAAAGAAAAATTCCCCCATCAGAAAAGAGTTGTTATTGAGTGCTCTTCATGTCCAGGGGTTTCTGAATCTTTTCTCAAAGAAAGTAGTCACCATATTTTACGGTGAGTCTTCTGTGTGGTCTGTACATCTTTGTCTTCACTCGTTCCCTATTAGTGATTCATATTGCTAATATATTTATTTCCTTATCTATTCTCACCTTTCCATTGAAGTTGACAAGTAACAAAGGATATGCTGATATAAACTGGACTATTAAGAATTTACTGAGTTCTTAACAGGGTTTCTTTACCTCTTCATCTACTGTAACAGATGTTTCATAAGGTACAATTATTGTTAGGTAGTCTTTTTGCAATATGAAGTCACAAAATGTCCCATAAAATGGTGTTTCTTGTTGCCTTTGGGCACACAATAAAACCATTCTGCCAATTCATTTATTTGCCTCTCCAAGGAAAAACTGGGTAGAAAGCGTGTGGATGAGAAATCAGGAAACCTTGGTTCTAGTGTGGCTTTTGTATGACCTTAGGCAGTTCATGTAACCCTCATCTACCTCAAAGGGTTCTTGAGAGGATCAAACAAAATAATTTATGTGTAGGTACTTTGAAAAGCATAAAGCTGTATTCCAAGACAAGGCATTATTAGTCTGTCGATGTTTTTGAATGGTCCGTGGGCTTATGAAACAGACCAACTAGAGATGTTAATATGAGGACAGGAAGTTGAAGAGTATGATGTTTCTGAGTTATTTTCTTGTGTCAACTGTCTTACTCCCAATATTTTCTGGAAGTGCTTAGTCAGTGTTTCTTCCAAGCCCATATTTCCCTTCTCTAATTGAGTAATTGGATAAAGTACTATATCATTTTAAAAATTATACAGATTAATCCATATATCATATGCAGCATGCCGATCTAATGCAAGATGATGGATCGAGTGAAAAGATAATAAATTTGATGTGGAATAGAGAGTTGTTGACTGCCTTTGAAAGGAAAGTCAGCATAAATATTTCTCTGCATATTCTAGTCAGTTTTCATGTGTGAGTGGAAGTTTAGTTATCCGGGGAAACATAGGCTTCACTTTTTACATCCTGGTTCTACAAAGAGTTGCTTCCAAACATTTTAAGATCACGTGATAGTCTAAAAAGGTGGAAGATTTCTTACCTTTGCAAAGTTTAAAACCTATAGGAAACCTTTTTAATGTTGGCTGTTTTATCCTTTATTTTTTTATAAATTTTATTGATATTGTTTGTTTTTACATTAGTGTATTTCCCAGTATATTCTTTCTCCCACTCTCTCCCAGAGAACCAGTACTTATAGCAACAAACAAAAAGAAAAACCGTTCAGTGAAATTAACCAACTCATCAGCCAGTATACTACTGAGATGTTGACTGTTGAATTTAATGCTGGAACTAAAAAAGATTTGGTACATTGATAGTTTGCTGAGGAAATTTTTTTTGAACTCAGAATAGCTTCTTTTTAATACTTTTTCCCTCAGGATGACCTAAATTCTGTGTATGTTCAGTATTTAAAATGTTTTATTTTCCCTCTTATGCATTAAGTTCCTATTTGTGTGAGGTACAGGGCTAGGTATTGAATAAAATGAATTAAATCAATATTACTGATAAATTCTTTGGTCTGTTCCCCAATAGATTAGTGATCAAAGGATATAACCAAGCCATTTTCAAAAGGTTTTCAAACTATAAATAATTATATAAAACATGCTCCAAAGTACTAATAGTAAGAGAAATGCCAATTAAAACAATTTGAAAGTTTTACCTGATTCCATGCAAATTGACAAGGATAAAAAAGAGACACAATCAATGCTGGAGGAGCAGTGAATATAGGCACGCTGATACACCATAGGTGGAGCTGTGAAGTGGATTTCAATTTGGAATTGTGCAAGAAACGTGATTAGACTGTTCTTATCATTTGACACAATAATACAACTACTGGGCATATATACCAAGGAAGTCAAAGACAGAAACAAAGTTTCAGCATATACCAGAATATTCAAAGTAGCACTCTTTGTGGTAGCAAATAACTGGAAATAAAATGGGGACCCATTGATTGAGGAATGGTTGAAAAAATGGTACATGAATATAATGGAATATTGTGTGCAGTAAGAAATGGCAAATATGAAGAATTCAGAGAAAGTTGTAAGATGTGTGGTATTGAGATCTAATGAAGAGCAAAATAAGCCACAGTAATAGAACAGTGGCCACCTATACAGTGCAAAGGGCAGCTAAGTGACACTGTGGATAGAGTGGTAGGCCTGGAGTCAGGAAGACTTATCTTCACATGTGCAAATCTGGCCTCAGACATTTAGTATGTGACCCTGGGCAAGTCAGTTAACCTTGTTTGCCTCAGTTTCCTCATCTGTAAAATGAACTGGATAAGGAAATTACAAACCATTCTAGTATCTCTGCCATGAAAACCCCAAATGGGATCATGAAGAGTCGGACATGATTAAAAACAGCTGAGCAGAAAAATGGAATAATATATACAGTAATGACAACAATATAAATGCAAAGATCACTAAAAGGAAATTTAATTCTTGAATATGGGGGAATAATGAAAGTCCTGAAGAAGTGATATAATAAGACATACCTTTTCCCTTATGGAAGAAAGGTAGAGGAATACATGAACAGAATGTTTCATATGTCAGAAAAGGTTTCCATGTTAGACATTTTCTCCCTAATTATTTTTCTTTGTCCAAGGAAGGGTAAGTTGGTAGAAAATTCTTGTGATATAAAGACGTAATACATTAGAAAGATATTAATATCTATCTCTCTATCTTTATCTACAATGGCTTTATGTCAGTTCTTATCCTTGACTTCTTTGCAATATTTGACAATGTTGAATAACCTCTGTCAGATCACTCCTTTTCAGTTTTCTTTGCTTCATCATCCATGTTCCGCTCCTCATGGTTCTAGCTCTTGGAACCTCTCCTCTTCTCTTTCTCTAGTTTCTCTTAATTTCATTAGTACCCATTGATTCATCTATGCAATTTCTGTTAAACCCATCCTGATTCTGATTTTTCCCATTTCTATCAAAAACACTGCCATTCTTCTTATTATCCAGGTTCCCAACCTAGCATTCATCCTTAACTCTTCACTGCCCTTTACCCCTCCAAATCCAATCTATTACCAAGTTTTTCCAATTTCAACCTCTCACAGTAAGAAATTTGTTGTCTAATAATAATTTTAAAAAATTTATTTATTTTTCTTTACTTATCACACAGCTAACCACCCTCACCCAGGCCCTTAACACATTTCATCTAGCCATGGATTTGTGTTTATCTCTTCCTGTCTTGTGATCAACAACATACATTTGAAAGATTCAAAGACATGGATACAGTCCACAGAACTAAACAAAGCTTACTTCCCTTTGTGAGTGTTAAATCCATCTTTCTTCCTTTCCCTTCAGCTAGTCCTGTTCCTTAGTTTTTAAAATGTTATTATTTCATCCCTTTCCAATAAGAATTTCTCTCACTCTTTTCATTATCTGTCCCCTCTTTCTGTCTATTTTAGACCCTCATTCTCTGATTCATGATCCCTATAATTGTCTGGTCTTTCTCTTTGCTTTGTATTCTTCATGCAATTGAAACTTCCAAAGTATCCATTCTTGTTATAATTGAATAGTTAAATTTAACCACTACATGTCTTGAAGTTTGTAGTCTTGAATCTTTTTCTGAAGGTGATCTGTGGATTCTTTCAACTGGTATTTTATTTTCTCTGTGGAGAGGTTCTGGGCAGTTTTCTTCTACTATTTCCTCCATTATCGTGCTAAGGGTTGTGAGTTTTTTTATTTTTTTGTTTGTTTGTTTTGTCCTGTCATGTTCTTCTGGGAGACCTATGATCCTTAGGTTGTCTTCATACATCCTGTCTTTGAAGTCAGTATGTTTTGCTTTCATAGTGAGCACATTTTCTTTTTCTTTTTGGAAAATTCGAAATGCTGTTTATCTTACTTTTTCTTAGTGGAGATTATTTGATAGATAAGTTTTTTTAAAAAAGCAATCATATATTAGGCATAGTTTCTAAAGAAGGGAAAAAGTTTCTTCGTTGTTATTTGTCCAGCTAATACTTTGTAGTTGTTGCTTTCCTTACTTAGCCATTATTCTCAGTTGTATGTGTTTCTCCCAGTAGTGTGATAGTGATTTCTTCATTAAACCTGTAGGCAGGGTGTTGCCAGATTCTGCTCCTTTCCACCTCCTTAATGTTATCTTTACCAGATTTCCACATTCACCTCTATCTTCCGGTGTCTTTTATAAAGGAGTTTCTTACTGGTTTCTGGGCTGTCACTCTTTTGCTGTTGTTGTCTGCATTTATTCACTCCTCTTGCATTTCTGTTATTTGGGGTGTTTGAAAAGCAAATAATCTATTCAGCTCAGGTTTTCTTTCTAAAAATTTATCAAACTCTTCTTTATTATTGAACATCCATTTTTTTTTGTCATGTATCCTGAGCTCCAGTGCTCTTCAGGACACATTATTCTATTCCCTCCTCCTTTTTCTAGTGGGCGTGGAATAGTCTTGTGTTACTCAAATGTCCTTTCCTTTGTATTTGAAGGTCTTTTTCCTGTTAGCTTGCAGAACTTGTTTCTGAATTGAATTGTTAAATTTAACCTCCTTGTCTTGGAGTTTGCAGCCAGTTTTTTTTTCTGGATCTGCGAATTTTTTCAATTGGACTTTCATTTTCTATGTTCAAAAGTTCCGGGCAATTCTCTTCTATTATTGCCTTCATTATGATGTTAAAATCTTTTGTCTTGTCATGTTTTTCTGGGAGACCTGTGATCCTTAAGTTGTCTTTACATAGCCTGTTTTTGAGATCCACATGATTTGCTTGCATAGTGGGCATGTTTTCTTTTAATAGTATTGTTTTTTTTACCTCTCTTCTAAGTTGTCTTTCACATCTTTGTGTTTGTAATTCCAAACTATTGTTCTATCTTTTGTTTCTTTGGTGAAGCTTGCCATTATAGATTCAAGTTTTTTTTTAATTCTGCTCATTATTTTTGCTATACAGGAGATAAATTCTGTTCTCATAATTCTCATTTCTCATTTAAACAACTCAGGAACAGTGTGTTGTGGTTCTGTGTTTTCCTCAAATTCCACAGCGTCTTTTGTCTCATCAAGAGTTGGATCATTTTCTTTCATTTTGCAGTATTTACTCATAGATAGATACCTGAACTAGTTTACTAGACCTGGAGGCCATGTTTCCTTCTGTTGCTACTGTTTTCCTATTGATTTATCTGTTTATGGTCAGGGTCACTGAGATTTCTTCTGCTTGAAATCTTTGGCATTTTCAGTCTTATTTTTCTCCTTTGTTTTCCTTGTCGCTCATTTCTGACTCCCTCCCCTCTGATTGTGGTTTCCCTGGGGTCTGGATCTCAAAGTGTCTCAGCATCATCCTGTTCTGGGCAGTTCAGTGTTCACTAGCCTGGGTCTCTGCCCCAACTTACTTTTGGGTGGTCAGAATCAGCCCTAGTTGAATGCTGTGCCCTTCCCTCAGGATTTGTAGAGTTCCACATTGCTCTCTACATGCACAGTATCCTGTCCTGGTGAACTGTCCTACTCCCTCTGTTCTTTAGCTTTCTGGCCCAGCACTGGCTGGTTCAGAGTCTGCTTTACTTGGCACTGGCAGAGGCTGATTTCTCTGATACTTGCAAAAGCTTCCTTCTGCTGGCACCTGCATTGGTGCTTCTGGGTTTCAGCCTCCAGCAGGCTTTTGTTTCTGAAAAGCTGTGGCCAAACTGGCTGTTGCGGCCCAAGAAAACTTCCACAGCCTTGGAACTCAGTGTCACTGGAAAGGAGGAGGGAGGATGGGGTATGGGAGTGGGATTTGTTGAGAGCCTGTGTCTGGTCTTTAGGTCTGCTAGTGTGACCTTGGTAGCATGAGAGGTGGGGGAGAGATACTGAGTGGGCTCTGGGTTATTGAGTTGTCAGATTCTGGGTTTGGGGTTTTTTCTATACCATAGAAACACCAGAAGTTTCATAATATTTAGCACACAATTTCTGTTTTGGAGAGGTTCAGGAAGTTATGGGGATTGGAGAAAATGTTGCTTACCATAATAAAAAAATTTTGTTGTTGTTTTTTGCTTTTCTTCTTGATTTGCCTCTACTTCTGTACATTTGAATTGCAATCTATTGTTCCTTCTTTTGTTTCTTTGGTGAGACTTGTCACCAAAGATTCCAGTTTTTTCTTCTGCCCATTATTTTTGTAGTGCCAGCCATAATTCAGCTCTTATAATTCTCACTCCTTTTTTGAATCACTCAAGGACATGTTCTTCTCATATTCTGCAGGGTCCCCAGTGTTAGGAAGTATTTGATAATTTTTCTATAGTTATGTTTGTGATGCCTGAACTTGTTTACCAGATCTGGAGACCATATTTCCTTCTGTTGTTAATGTTTTTCCTGTTTTCCCTTTGTATTAATCTGCTTATGCTCAAGATTTTTGAGTTTCCTTCTTCCTGAGACCTTGGTATTTTCAGAAATTTAGTATCCTCTGTGATTTGTATTTAAAGACAAATAAGGATCAGAAAGATGCGAAACTAGGCCTTCTTAACATATAACCATTGTTTTTAAAGGTGACATTAAACTAGAATTGCAGGTTCATAGAAAGAAATAAAATTATGAAAGCAAGGTCCTAACTTCTTTTCCTCCTGAAGTTTGGGCTGATTTTCCATTGAAAGGCTATAAAACTGTCCCCAGGACTTGACTGGCCCAGGGGACTGTCTCAGGTTGTACTTCCCTTGAGCCAAATAGCCTCAGCATATTGACATAGCTTCCCACTCGCTTAGAGACATAAAATGTCTGACTCACATGGATACAAGGATCTTCAGACTTGATGGATGTCCCAAGTCTCTGCTAGTCACCACATTCTTCACTGCTGACCAGATACACTTTATATGGAGATGAGGGAGGCTACATCTTTCTAATCTAAGTGTTGAAATAAACTTGTTGAATATCTTTTCTGTGCTATAACTCATAAACCTCATTTTGTTAACTGTTGAATGACCTACAAATGCCTCATTTTATTACAACTTTAAAACTGAACTAATAGGTTATTGGCCTGAGTCAGGCCCATCCTTAACAAAAGATCTATCAAGTGTGAAATTGTGAGGAAAATGAATTCTTAAGAGAAAGAAGAATTGTAGTGTTAATGACTGACTCACCCTCTTACAATCTTCTAAACCTATTAATTGAAGTGAGTCATAGGTACTGGAACTTTTCTCTGTTCCTTATGATACCTGATACTGGAATGCCATGTGCTATCACACATAGGGTTCTGACCTGAGACCATCACAACCTTCTCCCAGGGGATTATCATTCATTAGCATTAGGTAGATAGAATCCTGTTGTGCTGCTAAGACTAGGGACTTGTGACACTTGGAACTCCCAAAATCAATGTCAGATCAGTGGTGAAGGCAATAAGCCAGTGCCATACATGATTACTCATATGATAGATTATGGTCTTATTACTCTCCTCCCCTGTTCTTCTCTTGCCTCCTTTTATAGTCTGCCTTCTGGAAACATCTCCAGCCATATTTGTGTCACATTACTTGGATCCAAGCCTCTGCTTCCAACCTGGCATGCCATTTCCTATGCTTGGGTCTTGGGTTCTTGATTGGTGAGACTTGTACATAACTAACTCAGACCTACACCCAGCCTGTTGATCTCTGGTCAGCTTCATGCCATGTCATTTGCATACCCTTTTGCCCCTCTCCTCTCCATCCTTCTCCCCACTCCCAATTCCTTTTGACCTCTAGCTTTGGAAACAGTAATTGAATTAACGCTACCATTCTTAGAAATGACAAATCAGTCGGTTGTCCACTCCATTCACTATTCTTATGATTTCTCAGACCAAAACACCTCTCCATAATCACTACTTCTCTATGTGTATGGGGTTTTCCTCATTAATTAGAATGTAAGCTTCTAAAGGGCAAGGGCCATCTTGCTTTTTGTATGGTGCCTGGCACAGAGTCAATGTTTAATTTATGCTTTTTCATCCATTCATTCATTCTCATCCATTCTCTGTTGTTAGTGAACTCTGCTTTATCTTAGATATCTTTTTCTCAGATTCTTTCCATCTTATGCTCTATGAAATACAGATTTTCTGGAAGATAATTTATCTATTAGTACCCTCTCCAAGTCTTGTCACTCCTTCCCCCACATAAACTTATTCTTCCAGTAAGAGGAGTTGTCATACTTCTTGCTTTACACTGTCACCTTCAGACCCTAACTCTACTAACTTTCACTCAGAAACAGTGTTTCTTCCTTTAAACTTTATCTGTTTCCAGGTACTCAATGCTTCCACCTGTACATGTCTGAGTCACTCTCCTTTCTCGGTAAATAGATCTGGATCATAGTCTCCTCTATCTCAGTCTTTCCTCTTGAAATATCTTGGGTCTACCAGTTCCTCAACCTTCTTCTGTCCTGTCTCTTTCAGTTCCAAACAGGAGTGTCTGCGTAGGTATAGTGCTTTCAGCCATGACTCAAATGAATTTTCCTGAGGTACCAGATTTTCTAGCTGTAACTCTTGGGGTAGTTATTATATGTACTGTGATTCCTAGTGTGATGTAGTAAACTGTTTGGTGAACACGGATTCAGGACACCTGGGTTCAAGTTCCCATTCTTAGAAAACAATCAAAGGTGGTAAGATTATTTGAGTTGAAAACTTTAGTCCTGGAGAATCAGGGGTTAACTATAATTGCTAATCCTTTCTGGGATATTCTTCCACATTTCTCATCATGAAAGAGGACCTTTTAAGACATGTTTGATTAAAAAGGGGAAAAAATGATTGAGTTCGACAATACTTCAAAGATGGTTTCATTCCTTCATAGGAGTATGTAGTATTTAGAACTAGAAAGAACCTTAAATAAGATCATGGTTTGACATAGAGAGCTCTTCTATAGTTCTTTTAAAGTTTACCAAGGCCTTCACTTTTCACTTTATTTCATTTGACCCTCACAACAACTCTCTGAGATAGGTAAGCTTATCACAGTGCCTGGCACAGAGAAGACACTTAATAAATCCTTGTTGACTGTTGTTATCTTCATTTGATTGGTGAAGGAACAGTATAGTAGTCTAGAGAGGTTGTAACTTGCCCGTGGTCACTTTCCCAATTAGTGTCAGAGAAGGGATGTCATTCCAGATCTTCCTCGGTCAAAGCCTACTACTCTATCCCCTAGGTCAATATGACCTATTCAGATGAGAAAACTGAATCCCAAATAAGTCAAATGATGATTCCGTACGAGGAGGTGAATAGAAATATCTTCAGGTTCTCTGACTCCAAATCCAAGTGTCTTTCCAGTATATTATGCATCTTGATTTAGTCATTTATTTTTCACTGTGGAAAACTTCTGGTTGAGAAACTCCCTCTACCAAAGTGGGTCAGCAACTAATCAGTAGCTTACCATCTTAGAGGTTTGCTTGGGGAACTGAAAGGCTTAGTTACTTGCCCATCATCTTATATATTAGGTATATATCAGATGTAAGACTTGGAAACTCGGGTAGTAGCTGTGTCACTTGGATTGTCTCAGTTGAGTTTTACAACAACCCTGTGATATGGGTAGTACAAATCAGGAAACTGTGTCTCCACTTTAAGGATGAAGAAACTGAGACTCTTACTTACTAGTAAGGGTCAGAGTTAGGTTTTGAATAATGTAGAGCTCCTTGATTTCAGGTCTTGCACTCCATACATTACACTCATCAAATTTTCATAGGCTTATCAGCAAGCATGTTTACAATATTTAGGGTTTGAAGGAATATTAGATAGCATTAATTTTATGGTTTATGGAACTTGTCCAAGGACACACATGAAATAAGTAAGTAGCAGCTAAAGTCATGTAGACATGCATTCTAATTTGGAAAAACTCAGAATGGTTGAATTTACTCAGTAAATCAATGAATAGATGATGAATGAAAAAGACATTTATTGAGCACTTGCTTTAACACAAAAGCTTGGGATACAAATACAAAAACAAAGACAATCTTTGCCCTCAAAGAACTTATATTCTAATGGGAAATTAATACACATGCACTGGTGGCAAGGGAGAGGTGCTTTGGTCCACAATATTACAGGCATTGTGGGTGAGGCAATAGAAGAGTAGATTGGCACACCTAATTCTGAAAGGATAGCAGAATTGATTTGATCATGATTTGTGGTTCCAGAATTTAAGGAGACAGGGAAAGGATACCCAAGGAGGTTGTGGAGAAGGAAGGGAAGTCAAGCAAGGCTGAGGCTTTCCAGAAATAGTGCTCTGAGAGAGGCAGTCACCAATTAGTAGAGTATAGCACCAGGACAGAAATTCTTCTAAGGCACAATGTCTGGAAGGAATATAAACAAAAAAATCTGTAATAAAATCCACCTTTAAATATAACAATTGATCTAAAACAGCCTAGGGAGAGCAACAAATTAGATAGTTTATGTCCTTTTAGAAAAAGCTCTGTCCAGACTTATAATTTTATCAATGTAGAAAACTTGAGGTATGAAAATTACTTTTGATGAGAAAGAACAATAACTCTACGGTAATTTATAATATAATTTAGAGAGTTTTATGATTATTAAATCATAGAAATACAGTTGAAAAGGACTTCAGTAGTCATTTAATCAAACTCTAGATTTATTTTTACAGATGAGGAAAGCAAGGCTCAGGGCAGTTAAGTTACTTGCCCATGGTCAAACAACCATTCTATTAGAGGTATGAATCGAGCACAGTTCTTCCTGACACTAAAGTCAGCTCTTTATCCAATACAACATTCTATCTCTTACAATTTTTAGAAAATCATTAGGGAAATACTCATCTCTCTGATACTGAAGTGTGATCTTGTAAAATCTTCTGCCCATGTTTGCCATTTTGTACTGCAGTATAGCGTATGCAATATGATTGTTTACATGATTTATTTGTTAGCAGGATATTTACCAAAGGAAGTTCTGCAGTTCTGGAAACTGTTGCATCTTGTATTTTGGTACTCCTCCCCACAGCAATTGTTGAGAAGGCAGAGACCATCTTCAGAAGCTGAGTACAAGTAAATTGACCTCTATATGGAAAGAAGAATAGAAAAAGTGTGTACTGTTTTTACAATGCTTTTAATATCGTAAGTAAGCCATCATCTAATGGAAATAATGACCTCCGGGACTTATGTTTATCTTGGGTTTAGCCCACTTACAGTACATTTAGCCTTTAGCTTTTCTGTGTGCCAAAACCACATCAAAAGGACCACACACAGATTCCTAAGGTCATTATCACTTCGTTGTGATTTTGGAAAAGGAAAGAAAACCAATTCTGTCTCTTTACATTACTCTTTAAGACCAGAATTCCCACAGGAGTGCTTGAGTGTTTTTTCTTTTCCTTATGTATATTTGTCCACTTTTCTCTTGTAACTCAGGTTACCTGCCTGTCCCATTTTCCTAGCAGTTGGTGTTTGGCATATAAAATGAAGCTTGAAAGCAGTGAGGCTTCAAGTGTACTTCAGTACATTGAAATAAAAATGGCCTAATCCAATATCCTTCTACCAATAATTAACATCCTCTTTAAATGGAGGAGACAAGATTGTTTATGTTTCATTAAGCTTTGAGACTTGATATGAATTACTATATTTTTATGTATTTCTGTAGAACCTTTTGCGAGTCACACTGTGACTACCTCAGGTTAAATATTCTCTCTATGCATCACTTCACAGTGCCATCTCTAATATACCAAATACTGCTTTAAGATTTGCAGTAATGCACATGAGTGCAGATTAAGAACTGAAGGGTATTGCTCTCAAATATGGCAGTGATTGGGTAGAAAGTCAAGACAGATCTCCATCTTGGCTAGTCGAGGTGATCAATGTTTTGTTTCATATTTCACCCAGAGAGAGCATGTGTGTCCTCAAACACCATATGCTAAAGAATTCATTACGTCCTGACTCAGGAAAAGATATGCCACCATTCTTCAAAGGCCACCAGGAGTATCTCCTTCCTGAACCAACCAGCATATTCACCTGAATGTCTCTCGTAGAGAATGGATCTTTATCCTGCCTAATTTGCAATATTTAATGAGTACACAGCCTGACAGGATGGGATGCAGGCCAGAATGATGTAGAAAGATACTGCCAGTCTCTCATCAGGAGTTATTATAGAATTTTTAAAAAAAGTTTTAACACATTTTTAATATATGCATGGCATAAAGGGTTGTACCACTGACTAATATGGTTTAAAACTTGAAGATTGTGTAAATAATATTGTAAATGTTACTAGGGAGAACAGCTTTTTTAAAAAAATAGCAAGAAATGTTTGCTGCCAAGCCATATATTTTAAGATTTCTTGAAATGAAATGATAAACTTAGATTTAGATTTAAAAGTTTAGCTGTTTTTAATCTTATAGCATCTCTTTCTCTTTAAACCAAAGTCAAAGGAATTCTTTACTAAGCCTTTTCCTCTCTTGTCCTTTCCATTTAAATATTCAGTTCTATTTCAGGCCGTACTCTCTAACCTTGAGAGTACATTTGGAGGTTCTTGCCAGGGAGGGTGGCTAGGGGTACACCCTTGATTGAAGAACAGTACTCCTCTGAGGACAATAGTAGAAAAACTCAAACCACGAATGACCTCAGGATAAGGAAGAATCAGGCAACTAGTTAAGATTCTAGTATCAGTATTTTCTTTGTCTTTGAAGAAGTTTAAAATTCTTAATGAAATGGAGCTCTTTCCCATCAAAGACAGATAATGAGGAAGAGAAAATTTCATTGCCTATAGAGTGAATTTCTGAAGATCAAAACCTCCCCACTGGTAAGAATCTTTCCTGTTGTTCAGAACAGAGAGCAAGCCAACATTTGGTTTTCTGCGAAAGATAAAAATGTAGTTTTTGACAAAGATAATGATTTATAGAGCATGCCCGCACAAGGATTTGGGTAGGCACAGGGCAAAGGAGAGGACATTCCACGTGGGAGGAAGAACAGAAGAGTATGGAAGTGGTGGAAGTGGCAGTAAGTGTGTCCTGCAAGTGGCAATAGTGATTTTATCTGACTGGAGTGTAAGGTCCAAATTGGGGAGTAGTGTACAATAAACAAAGCTAGATGAGTAGCATGGAAACAGATCAATAGCTTCGAGAGTCAAGTAGAGGAGTCTGGACATGATAGAGTCTGGCAGTTCAGCACTATTATAGATTCTTGATATAATGGAAGTGGTGTTTTGGGAAGAGTAGTAAAGCAACTATGCAAGATAGACAAGGAAGCTATCTTAATTTAATAGTAAAAAAAGTGGATTGGGAGTCAGGAGACTTGGGTTCAAAACCCAGTTTTGCCACTAAAATTAATGTGACCTTGGCCAAGTCATTCCATTTCTCTGAGAATTGCCTTCTTTTCCTTGGACTTGGACTTAAGGGGCTTATATTCTGTAATTTTCGGATTGAACAGAGGAGTTAGGAAGTCTAGTTATTAAGCTATTATCATATCATTACTGCCTGGGATTTTACTAAGCAGCAAAATGCCTACTATATGCCAGGCACTGTGCTAGGTACTGAGGATGCAAAGTCAAAAGTGAAACAACCCCTGCTGTCAAAGTGCATACCTTCTGTAGCGGTAGATGATATGCACAGCATGTTCATATGTATACAGAGTAAGTATATAAAATAAATAAAGGATAATTTTTGGGATAGTGGCAGTAGGAATGGAGAGGAAGGGATGAATCAAAAAGATTCTTAAAGGAAGAAGTACAGGATTTGATGGCATATTAGATACAGGAGATAAGGAAGGGGTCAATGATTTTTATCCTGGGACACTTAAAGAATGGTGGAGCCATTCATAGGAATAATTGGGAAGGGGATGAAAATGACTTGGCAAAATTATAGATAAGATGGCAATTTCAATACTAAAAAATGACTCAGATATAATTTTCTATGAATGAAATAGAATGAAAAAAGTTTTTAAATTTTAGCTGTCAGCAGAGATTTTGAAAAGTTTAATCATAATTAGGAAATACCAGACTGAATATGAATAATGCAATAGAACTGGAACCAGGGCAAGGGTGTCCCTACCATCCCTGACCAAAGACATTGTACTATTTCTTTTTAAAACTCTCTAAGCTTATGATGTCATCAGTTAGAGAGAGAAAGTCTGATGTAATGGATAGAGCTTGCTGTAGACCCAGGAAGACCTGTTGCTGACACATATTGTCTGCGTAACTCTGAGCAAGTCACTTAACCTTTTAGTACCCTAGGCATGTCTCTAAGACTGAGTTGAAGGGAATGTGCGAGCCTGCATTGGTAGAGGAAGTTTCCTCATCTGGGCGTTCCCCTGAATGAAATCACAAGTGCAATCCCTGTTCTTAAAGAATCTCCATTATAAAGTTTTGAAATAATACAATGATCAGCATGAGCTATTTTATAGATGCAACAGAATATTGTGCTTCTATGTTTAAAAGGAACTGAAGATCCTGGTGATGAATAGACCCAGTTAATTAGTGGTGTAGTAGAAATGGGAAGGCCTTCTTCCAACCCGTGTTATCCTCTACCTCCAACTTCAAAATACTACCTCCCCTACCTTTCTGATTATGGGAGAGGGCAGAAACAAAGGCCCCACAACTGAAGTTAAGACTTAAAATGTAAATTCCCCATTACTGCGTGACAGAGGTAGTACTCACAAATTTACACAGAATCCAAATTTAAGAATTCATTAGATTTCATCTCAATATTGGTATCAGAAAATCTTTCTTGAGAACAGATTTTGATGTGGTTGCGATGGGGAAGGAGAAGTAGAGAAAACGTGAAGATGCTATAGGAAGAAGGATTGGTAGAGGTGAATAGAAACGGCAAAACTTTGTGAACAAACTTCACCTGCTTTACCATTTTACCGGAGACCCAACCTGGTGAATAAATATAGGATCGCGAATATATGAGGTCTACACTTAAGAGAATTTTTACTGAGCTGTTACTTGCTGATAAACACTTGAGATTCAGCATTGTTACTGCCCTCATCCCTACCTAAGAAGCTAATATTTATAGCAACAATGGAGGTTGTTACTGAAAAAATAAATCTGAGGTCATATGAAGTATTCTGTAAGACTAAAAGTGCTGCTAGCACAATAGCAGTATGGGTGGTTATTCTTAACCCTAATAGGAAAATAAAATGTGCAATGACATACTTCTCACTTATTTAAAATCTTGGTTATTAAGACAGTGAATTCAGTGGTAAGATTAATTAGCTGAATTCTACACTAGAGAAATGAATTTTGTTTGTTTATCTACAGGCAAGACGTTGCCAACAGCTGTATCAAGATGTGATGTGATCTTCTCAATGAACAATATAAGAGCCATTGAATAAGCTAAAATAATAGGATCCCCTTGTTTGTAGTCAGTGTGTTGACAGGAGAACAAAAGTGAACCATGAAGTAAACACAGGGCAGGCTCCTACAAAAGAGAGAATTTAAAAATAATAAAATAGCTAAGCAGGAACAACCACAACAAAAAACCAAACCCTCCTTTTTATAGATAAGCATGTGAAGTGCTTTTCTAATTAAATATTGGGTTTTCAGATGGAGTGACTGAGGCACTGTTTAATTGTTGAAAACAGCTCCAAATTGGGCCCTTAAACCACCTTGTACATTAGTTTAAGATTCCACAGGAAGTGCGCAAATTTCTAATCAGTTTATTGGCTTACATTGGGCATCCATTTTTACCCAGAAGTCTCTCTTCAGGCAATTTTCTGATTTCAGTCATTTAATTTGGAGAATAGGGAAACCATTCCAGATACATCCAAAAGCCCTTTACCAACTTTATGATTTCCTTGGTAAATGATGGTTATTGAATAGCTGTTTCAAACAGGGCTGAAATGCAGCTCCTCTTAGGGTAGAACACCAGCAGCTGTAGAGCAGTTTCCCAGCAACACCAAACAATGGTGTTAGGGAAAACAAATGTGCTTCTTTTTGTGCCTTATCTGGGAACCTTTGCTTGTTAACTTATCATGGTTATTCAATTTCGATGCAGTCTTATTTTGTTCTTGGCATCTATTTTACCTAGGATCTGAAAGATTTACAAGAATAGTGGAGCTATTTTATGCTTTTAGATGTAATATACTTGTCTCTAAAAAACAGTTAAGTCTTTGTCTCTTAATCTATAGTGCTTCTATAATTATTACAAGGTAGGAAGGTTGGTACACAATGGGACATGATTTTTAATTTCCTGAGGGAAATATTTCTCGTGATTCCAAGGGGCATCAAGACCTGAGAAAAATCACTAGATTTCCAAATAGCTTATCCATCAATATATTTAATTTTTTCTAACACCTTTATGAACTAGGTAATTAGTACAAAGGTACTAGCTGGGAATTGAGTGTCAATCCCAAGTAAATTAGACAGTGAAGTAGGGCAGATTTTCTAGCTCTGAGAATATTCCTGGCTCACATGTTAGTGTCCCACTTTATTCTTAATGCTGACCTTTATCTTACATCAACTTCTCATTCCTCAGTTTCCACCTAAGCTTTTTATTTTTCTTTTCTCTTACCACCATGCCCCCGTTCTTTTTGTCCTGGTTCTTACAAAATGATTAAAGGATTCACCTGTCAGTGCCCTAAAATTGGAACTCTAGTGGTAGACGGACATTATCACTAGGTCAGGAAAAAGCTTCTGAGACCCATAGTTTTTTGACCTGGTTGTCCAAAAGGGGAAGGGATAGGAAGATCACTGCCACTGCAAAATAGGGACATAATTAGTGGTTCTACTTGAGGCCTCCCTCTTCAGCCTGCTGCAGTTCCACATATCTCTACTTTCTAACTCAAATGCAGTGGTCGTACATGCAAGAAAGGAGAGTTTAGGAGGTTGGGTTCCCTATCAGGTTTGCTTTATCCTCCTATACTCTTGCTGTTCAAAGTTCTGTGGATTTTGGGGCTTTGCTTGAGTTGCTCAGTTTCAGGTGAAGCCTTGAAATATTTTTCTTGTCTTACTGAGAGTGTCCTAAGTTTTTTCCTTGTCAGCTTGTTTCTATTGTTTTTCTTTAAATCATCTTGTTTTAGTATCCTAAGAAGTCTTTCAGGGAAATCTTGATAAGGGAGAAATGGGAATGGGAATATAAACAGGGCTGTGATCGGGCCAGACTTGGGAAATCCTTTAGTTGTCTGACCAAATTGACTATAGTTAGCGAATCAGAATAGCTTACTAAATTGGAAACAAAACCAGAATTGGATTTCTTCAGAGCCAAAGAGCATTACCCTCCCAGTGTCCCCTACAATAGGGAAAAATAATAACCACTCTTCAAACATAAACCCTAGAGTCCCCTTGGGTTTATATTGCCAGTTTTTATTTTTCCCATCACTTAACACCTAAGGCCACCTTCTCTTCCCCACACTTTCTTAAATACTTACTATGTCAGTATAAAAGGTTTCCATTCTCTCATGTGGATCTTTGTAGGTTCTGGGGATGGGCCTCATTGGCTGAAAACAGCAAAACCAAAACAAACAAAAAAAAAGAACAGTAAAAAAAGGGAGTTGGGGTGGGGAGTATACACTATAGTGTTTTTTATTTACCAAGTTTGCATCTTCAGATTTACAGTTTGTTCATGTTTGTTTGAGAATCTAATATCCATCAGGGCAGACACAGCAAAAATCTATACACTTTGAATAGTGTCAAATCGCTACAAATACTCTCTGCAGTTTTTTTTTGGAGGGGAGGGGTTAGGCAGTTGGGGTTAAGTGATTTGCCCAGGGTTACACAGCTAATAAGTGTCTGGGGCTGGATTTGAACTCAGGTCCTACTGACTTCCAGGGCCAGTGTTCTATCCACTGCACTGCACCACCTAGCTGCCCATATTGCAGTTTTAAAAATACATACTTCATATTTACCATATGAAGAATAGGGTGGCCATAGGTCTTGGTTTTTCTGGCTTATCCTGCTTTTCAATATTCTTTTCCCTGGTTGTTCCACATTAGCATTATGATTTCTTTTCTGTTTGACCATTTTCTTATCCTCTGCATGAAAGTAAATTTCTGTATATAGTACAAATAAGTCTCTCTCCTTCCTTTTCAATTCAGTTTGGTTAAGCTCAATAGACATTTATTCAACAATTTTCTATGTGGAAGGCACTGTGCTAGAAGCACATTCCAGGAACAAGGGGATAGTATGCACAAATAGTCAAAGATGCTAGAATAGGGGACAAAGAAATCCAGTCTGACTGGTATGAAGAGTACATGAAGGAAAGCAATATAAAACTGGTAGCTACAGTATGGACTGTATCCATACTGTTGCAAGTCTTCAGTGCCAGGATCAAGCGTTTGTGCCTTATTCAATACCCATTGAGGAAACAAGCACTCAAGTTTTTTTGGTTTGTTTTTTATTAAAGTAGTGACATAATAATAACAGCCCAATAGCAAGATTGCTCTGGAAGTGGTATGAAGGATGAATTTGGGAGGCAAAGTAGTGACATAATAATAACAGCCCAATAGCAAGATTGCTCTGGAAGTGGTATGAAGGATGAATTTGGGAGGCTATGATAATCAAGAAGAAATGAGGCCCTGAACTTAGATAGTGGCAGTGAAGGTGGAAAAGAGAGGATCAACTTGTGTGATATTGAGGAGACAGAACCAATAAGACTTGACAACTGATTGTGTGTGGAGGATGAGGGAAAGAAAAGAGTCCAAGATGGTCTCAGATTTTAAATCTGGGTATATGTTGATGGTGCCATCAAAAAAAATAGAGATGTTGGGGAAAGGACATGTTTGGGGGGGTGGGTAGCATGGTACTACAGAAAGAGGTCTCTCTGGCTTAGAAGGCAGAAGACCTGGGTTCAAATCCTGGTTCTTCTATCTACGTGACCTTGGACAAGTCATTTAATCTCTTTGAGCCCCAGTTCAACTCTGCAAAATGAATTGATTGCACAAAATGACCTCTAAAGTCCCTACAAGCTTGGAACCTATGATATTAAAATGAATTCAGTTTCGGGGCAGCTGGATGGTGCAGTGAGTAGAGCACCAGCCCTGAAGTCAGGAGGACCTGAGTTCAAATTCAGCCTCAGACACATGACGCATGTACTAGCTGTGTGACCTTGGGCAAGTCACTTAACCCCAATTGCCCTGCCTTCCCCCTTCAAAAAAAAATTTTAAAAAATGAATTCAGTTTCAAAATTGAAATCTTAGTGGACTGTCTAGATGGAGATATTTGGTAGATAGCTGGAAAGATAGGACTAGAACTCTTTGGAGGTAGAAATAGAGATTTGGGAATCCTTTATATGCAGACAATCATTGAAGTCATGAGATAGGGTGAGAGCAGATCATCAAGGGGGTTAGTGTAGAGAGAGAAGAGAGGAGGTTCAAGGACAGAGTTTGGAGTGATCCTTATTACCTCTGCCTTTTGGAATCCTTAGCTTGCTCTAAGGTGCCACCTTCTGTTTGTAGTTTTCCTTAATTTCCTGCCCCCAGGTTATTAACATTCTGTCCCTCGAATTGCCTTGCATTAACTTATCTTCATAAATTGAAACAGTGCTGAACTTGGAGTTCAGGATTTGGGATGAAATCTTTGTTTTGCCACTTACCATGCCTTATGACCCTGGGCAAGTCATTTTATCTCACATGAGCCTCAGTTTTCTCATCTTCATGTAGAATTCCTCTTGAGGAGAAATTATGGAAGAACTCTTCTTGTTCACTATGAGAACTTTAATTGGTTGTTGAGTTGGAACTTTGTGGATACTTTTAAGTTTTTTTAAAAGTTTTGAGTTCCAAATTCTATCTCTCCCTCCCTTCCTCCCTCCCCCCTCCCTGAGATGGCAAGCAGTCAGATATAGGTTATACATGTGCCATCATGTAAAATGCTTCCATTCCATACCTGATTTATGTTTGTACTGTGGTTACTTTGTTTTACTTACTTCTCCCATATTCCACCTTGACCTATTAGGCCAGAGCCTCAAATAGAAATTTTCCTCAGGAATCTGAGGTGGAGGCAGAGTTGAAGCACTGGGAGGCAGAGCCAAGATGGCAAAATACAGGCAGCAACCCAGCCAAACTCTCCCAACGTTGCCCTTCATACAACTTTAAAACAGTGCCCCAAATTGAATTCTAGAGTGGCAGAGCCAACAGAAGATCAGAGTGAGATATTTTTCCAGCCCAAGATGACTTAGGAAATTGGTAAGAGAGGTATGTAACACTGAAGTCAGTGTGATCTGTAGTGCAGCAGCAGTAGCAGCACTAACACCACCAGAAATGGACCTTGGAGACAACTGTGCCAGTGGCAGCAGCAGCTTTAGGAACTCTCAGCCCAGAGATGGTAAGGGGGTTGGACAACTGGTCAGAAAGAGATTACTGGGACCCAGAGTCAACACTAGGCCCAGGACCTCGTTGCATTTTGCATATGCAATTCTGGGTTGCTCTTCTAGGAGCTCTTATGGTTAGTCACAAGGGAGTAGGGTCCTAGAATCAGTTGCAAGGCAGAGAGGAACACTAGTACTTTTGGCTGCAGAGGAACAGGGACCTTGGTCCCAGTTCCAGGGCTCTGAGGAGAACTAGCACTTGTGGCTATAGGGAAGCAGGGGTCTTTCCTGGGTAAAGACCAGTGCACAGACAAGGAGAGCAGTGACCATGCTTCTCCCCAGATGACACCATCTTGGAAGCACTGAATATTTGTACACTGCTAGAACTAGCAGTGCTAAAAAGTCCTGTAGCTTGGAATAGTGCCTCCCCATTCCCAGGTGAGCAGAGCCCAACTTTAATATTAAGTTTAAAGTCAAGTTTGGAAAAATGAACAGTCAACAATACTATGGTGGCAGGGAGGGCCAAGACATAAACGCAGAAAAAGACAACAGTGTGAAAACAACTAAAGCAAAGCCTCAAAGAAGAATGCTAATTGGACCCAAGCCCCACAAGAATTCTTAGAAGAGTTAAAGAGATGAGTAGTAGAGGAAAGATTGGGAAAAGAAATGAGAATGATGCAAGAAAATTATGAAAAGAGAATTAACAGCTTGGTAAAGGAAGTACAAAAAATACTGATGAAAATAACTTTTTAAAAACAGAATTGGCTTGATGGTAAAAAGGACACAAAGATTCATTGAAGAAAAGAATTCCTTAAATAGCAGAATAGACCAGATCGGGGGAAAAAAGGTGCAAAAGTTCACTGGAGAAAATAATTCTTCAAAAATTAGAATCAGATAAATGGAAGCTAATAACTCCATGAGACATCAAGAAACAATAAAACTAAGTCAAAAGAATGAAAAAAAGTAGGAAAAAATGTGAAATACCTCATTGGAAAAGCACATGACCTGAAAAATAGATTCAAGAGAGATAATTTAAGAATTATTGGACTGCCTGAAAGCCATGATCAAAAAAAGAGCCTGGGCATCATATTTCAAGAAATTATAAAGGAAACTTGCCCTAATACATTCAATCCAGAGGGTAAAATAGAAATTGAAAGAATCCATCAGTCACCACTTGAAAGGGTTCCCAAAATGAAAACTCCTAGGAATGTTATAGCCAAATTCTGGAGCTCCCAGGTGTAAGCAGCCAAAAAGAAACAATTCAAATATCATGGAACCATAGTCAGAATCACACAAGATTTAGCAACTTCCATGTTAAAAGAGCAGAGGTCTTGAAATACGATAATCTGGAAGGTAAAGGAGCTAGGATTACAACGAAGAACAACCTACGTACCAAAACTGAGTATGATGCTTCAGTAGAAAAAAATGGATATTAAATGAAATGGAAGACTGCGAAGTATTCCTGATGAAAAGACCAGAGCTAAATAGAAAATTTGACATTCGAACATAAAACTCTTAAGGAGAAGCATAGATAAACATTAAAGAGAAATCATAAGGAACTTAATAAGGTCAAACTGTTTACATTCCTATATGGGAAGATGATACATTTAACTCCCAAGAACTTTCTCATTATTAGGGCAGTTAGAGTCTACATAGACAGAGGGCATGGGTGTGAGTTGATTATGTTGGATAATCTAAAAAAATGGAGTGAGAAAGAGGGATGCACTGGGAAAAGGGAGAGGAAGAGTGGGGGAAATTATCTCACATAAAAGAGTTGCATAAGGAAGAGTTTTTATAGTGGAGAAGAAATTGGCAGGGGAGGTGGACAACACTTGAACCTCACTCTCATTAGAATCGGTTAAAAGAGGGAAGAGGGTTAAATTGGTTAAAAGAGGGAACACTTAGTTGGGTACAGAAATCTAACTTACCCAACAAGGAAGTTGGTAGGGGAGAGGATAAGAAAAAGGGAGGTAGTAGAAGGAGTGATTGGATTAAGGTAGGCAGTAGTCAGAAGAAAAATAGACTTTTGATGATGGACTGAGTCAAAAATAGAGAAGAATAAGTAGAAGAAAATAGGAGGAGGGAAATATACAATAATCATAGCTGTAAATCTGAATGGGATGAACATACCCATAAAATAGAAGCAGATAGTAGAATGGATTAGAAACCAAAAACTAACAATATGTTTTTTTACAAGAGACATGCTTGAAACAGAAAGGCACATACACAGAATTAAAATAAGGGGCTGGAACAAAATCTATTATGCTTCAGCTGAAGTAAAAACAAGCAGGGGCAGCAATCATGATCTCAGACAAAGCAAAAGCAAAAAATAGACCTACTTAAAAAAATAATCAGGGAAACTGCATTTTGTTAAAAGGTATACACACCATAGATGATGAAGTAATATCAAAAATTTTAGAGCAAGTTTTTCCGATAAAGGCCTCATTTCTCAAATATATAGGTAACTGAGTCAAATGTATATATAAAAGTCAGATCCATTCCCCAATTGATAAATGGTCAAAGGATATGAAAAGGTAACTTTCAGGAGAAATCAAAGCTATCAATGGTCATATAAAAATGCTCAGAATCACTTGATTAGAGATATAGAAAATGAAAACAACTCTGAGGTACCACCTCACACCTATCAGAAATGACAGATGCTAGAATCTGTGAGGGAAAGTAGGGACACTAATGCTCTGTTGGTGGAGTTGTGAAATGGTCCAACCATTCTGGAGAACAATTTGGAACTATGCCCAAAGGGCTATAAAACTGTGCAGCAATACCACTGTTAGGTTTGTACCCCAAAGAGATCAGAGAAAGAGGAAAAGAACCTATATGTATAAATATTTTTTTTGGTGGTTGTGGCAAAGACTTGGAAATTAAGGGGATGTTCATCACTTGGGGAATGGCTGACCAAGTTGTGATGTGGTTGGTTGTTGTCCTTCATTCTCAGAGAGGACCAAAATGACGTCACTATCACTGTGGCTGATCAAACCAACATGGACTCAGAAGGCTCTACCGCAATGTGGGGACAAGTAGTTCAAATGAATACTTAGAGTAGAGATGTCTCCAAATTTGCATATCTCATTTCTTTTACACTACTGCATTTCTGCTTTGCTCAAAGAGTACAGCACCTTCTTTGATGTGGACCCACCATGCTGGGTAGTCCTGTGTCAGTGTCTCCCAGGTCTCACTGTTGATTGCAAAATTCTAAAGAGAGACCTTGCTTACTTAATTAACAAGTAAGTAATGATTTAATCAAGCAAAGCTCTTCTCTGTTTTGCATGGATGATGCATCCATAGAATCTAATGTATTATTATCATCATCTCTGTTTTGTAGCCTGAATAAAGAGGTGGAGAGTAAACATAGGGGTATGGAGCAATACCATTCCTTAATAGTGGAGAATATATATTGCAGACCTCTCCTTAGGCCCATTCTTCTTAAATATTCTTCAGGCATTAGCTCTCATGGCATCAATGGATCATGAAAGAACCAAGACCTAAAATATGTCACTGAAAGTTAAACCATGAACATATAAAATGTTATACTGCCTACTAGGCTTACATTTTTTCTTCAGTGCCTGAAGTTCACTTTTCACGAGAAACTTTTTTTACCTACTAGCAAAAACTGGCCTTGGAATTGGCTTTGAAATTGGTACAAAAGTCATGTAATGTACACTCCGAGAGATAATTGAATGAAACTTAAAGAGAAGGAAATAATACCAGATGATGAAATGATTTGATCTCTGTCATTTGTATGTCAAGTTCTGTCCTCAACTTTCCCTCTCTGTAACTTCTTCCTAGTGAGAAGTCAAACAGTAAGAATACTCCTAAGAGATAAAGCAGAGTCTGCATTACCATTGATATTACTGATTTTATGCCTGTTATACATGTTCTAGAAAGGGAAGTTTCAGTTCAGAAATGTTGGAAAAGACCTTTCTAAATTCATGTGAAGGCATCTATTTTGTTGCTAACCTTATTTTATGGCAAAGCATTGGGAATGGTCTTACTGTACTGTCATTCCTGTGTGTCTGGTTTTCACACAAAAAGGTATGTGAGTCTGGCACTTTCTAAATTCAGCATCAGTGGGGATATTTATTTCTGTCCACGAAGAAAGCAATCTGTTTAGCAACCTGAATCAGAATGTGCACTTGAAGAAAAATAGTTTTACCAAAAAAAAGGTGCTCTCTGAAGTGGCACACACAGGCTTGTGAGTATCTATTGTTAAGTGGGAGTTCCACATTTGGTAAACTTTGGATTGCACACTTTAGGCTGTTCCTGAAGTAATAAGTTTTGAGAAAGAAAAGTGATGGCTGTGCCTCTCTTAGGCAACATGATTTGCTGATGGATTCAACAAGCCATTGACTTCAGCTTGACTAATCTTTAAGAAAATCCTAAGAGGCTAATCTGAAGATCATAATGGGAAAGTGTTAAGAATAGACGATTTCCTAATTCTTGTTACGATCTTTGGCATAGTATTGCTGAATATGTTGGGTTTAAATTCTCTAGTAGTGGCATAAAAATTAAATCTTCTAACCTTTTATACACTGGTGTTTTGGGTGGGTTTGTCATTTAGTTCTTTGTGACACATGAAGACTGAGAGGGTTAACTGAATTTTGGAACTTGAAAAATTCAGATTAAATTTAGTACAATCTTTACCCCACCTGACAGAATATATGAAAAATTAAAATCTCTTTGCCTATGAAAAAGATTATTAAAAGGGCAAGAACTAACAACATGTAATGTCACAGGTTAGAGGCAGGTCTTTCATGTAAGTTTTGAATCTGATTCTTTCTGAACATGTATTTTTATAGTTTTAAGAGTAATTAGGATACTTTTATTCACATTTCAATTTTTTTAGTTAATAAGCTTAACATCATGAAAATCACAGTGCACCAGGCCATCTCCTATAAGAACTTTCCCTTATACTTTTCAGTGATGCTCCTTTACATTCTTGTCTATACTTGACTTTTCTGATCAAGATGATACATACTTGAAATGCCTGAAAGTGTAATAGTATGCTTAGCATAATTTATACTTTTTGTGCCTCCACTGCTGCAATGATGCTCTGTCAGTCAGTCAGTCAACATGATTCTTGAAGTATCTGTTGGGTACAGAGCACTCACTGTCTTTGGTATGGTTGAGGAATACTTAAAAAATGCAAGTACAGCCTGCACTTACTGACGGAATCTGATGCTCCCAATTTCTCAGTCTCACAAGTTTGCCTCCAAGGCTGGACATGTCCATCTTGGGATCTTGTGATTATTGTTTGATCACTAATGCAAAATAAAAAAAAAAGCAGAAGCATAAGTGTAAACACGCACACAGACGCACAAACACATATAAAGTATAAGCACAACTTTGAAAGTTACATTGGAATAGTTGACATTTCTGCCATTTGGGGAAGGGGTATAGCTCCTCCATGTCTTATGGGAAGTCATAGAGAGAGGGAGTTCCAAGATACATGTTCATGATAGTATGAGGAGGGGGGAAGAGAGAAGGGGGAAAGAGGTAGAGGAAAAGAAGAGGGCACGGGAAAAGAGAAGAGAGGGGAGGGAAGGGGAGAGGAGAGGAAAACAGCTGTTTCTCCTTTTAGACTGAAAGACCCCTTTCCTATCACGCACTGCCACCATCATGGGAGGTGGGGTGGGGTGTATGGAAAGAACAGTATCTACTAGGTCCCTGCCCTGTATGCTGAGTTAATTTTGCCTGAAACTCTGTTCCATGTGGGTTAAGCTAGTTTTTCCTTAGAAGGTTGATTCCACGCTCTAGACTTAATTGGCCCAAGGGACCAAGGCTAGAACCTCTGATGGAGCTTCCTAGTGGCCTTACTATAAAAATCAGCGCATGAGGATTAGAAGCTACTCCCCTGATCCTGGTGCACCACCATTGCAAATGCAAAGGCAGAGAGGCTACATCCAAATGAATCAACACTCTTTCCCTGCTGCATAACCTTTTTATACTAAATAAACCTCTTTTTGTTGACTGTTAGGTAGTATGTGAGTATCTCATTTCATTCCAACCCCAAACCTAAACTCTCGGGCCTGTTCAGGCGTGGCCTACAGTAGGGACCAAGGGGCCACCCAAGATTTACTGCATTATCCCAAAACACCAACTCCTTAAGCAACAAGGTGAAATAGACATGGCCATAAGGAAATGGCTCAAAATCCCTCATGTCAGTCAACTTTTAAGTACTTAAGTGCGTGGAATCATGCTAAGTGCTTGGGATACAAAGGCAAAAACAATCCCTGCCCTCAAGGAACTAGGTACGTACCTAATATCAAAAAGGAAGGCACTAATAACAGGGGGAATGAAGAAGGCTCCTGTACAAGGAAGAATTTGGTTTGAGTCCTGAAGGAAACCAGAGAATCTAAGAAGCTGAACTTAGGAGGGAGAGTATTTCAGGGACAATCGGTGGAAAAGGCCTTAGAGATGGGAGATGGAATGTTATGTTATGTTATGGAGGATCAGCCAGTAGGCCCATGTACCTGGAGCATAGACTGCCTGGATGGGAGTAAGCCTAAGAAGCCTGGAAAAGTAGGAAAAGGGCAAGGTTATAAACAGCTGTAAATGTCAAAAGGAAACCTTTCTATTTCATTCTGGGAATGAGAGGGAGCCAATGGAGTTTATCGATAAGGGAAAAGGGTTGACATGGACAGACCTACAGCAGCTGAGTGGAAGATGGGTTGGAGTGGAAAGATATATAAAAACCCATTGTAGGGCAAGGTGGAGGTCATCAGGCCACAGGGAGTGGTTATGTGAGTAGAAAAAAGGATGTAAGAGTAGAGAATGAGATAATAGTTGTAAAGAAATTAGCACAGTGCCTGGCACATGGTAAGCACTACATAAAAGTTAGATATTATGTTGTGAAAGTAGAGACAATAAGATTTAACAGCTTGGATATATGGGGCAAGCATGAAGAGTCAAAAAAAGGCATAGGTAACTGGAAGGGTGGTGGTACCCTCTATAGAAGGGGTAGGGAAACCTATGTCCTTGAGGCCACATGTGGCCCTCTAGGTCCTCAAGTGCATACCTTTGAGTGAATCCAAACTTCACAGAACAAATCCCCTTACTAAAATGATTTGTTCTGTAAAACTTGGACTCAGAAGGCCACACCCAGGGACCCAGAAAGCCACATGTGGCCTCAAGGCTGCAGTTTCCCCACCCCTGCTCAGAAGAAGGAATGGTTTGGGTTCAGAGATAGTGAGTTCTGTTTTGCACATGTTTTTGAGATGTTTGTTGGCCATCTAGTTTCAGATGTTAAAAATGTTAAAAAATGTTCGCTGCTGTTGATTTGAGATTATTACCCAGACCAGCATGTTGCTCTCCCTAGTACACACAGAAAAGTGAGAAACTAAAGAGAGTGGAGGTGAAGAATGGAATGGGATATTAAAAATTATACCGATAAGTTCAAATTTGCTGTTATATGGATGTTCACTGTTTATTTTTGTGGAATCCAAAGGGACTCCAGAAATCTTGCAAGTAAAATAGATTGGTGAGACACCAAGAAGTAGTGGGTCCTGCCATGCTGTACAAGTTTCTAAAGTTCCTTTCTTTCTTTCAACTCTCGGGAAGGACTTTCTGTCATTAAAGGAGTAAAGGAGCAGTATTGTGCATGATAAATTAAAGGAGGAACAAAGGAACTGGAATCACAGAAACAAGTTCTTGAGTTATTGCCGTAATCCAGGAAAAACATAATGCCTGAACTAAGAGGATATCAGTGGGAATGCATTGAAAACTCAGCAACTTAGATTTTTTTTTGGACGGGGGAAGGCAGGGCAATTGGGGTTAAGTGACTTGCCCAAGCTAGTGTGTCAGGTGTCTGAGGCCAGATTTGAACTCAAGTTCTCTTGACTCCAGGGCTGGCGCTCTACTCACTGTGCCACTTAGCTGTTCCCCAAATCAGATTTTTAAAAGATGTGAAGATAGAAGCAAAGGCAGGTAGTGGAAGATGAGAACAAATGAATCACATTTTTCTTTAAAAAAAATTATTATTTATTTATTTAATGTTTTTAGTTTTCAGCATTGATTTCCACAAGATTTTGAATTACAAATTTTCTCCCCATTTCTACCCTCCCCCCACATATATTCTGATTGCCCCATTCCCCAGTCAGCCCTCCCTTCTGTCACCTCACTCACCCCCATCCCCTTTTCACTTACTTTCTTGTAGGGCAAGATAGATTTTGATGTCCCATTGCCTGTTGCATGCAAAAACAACTTTTTTTGAACATCTACATTTAAAACTTTGAGTTCCAAATTTTCTCCCCTCTTCCCTCCCAACCTGTCCTCCCTAAGAAGTCAAGCAGTTCAGCATAGGCCATATGTGTATCATTATGCAAAACCCTTCCACAATATTCATGTTGTGAAAGACTATATATTTTGCTCCTTCCTATCCTATCCCCTTTTATTCAGTTTTCTCCCTTGACCCTGACCCTTTTTGAAAGTGTTTGCTTTTGATTGCCTCCTCCCCCATCTGCCCTCCCTTCTGTTGTCCCTCCTTTTTTATCTCCTTCCTCCTTCTTTCTTGTGGGGTGAGATACCCAAATGAGTGTGTATGTTATTCCCTCCTCAAGTCAAATATGGTGAGAGCAAGATTCACTCATTCCCCCTCACTTGCCCCCTCTTCCCTTCCTACAGAACTGCTTTTTCTTGCCACTTTTATGTGAGATAATTTACCCCATTCTATCTCTCCGTTTTCCCCTCTGTCAATATATTCCTCACTCATCCCTTAATTTGATTGTATTTTTTTTAGATATCATCCCTTCATATTCAACTTACCCTGTGCCCTCTGTCTATATATATATGTGTATATTCCCTTCAGCTACCGTGATACTGATGTCTCATGAATTATACATATTATCTTTCCATGTAGGAATGTAAACAGAACAGTTCAACTTTAGTAAGTCCCTTATGAATTCTCTTTCTTGTTTACCGTTTCACGCTTCTCTTGATTCTTGTGTTTGAAAGTCAAATTTTCTATTCAGCTCTGGTCTTTTCACTGAGAAAGCTTGAAAGTCCTCTATTTTATTGAAAGTCCATATTTTGCCTTGGAGCATGATACTCAGTTTTGCTGGGTAGGTGATTCTTGGTTTTAATCCTAGCTCCATTGACCTCCAGAACGTCATATTCCAAGCCCTTCAGTCCCTTAATGTAGAAGCTGTTAGATCTTGTATTGTCCTGATTGTGTTTCCACAATACTCAAATTGTTTCTTTCTGTCTGCTTGCAGTATTTTCTCCTTGATCTGGGAGCTCTGGAATTTGGTGACAGTATTCCTAGGAGTTTTCTTTTTGGGATCTTTTTTTCAGGAGGCGATCTGTGGTTTCTTTCAATTTCTATTTTATCCTCTGGCTCTAGAATATCAGGGTAGTTTTCCTTGATAATTACTTGAAAGATGATATCTAGGCTCTTTTTTTGATCATGGCTCTCTGGTAGTCCAATAATTTTTAAATTATCTCTCCTGGATCTATTTTCCAGGTCAGTGATTTTTCCAATGAGATATTTCACATTGTCTTCCATTTTTTCATTCCTTTGGTTCTGTTTTATAATCTCTTGATTTCTCATCAAGTCACTAGCTTCCACTTTCTCCAGTCAAATTTTTAAGGTAGTATTTTCTTCAGTGGTCTTTTGGATCTCCTTTTCCATTTGGCTAATTCTGCCTTTCAAGGCATTCTTCTCCTCATTGGCTTTTTAGAGCTCTTTTGCCATTTGAGTTAGTCTATTTTTTTTTTACATTTTTTAAAATTTATTTAACATATTTAGTTTTCAGCATTGATTTTCACAAGAGTTTGAATTACAAATTTTCTCCCCATTTCTACCCTCCCACCCACTCCAAGATGGCGTATATTCTGGTTGCCCTGTTCCCCAGTCAGCCCTCCCCTCTATCACCCCACTCCCCTCCCATCCCCTTTTCCCTTCCTTTCTTGTAGGGCAAGATAAATTTCTACACCCCATTGTCTGTGTATCTTATTTTCTAGTTGCATGCAAAAACATTTTTGTTTGTTTTTGAACATCTGTTTTTAAAACTTTGAGTTCCAAATTCTCTCCCCTCTTCCCTTCCCACCCACCCTCCCTAAGAAGTCGAGCAATTCAACATAAGCCACATGTGTATCATTATGTATAACCCTTCCACAGTACTCATGTTGTGAAAGACTAACTATATTTTGCTCCTTCCCAACCCATCCCCCTTTATTGAATTTTCTCACTTGACCCTGTCCCCTTTCGAAAGTGTTTGTTTTTGACTACCTCCACCCCCATCAGCCCTCCCCTCCATCATCCCCCCCCATTTATTTTTATCTTCTTCCCTCTTCTTTCCTGTGGGGTAAGATTCCCAATTGAGTATGTATGGTATTCCCTCCTTAGGCCAAATCTGATGAGAGCAATGTTCACTCATTCCCCCCCTCATCTGCCCTCTCCCCTCCTCCCACAGAACTGCTTGCTCTTGCCTGCTTTATGCGAGATAATCCACCCCATTCTATCTCCTTATCTCCCTCTCTCAGTATGTTCCTCTCTCATCCCTTAATTTGATTTTATTTCTTTTAGATATCTTCCCTTCATCTTCAACTCACCCTGTGTCCGCTCTCTCTCTCTCTCTCTCTGTATATATATATATATATATATATATATATATACACATAGATATACATACATACAAATTCATCCATATATATATATACATAAACGTATATGTATGCATATTACCTTCAGCTACCCTAATACTGAGGTCTCATGAATCATACTTGTCATCTTTCCATGTAGGAATGTAAACAAAACAGTTCACCTTTAGTAAGTTCCCTTGCAATTTCTTTTTCTTGTTCTTTTTCTTGATTACCTTTTCATGCTTCTCTTGATTCTTGTGTTTGAAAGTCAAATTTTCTATTCAGTTCTGGTCTTTTCACTGAGAAAGCTTGAAAGTCCTCTATTTTATTGAAAATCCATATTTTGCCTTGGAGCATGATACTCAGTTTTGCTGGGTAGGTGATTCTAGGTTTTAATCCAAGCTCCATTGACCTCCGGAATATCGTATTCCAAGCCCTTCGATCTCTTAATGTAGAGGATGCCAGATCTTGGGTTATTCTGATTGTGTTTCCACAATACTCAAATTGTTTCTTTCTGGCTGCTTGCAGTATTTTCTCCTGGATCTGGGAGCTCTGGAATTTGGCGACAATATTCCTGGGAGATTTCTTTTTGGGATCTATTTGAGGAGGCGATCGATGGATTCTTTCAATTTCTATTTTGCCCTGTGGCTCTAGAATATCAGGGCAGTTCTCCTTGATAGTTTCTTGAAAGATGATATCTAGGCTCTTTTTTTGATCATGGCTTTCAGGTAGTCCAATAATTTTTAAATTCTCTCTCCTGGATCTATTTTCCAGGTCAGTGTTTTTTCCAATGAGATATTTCACATTGTCTTCCATTTTTTCATTCCTTTGGTTCTGTTTTATAATATCTTGATTTCTCATAAAGTCACTAGCTTCCACTTGCTCCAATCTAATTTTTAAAGTAGTATTTTCTTCAGTAGTCTTTTGGACCTCCTTTTCCATTTGGCTAGTTCTTCCTTTCAAGGCATTCTTCTCCTCATTGGCTTTTTGGAGCTCTTTTGCCATTTGAGTTAGTCTGTTTTTTAAGGTGTTGTTTTCTTCAGTGTATTTTTCAGTCTTTTTTTGGGTCTCCTTTAGCAAGTCATTGACTTGTTTTTCATGGTTTTCTTGCATCCTTCTCATTTCTCTTCCCAATTTTTCCTCTACTTCTCTAACTTGCTTTTCCAAATCCTTTTTGAGCTCTTCCATGGCCTAGGACCAGTTCATGTTTTTCTTGGAGGTTTCAGTTGTAGGCTCTTTGACTTTATTAATTTCTTCTGTCTGTATGTTTTGGTCTTCTTTGTCAGCAAAGAAAGATTGCAAAGTCTGAGACTGAATCTCGGTGCGTTTTCCCTGCCTGGCCATATTCCCAGCCAACTAACTTGACCTTTGAGTTTTTCAGTGGGGTATGACTGCTCGTGGACTACAGAGTTCTATGTTCCATGTTTGGGGGGGAGGTGCCAGCTCTGCCACACCAGCACTGCTCCTTCCCCAAGAACCACCAACCCGAACTGGGCTTAGATCTTCAGCAGGCTGTGCACCCCTGCTCTGATCCGCCATTTAATTCCTCCCACCAGGTGGGCGTGGAGCCACAAGCAGCAACAGCTGTAGCTGCCCCACCTCCGCTGCCCCTGGGGCTGGAAGCCGAACCGCGAACTCCTTCCACTCCTGCAGCTTTTCCCACTAACCTTCTCTGCTGTCTTTGGTGTTTATGTATTGAGAAGTCTCGTAACTGCCGCAGCTCACTGATTCAGGGCGCTAGGGCATGCTCTGCCCGGTTGCTGGTCTTGTTGGTCCACGCTGCTCAGGCTGGGCTCTGCTCCACTCCGTTCCCAGCTCCCAGCTCCCAGCTCCCAACTCCGTGTGGGATAGACCTCACCCAGAGACCATCCAGGCTGTCCTGGGCTGGAGCCCTGCTTCCCTCTGCCGTTTTGTGGGTTCTGCCATTCTAGAATTGGTTCAGAGCCATTTTTTATAGGTTTTTGGAGGGACTCGGTACGGAGCTCATGCTATTCCCTGCTTACCAGCCGCCATCTTGGCTCCGCCCTGTCATTAGTCTGTATTTTAAGGTATTTTCTTCAGTATTTTTTTGGGTCTCCTTTAGCAAGTCATTGACTTATGTTCCATGGTTTTCTCGCATCACTCTCATTTCTCTTCCCAATTTTTCCTCTACTTCTCTAACTTGCTTTTTCAAATCCTTTTTGAGCTCTTCCATGGCCTGAAACTAATTCATATTTTTCTTGGAGGCTTTTGATGTAGGCTCTTTGACTTTGTTGACTTCTTCTGGCTGTATGTTTTCGTCTTCTTTGTCACCAAAGAAAGATTCCAAAGTTTGAGTCTGAATCTGAGTCCGTTTTTGCTTCCTGTTCATGTTCCCAGCCAACTACTTGACCCTTGAGCTTTTCGTCTGGGTATGACTGCTTGTAGAGTATAGAATACTTTGTCCCAGGCTTGAGGGGCTGTGCTGTTATTTTCAGAGCTATTTCTACACAGCCAGCTCTGCCGCACCAGCGCTCCTCCTCCCCCAAGAACCGCCAACCCAGACCGCAACTCAGATCTAAGTAGGCTCTGCACTCCTGCTCTGATCCACCACTTAATTCCTCCCACCAGGTGGGCCTGGGGACAGAAGCAACTGCAGCTGGAGCTCTGTAAGCAGCCTCAGAGTTGCACCACCTCCCCCACCCTTGGGGTGGTGGCCAACCGTGAACTCCTTTCACTCTTTCCCCGCAGTTTTTCCCACTAACCTTCTATATTGTCTTTGGCATTTGTAGGTTGAGAAGTCTGGTAACTGCCACAGCTCACTGATTCAGGGCTTTACGGCCTGTTCCACCTAGCTCCTGGTCTGGTTGGTCTGGGTGTGCCCACGCTGGGCTCTGCTCCGCTCTGCTCACAGCTCCGTGTGACCTTACCTAGCAACCATCCAGGCTGTCCTGGGCTGGAGCCCTGCTTCCCTCTGCTATTTCATGGGTTCTGCAGTTCTAGAATTTGTTCAGAGCCATTTTTATAGGGTTTTGGAGGGTCCTGGAGGAAAGCTTTAGGGAAGTACCTACTTTCCAGCTGCCATTTTGGCTGCCCCGTGCCAAGAACCACATTTTCTTATAATGATAATGTCAGGAAAACTAAAGCAAATTGGACAAAAGCTCTGGAGGGGACAAGGTTGTAGAAATAACTAGCAAGGTCTTTGTAGCTATGTTGGCAATAAGGGGAGGAATGAAGAAGAAAGAGAAATACTGCTTGAATTGAATGGGTTAATGATGATGGAACTGATGAGAAGGCAGAACTACTCAACTCCTATTTTACTTCCCTCTTTTTTTTTTTAAAACCAAGGATAATGCTCTTCAAATTGAGAAGGATGGAAGAAGAATAGATAGCTAGAGTAAAAACCAAAGATAAGTAGGTTAAGAGAGCCTTGGTTGTCTTCAGTGAGTTAAGGTCATCAGATCAGAAGAAACTGCATTCCGAAATCTTGCAAGAGGCAACTTGATTGCTAAGTTTGTCAATGATACTGGAACAATCATTGGGAATATGACAGTTATCATAGGAACAGAGACAAATGTTCCAGTTTTCAAAAAAGGAAAAAATGAACTCTTGAAATTCAGGGCTGGTAAAATTGATTTTGGTGGAAAAAAAATTATTTTATTTTTTAAAATTTTTTTAAAATTTATTTTTTACTTTTAGTTTACAACTCAGTTCCACAAGTTTTTGAGTTCCAAATATTCTCCCTTTACCTCTCCTCCGTCCTTTCTCCCAAGACAGCATGTAATCTGATAGAAGTTCTACATATACCTTCACATTAAAATTATTTTCACAATAGTCAAGTTGTAAAGAAGAATTATAACCAATGGAATGAGCCATGAGAAAGAAGAAACAAGACCAAAAAAGAAAAAAAAAGAGAGAGCAAATAGTTTGCCTCAATCTGCATTCAGATTTCATAGTTCTTTCTCTGGATGTGGATAGCTTTTCCCCTCATGAGTCTTTTGGAGCTGTCTTAGAACCTTGTATTACCTAAGAAACAGAGTTGTGGATCAGTGGAATAGAATAGGAACACAAGATGGAGAAGTCAACGACTATAGCAATCTACTCTTTGATAAACCCAAAGAGGCCAGCTTCTGGGCTAATAATTCACTATTTCACAAAAACTGTTGGGAAAATTGGAAAATGGTAGGGCAGAAACTGGGCATAGACCAATATCTTACACCATATACCAAAATAAAGTCAAAATGGGTTCATGATTTAGGAATAAAGGCTGATACTGTAAGTAATTTGGGAGAGCAAGGAGTAGTTTACTTATCAGATTTATGGAAAAGAAAAGAATTCATGACCCAACAAGAGAGAGAGAGCATTACAAAATGCAAAATGGATAATTTTGATTATGTTAAATTGAAATGTTTTTGTACAAAAAAAGCCAATGCAACAAAAATTAGGAGGGAAGCAGAAAATTGGGAGAAAATCTTTACAACTAGTGTCGCTGATAAAGGCCTCATTTCTAAAATATACATTTCTAAAATATATAGGAATACAAGTCATTCCCCAATTGAGAGATGTTCAAAGGATATGAATAGGCAGTTTTCAGAGGAAGAAATTAAAGATATCTATAGGCATATGAAAAAATGCTCGAAATCACTACTGATTAGAGAAATGCAAATCAAAACAACTCTTAGATACCACATCTCTCCTGTCAGATTGGCTAAAATAACAAAACAGGAAAATGATAAATGCTGGAGAGGACGTGGGAAAATTGGAACATTGTCACATTGCTGGTGGAGTTGTGAACTGATCCAGCCATTTTGGAGAGTGATTTGGAACTATGCCCAAAGGGCTATAAAAATGTTCATATTTTTGACCCAGTAATACCACTTCTAGGGTTGTATCCCAAAGAGATCACACAAGTGGGAAAAGGACCCATATGTACACAAATATTTATAGTGGCTCTTTTTGTGGTAGCTAGGAATTGGAAATCAAAGGGATGCCCATCAATTGGGGAATGGCTGAACAAGCTGTGGTATATGAAGGTAATGGAATACTATCGTGCTATAAGAAATGGGGATGATACGGACTTCATAACAACCTGGAAAAATCTACACGACATACTGCTGAGTGAGTGGAGCAGAGCCAGGAGAACATTATACACAACCACAGATATATGGATTCTGTGAGGACTAACCCTGACAGACTTTGTGCTTCTCAGCAACACAAGGTACAAAGACAACTCCAAAGGACTCACAATGGAGAATGCTATCTACATCCAGAGAAAGAACTATGAAGTATGAATGCAGATTGAGGCACACTTCATGCTAGCCTTTCTCCTCCCCCCCCCTTTTTTTCTTTTTCTCTCTTTTGTTTTTGTTTTTGGGTTGGTTTTTTTTTGGTCCTGTTTCTTCTTTCTCATGATTCATTTCATTGGTCATAATTCTTCTCCATAACTTGACTAGTGTGTAAATTAATTCAATGCGAAGTTATATGTGGAAGTTATATGGGACTCCATGCCATCTTGGGGAGGGAGGGAAGAAAATGTGGAACTCAAAATTATGTAGAACTGAGTATTGTAAACTAAAAATAAAAAAAAAAAGAACCTTGCATTACTGAGAAGAGCCAAGTGTATCAAAGTTAGTCATCATAGATACTGTGTGTCTTTAATCATGTATAATGTTCTACTGGCTCTGCTGCCCTCACTCAGCATCAGATCATGTTAGTCTTTCCAAGTTATTATGAAGTCCGTCATTTCTTGTAGCACAAGAGTATTCATATACCACACATTTGTATACCACAACTTGTTTAGCCATTCCCCAATTGATGGGCATCCCCTTGATTTCCAATTCTTTGCCACCACAAAAAGAGTTGCTATAAATGTTTTTGAACATATGAGTGCTTTTCCCACTTGTATGATCTTTTTGGGATATAACCCTAGAAGTGGTATTGCTGAGTCAAAGAATATGCACATTTTTATAGCCCTTTGGGCATAGTTCCAAATTGCTCTCCAGAATGGCTGGATCAGTTCACAACTCCACCAGCAATGTAACAATGTTCCAGTTTTCCCACGTCCTCTCCAGCATTTATCATTTTCCTGTTTTGTTATTTTAGCCAATCTGACAGGAGAGATGTGGTATCTAAGAGTTGTTTTGATTTGCATTTCTCTAATCAGTAGTGATTTCGAGCATTTTTTCATATGCCTATAGATATCTTTAATTTCTTCCTCTGAAAACTGCCTATTCATATCCTTTGACCATTTCTCAATTGGGGAATGACTTGTATTCTTACAAATTTGACTCAGTTCCCTGTATATTTTAGATATGAGGCCTTTATCAGAAGCCTCGTAATCTTGGTTGTATTGGCTTTCTATATACAAAAACTTTTCAATTTAATGTAATCAAAATTACCAATTTTGCATTTTGTAATGCTCTCTATCTCTTGTTGAGTCATAAATTCTTCCCTTCACCATAAATTGGACAGGTAAACTATTCTTTGCTCTCTCAAATTGCTTATAGTATCAGACTTTATGTAGTGAATCCATTTTGACTTTATTTTGGTATATGATGTAAGATATTGGTCTATGCCCGGTTTCTGCCATACTATTTTCCAATTTTACCAACAGCTTTTGTGGAATAGTCAGTTCTTATCCCAGAAGTTGGACTCCAAGAAGCTGGGTTTATCAAAGAGTAGATTACTATAGTCGTTGACTACTGCATCTTGTATACCTAACCGATTTCACTGATCCACTACTCTATTTTGTAGCCAGTACCAAGTAGTTTTGATGATTGCTGCTTTATAATATAGTTTAATATCTGGTATAGTTAGTCCACCTTTCCTAGCATTTCTTTTCATTAATTCCCTTGATATTCTGGACCTTTTGTTCTTCCATGTGAGTTTTGTTGTTATTTTATCTAGCTCTATAAAACAATTTTTTGGTAGTTTGATTGGTATAGCACTAAATAAGTCAATTAATTTAGGTAAAATTGTCATTTTTATTATATTAGCTCAGCGTAACCATGAGCAACTGATGTTTTTCCATTTATTTAGATCTGACTTTATTTGTTAAAAATGTTTTGTAATTGTGTTCATATAGGCCCTGGGTTTGTCTTGGCAGGTATGCTGGATAAATTTTAGAGCATATGATTAAAAGGTTGATTTGTAAGCTTTTATAAAGTGGGGAAGTAGGAATCATCGATGGAAGAATATCTTTATAAAGAACATAGTATGACAGACTAAGCTTATGCTATTTTTGGACGAGGGCTATAAGACTTATAGAACAGGAAATTATTAAATGTATAGTATACCAGGATTTTGGCAAATCAGTTAAAAACTTGCTTTTTCCTTTGGACCTAGCTAACATGCAATATTGCCCATTGGGCTAGAATGGTTGATCGATTGAAGAATAATTATTAATAGAGTGATGTCAGCTCGGAGGAGATTTCTAGTGGAATTCCCTAGGGGTCTTTCCTTGGCCTGTGCTGGTCAACATTTTAATCAATTACTTCAATGAAGATATCAGTGAAATTCTTATAAAATTTTTAAGTGATAGAATTTGGGAAGGATAACTAACACAATGAGTGAGAAAGTCAGGATACAAAAAGATTTTGCCAAATTAGGAAGAATTGGAGGCTGGATGGCCATTTGTCAGAGATTGTATAGAGGGGATTTCTTTTTCAGATATGATATAGACTGTTAGAGGTATTCATGTCAGTGGACTGGGCACTGCAAGTGGCTGAACCAGATTAAAATATAATTGGGAAATGTTTAACAAAATAAATAAAAATTCAGTAAGGCACAGATAATGTTAATTTGTGATTTCCTAAGTCAATATATGGCCCACAGGGATCTATTTCTAAGTGAGTTTGACACCAGTAGACTAGATGACTTCTGGGGCCTATTTGAATATGACATTCTCTTATTCAGTGGAGAAACAAATGCTATTATCCCCATTATACAATTGAGGAAACTAAGGCAGACATGGGTTAAGTGACTTGCCCAAGGTCACATAGTAAGTGCCTGAGGCCAGATTTAAACTCAAGCCTTATTAACTCCAGGCCCAGCACTTTATCCACTATACTACCTAATTACCCTTAGGGAGGAAAATGAGCATGGGTATCTGGGAGAATGGAGGAGATATCATGGATAGAGAGAGAGAGATGTCAAAAAGAGCAACAGGACTGGGGAGGAAGATAATGAGATTGGGACATAAGTGAAATGCTAGACGTTTAGGTGGATAGATTAGTTAATGTAGTCCTGTTGCTCAGTTAAGGTTTTATAGAAGGTAAAGATATCTTCATCCATTTTCATACTTTGCCTAATGAGCTGGTAAATAGATTCCATCATAGTATTTTCTTGGGCTAATCAGAAAAGATGGTTTCATTACTTTTGCTTTTCTTTAAATGAGACATTCATAGATTGTTTCATTCCCACAAGCTCTTTTGGGTTCTCAATTGAAATAATTTACGTTGGGTTTCTAATTTATTTGGTGAAAATCCTGTGAAAGTATATTTTTAATATCATTTTTGGCAGCTATGACTTTTTTCCCCCATGTTTGAAATTGAAGTAGAAGAAAACTCTTGTGACTCCTGGCTTCAGAGAACTGGGGCATAATTCCACATAAGCCAATATTTTGGTAAGATTAATCTCTCTGATGAAATTATTTGCATGGGAGTAAATATCCTTGTTCAAAACTGATACCTATTGTCAATTTTGAAAGATTATTATCAAAGAAAAAAATTTTTTTAATAACATTGAGTAGAGACCCCAAGATTGTAGTGATCGTATTTCTCCTAGGTTATGCCAAAGGATTAAATGATTTTCCCTTCTAATTCTACACCATGTATACTGCTGGAGGCATTGTTCAACAGAACATTGACTACTGTTTTACTACTACCAAAAGTTCTAGATGCATGCAGGTACTCTATAATTAATACCCATATGGTGCTATACAATGGACCCTGTTCACCACTGATTTGAGTGCAGAGTGGCTGGAATGGCAGCTGAACAACAGGTGCAGTCTAGCACAAGTGAAGTAAAGGCCAGATTCTGGCTGGAAAGCCTGCAATACCTTTCAACATAATGTGACTCCCTTGTTGGACACCTTCACAAAAAGCAGGAAATTCTGTTCGTGAAATAAATGGAGTGATATTCACCTGGAGAAGTACAAAGTGGGAAACATCCAGAGTTAAAAGGGACTGTGAAGGAATTGGTGCCTGGGAATTAGTTGTACTAGCAGGAGAGAAATTAGGGGAAAAAATAGGGAGGAGGAGAACAGCACCTTTCCCTCTCTTCTCCTCTTTTCTTCTTTTCTCTCCTGAAGCAAAAAGGGCTGAAAAATGTCAAAGCCAGTTTGAGGAATCTTAGATATTATAGATAGAGACCTAAAAGGTACCTTAGTAATTAACTTTCCAGGCAATTCCTTCATTTTACAGATGAGAAAGTTAAAATTATGGGAAGTTAAATGACTTGATAAATTTTGCACAGTAGGAGAAATAGGATTTTAACCTACATCCTTTGAATCCAAATCCAGGACTCTGTATCACTACACCACTCTGCCTATTAATCAACTGGGCAGCTAAAAGTTTGGATGAAAGGGATTAAGAAACAAGCAATACTTGGATATCAGGACTGCACATCATCTGCACACAAAGCTCAAGAGAACGTGGTGAAGTAAGGTTATTCATTTTTCAGTTGTGCCGACTCTTTGTGACCCCATTTGGGGTTTTGATGGCAAAGATACTGGAGTGGTTTGCCATTTCCTTGTCCAGCTCATTTCACGGATGAGGAAACTGAGGCAAATAGGGGAAAGTAACTTGTCCAGGGTCATACACCTACTGTATGTGTCTGAGGCCAGATCTGAATTCAGGAAGATGAGTTTTTGTGACTCCAGGCCTGGCACTCTACCTAGACAAGATCACACAGTTTGTAGTGGATCTGGTATAAAAATCAGGCCTCCTGGTTGTCAAGCATGGGGTCTTCCATTGGAGATATGATGGGCTCAGTGACGGTGAATGGGTCCTCCCGCTTGAATATATTTGGATGTCCTTCCTTCTGTCCTCAGCTCGTTGGGTTAGCTTGCTTGCTGACCTAATGGGTCTGGTGTCAGGGTGGCTGGATCCAACCCCTGGGCACTTGCTTGCCAACGATTGGATTTATCTGAGCTATCATTTCATCTTAGTCACTTGAGTTACCTCTGTTCCCCTTGTGTTTTGTTTCAGTGTTAACTGGTTTCTTCTGAAAGCCTCCATGCTGTCTCCTGTCCCCATGGATGAATGGCAAGATGTGCAGCTCACAGAGATCAAACTGCTGCTTGGTTGAATCACTTTAAAATTGGAGGTGAGCTTTGTTGAAACCTCCCAAAGCCTGCAACCAGATGAATTCCTTTTCGTGAGCATTGTGATGATCAGATGAAAAACTAGTCTAGGTGGGAGAAAAACTTAGTGGTGAGTATTTGCAGCTCCTTAGATTGCAGAGGGAGGAGAAAAAGTGAAATAAGATAGGATGCTAAAAAATAGTACATCACTCCTTCAGTTTCCTTTTAACAACGAATTGGCTGGTACTCTTTTCTATCAAAGGTTACCAGCAAGCTATTAATTAATTAATTGAAATCTAGTTCCCTCTATTCATTTGTTCACTCTTTTTAAATTCTTTTCATCTTTTGATACAGTTCTTCAATTTTCTCCTTCTTTGACTTTTTTTTGACACTGATCTCTTCTGGTTCTCCGTCCTGTCCAATTGCATTTTCTTAGTCATTTTTGCTATCTCTTCATTGACTTCCTGCTCCATGACAGTAAATTTTCTCAAAATTTCCGTCCTGAGCCTCTTCCTTTCTCTTTTGAAGACCTCCTATGGGTTCCATTTTCTTCCCTCTGCAGGTGACTCACAAATCTGGATATCTATCTCTAATCTTTTTGAAATTTGAGTCCCTCATCACCAACTGCTGCTGAATAGCTCTGCCTGAATGTTCCATAACCATCTCAAGTTCACCATATGTCTTTATCTTTATCTTTGAACCTGTCAGTTATCTGAACTTCCTTATTTCTATTTAGCCACCACCATTCTTTCAGGCAACTGAGTTCGCCTCCTTGGAGTCATTTTTTGCTTATCCCTTTTGGTCACCCCTCCTCCCCAACATTCATCAATTGCCAGGTGCCATTAATTCTACACTATCTTTCTCCTTCATCCCCTTCTCTCCATTCACACAGCCATCACCCTCATTTTGTCACTTGTGACTTCCTGCCTTTACTACCACAGTAGCATCCTATGGTCCTCCTGACTCCAGTTGCTCCCCTTTCCAATCCAGCCTTTCCATGGCTGACAAAATGATATTCCTGAAGCATAGACTTGACCCTATTACCCTCCTGTTCAAGGAGCCATAGTGACTTCCTGAGACCTCTAGTGTAAAATACAGACTCCTCAGCTTGTTATTCAAAGACATTCATACACTGGCTCTCACTTACCTTTTATGGTTTATTGCATTTAATTCTGCCTTGCCATGCTCTCTACAATCCAGTAAAATTTGTCATTCACTCTAGCTTCCTTCTTGGTGCCTTTGTAACTGATACCCCATGCCCCATGGGTCAGGTCTTGTTTTGTCTTTGTATCCCCAGGGCCTTGTACATAGTTGTTGCTTTAAAAAACACTTGGTGAATTGAATTTAAGTAAAAGAATTAGCTTTCTCTGATCGGGAATCAGACACCAACTCTCATTTCGACTTCCAAAAACCTTGGGTTGTTCTGAATATCAAATGAGATTATAGAAGAGAAGTGTTATTTTAAATGCCCAGAGTCAATAATATGAATCAAGTGGAATGCAAATTCCTTGAGGTCAAGGCCTATTCTGTTTTTGGCATTGTATCTCCAGCACCTATCGCCATGTGTGGAATATATAGCTTGTATGCTATGGATGCTTGTTGAATTAGAGAAAATACTCACACATATGTGTCTGGATCTAGGACTCTTTCCTCTGCACCAGCTGGAGTAAATGAAAAAGAAAAACATTAGTGGCTACACCTTATGTGACTGCTGCTTTCACTGCCCCAATGAATCTTGAAAATTTCTTTCACATCTATCCCCTCAAGTGATGCAGTCAAAATAGAAGTCATTCTCTTGATTCTGTCTCAGTAGCATTACTATAACCTACCTTAGAAAAAAGGGATG
Organism: Trichosurus vulpecula; assembly: GCF_011100635.1. Classification (NCBI taxonomy): domain Eukaryota; kingdom Metazoa; phylum Chordata; class Mammalia; order Diprotodontia; family Phalangeridae; genus Trichosurus; species Trichosurus vulpecula. The sequence continues at coordinate 181,800,636 of NC_050577.1, read as the reverse complement.
AATTTTGGTGGCTAGAATATGGTTTCTATATGCCTAGCCTAATATTTCTGCATTATATACATATACAGATAGTAATTTTGTTAGTTATAATAATAACTCTATCAAATAAGACAGTATTATTCACTTCCTCTCTTCCTTTCCTCCAAGTTTTACAGATATATAATCAGTCATAGGGAAAGTGATTAGGAGAAAGGCGCTCAAAAATTGCTAGCAGCCTTGTATGGAAATGAGATTTCCTGGCTCCAAGCCTGGTTCTTTTGCCATTAGGTTCTAGATTGTCTTCCTATTCCAGCAATGGAAAGGTTTACTCTTATCTTGCTATGCCAAAAACACTTCCAGCAAAGGGAAGCAGACTTGATTAAAAAACCTCTATTCTCATAAAGTTTCCAAACAAGTGTTTTCCTGACTCATGATGGCAAATGGTCAGAAGAAGCTGGGGAAAATCTCACATTCTCCGAGTTAGTAGGGGGCACTCGCTATTTTATGAGGAAACTCATTAGGCTATATTAGGTAGTTCCAAGTATTAATGTTTTAATATTTTTATGTTTTCCTTTTTTTAAAATTAACAAGAACTTATTTTTAAAATAGCACTTAGCATAGTGCCTGGAATATAGTAGGCACTGTATAAATGTTATTATTATTTTTCTCTATTTTCTCTTCCCCCTACTGGAAAAAAGAAAAACAAAACCCTTGTAATAAATATGCATAGTCCAGCAAAACAAATTTTTGTATCGACTGTGTCTAAAAATGTATCTCATTCTGCATCTTGAAAACAACTGTCTTGGGAAGTATCATCTGTCATCTGGAATCTTGGATGGTCATTGTAAGATCTGAATTCTCAAGCCTTTCAAAGGTGTTTGTGCCATGTTCTGTGCCAAGTGCTTCAGACACAAAGCAAGGCAAAAAAACAGTACCTGCTCTGAAGGATCTTGTAGTATAATTGGGAGACAACATGTACAAACAAGAAATATACATATATATACACACACATATACATATAAATGTGTATATATGTATGTGCATACACACACATATGTATTAGATGGGAGATAATTTCAGAGGAAGACACTAACACTAAAGAGGACCTGGAAAGGCTTCTTGAAGAAAATGCAATTTTAGCTGATTTTCAAGGAAGCCAAGAAAGCCATAAGGCAAAGATAAGAAAGGAGAGCATTGTAAATATGGGATATAGTGAAAATGCCCAGCGTTGGGAGATGGAGTGTCGACAAAATGTTGAACAGGATCTCTATGGCACATCACTAGAAATTTGCCTCAAGATTGGTACCGATTTATTAATTACCAGTTCTTGAGTCCAGCCATTCAGATAATCCTGAATCTACCTACTAGTACTGTTTACGTGGATCATATCTATCTTGTCCATGTGGATATTGTGAGAGACTTTGGCAGATGCTTTGTGCCTCTGGGTTTGTTTATACATATGTCATTTTCCTGATCTACTCTTGTAATAACCTTGTCAGAGGAGGAAATGCAGTTACTCTGCATGAGTTATTTTAATGAACCTATGATCTTAATGATCTCTACTTCCCTTTCTAATTGCTCACAAAACACTCCTTTAGTACCAAATTATTGAAGTCAAAGTTACTGGTCTTAAATGTTGTTTAAAATTTCAGTTTATGCACACCCAGAAAAAAAGAATTGTGTGTGTATGGGGAATGGTGATGAAATTCATGATATGCTTTATATCCTCAGGGAAAGCAAATTCAAACACTGCCACCCATTGAATAAATACCCAAATTTTATCGTTGCCCTGGAAGCACGTTACACTAACAAGGTCACCAACAACTGGGTACTTCATTTTTCTTTTTTGTGTATTTGAGCACTGTCTTTTTTTTAGTGCTTCATGGTTATATATCACCTCTGGTGCCACAGTAGATAAAGCGCTAGGTCTGAAATCAGGAAGACTCATCTTCCTGAGTTTGAATTTGACCTCAGACGCTGACTAGCTATGTTACCCCATGTGAGTCACTTAACCCTGTTTACCTCAGTTTTCTCATCTGTAAAATGAGCTGGAGAAGGAAATGGCAAACCATTCTAATATCTTTGTCAAGGAAACTACAAATAAAGTTAGGAAGAGTTGGACATAACTGAAAAATTACCGAACAACAATCACGTACACAAACATGTATTACTTTCTATGAACCTCGCAATAATACAGTATATTGCTAGTATTATTTTTTCCAGTTTTATAGATAAGGAAACAGAATAAGAGAGGCCAATTGGTTTGCCTGAGATCATATAGCTAGTCAGTCTCTGAGCTAGGATTCAAACTTGGATCTTCTGTTTCCAAATCTAAGTGTTCTTTACACTACATTATGCTCAGCCTTCATATGGACAGGAAAAAAATGACTTCTTTTTTAAGCTTCTTGACCCTGATGAGATCCTTTAGTGATGATCAGGAGCTGGAACTGTTGAGTTTCAGATATAGATTGGAGAGCTTCCTTCCTAACTTCAGTAAAATAGCTCAGAGTTTGGCTCTCACTTTTAAATACTACGCAGATGGCACTGAACCCCAGCCAAACTGGCGGCAACTTGATTCCCTCTGGTGAGTGCTGGTGGGGTGTCTACAGGATGGCATTCACTTCTCATCTCTCTCTCTCTCTCTCTCTCTCTCTCTCTCTCATTCTGTGTCTTTCTCCTTAGATTCAGGGCCTTTTCTTTAAAAGCATGTCCAACACAATAAAATCATTGGTTTCCTACCTGAACATCTACTTCTATTAACTATCTCATCTTTTGGAAGATTTCATTTTAGCGCTAGTTCAATGGGTTTTTTTTCTTTTGTGATTCCCCACTGATAAGAGAGAAAATGTATGGGAAGGGAGATCTAAGGAGCTTCCCATGGGTTTAGAGCAGAGAGAAGAAAGGACACTCAGTGCCAGTTGTGAAAGAAGCTCATAAATGCTGATAGGGACGTTAAGAAGTTTCACTAAATTTGGAACTTGTTTTCATGAACTAAAAAAAAATAACTGCATAGAGTGGACACAAACCAAATTTTTAAGAAACCTTTTTTTATTTATTGTTGCTGTTTCTTATTTTGTTAGATACCCATTTGGTACAGAGAAAATTTGCAAACCCAGTGAAATGTTAATTATAATAAATACAAATGACCCATACAGAGATACTGAGCTAAGGAAGTCAGAATGAAAATTCCTGTGCATGTGTCTAATAAGTCACTTGGGCTTTATATTCACAATGTAAATATAATGGAGGGCTCTAGAAGTGTTCTAATTTCCTTGAGTTATCAATTATGCCCCCTCTTCAATCTTTGCTCTACATGATACCTACAAATGTGCCCAGGTCTCCCCTGATTCTTTACAAAAAGGATATAATGGCATATATGCCCAGTTTTTTGGGCATACGAACATGCCTGGGTTGCCCCAAGTCCTTTAAAAAAAGACATATTAGGACAAAAATAAGACAAGTTGGCCTATATGTCCCTTTCCTTTCAGGGTCAAATCTTAATAAAGAAGTACTTACCTTCATTGTCTTAACTTCCTCACTTCCCATTCATTTCTTAATCCATTCCAGTCTGGTTTCTGACCCCATGACTCATCTAAAACTGCTCCCTCCGAAGACGCCAGCGATCTCTAAATCCAAAGGTCTTTTTTTTTAGCCTTCTTTCTTCTTGGTCTTTCTGAAGTTTTTCACATTGTTAGCCACCTCTTCCTCTTTTCTCATCCAAATTGTGTTACTATTACTTTTTCAGGGCGTATAAGCGACTTTGGGGGGCAGGAAAAGCCTTGCATAGAAATGATCTTTAAACTGAGCTTTAACTGAATGTAGGGAGACTAAGGTGAGTAGGAGTACAAGGCACAGAGACTTTCTTCCTTTGGCTTCTGTATCTTCTGTACTTCCCTAGCTTTCTGACTTTGCTGAGTGAATCCACTATAAATTTCTTAGCTAATATCAAGTGAGACCTTCTGAGGTGCAACAATCTTTTAACTGTTCCCTGCTTTACTTTCATTCATGGTTCCTGTTCCAAAGGTGTTCTTTCCTCAAATTACCTATACCACCTTCGAGCTCCCTTCGTTTCAGCAGACCTTGACTTCTATTTAGTGATGGAATATCCTTAGGGATACTGTTCTGACTGCTTTCTTTCAGCCTTCTTTGCTAAATCATCACCCATGTGCTGAAGAACTGAAGATGTTCTTTGGGCTATCTTCTCTTATCTCTCTATGCTTCCTCTTAAAGATCTCAGTTGCCATGTATTCAGTTATTTTCTTTATGAAGAACCCTATTGTGCATTTGCACTGATGTCCCATAGTTATCTCAAATTGAATGGCTAAATGTTCAAAATGGATTTTTCCCTCAAACCCATCCCTCTTCATAACTCTCTATTGAAGGGACTTCAGTACCTTCCAGTCACCCAGGTTGCTAACCTCAAATTCATATTGAATTCTTCATTCTCCCTCATTCCCTATATAAAATCAGTTATTATGAATTCTTCCCCCGCAACTTCTCTACCTTTTTTTTTCTGACCCTAATCCTAACTCCTCTCCATTCACAAGGTTACTGCCCTTGTTCAGGTCCTTATTACTTCTCACCATACTAACTGCCTAATTGCTCTCTCTGCCTCAAACCTCTCCTATTTTCCAAAAAGTTTCCAAACTGATATTCCTAAAACATGGATCTGATCATATCATTTTCCTGTTCGAAAAGCTCCAGTGACTCCCTTTGGCCTTTTTGGGGAAGAAAAAAAGCAAACTCCAGTTTACCCAACTTCTTAAAGCCTTTTATTATCTGGCTCCAGCCTACCTCACAAGGCATATTACACATTACTTTCTTCTTTATATTCTACATTTCAGCCCACCTGGTCTATTTGCTATTCTTTGCACTTAATATCCCACCTCCCATCTCTGTGCCTTGTATTCCTACTCACCTTAGTCTCCCTATGTTCATTAAAGCTCAGTTTAAAGGTCATTTCTATGCAAGGCTTTTCCTGACCCCCAAAGTTGCTTATACCCCCTGAAAAAGGAATGTTAACGTAATTTTGATGAGAAAAAAGAAGGCTAGAAAGGTAGATTGATTACTGTCTTCAAGCGTTTCATAAATAGTGTTTTATAAAGAAAATGGTGGTCAGTTATTTCTATATCCATGGAAAGTGAGCACATTTCAGCTTTTTAATGTGATTTTAAAGCAACAGTTTTGATTAGCTATAACAAAGAAACATCAAGGTGATGAATTTTGTGGACAATTTATATGTGCATATAATTTATTAATATTTTTATTTACATATATACATATTTTGCCCCTGCCCCAGTAGAATATAAGCACCTTAAGGACAGGGACTTTTTCACTTTTGTCTTTATTTTCCCAGCCCACAACACAATGCCTAATGTTTAGGAGGTGCTAAATGAATGCTTGTTGAATGGATTATCTATGGAGGGTTGAACTTGGAACCAGGAAGACTGGAATTAATATCCCACCATTGATATTTATGAGCTATGTGACCCTAAGCGAGTTACTTAAAATCTCTGAACTGCTGTTCCCTCATGTAAAATGAGGGTGTGGATTAGATAGCCTCTAAAATCCCTCCTAGATGTAAATCTTTGATCTTATATCCTACATTGGTCTTTCATTCCCTGGACAATTGGGTAGTCCTCTAGTGCACTGTCCCAATGTGGAGGCATCTGAGCTAAACCCAGCAATTTTTATACCTCAGGTGCAAGACACAAAGGCAGGGCTGAGTGGAAGTGGAGAGGACTCATGTTCTAGAACACCATGAGGACCCTGATAGGGAGGCTGCAGGGTAGTGGTGGAAAACTTACCTGGATTCCTCTTGGCCAGGGGTTCCCAAACCTTTTCCATCCTAATACCCCCTGGCTTTCAGAAGGAAGGAAGGGAGGAAGGTGATAAGCATTTGTGAAGTGCTTATTATGTACCAGACATATGCATTATGTATTGCTATATGCTTTACAAGTATCTCATCTTATCCTCACAACCACCCTGGAAGATAAATGCTATTAGTCTCATTTTACAGTTGAAGAAACTGAGGCAGACAGGGGTTAAGTAACTTGTCCAGAGTCATGTAGCAAGTAAATGTCTGAGGATGAATTTGGCCTCAAGTTTTCTTGACTCCAGGTCCAGTATTCTATCCACTGTACCACCCTAGCAGCCAGCAAACTTTCCTGTGCCTTTCATATTCAGTATGAAAAGCTATAAATTCTAGAGTTTACCATGCATATGCATAAAAGTAAAATAAAAAGATGAATTAATTTTTCATAAAGAGAATTTTATTTGGTACATAACATTTTTTATTATTGTGAAGTTGTTGCTTCTCAAATCCACAATATCTTCTACTAGCAGTACTACTTTTCGCAATATTTAAATAGCATGACATAATTATTTAACAAATATTTCCTAAACTCCCTTGACAAGTTTCTTGTACTCCAGGGGGAATATCTCTGCCTGGTTAGGAATACCTGTTTTATGCTAAGGAAGAATAATATATTCTTTACTTCCTGTAATAAGGGAGAGCTTCCCATTTTGACTCATTAACTATGTCTATATTATTAAAGGACTCGACATTTTGGCATCCTTTAAATTTTGGAATCCTGGGGGAAAAGCCCCACTATCCCTACCCTAGTTATTGCTCTTGGGTTCATAGATAATCATGGCTTTTCTGGACTCTGAGATGATCACATTTTCCACTTCCTTTCTTCATTTTAAAATTCTCTTCTTAAAGATCTTCATACTTGTGCCCAATAGTTCATACTACTGTTCCATGACCCTGATGTTTCTTCGTTTTACATAACCAAAATTTTGACTTTTAAAATGTCATTTAAATTTCAAAATTTGTTCTGTCTTCCATTGATGCAGAAAAGAAGTACTCTCTTTATACATTTGAATACAATAATCGATCCATCCTTTCTACCTTCTTTTTTCCTGTCTAAATTATGGTAACCTTTATTCATTGAACCTATATTCAAATATTTTGAGAGGCAGATATAGCAAATAAATGTAGAAGAATGTATTTGGTAGTGGAGGTGTAACAAAGTTCAGATAAGACACACAGTCCATTTTCCTTGAACAATTTGCAACTTAGTCAAAAGAATAAGACCTCAACACAACTACTACTACTATTATGTCTATTACTACTACTCCCACTACTCCAGCCGCATTGATATAACATCTACCATGTGCCAGGTACTGTGCTAAGCAGTTTACAAATGTCTCATTCTGTTCTCACAGCAGCTCTGAATGTTGTGTGCCTTTGTCATTCCATTTTACAGATGAAGAAACTGCTACTGACAAAGGTTAAGTTACTTGCCCAGGACCATAGAGCTGGTATCTGAGGCTGGCTTGGAACTTAGGTCTTTCTGCTTCCAGGCCCAGTAATCTAATTCATGCTACCTCCTAGCCACTTGCAATGCTATGATACAGGAAATTACATGAGTTCATAAAGTAGCTTCAAAACAAAGTGCCTGCTGGTCTGGGGCAGGGTGGGGAGGTTGTTACCAATTGGTGTGATCAGGGAAGGCACCCTGAAGAAGGTGGAATTTGATTTGGGCTCCAAGAGATAATAGGATTCACCAGCTAAAGGGATGGCATTCCAGGCAATGAGCAAAAGGACTGAGGTATGAGACTAGTGAGTGCATGCCTGGGAACCATGTCCTGTTCGGTCGGCAACCACGAGCCCCTTATCTTCCAGGGCAGTGTGGAAAGAGTGATGAACTTGTCCTTAGGAAACCTGGGTTCGTATTCCTGTCTCTGACATTTACTAAGCTGTTACTGTGGACAAAGCAGTTGGTTTCTCTGAACCTTCGTTTTCTTGTTTGTAAAATGGGAATAATAAGACTTGCCTTATCTATCTCAAAGGATTGTTTTGAGGAAAGTGCTTTATAAATGTTAAAGTGGTATATCGGGTTCTTATTTTTATTGCTCTTTTCTCCCCTTTTGCCAATTTACACTCATCTTTTTAAAAAGTGTAGTGTGTAGTAACAGGGACTAGAAAATCAAGTTATTCTGTTTTGGGAGGATGAGGTGTTGATCAAACAAACTCCACTTCATTATGTCAAGTAAAACACAAATTAAGCTCCTGTCTATATTTACTTGACTCCATACATAAAATAATATTTTATGTAATTGTCCATATTATTATCATGCAATATTTGTAACATTAAATCTGCCACCAAAATCCTTAGAAGCATGAGGATAGATTTAAAAGCTATTGAAATGTCCAAAGTAATGCAAGAAAATTTTGCAGTTGTATTTGTCAAACAGATACCTAATAATCAAAATGAGATACATATTAAATGAATAAATCATTCAATTTCAATCAAAATCAGCCTTTCAATCTCATTGTTCTAATTAAGGATCTATATAGAGTGTAAGATGAAGTGTGAGCAATATTGTTAGGAGGTCTTGTTTAGAATTCTCAGTACTTTACAAGATCAATTTAGAATTCCTGGAAGTATTTCATAAGGAAGACTTTTTTGACCTTTGCAGTTTTGAGAATTATCTGGCAAAATGTAACCAATTGCAATTACAGCGTCATTAACTAAGATAAAGCAAAGGAAATCCTTTTGGTAGAAAGCTTTTAACCAAATTAACACTGTTTTTAGTTGATTGTTCCTTTTTATCCTCTTTTGGGAACAAAAAAAGCCAAGTCTTGGCCTGCGGCTTGACTCTAGTTTACATGGAAAAGTTTCCAAGGTTGAATTTTCTGCAAATGACACCTAACATTACCTGGATCTAATTCATGCTGTTCATTTTACTGGTAACCAGGGGAGAGATTCCGTTGAAGTTATTACCCCTCTGTTACACAATAATTCAGTAAGACTGGAAAATCTGTTATTTAGGAGATAATTTTAGTTTGCCGCTGAGGTTACAAGGCAATAAATGACTCTTTTCTGGATCCTTAGAGTTTACCCAGCACATTTATGGGGCTATTTGTTGCCCTGTGTACTTATGTGTAAGTTAAATTATCACTACTGTATCAAATTTACCTTAAAAATGTTTTTATATCTTTAAGTTTTTTCTTTTTCTTTTGCTAGAGCTCTGTCTACATCTTTAGTTCTATTTCTATCTTTCTCTCCTTCTGTTCTTCCTCTATCTCTCTTCCCTCCCGACTTCCTTTCAGCTTCTGCATCAATAGAAGGTGGTTCAATTCTTTGTATTTTTTCTTCCTGACAGTAAGAAAGAAAAAGAAAGAAAAACACATTGATAAAACATTTTTAGATATTCCTATTTTTTATTTTTATCAATTATTTGACTTTTATTGGTTAAATCAGGGACTTGAAATATTGGTTTGGTTCAGTTTTATTTCAGAGAAAAATTCAATATGTTAGTTGAAAAGGTTTTCAAAATACTAGTCTGTATACTTTTTTGCCACTTAGTGCCATTTAGTATACTAGGTATTTTTATTTAAGGCGGTGGTGATGGGGCGGGGGATAGGGAAGGGAATAGACAGCTAGGACTTAATATCTTTTGGAAATATTTAACAATTTTAAAACCAAAATTGATTTCAGATATTTCAAGGATAATAAAGAACAAAGAACATAAAATGTTATTTAATAATTATGAGATAATAAAAGATATATTTCAATTCAAATGAAGAAAAATGTTTATTTTGAGACTGCAAAGATTTCATTTTCCTTTTTTGGTTTCATTGCTTTGATTCTTTTTATCATGATATCAATTTATTTCTCCTTTTGTTATTGATTATCCTCCATTATTTATATGCTCCTTGAGGATGGGAATATTTTCCCCCCATTCCCAGTGCTTAGTACATAATAAGCACTTATTAAACACTCATTGACTGACTGTCATTTGTTTAGTGTACTTCATATATCTATATCTATATATCTGTCATTTGCAAGATTATATATAGTGCTTATTCAAGGTTTATTTTTGCTCATCTCATTTTCAAAAATAAAATTTTAAAAATCATGTACAAAATACTAAACGACTCTCTTCCCACCAGTCCTTTTTATCTGAGAAAATTAAGACTAGCAGACTAGACATTCCTCAACTTTCTCTGTAGGTCGAAATTTCTCTCTATCTTTACTGATCTCCTCTCCTGTGTTTTAGAGGAAAAACTGCTGCTCTTTTCCCCCAGAGCTAACTCTCTCAACTTGTGTCCTTAATCTAATGCCCTCTTGTCTCTTCGGGGACCTTATTTCATCAATTACCCCATCTCCAACATGTAAGGGTCTCCTCCCTGCCTGCTTTTCATGTGTCTTTAAGTACAAACATAATCAAGTTTCTTTTATTTTAAAAAACAAAGCAACAACACCACACACACACACACACACACACACACACACACACACACACACACAAAACAAAGGAAGCTTCTTTGCTACCTGTTATACTTCTTTGCTCTACTAGCTCACAGTCATCACCTTCGATTTCTCACACACTCATTCCTCTTTCTTTTGCAGTTTGGCTTCCATTTCTGTAAGTCTACTGAAACTTCTCCCTCAAAGGTCACCAGCGATCTTCTAATTTCCCAATTAAATGATCTTTCTCAGTTTTCAGACTTCTCCATGGTATTGAAAATGATCAACTTCCTCCTTGTTCTAGAAACTCTCTCCTCCCTTGGCTCCTATCACCATTGCAGTTTTCTAGTTCTCCTTCTACTTCTCTAGTTCATTCATCCATCTCTTCACCAAGCATCATTATACATTTACTAGGTGCCAGGCACTATTCTAGGCACAAAAATGACACTCCCTACTCTAAAGGATCTCATGTTCTATTTAGGAGAAACAATATATGCACAGATAATTAAAATAAAAACAGATACAAATTAGCTTCTGAAAGGAGGGTACTTACCACCGGAAAGATCAAAATAGGCTTCCCGTAGGAGGTGAGCTAAGCTTTGAGGGAAGCGAGGGATTCCAGGTGGATGTAAGGAAGAAAAGCATTTCAGGCAAGGAGATGGGGTGGTGGTGGTGTCAGAGAAAGGCTGGGCAAAAGCACAATAGAGAAGTAGAATGTGTGGCAGAGAATAATATGCAACAATCCAGGAAATGTGGGTTGTAACAATGCTGTGAGGCCAAACTGAATATTTTGTATTTTATCCTAGAGGCAAGACGTTGCCACTGGAACTTTTAAGTAGGCAAGTGACATGGTTAGACCTGCGCTTTAGGAATATGGATTTGGCAGATATGTAAAATATGAATTGGAAAAAGAAGAGAGTAGAGGTTGAGGCAGTAATCAAGGGGAGATTACCATAGCCCAGATGAAAGGTGATGGGAACCTGAACTGTGGTGGCTATGCTTATTAATCGACAGGGTTGGTTACAAGATTTATTGGAATATTAGGATCAATAAGATATGTTGCCTGAATGTGAAGAGTGAGGGAAAGGGCAGAATCAAGTAGGACTCCAAGGTTATAAATCTAGGTAATTTGAAGCATAGTGGTGCCCTCAAAAGAAATAGGGAAGTTCAGAAAAGAGGAGTGTTTTGAAGAAAATATGATGACTTCTGTTTTGGAACTAATCAGCTCAATTCCCCAAGTGATAAATGGTCAAAGGATATGAACAGGCAGTTTTCAGAAGAAATCAAAGCCATAAATAGTCAGATGAAAAAATGCTCTAAATCACCTTTGATTAGAGAAATGCAAATTAAACCAACTCTGAGGAACCTTCTCATACCTATCAGATTGGCTAACGTGACAGAAAAGGAAAATGATAAATGCTAGAGAGGATGTGGAAAAAATAGAGACACTAATGTACTGTTGGTGGACTTGTGAACTGGTCCAGCCATTCTGGAGAACAATTTAGAACTATGTCCAAAGATCTATAAAACTGGATATAACCTTTGACTTAGCAGTACCATTACTAGGTCTCTATCCCAAAGAGATCAAAGAAAAGGACCTATTTGTACAAAAATATTTATAGCAGCTTGAGGGAAATTATTTTTGTATTATATTAATAACCAATTATTAAATTAGGATCCAGGCTTTTTCTCCTCTCTTCATTGAGCCCCCCCCCACCTCCAATGGAAGGTCAACCTCTGAAGGGCATGGCTGATTGAGATTAACCCTAAAGCTTGGGGAACATGCTGTTTGATCTTGGGCCAGAAGCAACTAGGAGACCTTCTTTTTAGAGTATAAACAGAATCCAGTTTAGGGGAGTTCTTGCCCCAAGGAAATGAGCCCCTGTCCTTATAACCCTCCATTAGAATTTAGGGTGACCCAGCTCATGAGGGAGGAAACCAACTAGAGTGGTCTTGATGGAGATGGATTCTCCATCCAGATAGCTGTAGGAGGCTGAGTCTCATGATCAAACCATGTTCTCAGCAAGGAGAGTTTGCAGATGTTTAGCCCATTTCCTCATTAAATGTCCATCAGTCAGGGCTGATTTTTCAGTTGTCCAGGGAATTCCCTTTCAAGGATTGTTTAAAATTTTCAGGCTTTCCATGTCTTTTGTCTTTAGTTATCAAGAGAAACCACTGACCATCAATTTATTGATTATTTGATAGCCCAATTAATAAATTGATTATTAATTACCCAGAAACTCTGTCTCTTGAGTTTTTTCATTCATCACAAGCTGTTTTTGTGGTGGCAAAGAATTGGAAATCAAAGGGATGCAAATCAATTAGGCAATAACAAAATGAATTGTTTCATATAGCTATGATGGAATACTATTGTGCCATAAGAAATGACAAGGAGGATGGTTTCAGAAAAACCTGAGAATTCTTATGTGAACTGATGCAAAATAAAGTGAGCAGAACCAGAAATTTGTGCATAGTAACAGCAATATTGTAATGATCAGCTGTGAAAGACTTAGCTACTCTGATCAAGATCCAAGATCCAAGACAGTTCCAAAGAACTCATGATGAAAAATGCTCCCCACCTCCAGAGAGAGATCTGATGAATTCTGAGTGCAGATTGAAGCATACTTTTTTCATTCTTTATTTTTCTTGTCTTTTTTGTGTGTGTCTGTTTTCTTTTGTGATAAGACATAGGAACATGTTTTGTGTGACTTGACATATATATTTAATGTCCTATTGCTTGCCTTCTCAAGGGTAGGGGAGGGGCAGAAGGATAGAGAGAATTCAGAACTCAAAATTTTAAAAAATGTTAAAATTTTTAAAAATATAATTGGGAAATATTTAATGAAATGAAAATAGATTTTTAAAAACTTAAGAAAGGAAATAGTAAACTCGATATGCCTATTGAATTTCCAACTAGAAATGTCCAATAAGCAGTTTGTAATATGGGACTGGAATTCAGAAGAGAGACAAGGGCTAGCTATATAGATTTGAAAGTCATTTATATTAAGCTGATATTTGATGATTAGATCCATAGGAGTTGAAGAGATGGGGTTGGGGTGGGGGGAGACAGAGAAAAAGACAGACAGACACCGAGGAATGTCACAAAAATTCATGGAGGAAACTCTAGGAGGAATGTGGAGTCAACACTGTCAGGTGCTGGGCAGGGTGGTCAAGAAGGTGGAGGCCTAGAAAATGCCCATCATATTTGGCAATTAAAAGATCATTGATAACCTTGGAGAGAGCAATTGGGTGATGGGATTGGAAACGCCATGAAAGTGAGAAGTGAGGGGTGAGAAAATGGAGGCAACAAATGTAGAAAGCTTTTTCTAAGAATTTGGTTGTGAAAGGGAGTAGAGATATAGGATAACAACTTAAGGAATATAAAGCTTGCAAAGGATGTTTTTGTTTGTTTTTGGAATAGGAAAGAGCAGAGAGATTGTGGGAATGTGGTGGAGTAGGTCAGAAAACTTTCAGCTTTCCAAATTTCCTCAACAAAAAAAGATAGAACATCACCTCAGAGGGAATGTAGAGTAGCTGAAATAAACAAAAGTTAGGGATAAACAGTAGTTTACTAAGACAACTTGAGAAGACCCCAGGAAAGACCAGACTTCTAGGGGCAGAAGTTTGGCCTGAGTGGAGTGAACACTTCTAGGCTGACTGCAGAATCAACAAACAAGCCCTGGGAGCCCTTGGGTTTGGAGGCAGCCTCAGCCTTAGAAACTGTCATCTCACCGTGTGGGGGTCTGACAGCTGACTAGGAGAAAATTGAAATACCTTCCACTGACAAGGGACACTGAGCACAGCTGCGCTCACCTGACATGGCCTAGGCTATGCCTGTTGGGGAGAAGGAGCTAGCATACACCTGATGAGAGCAGCAGCAGTAGCCGCTGGCTGTGGGCACTTGCAGGAGAGCAGAGTTCCTGGTTTTAGTTCCAGGGCAAAGAGGATAGCTATAGTTTGAAACCACCTGAGGGATCAAAGAGAACAAGATCATTTGCAGGACAGTGTTTCTAGGGACCCTAGCCGTGGTTTAGGAGTAGAGAAAAGAGCCCAAGGTTGAGCCCCAGGACAGACCTCAGAAATAACAGTAAGAAGGACCTGAAATTTGGGACATCATTCCCCGTACCTCAGGACTAGAGCTTACTTATACAACAGCTGCTAAAAATAAAATAAAACAAAAACTAAAAATGAATAAGCAAAGGAGAAAGAATCCAACCATAGATGCTTACTATGGGATAGAGAAGTTCTGGGTTCATGTTCAGAGGAAGATAATGGAGCAAAAAAGCCACTCCTCTTTCAGTGAGAAATGTCAAATAGTCCCAAGCACAAAAAGAAGTACTCAGAAAAAGGACTTTAAAAATCAAATAAGAGAGATCAAGGAAAAGTTAGGGGAAAAAAAGAGCAATCTAAGAAAATTATGAAAGGAAAATCCACCAACTTGAAATTGAGAATCAAAAACTTAAGGAAGAAAATAATTCCTTGAAAACTAGAGTTGGACAAAAGGAAGCTAATGACCTAAGACACCAAAAATAATGAAACAAAATCAAAAGAATGAAAAAATAGAAGAGAAAGTGAAACATCTCATCAGAAGAACAAGTCATTATTTGGGTAGTTTGAAAAAAAGGATTGGGCTGAGTTGTGTATGATGAGGTGATTCTAAAAAATAAAACTGCAGGGAGGAATAAAAAGGAGTAATTATCTCATACAAGGCAGGGGGGAAGGTGGGTAGTGATGGATTGGGAATGGATTAAAGAGAGAACAACATGTATATCTAGAAAGATATAAAAGTCTTCCAGATAACAGAAAGAAATAAGAGTGCAAGGGGTAGGGTGGGGGGAAAGGATAAACGAGGGACTCTTGGAAGGGTGGGTAGGTTAGGGAATAAGAGGACAAGGTAGTGGGTAGAAGTAAAGCAGAGGAATGAGGAGGGATAGGAATAGGGTAAGGATAGTGAGGAAAAATAGGAAGGAGGAAAATACGCAACAAGTAATTATACCTTAGAATGTGAATGGGATGAATTTACCCATAAAATCGAAACTGATATCAGATTAAAAATTTGAATTTGATACCATATTGCTTTTAGGAAATGCTATAAAAATGAGATACACACAAAGATAAAATAAAAGTCAAGAGCAGAATTAAGTAAAAAAAATCGGGGTAGTAATCATGATCTCAGACAAAGTTAAAGCTAAAATAGATTTAATGAAAAGAGAAAAATAGGGAAACTATACTATGTGTCAGCAATATCATTTAATTTTGTTTTAGGCCATTTAAAATAACTAGGCAGTATAAAATACCTAAGAGTATAACTGCCAAAACAGACACAAGAACTATACAAATGTAAACACAAAACACTTTTTATACAAATAAAGTCAGATCTAAGCAATTGAAACAGTATTTATTGTTCATGGGTAGGTAAAGCCAATATAGTACAAAAATGACAGTTTTACCTAACCTATTTATTCAATGCTATCCCGATTAAATTACTCAAATGATCTTACTGAGTTAGAAAAATAATAACAAAGTTTGTATGGAAGATCAAAAGGTCAGGGACTTCAAAGAAACCAAGGAAAAAAATGTAAAGGAAGCAGATTCAGCAGTATCAGACCTTAAACTATAAGATGAGAGCATTGTTGAAGTATAAAATAGATAATTTTGATTATTTTAAATTAAATTTTCTTGTATAAATAAAACCTATGCAGCTAAGAATGGAAGGAATGCAGAAAATTGGGGAAAAAACTTTCATAGACAATCTCTCAGATAGGATATGATTGGATTGGAATATTGCTATAGCGTAGAGAATGATGAGACTTGGACTTATGAAGGAAGATGCTATCCACCTTCAGAGAAACAGATGACAAGTGGAAATAAGCATAATACAGTCTTACACATATGTATAAGTGTATATGTGTATATATGTGTATGCTTACACATACCTATCAATATGTGTATATATCTAAGCTTAATTGTAGCCTTCTTTAGGGCGGGGGTGTGGGGGTACAGGTGATGGAGAAGAAAAAAATAAAGTAAAAAGTGCACGACAGAGAACAAAAGAAAATTTAAAAGGAAGCAAAGAAAAGCTAGGCAGCTTTGAAAACAATGTGCAGTATTTATTATATCGGTTTTCTTGAAACGGAAATGTATCATTTTATATTGAATCATCTCATGTTCCGCTTCATACATGGCAATGTTTTCTTTTCTTTTCTCATTTTATATTTAAGTTTAAAATAAGTAATAAAATTAAAAAAAATTGAATAGGAAAGAGCTTGGATGTTTGTAGGCAACTGAGAAGGAGCCAGTGGGTAAGATGTAGTTCATCTTACTGTACCTTTTCTTTTTTTCTCTATACTCTCTCACTTGGTGGTCTTCTGTATTCTCACTGTTTCAACTATCACAGTCTATGCAGATGACTCCCTAATCTGTATCTCTTTCCCTGTCTTTTCAAAGCTCCAGACTCATATTTCCATCTGTTTCCTGAATAATATCTCCATCTGCACTTCAAACTTAACATTACTGAAAACATCCTTGTTATCTTCACCCTCAAACTGCTCCTCCTCCTGATTTTCCTTCTTCTGCTGTCATCACTATCTTCCCAGTTACCCATACTTGAAACCTTATTGTCATCTGTAACATTCCCTTCCTCCTCACTGTCCATGTCCATTCATTTACTAAGTCGTTTAATTTCCCTTCTTTGAAATGTAACATATGACCCCCTCATTCACTCCAGTTCCTCTTTTACCATCCTAGTTCATTTTCTCATTATGTCTCATTTGGACTATTCAATAGCCTTTTATTGACCTCCATACATCTAATTTTTATCTCCTGCAAAGTATATTATGCATTCTTGCTGGTATAACCTTTTTAAAGCTCAGGTCAGATCACTCCTGTGCTTAAATTTTTATCTATCTATCTATCTATCTATCTATCTATCTATCTATCTATCTATCTATCTCTCTATCTCTCTATCCCTCTCTCTCTCTCTCTCTCTCTCTCTCTCTCTCTCTCTCCTTAGAATCTTTCAGTGGCTTCCCATTGCCAGTTGAATAAAGAGCAAACCACTTTGCTGTACATTTTGAAACATCTATGACTTTCCCCTAACCATCTCATGTGAGTCCCCTTCACATGTTTTATATTCCAGTTAAACGGAGTCAGGTCCATTATTCCTTGAATACAGTCCATTTGAGATCCAATTTAGCTCCTATATTTATTCCTTGGATAAATTGGAACTCCAATTTAACTCTGTAACTTTACTCTGGCTGTTCCATCTACTTGGAGCATTTTTCCTGACAATTTCTAATCCATATTCCAATATTTAACTTAAATGCTACCTCCTCAATGAAACCTTTCCCTCTCTGATTGGGAAAGGGTGGGGTCGGGTGGGGTGGGGAGGATGAAAGAGAGGCCTCTTTCCTCTCAACTTCCATGTCATTTTGTACTTTTTTCTTCTTTCACATTTTATAGACACTTCTATGAGTGTGTGTGTGTGTGTGTGTGTGCGCGCGCGCACATGCACTTGTGTGTGTTAAATTCGCAGTTTTGCTGGCATATAGCTGTAAATCTGATCACTCTTTTTATTGATCTGTTTGTTGTTGAGTGGGCCATTGTTTAGGATGTCATTTTAAAATGACCATATGTAACTCTACACTTTTCTTATACTCCATGAATTTATTAGTCCTATCACGTTAAGTTCTAAAAATGTTCTTTATTTATTTAAAATTTCTTTGTGTCTGATTATATGGTCTATTTTTTGTGCTGATGAATATGTATATTCTTTAATGTTACCATTCAGAAGATTCATAAATTTTTGAGCTCTAAATTCTCTTGTATAGTTCTACATTTTCTTTCATTTATCCTTCTGTTAGATTTTCCAGCTCTAAGGTAGGAACAATTTTGGTGTTACTTATCTGTATGCAAACTAGTTAACTTTTTCATTATAAATTTAGATGCTGTGCCATTTGATACGTGTGTTTAATAAAGATACTGATTTATTGTCAGTGATTGCCTTAAGAAATTATAGTTTTTAAGGAATTTCTATTAATGTCATAAATTTTATTGCTGGCTTGTTTGATAGCATGATTGGAATTTCTGCTTTTTTTTGTATTCATAAGATGCATAGTACACATTGTTCCAGTCATTTTATTTCATATATGTCTTTACTTTTTAGGTGTGTAACTCACATACAACACATTCTTTGATTTTGTTTTCTTACCCTTTCTATCTCTCTTTTGCTTTATTGGATCAGGTTCCCCCCGTTTATTTCTTTAGCTAGTTTGTTTTTGGAAAAATAAATCTTCTTTCAAGTTAGTCCCTCTATAGGCTCTTTCCCCACTACTCTGTTCCCATTTGCTACCCCTTCCTTAGTTTTTGGATTGTGCTCAAGTTACTAATTGATTTTTATTACTTTCATTTATTTAATTGTTTCTTTTCCTCTTTTGTCTTTTCACTGTTCCTGCTCAATTAAGAAATTAGTTCCAAATGTCCCTTCCCTTCCTTTTCTCCAACTGCTCATTTTCATTAATTTTGTTTTACTGTACTTTAAAACTTTTGATTTGATTTATGTCTTCATTATTTCTCAGTGTTCTGAATTTTATTTTCTTAATCATTGTTGTTGTTATTCAGTCATGTCTGACCGTCCAGGACCCCATTTGGGGTTTGCTTGGTAAAGATATTGGAGTGGTTTGACATTTTCTTCTCCAGCTCATTTTACAGATGAGGAAACTGAGGTGAACAGAGTTAAATGGCATGCCCAGGATCACACAGCTAGTGTGAGGTTGGATTTGAACTTGTGATGAGTCTTCTTGATTCCTTAGTTATACTCTCATTTGTTCCTTCTTTATGTTTGCCATGTCCCTCATGGAGATCAAAACTCCTGAAGTATTTGGTTTGAGCTCCTTCTCCTAACCAATTTCTATGCTACTGCCTTTTGCAGATTTTGTCCCATTTCCCATCTCCCCCCTTTTTTCCAGCTGTGCCTTTCTCTGAGAAATATCACTTTGCTAGAGAAACAGTGTTGGACAGAAGCAGTACAGTGTGGTGGAAGTTATCCTATGTGCTAAGGTGTGTAACCCAGCCCTAACCCTCACCAAGATCAGTCTCTTTTCCAAAGGCTGTGCCATCTTATCTCTGACTCTGCCTCCTCTCCCCATTCTTGGTACTAAAATATCCCTTCTCCTGTGGCAAAATGTTGCTCAGGGAGAAATGACATTCCCTTAGAGAAGGTGGCACGTACTTCCTTCCCCATCGGAGTGCCTTTTAACAAGGTTGCTATTACTTACCTTGTGGCTCTTCAGGCTATTTCTGTGACTGCAAACTAAGGCAGCTACATCTAGTCCAACATAAAGTCCTTGATTTTTCTTAACTCCCAAACAGTGTCTCCTTCTGGAATGAGTTCGTTCATCTCAATTCCTTCTTCCTTTCACCTCACCCTTTCTCCTACAGCCTTTCCCCTCTTGTTCGAAGCCAAGGAATCACCATTTCTTCACTCTTCTCAGGTGAAATTGGTAAGGGTGCATCACTATTTTCCATCTGCCTCCTACTATTCCACTTCTCTTTTATGCAGCATTCCCTTCTGCAGCTCCATTCTACAAAAGACACTCATTCACCTGCAGGAGGCTCAGGAGATTTAGTCTATGCAGCTCCCAATTTCCTACTATTTCCACAGTTCTTATATTTCACATAAATTGTTAATTTATTTCTCTGCTACTTAGTTATCTGTTTTTTCATTCTATTAGGTGGTTCGTTGTTTTTTTTTTAATTCCCTCTTCTCCTTTCCTCCAGTATATTATTTTCATTAATTTTCTTTTACCATTCTGTTTTCTAAGAAAAATTTATTTTCATCATTTTTCTTTCTTATATCTATTCTGAATTTTATTTTCTGATTTATAGCCTATACTCTTATTAGTTCTTTGTTTTCTCTGTGTCCCCCATGGGTATAAAGTTTGGGAGGTACCACATTCTGAGCTCCCTCTCCTGACCAATGTCTATATTATTGCCTTTATAGATGTTGTCCCATACTCTCCTCTTTTTTTCCTTCTGTACCTCATTCTTAGAAATGCTAAATTGTGACAGAAGCAATGTTAGAGAGAATGTTGTTGTCAGCTGCCATTAGGAATTTACATATCTCTCCTCCCAAGGTTGTGTGGTGCTCATAGAAAAGGCACACACTTCCTCTCAGAGGAGTACACCAGAATCAAATCCATTGGTGAATCAGGGGGTTATCTACACCAAGCATGTGAAGACCTCCCCTGGCAGAATGGGCAGACGTGAACAATTTGTTCTAATGGGCCATGAAGGTGGTAGAAGTAGGTGCTATGGAATGCTTATAGCTTGGTTAGGCATCAAAGCTGCCAAGGTCATCCGCTTCATCCTGAGCCATCGCAGGTTATCTTGATATTTGTCTTGCCAATGGATTCTGATACCTTTGTCTCACTTAAATCAATTTATGAGTGAGTCAAAAGACATCACCCATACTTGTGGTGACAGGCAAGTGAGGAAGCAGCAGGTATGGATACACTGGCCTTAGTACTCACAACCCTGCACACAAGCAGCCCAGGGCATAAGGTTGTCTTTTCACTGGACTGAAGCAGCAGTGGGAATTGGCAGCCCCCTGGGTATCTGAGTAACCTTTTTTAAGAACCGCTCCACCCACCTCCTGGTATAAGGAAGGGGCTAAAACAGGTACCCTAAAAATTGTGTGCCTCACCTAACCTAATCTTGGCCTGCTTGCTGCGGCAGGTACCTAGCTGTGGTTGAAATGCAAAATATATATATATATATATATATATATATATATATATATATATATATATATACACACACACACACACACACACACACAAACTTTTATGCAGTCGCTTAAAAGAAACATGAGATGTACAAATTTAGAGGCATTTCCACTCCAAATGTTCCTATTCGTGCCCTACCTGTGGTAGAGCCTTCCGGGCCTGTATTGGTCTGATCAGTCATGGTTGAATACTGTACCTTGACCCCAACATAGTGATGTAATTTTGGTCCTCTTTAAGCATGAAGAAAATAATCAAAACACTGGAATCACTTTTTAAAATAAGATGAAACCTTATTATGCATGGGGAAAAGTATTTGGATGTGATTTGGTTCATGGGTCAGCCAATTAATGAAGATCATTAACATGTTTCATTTATGCTTTGCTTCAGTTCAATTCTCCAGTTAATACCTTTAGTTTTTTATTATTATTATGATTATTACTGTTGTTGCTGAGCTCAAAGAAAGATAAATCCACTGATATCACAATGAATTTTCACCAAAAAGGCTGGCCTGTTAGAATAACACATAAAGTGGAGAGACGTAAATAGGAAAAAAACTGCATTTTGAGTTCTGACCATTTTGTAATAGATTTGAAACTCGTTCACTGGTGGTACCTAAACAGTCTACCTGAGGTATTTTAACCTGGAGAAATCTGGCTTTTGAATCCTTAGAGAGGCTAATTACATGGCTGGATGGGGTCTGAACATATTCCCTCTCTTGATCAGAGCTGTGAATTAATTTGATTCTATACAAATATTATTTATCAAGTGCTATGTACTCAGCACTGTGTAAGTGGATGAGTACAGGAGATAAGTGGTGGTCTGAGGTTGAGAGTGCTAGCTAGGTTACAGAGGGAGGTTTTTCAGCCTTCGTTTTTATAACTGCTCTATGGGTTTGGTTCTTTTCAGGAAAATACTCTGATTTATTTAGGGAAGTCATCTTTCTGTGTATTTAGAGAGATGTGGGCAGACAACTAAGCAAAGAGGAAAGTTAAATGTACATTCACTAAAATAAAGGTTGTTCATTTCAGCTAAAAAGCCTCTGGAGCAGTAATAAATAGACTAGCTTCTGCTTGAGGGTACCACCTCAAGTAAGGAGAAGACTGGGGGGTAGCTCTGATACCCTTCATACTTCATTGCCTGGCCCCTCTCTACTACAGAACAACTTGCATCTTTATTTCTCGCTGTGTAGCATACATTTGTTGACATGACTAGTAAGCGTGCCTGCTGTTGAAAACATGTCCAGCCATGTGACTCATCTTCACTTGTCACTTTATTTTTGCTATGTTTTTAGTCAAAATGTGTGGCTATGATGAAATAAACTCTATGGTAGTTGAGATCCCTGGGCAACTAGGTGGTGCAGTGTTGAGTCTGGAGTCAGGAAGACCTGAGTTCAAATCCAGTATCAGACACTTACTAGCTGCATGACCCTGAGCAGGTCACATAACCCTGTTTGCCTCAGTTTCCTCATCTGTAAACTGAGCTGGAAAAGGAAATGGCAAACTACTCCAGTATCTTTGCCAAGAAAACCCCAAATGGGATCACAAGGAGTTGGATATGACTGAAATCTATTAAACAACAGTTGAAATACCATGAACCATTGTACCATTCCCTAAAAGAACTGTGAGTCAACTCAGGTCACCAAGCATTTATTAAGCCTTACTATGAACCAGGCTTAAACAAGAAAAACAGTCCCTGCCCTCAAGGAGCTTCCAGACAGCACATAAAAGGAAGCTTAAAGAGTAGGGCTGGGGCAAGTATGTATTTGCAAGGGTTGGGGACCTGGGGGATGGTGGCAAAGTCCTAAGAGTGGAGCGGGGCTGCTCTGGGATCTTCCTCAAAATTGAGATACTAGGAGGAGCTCGGCAATGGGAGAAGGTGTCTGTGCACAGGGACAGAGGGAAAAGGGAACCAAAGCTGCCGTGGCAAAGTCCAGAGAGAGGAGCCCGGCTCCAAAATTTTTTGCTAGCCTTAACAAAGGGAAAAAGAAACAGGTTTCTCTGCAGGGAAGTGCGGGCGTTTGGGGGTGTGGGAGAATGTGTGGGGTGGGGCTGGGGGTGGGGTGGCAAAGTAGGCCTGGGAAGACGAAGAGAAATACAGGGAGAATGTTCAGGAAAGAAAATGCTGTGCTTGCAAGATACAGCTTCCTTTGTAGACACTAAAATGCTCTATTACAGAAAGTTGGTCAATCTTTGTCATATAACTCTAGATACGATTCAGAAGCACCCTTACCCTTCATCTCCCACAACGCAGCAAGCTCTCAGTTAGATTTCACAGCAGCTAGGTGGCCTGGTGAATAAAGTCCTGGGTCTGGCGTCAGGAAAGACCTGAGTTCAAATATGGAGTTTCTTGCTACGTGATCCTGGACAAGTCACGTGACTTCTGTGTCCTTACCTCCCTCATCTGTTAAATGGGGATAATAATAGCATGTACCTCCTAGGGTTATCGTGAGGATAAATTGAGATTTTTTTTAAGTGAAGCACTATATAAATGTTAGCTGTTATTTATTGAATTCAATTGAAATGCAACTCTGACCAAGATGGGAAACAGAATGAACAATTTCAGCTGAGGAGGTGGGCTCCAGTGTGACACAGCAGAAAGAATACTGGATTTGGAGTCAGAGGAACTAGGCTCAGCTTCTGCCTGTGACACTTATGACCTGCGTGAGCTCTGGGCCTCAGTTTCCCCATCAGTACAACAAGGACTTTGGATAGATGGCTTCTAAGATCTCTTCCAGTTTTGAGTCTGTTGTCGATGATCCAGTGACCAGGATGGTGCATAGTTTGACTAGGAAAGAAAAATGGAACTGGGGCTGGAGGCTGAGGTAAAGGAAGGGAAGGCATAATATGGGCAGTTGTATTGTGGGAAAGTAAGAGAAGTGTGGGTAGCTCTTATTTACCTTGCTGGCCTATAATCTGGTGCTGTGATTGAAAACCAAGGCCCATTAAGCAGTCCTTCCTTTTAACTGAGCTCCCCAACTGCCTTCCTAATTAGGGTTTAAAATTCTGTTTTATTGGTGGATGTAGAATTATATGCTAACCTGTGAGTAAAGGACTAGCTCAGGTCAAAGGGTGAAAATTCCATGCTTCTCTTTGTCATGGGTTTAGCTAAATTGAGTTCACCATTTTGCAGTGAGTGCAATTCAGTCTGAAAATATATAGTGGTGATGGTGCTTGAGTGATTTAATCTGGTTTCCTATACTGCTTAGTATTATTCACTTAAAATATGTACTGGGACATTAAATGCAAACGTGACTTTGAATTTCTGCCCTTTAAAATTTCAGTTGGGTCTGTTGATTACTGATTATAAAATGTTAGTGCTTTATCATCTAATCTGTCTAAATATCAAATACATTTTATAATTACTTATATTGTTTGTTTAGTTTCCACTTAACTTGGATTCAAGTCCTGTCTCTGACACGTATGATCATGGGCAAATCATTTAATCTCAAGTGTCCCAAGTACTCTCCATGACTACAAGGTGCTGATGAATTACCAATCTGCATGTGAGATGGGGTGGGGAATGGGATGAAGATATTTCTACCCTGAGGAGTTCCCTGATTTAATTATCACAAACCTGGGTCAAAATCAAAACAAAATAAAATACTCAAACTTGGAAGGAAGTCCTTGAAGAAACTATTGTGCAAAGGACCCTTAAACCTAAGAAGTAGTTGAGCTAAAGAAATCCAACTGCTCTTGGTTACATGACTCACTTGTGGGTCAGAAACCTGAGAGGAAACCCAGGCTTGCTCCAACTAGCCACATGTTTGATCTGTCAACTTTCTGCCCAGTTTTTTTTTCTAACTTGTGTGTTTATCACTGAACAATTTTGCTGATTTCCAGGTCATTAAAATCACATATATTGGAAAGACAATAGAGATCACTTCCTTCATCTCTCTGTCTTTGGGTATAACTGCATCCCATCATTCCAGACAGATAGTCTGGGATCCTTTCCTGAATAAATGATGCACAGCTGGCAGCAGGAAAATATCTCTTGATTCAGGCATTTGTCAGGTAGTAAACATAGCCATGTGTTCTCAGTGAAAACCACACCCACTGTGCGTGTTTTATTAGAGGAGTCAGCTGCCTACATGCTGGAATGGAGAAAGTTGGAAAGCATAAATGTGAAAGAGAAACAGTTGTAATAGACCAGGTGGGTGGGTTCTCATCAGCAGATGTTCTCATGCCGATAAGGGCTAGCTTTGGGAGCTCTGATCATCTTATTCTGCTTGCTTATCTCAGCATAGGCAAGACAGGGTATTATGTGAAATGCTGAATGGTTCACTGTTAGGGTGGGATGCTTATAGGACGACTTGACTTGAAGAATTTATACCCTCAATTTTTATACTTTGTATCCTATTTTCTGGTTCTGGATTTAGTGTATATTCCTTAGAAACCTTTCTTTTGAGCCTAGCTCTGGAAAGTCTTGCCTTATATGTTTGTTCCTGGGAGAATGGAGAATTCCTAGTGTAACACCTTGTTATAATGCTTAACTTATTTTAAGCCAATGGGTAACATAATGACCCTTAAGGTCAGTGTGGTTCTATCTGCTTCAACTTTAGGAAGTTTATTTTAGATAAATAGTGCTGAGTTCAGTTACAATCACTCAGAGCTCCCAGTTGAGAAAATTCTGAACATTTAGGCGTGGATTGTGTTCTCTATCTAGTTAACCTCTCACCCCTTTGTGACTGAGGCAAAATTCAGTTTACTGGAAATATTAGGGTAACAAAGCAGAGGGTTATATTATAATGCTTGTTGAAAGACTGGAACCAGGATGGGAAGTTGAGGGAAAGAGTCAGTCCTTTTTTTTTTTTTTAATTTTCCTCAGCTTGGATCTTTTGTTCTGAGATGCTTGGAAAGCTGATGACTTTCCTTAATACCACCCTCCTCTGCCACAGCTCAGTCTTCCCTTTGCTCTTAAGTAGTGTGCTTGAATGGCAGGCTGGTTCTATCCTCTTGAATCCAGACACTCAAAATCTCTCTCTTTGGTTTGGGGATCCCTTCTTTCCTTTGTCTCTCATATACTGGCTTTGATTGATTCAAGGAGGCGCTGTTGCTACTTGGTTCTGATTGTTTGATTCAAATTAAAAGGCCTTCTTACCTAACAAAGATAATTACTTTTAAAGGAGTGTGCTAATCACGTGGAGCCCCACCGTTATACTAGATTTGAGTCTCTTTAGTCTATCTGTCTATTGGCAGTGGGAAAGAAGTAAAGAATACGATTGAACTAATTGTAAGATTGGGACCGAATGGTAAGATTACTAGAGGTGGCTGCCATTACTGAGAACTGGCTCCACACTGCATTTTGAAAGCTTTCTTCTCAGATATGTTTAAAGCAGTAGATTTTGAGAGTCAGATTCCTGGGTTGTCCCCTTCTGCAGCCTCTTCCTCTTTCTGTGGTGATGGTAACTTAAATAAGAAAATTGAGGCCAGGCTAGGGAACTTCCTTTAGTATTTTTAACATTAGGTAGTAGGACTCTATGCAATTATATGCCAGCAAAATCAAGAATTCAAAGGAAGTTCTTAAGTATTTATGAAATATAAAATAGCTATATAAAATAGGTAATAGAGATCCTAAGTAACTCAACTTCAGAAGAAAAAAAATGCAAAACAACTAAGCAAGCCATAAATTAATCACTAGAAACAGAGGGTGAGGGAGGGGAACCCTGGGACATACAGGTTTACAAGTAGATTTCATTACATATTTTTAAAAATAATTAAAATACATACTAAAAAATTCTCAAAACATTCTTTGTGGAAATAAAAGAAGGCTAAAATAATTGGAGAGGTATTCAGTGCTTATAGTTAGGCTATTTTAATAGAACAAAAATGATAGTGCTACTTTAATTCACATATTTAGTGCTATATCTGTCAAGCTAATAAGGCTATCCTTCACATTGAGACAAGATAATATCAAAATTCATTTTTAAGATTAAAAAGTCTAGAATATCCAGGAAAATAATGGAAAAAATGCAAGCATGAGAAGAGCATATCACTCCCAGACCTCAAACTATATTAAAAGGAAGTAATCATAAAAATAATCTGATATTGGTAAAAAAAAACCCCAGAAAAGCAGGTCTATGGAACAGATTACATTTAGAGCTAGAAGCAATTAAAACACTAGATCACTGTTTGGTAAAACAAAGAACAAAAAATACTGGAAACAGAGCTCTTTATTTGACAATAACTTCTGGGAAATTCAGGAAATAGTTTGGCAGAAATTGGGTTTAGACCAGCATTTTACACATGTAGCATACATACCATACACCATATAATCTTCAAATGGATATACAATATGAATGTAAAAGGTCATATCACAAACAAAAATTAGAGAATGAAAGTAACTTTCATAAATGTTCCAAGGGGAGGAATCCGTAGTCAAACGAGAAATAGATATGATTAAAAAGATGATTTTTATTACATAAAATTTGAAAGATTTGTAAGCACAAAATCACTAAAGACAAAATAAGAAGAAAATCCATCAAGTGGTTTCTTTGTTTTTTTTTTTGTTTTTTTTTTTTTGCATAAAATACCACTGATAAATGCCTATTGTCCAAGATCATGAAGAATTGAGCCAAATGTATGGGACCCAAACCCCTAAGTAGTCAAAAGATTTTTAACAATTTTCAAAAGAGTAATTTTAAACTATCAGTGACCACATGAAATCATGCTTTAGTTCAGGGCTGTTCAACCTTAGGTTTTTATTGAAACAATAGACAATATATTTTGATTTGCCATTTTAGTGAGAGCTCTGCTGTAGCTTGGCTTCGTTTAGTAAAGCATTTATGTAAATTTCTATGCTTGTAGGTGGGCCACATAAATCGCACACCATAGGCTGCATTTTAGACAGCCCTGCTGTAGTCTAAAGCACTTTTAATTAAAAAACAAAAAAGGATAAGCCCTGGAGCTGTGTTTTATTGGTACTTCTAGAAGAAGAAACTCCCTTAATCAATTCAGGTTGGCCTTTTCACTGTAACTTTGTCTTAGAGAGTTTAAATGACTTGTCCAATCTTGCACAACCAGAATATGTCAAAGGAAGGATTTGAACTCAGGTCTTCTCAGTTGTTATGTTGTTTCTCTATCTACTATGTCGTGCAACTTCTACAATAAGATAAATGACTATTAAAACAATTCTGATTTTTATGTCACATCCAGTGGACAGATATGTTGTGATGGAGCTGTAGACTAGTCCAGCCATTCTTGGAAACAATCTGGAATTCTGTGGAAAAAAAATTACTAAATGGTTCATGCCCTCTGTCTCATTCATCCACCTATTATGTATGTCCCCTACCCCCAAGGAGGTCAGAGAAAGAAAGGTTCAATATATACCAAGACATTTATCGCAATGCTTTTTGTTATAACAATTAACAGGAAATAAAGTGAATTTATTGATTGGGGAAACAGACCGTGGCATTAATAATTGCTTGACATTTTAAATACTTGCCATTTATATCCTTTTTCATGTAATCTTTTCATGTACATAATGTTCATTCCAATAAATAGACTATAAGTTGCTTGAAGGTGAGAAACATGCTTCAGCTCTGCTGTGTAGGAAAGATCCTGACACTAGGAGTCAGTAGACTCACTGTCTAGTCTTAAATCTTGAGCCAATCACTCATGTTCCATCATCCTCAGATCTCTCAACTCAAAGATGAGAAAGTCAGAAGAGACAATGTGGTGCATTGTAAGGAGGACTGGTTCTAGATTTGGAGGAGTAGGGCTTAAATCAGTACGTTGTAGCTTATCACGTTGTGACCTTGGGCAAGTCAATTATCTTTGTGCTTCTGTTTTCTCATCTGTGAAATGAATGCCTGTAGCTGGATTAGGGATTCTTAATTCTTTTGGTGTCACAGACCCCTTGGTTGTGTGATGAAGCCTACGGAGCCCTTCTTAGAATAATGTTTGTAAATGCACAAAATAAAATACGTAGGATTACAAAGAAAATGAATTAAATTGAAATATAGTTATCTCAACATTAGGGGGAAAACAAGTTTATGGACCCCTTGTTAAAATGTCTGAGCTAGATGATTTCTAAGTTCTTTTTTAGCAGCAAATGCTACATTTAAGTTCCTTCCCAGTTCTGAAATTATATGACTTTTGGATGATCTCTAAGGCCCCTCCAGTTCTACAATTTTAGACCTCAGATGCTTAACTACCTCTTTGACCTCAGGCAAATCACAGTCTCGGTCTGCCTTAGTCCCTTCAAAAATGGGGACAATAATAGCACCTACTTCCCAGGGCCATTGTGTGGATCAAATGAGACAGTAATTATCATGTGCCTGGTACATAGTAGGCATTTAACAAATGCTTGTTCCCTTTTCCCCCTTCCAGGATAAAATATAAAATCCTTTTTTGAGAAGTCTGATTGCTTAGAGTCATGTTTCTATCACAATGTAAACACTGGCTAGGCTTGTAATATCTACCCTCTTTTGTGGACCTATCCCTGGAGATATTCCCAGAGTCACTGGGAATTGAGCCTCAATCTGAGGCTAAAGGAAGTTTCCTTCTCTTGGTAAAACAAATCTACTAGAAGCAATGGATTTTGGGGAAAAGGCCTTTCCCTGGAAGGGTGCTGGCTCCTCCAGTATTTAAACATTGCAGTCAGTCACACTGAAGTTATTAGAAAATAGACACCATCAGCTTCGTCTGGTTAAGTGATGAGGCACTTTTGGTAACAGCATTCTCATTTCCAGACAGTGCCTATTTTATCATTTGCAATTTTAGGGTATTTTTGACATCCTCATTTCTTTATGTAAGATCACAGTGACTTTATGTCAGTAAATTTGTCTGTGCAAAATGGTCTACTGTGACAAGAAAAGCACTAAATGGATGTGATTCAATTTTAAATATAATTAATAAATTACTGGGAAATGTTTCCATTATGAATACGCTTATGTTTTGTCAAATACTCTATTTAATCCAAGTGCTCGCAAAAATAGCTAGTGTCAAGTCAATTTTTATAAAGGGAGAGAATCAGCATCAAAATTATTATAAAGTTGGCATATTGACAAGCATTTATTTTAAATAACATTGCCTTCTAGCTAAATTAGGAATATCAAACACACACAGTCAGCCTGTTTTAATTACCTGCTCTAGTTCATTATCAGAGTAAAGCTGCCCCCCTGGGGGATTTGTTGCTTGTCTTGATTTGTTACAGTCTGTATGTGTCTCCAACTTCTGAGGAAAGAAGAATAAACATTTTCAAGTGAAAGTGAAATTGATAGTTAAATTCTTTGAGGATTATATTCAGTTAAAAAACGGAGACAAAATATATAAGGCTGAGTTTGTTCAGATTTGGCATAGAAGAAATGATGCCAATACATTTGATTGTCATATTGAAGATGATAACTGCAGTGAAGGTAAATATCTTTCTGGACAATCAATACAAATGTAATGGAGATGCTGACTCATGGTTTTCTGGATCACTGCATAGTGCTTGGTGACAAGCTAGGGTGATTTTCACTTGTTAAGCTTTGCCACCTTCCAGCCTCCAAGTGGTAATAGGAGGGGAAGTGACATAGTTTATGGCCAATGAGTAGGGGAGGGAATTGAGGAAAAAGTATTGGATGTGGTATAAAATGGGATTGAGAAGAGGGAATAACCCAGGGAAGATGACTTGCAGGTTTGGCTAGCTTCTAGTATTAAATACTTTTTTAAAAATCAAATTACCTAAGATATGTTGATATATTTTGTTAGTGTTTTAAAAATAAGCTTTATAAGTTTAATTTTTTATTTTTAATTTTACTTACCTTTCCTTTTTAAAATTTTTTCTTTGGTGCTTCTTTTGGGATTATTAATTTATTGGCTCTCTTTTAAAGTTTGCATGCTGAATTCATTAGTCTTTCCTTTTTCTCTTTTGTTACGGTGTGTGGAGATATACATTTTCCTCTAAGGACTGCTGTAGTTGTATCCCATAAATTATTGTTGGTTATCTCACTGGTATTCTCTTTCATATCATTACCGTCCCCTGCCCTGTTATCTTATATTTATTTTGTACAGATTTTAAACATATAAGCTCCTTGAGGGTGCTCATGGCTTCGTTTTTGTATTTCTATCTGCTGTACCTAGCACATATTACATTCTTAGTAAATGCTTGTTGAATTGAGGTACCAATCTTCATCCTCTTCTTTATTATGTGTAGCCCACAACTGCACAAATATTTGTGCAAGGAATCAACAGTTTCTACTGTTTTTTTAAGGTTAGTCTTAAGAGAGATGACATCAACAAGGTCAGAGAACCAAAAGTACATCTTAGTCTGAAGTCTATCCCATATAGTTTCTACTTTCTGAATTTTATACCTTTCACCCCATCAGTGTTAATCTCTCTTCCATTACCGTTCCTCATCCCCTAAAGAGACCCCTATAGTTCCCAGTGGGAAGAGAAAATATCTTCATTTTTCAATTGCTCTAGAATTCTCTCCCTATTACAAAACCCTACCATGTCAATATTTCTAATCAGGCAAAGATTTTTATGAGTGAGTGAAGTGGAGGTGAGAGAAGAGGGATGAGGAGAGAACAAGAAAAGGAAAAACATGAGTATCACCGTTCAAATCACATCTAGAACTTTAATATCACTTCCTTTTTATACAACTCATTAGCTCTTTCTTCCTGTAAGTCAACTTCAAATTTGTCATTCCCAGCCATAAAGCTAATTGTGACTCTTTCAGAGGGGCTGTATGGACTTAAGTGCATGTTGCTGCTTCAGTCCCATCCCTGGCTAGTGCACCCCTGTATACCTACTGCTGGGTGCTATACTGGGGAGGCAGGAGTTGGAACAGGAATGAGAGGAAACAGGAGAGTCCTGAGTATGGGCCCAAGGTAGAGACCAGGTAGGTATGAGTTAGGACAGTTCTCCTCTCTTGAGTAGTAAGGATCCAGGGTACCATGGCTAATTTACTTGTACTATCCATGTGGCCAAGTGAGTAAAGGGTAATGGCTCCCTACTTAAAGCCCCAAACTGACCCAGCTTCTGAGCATGCTCAGTCTCCCTACAAATTACTGAGGAATTCCATAAATGTTACATTCCACTTTCAGTTTTTTGCATCTGAGAGGGCTAATGTGATACTTGAGATGATCTTAAATAAAGACTGAGAAGGGGTGCTCATATCAATCTATATATTAAATATTAATACAGCTTTCTTTTTTGAAATTAAAAAAAGGAAATTATACTATTTTCTTTCTACACCTCTATTGTGTTGTCTTGAGTCACTTCCTCAATCACACCACCTGATTTTGGAGATCTATGCTCCAACCGACCTTTAGTCAAGGCAGGCCTTTTTGTTGCTCGGGCTGATTCTTCTCCTTATAGCATCTAAACATTGTCATCTCTTATTTCATGCTAGGTAGGTTTGTTTACCTTGTTAGGTTTCTTTTCCTTCTTTTTCTTTCTTGAGGAATATACATGTCAAAGGCTGTATCTCACTCAATTTTTAGAAGGATGGATTAAAGTCCATGTTCCTACTGAAGAGTCCTTTTTCTCGTGAAGAAATATGCTGGACTTTGTAGATTATGCTTTTCTAGGGTGCACTAATTTTTGGTTTTGTTTTCTTGGGGTTTTTTTTTTTGGTATACCATGTTCCACCGTCACATTTTCATTTTCCAACATTGATGAATAATCCTGAGTGATTCGAATGGGAATTCTTTTATTTGTGAATTCCTTCCTGTTGCTTGTAAGACTCAGTTTAATGTTAGTATTCTTGAACTTGGTGACTGTTTCTGTGTGAGTTAAACTTAGATTTTTCTCTCTGTTGATGTTCTGTCAATTTTTTGACTTATTTCTAATGCATCCAAGACATTTCCTATGTGATTTCTTTGAATATGCATTCTAGGCCCTTATTTTATCATATTCATTGTATTGAGATCTCTTTTTTCTTTATTCACAATTTTTATTGCAATTTATTAACTTTTTTTTGCAAGGGTTTCTCTGTGAAGATCTCTCTTTCTGTCTCTGTCTCTCTTGTTGAGTTATTATTCTTTTTCTTTGGTACATCTACTGCTGTTTTGAAGTGGTATATGCAACCGGGACTTAACCTTGACCAGCTTCCACACCTTTCCAAATTAAGTTAAATTTTCTTTCCATCCTGCTCTCATGACCCTCAAATAACATACAATACTCAAATCCAAATTGAATATACTTCTCCCTTTACCTAGAAGCCTTGTACTATTTCTTTACTTTTATTTTCTTTTTGTTGGGGGGAAGGCAAGGCAATTAGGGTTGAGTGACTTGCCCAAGGTCACACAGCTAGTAAATGTGCCAAGTGTCTGAAGCCGGATTTGAACTCAGGTCCTCCTGAATCCAGAGCCTGTGCTCTACTCACTGCGCCACCTAGCTGTCCCCCTTGTACTATTTCTTGAGGTTGTAACTGGTTACAAAGGCTACAAAGAGCAAAGGTTCTGAATTTGGATATTTATATTAACAAGAGAATTACAGGCAGGCTTCCATGATTGCTTCAGATAGTTTTACTTGAGTGAAACTCATTACTTGTTGCTGAGTGATTTAGGCAAAAATTAATGACAGTAAGTTGGAATACCCTGCCAGCCAGAAATAATTAGATAGTGTCCTTTGAGAATCTTCCTGTAGTGGAACAGGAAGAAAAGAAGGATTAGGGTAAATTTTCGGTAACCTTACTAAGGAACAGAGTCAGTACTGGCAATTAGAATGAAGCCATGACAGTTCAGTCAAAAAGAGACTGTGCATCACTTTTGTGGGGAGGCCCAAAGGCCAGCAGTTGAGTTATGAACAGGGGATGGAACCAGAGGAGGCAATTCTTGAGGTGCATCTTGTTACTTAAGCTGTGAGTTTTGTTTAAAGTGCCGTTATCTTTGGCCAGAGGAAATCTGAGGTGTACTTTGCTAGTATTTTTAGTGCCTTGGGAAGCCTGTGGGTACCACCTTGGAGGGCTGAGAGAAGAGGGCAGACAGTAAGAGTGGAGCTAGTGGAGAAGGAAGTGCACCAGTAGCAGAGACAGAGATTATTAAGTATTATCAGTCATGAGACAAAACGGCTACAGAAGACATAATCCATTTTCCCTCTAATTCCCCCAAATGTGATGGAAAAACTTGTTTGGTTGAGTTGCTGAATAAGAGTCCAGTATACCATTTCTAATTCCTCAAGGGACTTTCTTGAGTGGGAATTCTTCCTGCTACAGAGACATGCAGATATACAGAGCTGAATCTTAAATTGTTCATTCACAGAGTGCCAAATTATATAGTCACTTCTTTCTGGCAGTGAATAGAAAGTCAGGCTGTAACTTAGAGATACAAAATCAGGTTTAGAAAGGAGTGCATTTTCCCCCATATGGTGGCTGCTACCTAGAGTATAGACATATGTGGAAGAGTTTGGCAAAGAAGGAATGGTTTTCACACCTACTACTTATAAAAAAAAGGATGTCTTCTCCTAGTAATCAGATAATTTCTTTGGGTATTAATATTTAAATACACATTTTCCTTTATGTATTATGAAAGACTAAATCCCATCTAAGTTGTCTTAGACATAAAGTATTATTGGGGCAGGTTAAGTAAGAGCATCCAGGTTGATGTACTCAGATGCTATACGGTAATCATTCATTCATTTATTTAACCAGCAAACATTAAATGAGGCCATTGTCATGGGCATACAGATTGATATGTATCTTCCAGGCAGACCTCAACCATAAGGAACCAAGTCTGAAATATTCAAGACACATTCCAAAGGAATAAATTCATATGTAAATGAACTAGCTAACTATATTACCTGAACATTTATTGGATTTCTTGTTAATACAGTATTTCTTAGGACTCTGAGAGGAAGGGTAGCTGTCGTTTTATGCTTATATTGATGCGAACAGTTGTACTTTGTCTAAGAAAGTCAAAAGATGAGAGAACTACATATCAACTTTTCATACTTTGTTCAATAGAACTGTAATAAAACTGGTGATGAAAAACCAAAGTTTCATTTTGGGTATTTTTCCTTTATTTTTCATGTCTAATAGATTTTTTTTAATAATGATCAGAAAGCTTTAAACCTTCTTTTGCCTTTGAGGTCAATATTAGGTTTACTCAGTGGTCAGCTTTACAAGTTATTAAACTTGTATTTTAATGGGAACATAAAGATCATTACATTAAAATTGGTGCCCATCAGGGTTTCCAAGTATTCTACCCCCAGTGGAGATTTTAGAGAAGCTGTGCCATTCAGGGGTTGAGAAGAAACCCAAAGAAATCATTATGACAGGTTGAAGCTAACAGATTTTCACACAGGAAAAGTAAATGAAAAGTATATATTTTGCATAATGAAACAGATGACAAACTGGGCAAGCTGGTCTATTAATGAGCCTCCCGTAAAGCTAGAATGCATGGAAGCAAGGAATGAGTATGGAGAAGAGAATTCACTCTGATCTTAACTTTTAACAACCAATTTTAATCAAACCATTTGAGGAACAGAGTTCTTAGGGCCCTGTGATGGCAATGCAATTTGAATTAAAAAAAAGATGACTTTGTAGGTGAGTGGTAAAGCATATTTTAAGTAACATAGTTAGGAATGAGCCAAGTTACGAAGAAAACTTAATTTTATTTAGCTTTTGCAGGACTCCACATTTTCAAAGGCCTTCACAAGAGTCCTGGATACAGTGTAGCTCAGTGAAAAGAGTATAGGATTTGGAGTCAGAGGTCCTAGGCTTTTAACCTAACTCTGACACCCACTACCTCTCTGGCATTAAACTAGTTACTTAACCTCACTAGGCTTCAGTGAGACTCAACTGTAAGTGAAGAAATTGGATCAAATGACCTCTAAAATCCCTTCTAACTCTGATTTCATGATCTGAGACTGTTTCTTTGCATCAGTATTTAGAGATACATTTGTATTCCTCTATAATCAGAAAGGTGTTTAAACAAAGATCCTAATCTTATGATGAAAAAAGTATTTTCTGCCTAAGTCCACTTATGATCTGTGATACTCAAGAAGAAACTTATTAAAAAGTCATTTGAAGATATGTGTGGAAAGCCCTTTGTATAGAGTGAATAGTGGTGTAGCCAACTATTCCAGATGTCTTAGAAGAAAAAAGATTCAGGCTGTTAACAACTAGGTGAATGTGAGAGCCTACCAACTCTAAATCTATGATCCTATGATCTGTGAACTTCCAGAAATAACTTATTAAACAAGTCAGTTGGAAATATTTATTGAAAATCCTTTGTATAGAGTGAACAGCTGTGTAGTCTGCTATTCCAGATGTCTTAGTATGAAAAAGATTCAGATTGTCTATTTACACAGCTCAAATCATCTGAATGGTAGCCAATTCCCCACTTTATTTTGTACTGCAGATAAAATTGTTCAGTGATTTTAAATGAATCATTTCTATTAAGGTACTAAGGTAGCACCAAAGAACCTGAAGGGTAATTTCCTACAGTAACCTAATAACGATTAATTCCCTATATATATAACAGTTTACTCCCAGTTGGGATAAGCTTGAGTCTCCCCAGTTAAGGAAGGTATGTGAGTTCATCCCTGGGATTTCTTCAAGCAAAAGTATTGTGAACTCATGCAAATCAGCATTATACTCTGGTTTATGACTCCTTCACTCGAGACAGCTTCACGTACTTAAATATATACACTTTAAAATGTTTATAGCAGTGTCTAATTTGCTTTCATATAAAGGAGGGAAAACAAGTCCTGCTTGAGGGAAATTGAATTTATCTAATTTACAGTTGACTCATCGAATTATGATTTTGAATGAACCACCTAATGTTTAAGCAGTGTCCACTTATCCATTTTTTTTTAGTTTTTAGGTGGGATGCTAACTAGCACTCTAGTTCCATTTTGCCACTTAACAAGTGGCTTTTACAAAGGGATATTCACTTCGAAGATTTAGCAAAAGCAAACATACAGACACTTTCCTCAACATATCAGGGGCACAATCTCCTCTATACAACTGCATTTTCTTGGGGAAGGAGTAGTGTTGGCAGAGATTATGCCCAAAACTTAGTTCAGTTCCTAAATAGCATGTTCATGTTCAAAAAGATATGCCAGAGGAGTTCTTTTGCTGGAATGGGGTACCAGAGTTTACTCCCAAAGATTGATCTTTCCTCTATACTTCTTAGGGAATTGATTTTGTTCTGCCTGCCAAACCTGACTTGGAATCTTGTCTCTCAGACTCCTGCAGCTAGTTCTCCTGACCTTTGAAACTTCAAAGGTCAGAGTCCCCCCTCCCTGCACCTAGAATGGAAAAGAATAAATGAAAGGAGCAAAGATGCTTTTTTCTCATGGCTATGTGGCTTTAGAGGGGAGACCCTGAAACTCTTCCCCTTAAAGTATGGGCTCTAAACAGACAATGTCACACAATCCGAGTAAAGCTGAAGACAGTAAATGAAAGAGTGGCACTGAGATTACCAAAGCTGATTCAGACCTTTTAAAGATTGACAGTTCTGGCTACACAACCAAGAAAAAGACTCCTTCCAACCACATGGTAGTCTGACTGGAATTAATCCTGGAATGTCTATATATGCTTCATTCTCTCCAAGGCACCTCCCTTGCACATCATGAAGATTCTAGAAGCAGTTCCCTAGTGTCCTTCACGTGGAAACACCATCTGAGTGAACTGATAGATTGCATAGGTTCCAGACCCTGATTACATGAGTACAAAATTCAGGTTAGTGTCCCTCCCAGAGGAGAAAATGAAAGGGGCTGGAAGAATGCCTCCTTATACTTAGGTTATTAGGGATAATTAAGTGTTCTTTGAAAGAAGAGAAGAAATTAAATGGAATATAATAAGGAGGAAGGCAGAGATCATGTCTTCCCTATCTTTAGTACATACTTCCAGTATTGCTTTGTTTTGCCACCCTATCAAAGCAAATGGAGCTGCTGCTCACTGTATAAGAGGGAGAGGGAGAAATAGATAGATAGAGAGAGAGAGAGAAGAAAACAGTGTGTGTTAGTGCATCTAGACATGCATTAGAGAGAGTAAGAGCTAGAGAGAGAGAGAGAGAGAGAGAGAGAGGGAGAGAGAGAGAGAGAGAGAGAGAGAGAGAGAGAGAGAAAGAGAGAATTAATCAGAGTTAGAGACAGAATATATAATCCATCTTGCTCAAGTGCTGTCAACACTCTTGGAGGAGGAGGCATTTCTCCCTTCCAGGCCCCAAGAGAGGAGATGAAACACTTTCCAGCCATTGAAGTTTCAGTATTTTTCTGATGGGCAAGTTGCTATCTTCTCTTTTCTGTTCCCTAGGTTAGAGTTTCAAACTAAGAAGTAGTATGGGATGCGAAAATTAGTGGACATGTAGCTTCAATCCATGTTGATGTGCAAAGTAGTTAGTTTGAGAAATGACTTGAAGGTCCCTCACTTCATGTGGATGATTCTTTTTATATCTTTATATGACCAGAAATCCATAGCCTTATAAGTCAATCAAATATTTTTAGTTAAATTTTATTTTTGTTCAATTAAGAGAAATCTACT
The DNA here is from genome assembly GCF_011100635.1 of Trichosurus vulpecula. Classification (NCBI taxonomy): domain Eukaryota; kingdom Metazoa; phylum Chordata; class Mammalia; order Diprotodontia; family Phalangeridae; genus Trichosurus; species Trichosurus vulpecula. The sequence continues at coordinate 181,762,193 of NC_050577.1, read as the reverse complement.
TTCTTACCTTTCCATGCCTCTGTCCCATTGAGGGAAAATCCTGAATTCCTTGTAACAAATATAGGGTTTGCATAATTAAGGAAAACAAATGCCTTCATTGACCATTTTAAAACACACACACACGCGCGCACACACACACACACACACACACGCACGTACGTCACATGCTGCATCTCAAACCATCACCTCTCTCCCATGGGTTGGATGGCATATTTTATCACTGGCCCCCTGGAATCCTGGATGGATGTTGCATTGATTCAAAGTCTTATAGCTTTCAAAGTTGCTTGTGTTTATAAGTTGGTGTTATTGTATACATTGTCCTCCTAGTACTGCTCATTTCATTCCTTATCAGTTAATACAAGTCCTCAAAATGATTCATCTTTTAATATTGATTTTATACTATAAATTGTCCTTCTGGTTTCGCTCCATTCGCTCTGCATCCATTCATATGGATCTTTTCATGTGTCTTTGAAATAATCTATTCCCTCTTTTCTTATAGCACAATAATATTCCATTCCATTCCGACATCGCAGTTTATTCCGCCATTCCCCAATTGATGAACATCCCTTTGGTTTCCAATTTTTTTGCTACTATAAAAAGAGCTACCATAAATTTTGTTGCATTTATAGGAACTTTTACTCTTTTTTTTATCTCTTTGGAGTATAGACTTAGCAGTGCTATAGTTGGGTCGAAGGACTCAACTATGATGCATTGTTTCGTATTGTTTTTGTGTATAAGTCCAAATTGCATTCCAAGATGGTTCGCAAGTTCATCAACAATGCACAATGTTCTTGTTTCCTCACATCCCCTCCAACGTTTGTTATTTTATTTTTTGTCATGTTTTCCATTCTGTTGGGTGCAATGTGGAGTTTCAGAATTGTCAAAATAGTTATATTTTGAAAATCAAGTCTTGATGAGTGTTTTAGTACCTTTTAAGGAGAAACTAGCCTCACCTGCTTGGGTTGGAATCTTAGCTATGCTCACTCCCTCTGCTCCCTCTCTCTCCACCTCTACCCATGACTGACTCTAGTTAGATAATATCTCTTCTATCACAAAGGTTTTAAAGAGACACAGAGAAGGAAAGGAAAGATGAGATCTCTTGGGCTATGTAATCAGTATGAGGGTTTTCACATAGAGAGTGAAACTGGTTCCTCTGATGAAGAGGCAGCTTCTCGTTCTCTAAGAAGTGATCATGAGGATCTACAGGTACCAAGAGAAAGGAATCCATCTAGTACTAGCAAGAAAGAGAAATGAGTCCCAGAGGTTGATGATTCCCTGTTAAAGGCCACTAATGTATTAATCTGGCACAAACAATAGTGAAATATGCTGCCTTCTTTGTTTATCTATACAGGCCCTGACAGAGAACCTTGTGAGTCATCAAACCTGGTGCCTTTACAACCCACTTATGGTGATTCATGTAGACAAATAATGTTGCCAGAAGGAATATAGAAAACATTGTGTAGGATTATGAAGTCCTGGACAAGAAGATCAAAAAGTATAGGAGGAGCACCTCTGGCATTTTCAAGATTGCCTAAGTTGACAGGACTTCTCTTCAAATTTTAGCTCGGCCACTTACTACGTATTTGATATCTGTATCAAATCTGTAAAATGAGGCCATTGGACTAGCTGGTGTCTTTGGTCTTGTCCAACTCTAAATCTTTGGTGCTATCAAAGCAAAATACTCTCTCTCTCTCTGTCTTTCTCTCCATATGAAGTGAACAGTTGATACCAAGAAGAAGGTGATGTCTGAGAATGATATTTAGATTTGTGGATCAGTATGTAAGATACAGCAAAGATGGATTCATGGCCAGGGACAGTAAGTAGATAATGAAGGTTGTAAAATGATCTTTTCATGGAGACTTATGAGTTTGATGGAAAGGATGTAAACTAGAAAATCATAATAATAACTCATTTATATCTTTAAAATTTTACAAAATGCTTTTCTTAACAGTAATCTTGTGTCTACTTTTATTCTTCTCAATTAATAGATAAGGAAACTGAGGCTCTGAGAGGTGAAGTAAATTACCTAGGGTGATACAACTAAAAAGTATTTGAGGCAGGATTCAAATCCAGGTTCAGGGGGATATATCCTATATCCCACTAGAGGAGAAGGACTCAGACTATCCACCAAGCCAGATACCACTGAGAGTGTCAGCTGCAGCATAGACAGAAGCATGCTAACAAAGGCTGGGAGTAATTTTCTGGGAGACAATAAAACCCATAACCTCTTTACACAAATGCTGAGTGTGAGCAATATGCAATGTGAAGGTAAAGTTATATAAGTTACATAAGAAGGTAAAGTTATGTAAACACAGATATGTTATGGACTATGACTCCCTAATTACAAGTGGGTTTGTCACATTGAAGTAGCTTAATAAAGGCTGTTCAGTTGAATTGAATGGAGGTAAAGGATGTTCTCAAGAATAAAATTCCAATGATACACAAAAAAACTGATGAGACAGAAAATGAGTAGCTATCTAGAGACCAATGTTTATGACAAGCAAATAATTTACCAAATTAGATTTTTAAAAGATGCATACAGAAATTGGAAGTAGAGAAAGGTAACTGATTATCAATACAAATGAGTGACAAAGTACTCTAGGGTTGGTGTCAATAGTAAGTTAGTTGAGGAAAGAGAATGGGGAAAAGTTACCTCTTTTAGTTTTTTGAGGGGGACTCACTTGAAGGAATTGGGATATTCTGACTAGAGAGGAAAACACTTTGGAGGAATCTTTTTGCTTAACCATCGTGTGGGAGCAGAGTTGATTTGTTTGGTTACTGAGGAAAGAACTATGAATAGTAGGTGGAAATTGCAAAAAGGTGAATTTTATGAGGAAATCATTTTGTATGCCCTTCTCTGGAAATATGACTTTAGTGTTCTTTCTAAATTGTGGTGCAGAGAACTGAATGCAGTATACTCATGATGGTATTTAATTATTTCCTTGGTTTTGGATATGATGATTCTTTTAATGCAAAGACCGTAATGCAATAAAACTTCTAATAATATCTAAGAAATTTTAAAATTACTTATTAAATAATGCCTATATGACAAGTGAAATTATAAAAAGCACAGCTGATTACTTCAAAGCCAATGACAATACAGATATTACCTATCACGATCTATGGGATGTTGCCAAAACAATGTTCGGAGGCAATTTATAATATGGAATATTTGGTTTAATCAGAAAAAAGAGGAAATTAACAAATCCAGTTTGTATCATTTAGAAAAAAATTTAGACATTTAGAAAACATTTAGAAAAAACATTTAGAAACATTTAGAAAAAAAAGAACAAGGCAACACAAAAAAGGAGAAGAAACACTAAGATGATAGACGAGATCAATGGGATTTAAAAAGAAAACTGAACAATTTAAGTAAAAGTATCATTCTTTAAAAACTTTATCTATTGAATTTTTTAAAAAGAAGCCCAACTCACCAAAATTAGAAAAGAGAAAGGAATTATTAAAGATAATGACAATTCAGATAATATAGGTCAAATTCTGTTGGATAGAGCAAAAACAATTGATCACAATGGAGGCAAAAGAAATCCAGAAAATTATTGCTATCTGCCATTCAATGCTAATAGTTTTAAGAACTTAAAAGGAATTGATAATTGTCTATAAAAGTACTAACAGAATTTAAAGTAATGGACAACTTAAATCAATAAATCTCTGAAGCAGAAATCATAAGGGGAATAAAAGAACTACCCAGCCAATACACACTGGGCCAACATGGACTCAAATAGGTTTTGCCAGACTTTTAAAGAATTGCAACTTCTGTGCTAGTAGAAGTATTTCAAAATAGAGAGAAAGATGGTAGACTACCCAAACCCTTTGCAAGGCAAATATTGTGTTGACACTTAAATTGAACAAAAATAAAGTCGAGAAAGAAAATTACAGGCCAATATTATTAATCAATATTGAATCAAAATACTAAATGAAATGCAAATAGAACGTAGCAGTATATAAAAAATTATTCATCAAGGATTTGTAAACAGGTTTTAGAAATTAAATGTAAGGATATTTTAATTCTAGGCAAACAACTCAAAAAATCTGATCAACAAGAAAAGAAATAAAAATAATATCTTTAGCTGCAAAGAAAGCTTTAGATAAGTGAGGGTATTAATTAATGCTAAGACACTAAAAATATGGGGATAGAAATATCTTTCCACAATATGATAAAAATACATATCTGAACCACAGGAAGTTTTCCTTCTGAAAATAAATATTAAGCAAATATTTTCATTTTTATTTTGTTCAGTTGTTTTTCAGTCAAATCCACCTCTTTGTGACCTCATTTGGGGTTTTCTTGGCAAAGATATTGGAATGGTTTTCCATTTCCTTCTCCAGCTCATTTTACAGATGAGGAAACTGAGGTAAACAGGGTTAAGTGACTTGTCAAGGGTCGCACAGCTAGTAAGTGTCTGAGGCCAGATTTGAACTCAGGAAGATGAGTATTCTTGACTTCAGGCCTGGCACTCTATCCACTGTGCCACTCAGCTGCCATTTTCATTTTTTTCCAGTCCTATTTAACAAAATTTTAGAAATCTTAAAGAGCAATAGGGTATTGAAAAAAATTAGAGAAATAAGCCTTAGCAACAAGAAGTTAAAATACCTATTATAAGCTTCTCTTGCTCACCATTACCATCCTCCTAGGGTGCCTCCTCCCAACCCCCGATATCATGTGACAACCAAAAACTAGGACTGTTCCCCATGTGTCCTAAATTGGCACCTTGCCCATTAAGCTAATCCCCATGACCATTTCCTTTTAGTTTTCCCTATACCACAGGTTTCTAAGTATGAATCCTAACCTCTTTGTCATTCCAAGACTTGTGATATCATGTAGTTTCCCTAATTTATGTCTCAAGGACCCCAAGTACTCATTTTGTGTACGTGGAACTATTAGAGATAGATACTATTGAATGAAGTTTTAAAAGCTGCAAAGGAGGAAACTGACAATGGGGTGTATGTTCTGCATTTCACTTCTTTTGAAATGTAATATGAAAATGAAAAGTAATGACATTTTAGAATAATTCTCTATTTCATTATAAAGGTGTGTTCACATGTAACCCTACGTTTGCTTTCCTGTGCCCCAATTCCTATGAAAGAACAACCAAAATATATAAATAATGGCTATTCTATCTCACACACCCAAGGCTAATGACAAACTAGCTGATTCGAAGGTCTTTGTCCCTTCCCTTAGAAGAAAACAGATCATTTGTAAACCTAATATAACTGTTTCTTTGATGTACTGTAACTGCCTGTGAGAAATGGCTCTTATTTTCCTTGCCCCATAGAGATTTCACTTCTTTGTAGACCAATGATATTTCTTCCTGTCATGGCTTACAATTATTAAAAATATATACACACATATGCATGTATATGTGTGTGTACATATATATGTAATATTACTGGTTTGTACACTAAATTATAAGTAGTAAATTTCCTTTGCTTGACACATGTAAAGTATTTTCCAAACATTAAAATGCCATATAAATGCCAGCTATCATTATTACTGTTCTTAAGGATGCTCTGAAGTGGATTGTTGGAGGAAGTAGGAAACAAGACTGATAAGGTCTCTCTTTGCTCAGTACATCATTCCATATACAATAGCAATTGGTATTAGTAAATTACCAAAACATCAACTTAACAAGATTTGCCTCAACTTACTATTTCTGTCAAGATCTAACTGAGGATTTATAAGGCCAACTGGAACATATTCTGCATCTGAGTCTGTCTATCTTAATTCATTTTCACCATGAGTTAATAATCTCTGCTAGAAATTATGGACCAAGTAATTTCTTGCTATTATAACTGAGTTGATGGAGTCTCTGTCACATAAGGCACATAGTACGGAAGGACCAGTGTGTCAATGCCTTATGGATCCTCTAGGAATATATTCCTCCCAAATGAGTGAACAACAGCAGAGAAATTACAGGTATCTCTTCTAGTGTCACCTGGATTTGATTTTTTTTTACTATGCCTTCTAGGAACTACCTAATCACAGAATGAAGGAAGTAATAATTCTTGTTTAGCTAAAACGATCACTAAAGTGGAGGTGACTGTTATTTTTTGCTTCCACTAGCATGGCAAAAGTCCCAATTAGTACGAATAATGAATCCCATGAAAGGTCCCATTATTCATATTTACGCTGCATGTTTCATTTGGGCTAGAACCAGTCACCGTATTTTATATAGTAATAACTTTGAATAGTGTTCAAATATATACAACTACTTCTTGGGATTCATTATTCCCACTAATTAGATCTTGGCTGTATGTAATAATTATTGTGGATAATATTCATATAGCACTTTAAGGTTCTATAAATATTTTTTTTTACAAATATTAACCAATTTATAAATATTAACCCATTTTCTACTCATAGCAACCCTAGGAAGTAGTTGCTATTATTATCCCCATTTTGCAGTTAAAGAAATTGAAACAGAGGTTAAGCAACTTGCCTAAAGTCACATAGCTAGTAAGTTTCTGAGGCTGGATTTGAACTCAGGTCCAGTGCTGTGTTCATTGTGTGACCTATTTAGCTAACCTTATTTAGCCAACCCTATTTAGCTGCCTCAGCTAAAAAGAGAAGGATGTCAGTATGTATGTCATATGTGAACTCTACACGTACATATGTACCCTGTTCATGAAGAGTGAGGTATGCTTCACTTTTGTGATAGCAAAGAATTGGAAACAAGATGGCTGCCCGTTGATTGTAAAATAGTTAAACAGATGGGGGCAGATGAATCTAATAAAGTATTATGCCTTAAGAAATTTAAAAATAAGGAATCCAGAGAAATTTGTGAAGATATATGAGCTGTTATAAAGTGATCACAGCCAGCAAGTCATATGCATTGCAACACAACTGTATAGATGGAAAGGACAATGACACAAAATTGAATACTCTGCAATGCTGTATAATTATAATGACCAAATTTGGCCTCAGAAAAGAGATAAGAGAATGTCTTTCCTCTTTTTGTTGGAGAAGTAGAGTTTATGGGTATGTGGGTATGGAATATTGCATATGTTGTAAGACATGGTTGATGGGGCAGTTCATTTTGCTAAATTGAAAAAAATTCTTTATAATAAAGCCAGTTAATCAATAAACATTTACTTGGTGCTGTGTTAAGTTCTGGGGGTACAAAAAGAATTAAAAAACAATCTCTGCCCTCAAGAAACTTACAATCTGATGGGGGAGACAATAAGCAAACAATTATGTATAAACAAGCTATATACAGGATAAATAGGAAATAATCAAATGAGGGAAGGCATTAAAATTTAGAGGGAATGGGAAAGGCTTACTGTAATGGGAGGCTCAATGAGGGCTAGTATAAGGGATGATGAGGGACATATTCAGAATGGAAAATTAAAAAGACATTAATAAAACTTAAAAAATTTAAAAAGAGTAAGCCATGGCAAATTTAAAATATCAGAACACTTCTGCTAGTTTTCAATTTGCTTCATGTCATGTTCTATGTATGATTAATTAGTTAAAGATAGTAACTTGAGAGTCTTTTCTGAATTTTATTCTGTCATTATGGAAGGAAATTTATTACCTTCTTTCATGAATTTGTATTTTGAAACAGCTCCTGCTTGGTTTGACATTTTCTGAGTTTAATGCCATCAAACCACTATTAACTCTAGACAAAGAGCACTAATTTTATCATTGTACACTGCATAAATCAACTTCATGAATAGTTTCTAAAAAGACTGCAAACATTTTCTTCAGCTTTGCTCCTTACCTGAGTTGGATTTTGAACCACTGAACATATTTACGGCACTTTCCCACTTCCCAGCACATAATTAACATCCATAGAAAGATGGATGGGTAGAAAAGGAATGAAAGTAAGGTTGAGAAGGATGCTTCTAAGGTTCTAAGTTGTCCTAAGGTTTATTTTTAATCATCTTGAAAGTCAGATTTTAATTTAACTTTGTTGAATGCCCATAAGGCTTTTGGCATGAAGGTAAGGAAAACATGTAGAATATGGGTAAAACAAGAATCCTACTTCATGTTGAGTTCATAGTCTAGTTTATATTTGTTCTTTAACTTTTAATTAAAGTTGACTATTACAATAAAAGCAGTTACCCTTCATGAGGAAGACTATTCAACACCTCTTGATCTTACTCAGGGAAGTTCTAACATAAAAGAGAATGACCTTTGGTTGGGCTCTTAAGAATTGCATGTTTCTACCCTAGGGAATGTGGAGAGGAAAATTATTTCTTCATCCCAATAAATACTTGGCTAAGTGTTTGATAGATTTACAAATTTTTTCGAACAGGAATTCTGTGAAAACCTGATTTGTCATATTTTCATTAATTATGGATGTGATATAGAAATAGTTCATTATTGAAATGATTTTTAATGAGAAAATTGCTATTTAATTCAATTCAATAAATATTTATTATGTTTTCTATGTGCAAGGTGTTGTGCCAATGGCTAGGGGTATAAAGATATTAATCAGTCAATCAGCAAGTATTTCATAGGCACTGAATATATGCCAGACATTGTGCCAGGTGCTGGGTATGTGGAGAAAAACATGAAGTACAAAGGGTAGCTGAAGGCATGTTGAAGATTTTTCAATATTAGGGTCTGGATTGTAAAAGGAGTAGAGTGGGGCCAGAACAGGGATAATGAACTGGGAGAACAGGAAGGGATGGAGGGGCTGAAAGTAATTGTAAAGACAGTCATAGCACAAGGGCAATTGAAGGGTGGGGATTGTGGTCAGAGAGAGGAATTTCTAGATTATGGAGGCAGAAAGAATAGTTATAGGTGATTGTGAGATCAAGGATGTGACCAACCCTAATTGATTGATGGGCATGTGGAAAGCTGTACAAGGGTTTCAATAATCTCACTACTCCCTAAAACAAACAAAAATATTTAAAAATTTCTTCTGGTGATGATACATGACTGTGAACCATGGAACACCATAGTTATAAAGAACCAAAACTGATGACTCGAAGATTAATGGGCACATAAATAGGTGGCAGCACATTATCAGCAGTGAATTGAGTATGAGGAGTGGCCATAAAGATATTTAGAATGCATGATCAGGAAAGGAAAAGGGCCCGACTGGTAAAGAGTGAGATAACAGATACGTAACTGGAATTTTGTACTTTTCCTCCTATGATTTTAAAAGACCAGAGGAAGTCTTAGAAATGATGATCAAATTTTTAAAAATTAGATATTTTCAATTAAACTTCATCTTCTCTCACTTCTGACCCCACCTACCCCTGCCCTTTGAAAGAGAAAGAAAAAGAAAACCCTTAAAAGAAATATGCATAGTTAAACAAAATTATTCTCCTGGTTCTTCTCACTTCACTCTGAACCAGTTCATACGAGTCTTCCTACGTTGCTCTGAATACATTCCTTTCATTATTTCTCATAGTATTCCTTAACATTCATATACCATAATTTATTTAGTCATTTCTCAAGTGATGGGTACTCCTTTAGTATCTAGTTCTTTGCCACCACAGAACTACTATAAATATTTTTGTACACATGGAACCTTTCCTTCTTTCTTAGAGCTAATAGTGGTATTTCCATGTCAAAGGGCATGAAATTTAGTAATTTTGGCAACATAATTTCAAATTGCTTTCCAGAATAGCTAGACCAATTCACAGCTCCATCAACAATGCAATAAAGTAACTATTTTCTCACAACACCTCCAGAATTTATAATTTTCTTTTTTTGTTAACTTTGCCAATCTGGTGAGTGTGAAATAGAACCTCAGAGTTGCTTTAATTGACACTTTTCTAATTATTAATTTGGCTCACTTTTATATGGCTATTGATAGCTTGGATTTCATCCCCTGAATAATGCCTATACATATCCTTTCACCATTTGTCAATTGTGGAATGATTCTTATTCTTATAAATTTTAATCAGGTCTCTATGTATTAGAAATTAGACCATCAGGAAAAATATTCTTATTTACTTGCTTCTCTGCCAATTTTAGCTGCATCAATTTTGTTTGTGAAAAATCTTTTTTAATTTCATGTAGTCAAAATTGTCCATTTTACCTCCTGTGGTCCTTTTGGTCTATCGTTTGATCTTGGACTCTTCTGTCAATAAATCTGAAAGGTAATTTATTTTTTGCTCTTCTGCATATGATGTCACAGTTTACGTCTAAGGCATATAGTCATATGGAGCTTATCTTAGTATAAAATGTGAAATGTTGGTCTCTACCTAGTTTTTGGCAGACTGATTTCTAGTTTCCTCAAAAGGTTTTTTTGTTTATTTAGTTCTTTCCCCAATAGCCAAGTTTATCCAATCAAGCAATAGGCATTTTGCAATTTCCTCTGTTTCACTGATCAACTTGAATTATTTTTTAACTCATACCAAATTATTTTGATAATTACTATTTTATCATGTAATTTGAGATCTGGTAGTGCTCAGACTCCTTTCTTCCCACTTTTGAAATTATTTCCCTTGAGATTTTTAAACTTTTTTTCTCTAGGTCAATTTTATTACTTTTTTTCTAGCTCTATAAAGTAGTACTTCTGTAGCCAGATTGGTATGATACTCAAAAAGTAACTTACTTTATGGGATAGCATGGGGAAATTTGTGTTTGGGAATTTTTGTTTTCCATGTCAGTTGTTTTTCCAGTGAGATATTTCACATCATCTTCTATTTTTTCATTCTTTTGGTTTTGTTTTATTGTTTCTTGATTTCTCATAAAGTCATTAGCTTCCATTTGCCCATTCTAATTTGTAAAGAATTACTTTCTTCAGTGAGCTTTTAGACCTCCTTTTCCATTTGGCCAGTTCTGCTTTTCAAGGCATTCTTCTCCGCATTGGCTTTTTGGATCTCTTTTACCATTTGGTCTAGTCTGTTTTTTAAGGTGTTATTTTCGTCAGTATTTTTTTTTTTGTGTCTCCTTTACCAAGCTGTTGACTCATTTTTTTATGATTTTCTTGTATCACTTTCATTTCTCTTCCCAATTTTTCCTCTTCTTCTCTTCCTTGATTTTCAAAATCCTTTTTGAGCTTTTCCATGGACTGAGACCAATTCATATTTTTCTCGGAGGCTTTGGATGTAGGAACTTTGACTTCGCTGTCTTCTTCTGAGTGTGTGTTTTGCTCTTCCTTGTCACCATAGTAACTTTCTATCATCAGTTTTTTTCCCATCATTACCCGTTGTTTCCCAGCCTATTAACTTGCCTTTTAACTGTTGGTTAAAGTAGGGCTCTGCTTCCAGGGTGGAGGGGGCACTGTCCCAGGATTCAGGGGTTTTATGCAGCTGTTTTCAGGGATACTTCTAGGGATCTATACATTTTCAGTTCTTCTAGGTGGTATGATCTAAGGAAAGATGTTTACTACTCTCCTGGCCTGTGCTTTGTTCTGTGAGCTATAACAAGTACTTTTTTCTGCCCTGAAACTGTGAGGAGGGAACCCTTTCCCCTGTGGCCCCAAGCTCTGCTATGCTCATCCTCCTCCTTGCCCTGGGACTGCCACCCAGGACTGTGACCTGGATCTGAGTCCTGCCTCAGTGTTAACAAAAAGACCTTTGTAATTTTCTGACCAGTTGTTTGACCCCCTTACTATCTGTGGGCTGAGAGCTCTGGAAGCTGCCATTGCCACAGCTGCCCCCTTCTGAGGCTTGCTCTGATTTGGGGGGGCCTGGTCTACACTGGTGCAGCCTGTAGTTAGATTGTGTTCCTCTCTCACCCTGGTGCAACAAACCTTTCTTGCTGACCTTCCAAGTTGTCTTGGGCTGGAAATTTGTTTCACTCCATCTTTTTGTGGGTTCTGCTGCTCTAGAATTTGTTTAGAGTAATTTTTAAAAGGTATTTTGAAGGGTTTGGGGGAGAACTCAGGCAAGTCCCTGCCTCTACCCCACCATCTTGCCTCCACCCCTGAAGAGTTCATGTTTGGGAATTTTTAAAGACAGTAGGGAAGGAACCACTTGATAGCTTGAGATTGAATATTCAAAATGGGGAGTTGATTGAAGATGAAATCTGCTGGAGAAAAAATAAGGTGATAGCATCAAGTGTACCATGTTCCAGGCACTGTGATAAATGCTAAAGTACAAAGAAAGGTAAAAAAAAATAAGTTCTGGCCCTCAGGGAGCCCACAATCTGATGGTGGAAGCAGCATCAATACCTGCTGATACATGTATCAATAATCATTTATGAAATGCCTACAATGTTCCAGGCACTATGCTAAGTGATGGGGATACAAAAAGAGGCACAAAGCTCCTGCCCTGAAGAAGCTTAAAATCTAATGAGGGAGACAATGTGCAAACACACACATATATGTACACACAGACATGCATACACCCATATATACACATATATACATATACATATAAATATAAAATATCAGTCTATATACAAAATAAACAAGAGATAATTAACAGAGGGAAGGCAAAAAGTAGGATTTTAGTTAGGGAGGTTGGTAGTTGGAATAGAAGAGGGAGACTCTTCCAGGCATGGGGGACAGCCAGAGAAAATGCCTGGAGCCAAGAAATTGAGTGTCTTGTTAGTGGAACAGCCAGGAGGCCAGTGTCATTGGATTGAAGAGTTCATGTCAGAAATTAAGGTAAAAGAAAACTGGAAAGGTACATATGCATACAGATATAGATACATATGTGCATACATGTACACATACACACACACACACACACACACACACACACACACACATATATATGGAGAGAAAGAGAGTAAATCTCAGAGGCAAAGGTACTACCAGTTGTAGAGATGGAGAAAAGCTTCCTGAAGCAAGTGGGACATGAATTGAAATTTGAAGAAAGCCAGGAAAATTAAGATACAGAAGCGAGGAGGAAGAGCACTTCAGGCACAGAGAACAAATAATGGAAAGGGATGGGAGATAAGAGTGTGGTGTATGAGAAACAGCACATAGGCCAGTGTTGTTGGATCATTAAAGAACACAAAGAAGACTGGAATGGTCAAAAGGAGCCAGATTTTAAAGAGCTTTAAATGCCAAAACAGAGGATTTTATATTTTAAATTGGAGTTTATTGAATGGAGGATGGATTGGAGTAGGGAGTGTCTAGACAAGGAGACCAGTTAAATGGCTCAAATAGTAGCCCAGGTGAGGAGAAACTGAGCTAGGTTTGTGGCTGTGCGAATGAAGAGAAGAGAGTGGAAAGAAGAAGCTGTATCAGATAGATGTCACGAAGGTAGAAAAATAAGATGGTAACAAATTGGCTATTTGGGGAAAGTGAGAGTGAGGAATTGAGTATGATGAGATCACAGATCCATTGATATATTAACAGTATTGAGGAATTTTGTACTCCCTAAAGTCATCAATCTTGTAACTGACTTCTGGTAGAATTCTGTGTGGCATCAAATCACATTGCCCTCCATTCTCCTAGGGCTTACTCAATATGTCTACTTCAAAAATGATTGCCAGATCTTTCCACAGACCTATAATTTTTTTTTTTGGAGCTGGAGAGAGCTAAAGTTTTTTTTTAAACATGCTTTTTGCAGTAAACAGCAGATCCTGTGTTTTGTTAACTTTCTATATGGGATCTTAGCAACTCAGGAGAAACAGCTGTTCCTTACATCAGAAAGTAAAGAAATTAAACTGTCTAGGCTATGTTAGCTCTCTTGAAAATGAAATATTTGCTATGCTAAAAAACTTCCGGTTTAGTCCTGCATGTGAAGCTTCCACCCTGGTTCAAAGTGGAGCAAATGAAAAGGACAGAACCACATAGCTCATTTGAAGTCAAGGCATATAAAATAGACTAATAGGGTATGGTTACATAATTTCTCATTTCTCCTAGTAGCTTGTTAAGTAATTGGCTCTTGAAAGAAAGGGCATGGGATATAAGGACATTATGCTATTTGAATTTCCCTAGTATTATAGTTAGATGTCCATATTATATGATTACAAGTTACACTGTGTACTCACTCAGGGTATGAAATGTAGTATTTAAAATACAGGCATTTCATCTGCTTGTGCTTCTTTTATAAAAATCTGCATGTTTTAAATGGTTTAGCTTCTGTGTCTGAAAAATATACTTTGGGGATAGTAAGGAAGGGGTAATGCATGTGCCTCAAGATCACTTATGTGTAATCAATAGCAAAACACTATTTGCTCTTCATGTGGCATATACAAGATACACAGTTACATCTAAAGATCCAGATCTAGTTGAAAATGAATGTGTTCCTTCTGAAAAGTGAAAGGGAAAGAAGGGAATACGCATTTGTATAGCACCTACAATGTGCCAGGCACTATCTCATTTAATAAGTAAGGCTGTCTAGTCAGTCTTGGGCTCTTTGGAAGGGAGTTGAGTTGTGGGCTATAAGGACAGAACAGCCATAATGACTTAATGAATCAATATAGTACTCATTAAGTACTCAATATAGTACTCATTATGCACTCTTATGTTTATTTATGATTGGTGTGATAGGGCCTGGGTCCCCCTGTTTCTTCACAACAGTAATTAGTTTTCCCTAAAAGGCAACAAAACTGTCCCAGGACCTTTTTGGTCCCTGTCTCCCTTGATGTAACTTGCTGGTCACCCTAAGGGGAGGTGTCATTTTTTTTTCCTTTCTCCCCACCTTAGTACTGCCTATGCCAGGAGGAGTGTCCAGTAAAAGCCTCAAAACCATTAAAATGATGGAATGTCATCTAGAAGATCCTTGGAACATTGTGACTGAGATGGCATGTGATAGGATCAGGGTTCCCCCTATATCATCCAACAGGAATGATTAGTTTTTCCTAAAAGGCAACAAAACTGCCCCATAGATCTGATTGGCCCTTATCCCCTGTGACCCCTATGTGGTGTAAGGCCTTTCCAACTTGGTGGATGTCTGAAGACCAAGAGAGTCACCATACTCTGTCCTGCTGACCAGACACTTTTCCATGCGGAGACAAGGAGGTCAGATCTATAGAAGCAAGATGCCACTGAATTGTTATTGCATGTCCTTGATGTTTTAGAAAAAAGTAATCCTCTACTTGTTAGCTATTCAGTTATCTATAAATAACTCATTTTGTCCCAAAGTTGAACTTGAATTAACAAAATACTAGTGTTAGAGCTTCCCCTAACAACTGGTATATTCATAGGCATATTGGGTTTTCTTACCCTGCAGGGGGTGTGGGGGAGAGAGAGAGAGAGAGAGAGAGAGAGAGAGAGAGAGAGACAGACACAGACACAGACACAGACACAGACAGAAAGACAGAGACAGAGAGATAGAGACAGGAGAGAGAGAGAGAGAGAGAGAGAGAGAGAGAGAGAGAGAGAGAGAGAGAGAGAGAGAGAGAGAAAGATTGAGTGTGTGTGTGTTGCGTGTGGGCGGTCTGTATGGGCAGTAGGCTACTCAGGGTTAGTCTACAATCTTGTATTTCAGATTGTATAGTGGATAGATCAATGGACCTGAAGTCAGGAAGACTTGTCTCTGATTCTTACCATTTGACCTTGGGCAAGTCATATAACTCCTCAGAGAGATAGATAAGTTATTAATAATAATATATGCCAGGGACTTTGCTAAATTCTGAGAATAGGAATGAAAGAAAAGATAAAGTCTGTGCCCTCAAGGAGTTTACATTCTATGGATGGAGATAACACATAAAAGGAAGCTGAAAGGTGGGGGATGGACGTAAAGAAGAGAAATAGTCTTGGGAATCATGGGCTAGTCCAGGTTTGAAGAGGCAATGGCTGTTGTGAATGCTTCCTCAGTGGAGGAAGCCTCAGTTTCCCATCTTAAGTTTCCTCATCTGTAAAAAAGTTGTCATAAGGATTAAATGAGATGTAGATAAAATACTTTTCTAACCTCCAAGTACTATATAAATAAGATAGTAATTTGATTATTATTGACTTATATTGAACTTGAAGTTCCCTGAAATATCTTTTTGAGAGAAAGTATCATCTAACCACTCCTCTGTTCTGATCTTATGAAGCTGATTATTTTGAATGCTTCAACAATACCTCTTTTACGTCATTGTCATATCCTTAAGTACCCTCTACTCCTTCAGATTCAGTCATCCCTTGTAACAAAGTAAAACAATTAAATAAAAACATGTAATATAGTGAAGTGGCCTTGTCTGCAAATATCTACATCATTCTGCTCTTAGTAGTTCCCTGCCTTACCTGTCATGAAAAGGGAGGTTTGTTTCATGATCTGTTCTCTAGAACCATTATTGATTTTTTAATTACCCCAAATGTCTTCCTTTTAATGATATTTTCATTTGTATTTTTATATTGAGGGTTTATGTTATTCTTTTGGTTCTACTGCATCAGTACATACAAATCTTCCCAAATGTCTCTAAATTCACTATACTAGGATGCTTTGGTTATAAAAATATCCCCTACAAGATGGTACAATATCAGGAAGACCTGAGTTCAAATCTTGCTTCAGACACTTACTAGTTATGTGATCTTGGAGTAATCACTTAACCCCTGCCTAACTCAGTTTACTAATGTTTAAAATGGGGATGTTAATAGCACCAACCTGACAGAATTGTTGTGAAGATAAAATGAGACACTCTTGGTAAAGTACCTTGCAAACCTTAAAACACTATATAAATGTGGGGCAGCTAGGTGGCGCAGTGAGTATAGCACCAGCCCTGGAGTCAGGAGGGCCTGAGTTCAAATCCAGCCTCAGACACTTGACACACTTACTAGCTGTGGGACCTTGGGCAAGTCACTTAACCCCAATTGTCCTGCCTTTCCCCCTCCAAAAAACAAAACAAAACAAAAAAAAACACTATATAAATACTGGTTGTTCCTCAGTCATTGGGAAATCACTTTGTTTCCAGTTATTTGCTACCACAAAGAATGCTGCTGTGAATATTTTAGTTTGTAATAAGCATCTTTGTTTCTTTGGATAGAAGCCCAGTTGTAGATCGCTGGGTCAAAGAGGAAGACCAGTTTAATATCTTTTCTCATATAATTACAGATTGGTATTCAGAATTGTTGGGCCAATTCATAGCTCACATATTAGTGTGTCAATTTTCCCCAAATAAATATTTGAGTGTCTGATCTGGAGTAAGATATGATTTCAAGTCTGGCCTCAGACACTTACTGGCTGTGTGACTTAAATAAATCACTTAAGCTCTACCTCATTTTCCCTCATCTGTAAAATGGGGATAATATAGCAACTGCCTCCCAGAGTTGTGAGGATAAAATGAGATAACGTTTATAAAGTGCTTCACAAACCTTAAAGTGATATATACACATTAGCTATTTTTATTAACCCCTCTAACACTGAATTCTCATTTTTTTTCATCTTTGGTAGTTTGTGGCATATGAAATAAAAGGTCAGACTTCTCTTAATTTGCATTTCTCTTACTATTTTTGATTTAGAGCATGTTACATATGCTAATTTATAATTTGTCATTCTTTGAAAGCTGTTCGTATTCTTTGACCATCTATAGGGGAATGGCTCTTAGTGTTAAATATTCGGGTACATTTCCTATATATCTTAGATGTCAGTATATCTCAAATCCCAAAGCCAATTGATTCTTGCCTAATTGGTGGAGGTTAATGCACTAAGCCTGAGTGAGGCTTGGGGCAGTGTTGGAAAGAAGGGGAGAGAGAAAAGCTCCATTTTCTTTGAGTCTCTTCGAGCTCGGAAGTTGCTTTGGGTGTTTCTGGTTTCCAGCTTGAAAGAAAAGATAGACAATGCCAACTAACTCCACTTCAGTTTTCTAAAAGGATAATAAGAAGCTGACATAAGAGGAGGTAGCAGTCTCCAACATGTCCCTGTCCCCAGCTTGCTGCACTAGTGACTTCAGTGAATTTTCCTTTGGGTGACACCTGGAATTCTCTCTTGGTTGAGTTGAATTACATGGCTCCCAAAGGGAGAGCTTCTTCAGTCTGTATTATCTGGCATATATACTTATATGTATACTTTCTTTAATTTCTGTTTTGCTATGATGTAAATAAATGGATTTCTTTGCTATTTGCTATGTGTATTCCTTGTGAAAGTGATATTTGGTGGGAAGGGTGTCAACTCTTGGATATAAAGCTTGAGGTTCTCCTTTTCTCCATGAATGAATAGTGATCAGAAGTATAGCTTAAACTAGAAAACTGCATTCCCTACACTAACAATATTTAAGGGAGCAAATAGATGTAATTCTAGCCCAGGAGCCCCTTTTTCTGAGGAAAGCAGAGTGGTCATGCTTCTGGCCTCAACCTTCTGTTGGAAGGAGTCTTCCTTGGAGAAGGTGGGGAGAGAAGAGGCTAAAGAGGTCTATTCTGCCTTCCTTTGAGCTACATAATGATACCTCCAGGCTACATGTGGGGACAGCCTCATTACGGTATACTTTTATTAGTGATATTTTATGTAAATATTTGTCTTGAAAGCTTCTGTTCTTATTCTGTCTCCATTAATTTTATTCTTTAAAAAAAGCTTTTTGAATTTTATGAAATTGTATATTTTGTCATTTATGATCATCTTTATTCCTTGTTTGGTTAAGAATTCACTCCCTAGACTTGATTATTTGAAGTACCTCTTCCTATTCTTCGTTAAAAAAATGATAGGACCTTTTTATTCAGGTAACATATTCACTTAAAGCATATTGTGATATATGCTGTAACATGTTCTAATGCTAATTTCTGCCAAGCTACTTTCCATTCCCTGCCACCCTCACCCTTTAGCTACTCTTATTGTGGAGAATCAGTTCCCCTAATAATTTGTGTTTTGGGGTTTGTCAAACATGGGGGTACTGTTTTTGATTGCTTCTAGTTTTTGATTTTTTTCATTGCTTTATTTTTGTATTTTTAATCAGCACCAAATATTTTTTAAAAACATTTATTTATTTTAACATTATTTTTTAAATTTGGAGTTCTAAATTTTCTTCTTCCCTCCCACCTCTCCCCAACCCATTGAGAAAGCAAGCAATATGACATTAATGAAATCATGCAAAACGTATTTCTATATTAGCCATGTTGCCAAAAAATTTAAAAAAGAAACATAAAATGAAAAAAGTGTATTTCAATCTGTACTCAGAGCTCATCAGATCTTTCCCTGGAGGTAGATAGCATTTTTCATCATTTGTCCTTAGTACTGAATACTTTTAATGATTACAAATTTGTGCCCCCTTCAATCCTATTTTTTCATTATTTTCCTTGAGATTCCAGGCTTTTTGTTATTCCAATTGAATTTTGTTATTTAACTGTCTAGTTCTACAAAATATCTCCTAGTTAATATAAATCTATAAATTAGGTAAGACAGTGCCCTCATTTTATTATACTGACACAGTCCAACCTTCAGCACTGAAGCTTTCCAATTACTTGTTTTCCTTTATTTTGGTTAAGACTATATTATAGCTGTGTGTATATATACCTACATATGTGTGAATGTATACATACACACATATACAGAACTATAATAGGTATATTTTATACACACACACAGACACGTACAACTTTTCTGTGTCTTGATGGATTAGCTACTAAATATTTTACACATTGTGTATTTATTTTGAAGGGATTTATCCTTATAATTTCTTTTTGGCCTTTGTCAGAACCAAATAGAAATTATAATGATATTTGCTGATTCGTTTTATATCTTGCTATATTATGGAATTCATTAATCATAGATTAATTTCTTCATTGATTCTTCAGTAAACATGTTCATTGCTAATAAGGATAATTTTTTCTCCTCTTTGCCAATATAAAAGGCAAGGTGATAAGGGGATAAAGAAGGTAAAGAGTTGCCTTTAAAGCCAGAAAGAACATCCTCTAAAACATACTGTCTGTGTAATCGTGGGCAACTTGCTTAACCCCTCAATGCTCCCAGGCAACTTTTTAAGATCATATGTTGCAGAGAAAGTGCAAACATATTAGAAAGAGAGAGTTTATTTAGCTGAGAGTTTCCTATACAAATGAAGTCACAAATCCAGTCTTTCTTTCTGTCCCTTTGCTAATGTGTGTGTTTTTAATTTGTTTTCTTGTCTTATTACTGTAGCTAGCATATCTAGGACTATGCCCAGTGATGTAGGAGAGGAAACATACTTGCTTTACCCTTATTTATATTAGAAATGTTTCCAGTGTTTCTACATTACAAACAATGCTAAATCTTGGTTCTAAGTATATGCTTTTGGACATCTTAAAGAATGGCTGTTCCATCTTTATGCTTTATAGAGTTTCGTACATGAATGATTAATAATATTTTTTCATAGGTTTTTTCTGCATTTATTGAAATTATCATGTGGACTTTGTTGTTTATATATAAAATGTTAACTTTTTTTTGATATTGATCCATCCTTACAGTTCTATTGAATTTCCTTGTAAGGATTTTATTTATTCATTCATCTGTTTATTTATTTATTCACCTGTCTGTTCATTCATCCATTTATTTATTTGTTCATTTATTTATTTTTTTCATTAATGTTGCTTTGTGAAATTAATCTATAGTTTTCTTTCTAAGTTTAGGTGCTCCCTGATTTGGCTATCAAGATAATAATAATGCCCCATAAAAAGTTGGTAGAATGAATTCTGTCTTTCTGAGAATTATTTTTGTAATATAGACATTACTCTTTAAATATTGATGAATTCATTTGTAATTCCATCTGGTCCAGGTTTCTATCTCCTTTTGGCAGTTAATTTATGGCTCAGTTGATATCTTTTTCTGAGACTGAGTTGCCAAGAATCTCTATTTCTTATTTTGCTAATTTGAGGATTTTATATTTTTGTATATACTTATTCATTCCCTTTGAATTCTCATTTTATAGGTTTGTAACTGTGTTTATAGTTTCAGATCATTCTATTTCTGCCATGTATATTCACATTAAATTTAATTTTATGTTGGCAATTTTATTTTCCCATTTTCTTGATTAGGTTAGCTAGTGCTTTATCAATTTTTCACATCTTTCAATGAAAGGCTCTTTATTTTGTCTATCAGTACCATAGTATTTTTATTTATCTTTTAATTTGAAAAATACTTGTTTTGAGTTAATTTACTTGTTTTCTAAACTTTTTAAACTACATATTCACTTCATTGATCCTCTTTTTTCCTAGTTTGTTAATAAAAGTTTTCAGAGAAATAACTCACCTTTGTGGATTCATCAGCCTTGAGGGTCAGCATTGACAGAGGCTGTGTGACAGGAACGATAAGGTGCTGGGAACCAGGCATGGTGGGCCATTGAGCTGAGCATTAATCTTCTTTTGGGGGGGGGAGGAGTACACTCTACATTGGAGATGGTTCTTTCTTTTTCCCCCCTTATGGATGTTTTTATTGCATTCTTGGGCACTTTTCTTGCTTTTATATGTTGTGAGGGGCATTGACCCTAGATTATCTCTCATTCCATCATCATCATCTTCATCATCATCATCATCATCGCTAGCATTCATATAGCACTCTATAAATTTTATCTCATTTTATCCTCAGAACAACATCGTGAAGTAGGAATTATTATTTTCTTATTTTATAGATGAGGAAACTGAGGTTAAGTGAGTTGCCCATGTTGACACAGCTAGTAAGTGAGGCTGGATTTGAAATCAGTCTTCCTGATTCTAGGCCCAGTACCTTATTCAGTGTGACAGCTAACTGCCTCCATCATATCCCCAAGTTACATGATATTGATACTTTGAATCTGAGAATAAGACTTTATATTTATTTTTATTACATTTCATTAATTTTATATATTACACAATGAACTAATGTTCTAGTCAAGATCTTCTTGAATGCTGACTCTCTATTCTATGATGCTAACTTTTGTTATGGCTTTGAATCACCTGTAAATTTAATAATAACCATGTCATCTATGCAATTATCTAAGTTATTGAAAGAAATATTAAAGGACAGAGATCACTGGGGTAGTCCAGTAGAGGCTTTTTTCAAATTGACATTAAACCGGTAATGACTAATCTTTGGGAATGGCCATTTGCCCCCTTCCAAATCTACCAGATTAGATGATGATCTAGCCTGGAGTCAGGAAGACCTGAATTCAAATACAGTTTCATATACTGACTGGCTGAGTGATCCGGGCAGGTCACTTGATCTCAGTGCCCTCGTCTCTAATGCTGTAATCATAGCACCTAACTTCCGGGGTTGTTGTGAAGGTCAAATAAAATAACAATTGTAAAGCAGTGCCTGGCACATAGTAAGTACTATAAAAATGTTAGCTATTAATTAATTATTATTATTTCAAAGGCACTAGCCATGTTGCAGTCCTAGGTAAGGCACACCTTCCTGCTTTTGGTGCTTCAGGATGTAGAGAAGGGATCGAGTTGAGTTCTACTTCAAACCCATGGACAAGTTTGTTGTTCAGCCCTGCCAGGGAGTGAAGTTTGGTGAGGGAGGGGATGCTGAGTGAGTGAGTTAGGGTTTAGGGCAGGAGTGGTGAACCTGCGACCTCCAGGACACATGTGGCCCTCTAGATCCTCAAGTGCAGCCCTTTGACTGAATCCAAACTTCACAGAATGAGGGGATTTGATTGACTTCTGTGAAGTTTGGATTCAGTCAAAGGGCTGCACTTGAGGACCTAGAGGGCCACATGAGTCCTCAAGGCTGCAGGTTCCCCACCCAAGGTTTAGAGATTATCTTTTGCTGTTGATAGTTCCTTGGATTATTACCTCATTAGGATTCTTGGTGTCAGACCAGGGCTGTCCAGCCATAGGTTTTTATTCAAACAATAAACAATATATTTTGATTGGCCATTTTAGTGAGAGCTCTGTGGTAACTTGACTTGATTTACTAAAGCATTTATGTAAATTTCTGTGCTTGTAGGTGGGCTGCATAAATCACATGGCCTGTGGGCTGCATTTTGGACAGCCCTGTTTTAGACTGTGGAGATAATTGTTTTACTTATTACACATAATTCCTATTTTACAGGGTTTTGAGAGGTCATGTGGATCAGAGAAAATGTGTAGTCCTTCATCTTATTGGTCACATGACCCAAAAGTCAGTTTAATTATATCATAAAAATCCTTCAGAAACTTAAAAATTGTAGACATGTATCAGAAGCACCACATTCTACTCCTTGCTAGTTTCAACCCTCTAGGTTAACCTTCCCTTACCTAAAAGGCTAGAGTCCTAGATGCAGCAGCAAAGGAGAATGAGATAGCCAGTTAAATATCTTAAACTTTTCATCTCCCAGTAAATCAGGAGAGAGGAATGGGAAATTAATTGACAGCTGATTGTTTCCACCAACACTGGAGAGCTCTATAGAAGCTTTCAATGATTTTAATGGTCATTGGAAGGTACGTTGATATACAATACAGCAGGAATTCCCTCTGAGAGTTGCAGGGTCCCAGGGCCCAGGATCTCCAGCTCTGCTCTGCATTGTTCTGGTTGACCTGTCTGCCTTCGAAGTCTCTGACAAAGACACCAGTTCTTATCCTGGGGCCCTGTGCTTCTGATTGTGAGATTCATCGTATTTTATTGCTGTTGTTCAGTCTTTCGATCATGTCTGACTCTTTGTGACCTGCTGGACCATCTGTACAACTGGCAAAGATACTGGGGTGATTTGCCATTTCCTTCCCCAGTTTTATGCAGGCAGGGGTTAAGTGACTTGTCCAGTGTCACACAGCTAGTAAGTGTCTGAGGTCAGATTTGAATTCTGGCCTTTCTGACCCTAGACCCAGTCATTTATGTACTGTGCCACCTAGCTGCCCCTTTACAATATGCAGCCAGCCTCAGCCCTACCACACTGTACTAGTTCCTGCCATGATGAAGTGTCCATACCCCTGATTTCTACCTCTTGTTCTAACTAATCAAATCAACATTACTATATTTTGGAAAGGACCTATAAATTGATTGCCATAATACTCACCATCTCTATGATTTTTCAGAAGAAAACACCCATTTCCCTGTCCAATATATGCATTGTCTTCCTCTATTAGAATGTAAGTTCCTTAAGGGCAGGGATTATTTTGCTTTTTATATTTGTATCTCTAAAGAGAAGAGAATAAGCATTTATTAAGTATCTACTGTGTGCCAGACACTCTGCTAAGCACTTTACAAATATCATCTCATTTGATCTCTAACACATAACACAGTGACTGACACATAGTAAGCACTTAATAAAAATTCTTTATCATTCATTCCTGTCATTATAAAGAGGAGCTTCTTAAAGGCCTCTTGAACTAGTACCTGTCCTTAGAAGCCAGTAGCAGGGACAATTATGACCATAATATCTTGTCTGTCTTTGCTTCTAAGTCTTTATCTTCAAATTCTACGCACAATATTGCATCTGACATCAACCCCTTCTGTTTGCTGTCTGTATAAGCCCCCTGCATGCATGATGTATCCCATGAAGCAAATGGCATCTTAGTATTTTATATGTAGCTCTAGAAGGGACTTCAGACAACATTTTTATCAACTTCTGTCATTTTATGGATGAAGAAACTGAAGTCCAGAGAAATTAAAGTGAATTGACAAGATGACGTAGTATGTGGCAGAGTTGAGATTCAAATTCTGACTCCAAATCTACCACCTTGGTAGATGAAGAGATACTGGCAAGACTCTAGAATTCTCTACTTCCGTGTTCATTTGTTAAAAAAAAATAAGGTGGTTAATGAGCTCCCTGTGTAATCGTATCAATCTCTTCAGATAACTCCTCTTCTAAGGGAAAAATCTAAGGATTTTTTCTTCTTCTGTCTTAAGAATTTCATTCTCTAGAATTTTTCCTTTTTGGGGGAATGACTAAAATGGAATCACTTAATCAATTTCCCTCAAGTTTTCTATGGACCTATGATTTCATCTGTGTGGAATCTCCCTTTGTTTATGAAGGTTGATAACTCATCTGTAATTCTTGGTTTTTGAAAGTTATATGAGTGCTCTGAAAGGTTGGGTGACTTGTCCATGGTTACACAGCTAGTATGTGTCAGAAGAAAGACTTGATCCTAGGTGTTCCTGACACCAAGGCCTACTCTCAATATTCTACATTCCATTGCAGTTCAGGGTGGTATACTTTCTTATAATACTCCTTCCTTCAACAATAACTCTGCCATTCTTATATTTTAAATCCTTCCTTTCCTTCCTTCCTTCCTTCCTCAATTTTATTGAAGAAAAATGCCTTTTGCATTCACAGTAACTTCAAATACAGCTAGTGGTGTACAGTCATGTATGGCAGCCAATCACATAGGTAGATATGGTTTCTTTCCATGTTTATGATTTTTTCCACTCCAATTAAATAGAAAATTATCAGCTAAGACCAATCATTGTAAATTTGAAATGCAAGTCACATATCACATTATGAAAGAAAGAAAAAGATTGCCCAAATCTCAAAGGCCTTTGTAATCATATATTAGCTCACTTTCCCTTTTCAACTATATTCTCAATAATATATACATTTTACAGTTGGCTAAGGCAGCAATTTCCTCACTTTTTGGACATTTATCACTCTACTCAGCCATGCGTGGAAAGCTCCAGGATTGCTCCTTGCACTGCGGGCATAGCATCTGTGAAGAAGTCAATGACATCAGATGATTCAAATTACTGAGATGATCCAGGACAGGTTAGGAATACCTGGGTGGTACTCAGACATTTGTAGCTGAAATGACCTTGTCCTTTGAACCCTGCAATGTTAATGAACTACGGAAGCCAGTAGTATTTTTGGTATTAAGCTACAGTAGGTTACTGTCTGTTGGCCCCACTCTCTAAGTCAGAATCCTCTTGCTGGTTATGCTCTTGGTCTGAGTACCTGCCAAATTAGTTTCCCCCCCTACTACACACCCCTAAAAAGAGGACAGCTCTAGCTTGCAAATCCTCAAAGCAATCTACACATTCTTTGAAATGTAAAATAGTTCTCTCTACAGCCCTACTTAAAACATCTTCCAGTTATCAAAGTCAGAGATGATTTGATAGACCTTACAAATCCCCATAATCTACTGTAAGTAGTAGCTAAGATTTTTGGCTACACAGAGCGTTTGCACACAGGGCAGAAGCAGGAGATAATTTATCCAACTTTAGGGTAATGAAGTGTTAACAAAAACCACATGAACCTATTATTACAACCACAGGCCACAGACTGCAAAGAGAGGGAAAAAAAATCTCTGGAGACCTACCTTTTTTCAGAGTTTTGCTTCACATCTCACCTGAAGGCATTGGCTAAATATGAGGTGATACAACTGGAAAGAAGAAAAAGAAAAAGAATTCATTAGCCCTAATGAACAATGCTGAGCATATTGTCTCTGAAATATAACCTGCTGACACTGATATATATGTACTTTAACTCATTCGTCCCAACTTTATTAGGTACATATGTCTACAGCAGACACAAATGAAGCATTCTACAACTAGGCTTCAAGCCAAAAACTAATTTATTCTTTAATGTGCTAGTGATTACTTGGTGGTTCCTTGAGCAGAGATGACAGGTCTGAGCTAATGGAGTTGTACTGTAAGTTAATATAAATCATGACAGAGCAATTAATTACAGAAACCACTGCAAATCCCTTTGTTAGTTTTCCCCATCACCAGAAGGATTTAATAATATTAATTTTGCTAAGTTCCAGTGACATTTACAAGCCTTAAACCATTTTTAATCAAATCAATATCACTGGCTGCTAAATTTAGTTGTGCTTTGCTGGCAAGTCCTGGAATACATGGATGCTAAAGTTTTCTACCTTCTGTTTGAATGAATCCCATTCCCATTTTGAATGAATACCCAAACTTCCTCTTCATTTGTTTACCATTGAGTAATTGGCATTTAGGGCAAAGTAAAGAAGGCCTCTGAACTCTAGCTACAAGGAACAAATTAGGAGCTAGAAGAAAAGAGTGGATCCTAGAATAATATTCCATTATAATTAGAAAATCCTTTAAAATTGTGAAACAAGATGTGTGACTCTGTGGATTTATGAGTTTAGCTGGTTGAAAAAGCAGGGGACTGTGTTAAATATTAAGGGGACATAGACTATTCAGTGGAATATAAGTCCCTGGAGAAGAGGGACTATTTAAATCTTTGTATAGCAGAGTGAAGCTGTTATGTGTAGAGAGAGCTCATATCTTTCAAGGACTTCTTGTTGTGTGGCTTGAAAGGAGGCGGAATAGATATCTTTAGCTCCTTCTCCCCAACTGTTCTCCAAGGGAGACTTTCACTCCTGCCAGAAGAGGAAACAGGCTATTGGGGCTGGAGGCCACCATTTTCCTTTCCTCAGAGAGAGAGAGAGGTGCTGGGCTAGAAGTATAGCTACCTGCTCCTTTAAGTACTGTTCGTCTAGAGGATATGATTGTAACTTCTGATCATTTTGTGATTTTGGGAAAAGGGGGACCCCAAGCTCTATATCTAAGGTTTAACCCCTTCTCTCCTAATACCAGTTTTACAGTGAACACACAGAGCAAATAGCAAAGAAAGCCATTTATCCAAATCATAGCAAAACAAATCGGAGAAAGTATACATAGAAAAATATACAACAGATGATAGAGAGTGAAGGAGCTCTCCTATTGGGAGTGAGGTAACTCTGCTCAACCAAGAGTGAGGGTTCTCGATCGTATCCAAAGGGAAACTCTCCTAAGTCTCTAGACTGGCAAGTTGGGAATGGGGACATGATGGTAACTGCCAGCTCCTCTCCTATCTTCCCAGAGTTTTTTCCCTCAGCAAGTTAAAGTGAGTTGGCCTCTTCCATCTTCTCTTTTGAATCTGGAAGCCAGCTCAGTACTGGAAGAAAACTTGAAACTTGAACAGTCCCAAAGTGGGAACTGCTGTGAACTGAAGGTCTTTGTCTCTTGCCAGCCTCCACCCAGCCCATCAACAGGGTAGGGCCTGTTGAGTCTCATACCAATGGGCTTTGGTGAAGGTATGACCAGTCTTAGCACAAACTAAATCTTTAATTGTTTAATTCTTCTCCTTTATCTGTTCCATCCCTTGCCCTCTCTTGTGTCAAAGTAGGCAATACTATCCAAGAGCTGTGTAAGCAGAAGGGGTAACAGGCTGGACTGGAGGAGAAACAGAAAAGAAGCCAGCAGACTGTACCAAGAGTTTAACTAACAAGATTTTGTCCAGGCCTGTATAAAGAATAGGGCTTTTCAAGAGGGAGAAAGGGCAGAGAAGAGAACGTAAGGGTAATGACTCCTAGCTAGGGGCACCTTAGCACCTGCTTGCAATCATGGTACTTATGTAGGCCCAAGATACTGAGGCAGAAGGAGCTTGGTGTGGCTGTTCAGTATTCCTTGCTCTTGCTGGTATGGCCAAAGAAGGGTTGTCAGTATGTAGCATCATGCAGAAGAGGAATTAGTATCTAATCAATGCTACTGGTATAACCAGCAAGGTGACATAGTGAATAGAATGCTGGGCCTGAAGTCATGAAGACTCATCTATCTGAGTTCAAATCTATTCTCTGACACTAGTTGTGTGACCCTGGGTAAGTCACTTAACCTTGTTTGCCTCAGTTTCCTCATCTGTAAAATGAGCTGGGGAAGGAAATGGCAAACCACTCCAGTGTCTTTGCCAAGAAAAACCCCAAATGAGGTCACAAAGAATCGGACATGACTGAACAACAACAGTATTGCTGGTGGAGGTGAGGGCCTTGAGATTCCTTTGAGGAATTTTGAATCTGAGCACCTGAACTATGTTTCTATAAACTTCTGGTTTGGGGCTTGCCTTCAGACAAAGAGGAAGTTTCAATCTGAGTTCTTGGATTGTGTCTCACTAACACAATCTTGGTTTTTTTAATTGCCTGGTTATGATGGTTCTTGAAAGAACCAGTGGGCAGAAAGGAAATGGTCATGATGGTTATTTAATGTATCTGCAAATAGCACTATCCCTACAACAGAGAGCCTTACCAATTTGGTGATATTCCTCATCTGTCTTCTTCTACAATTCTAAGTAATCTCAAATTTAGATTGTTTTATCTTATCATATGCCAAGATAGTCCACAGTTAGAACTGGCCTTACTTATAGGTGAAGTGGGTGGCTGCCCATATGGTATGATTAGAAGGAGAATGCAAGATACTCTGCACCTCCTAAAATCTTTAGATCATAGTCCTTTATAGTCATAAAGGACTTCAAAGATATCATTTAGTCCATCCCAGTCTTTTTACAGATGAGGAAAATAAGGCACAGAGATTAAGTATGAGTTGATGAGAGCCTGGATCAGGGTGGTGGCAGTGTAAGAAAAGAGAAGGAGTCATCTAAGAAAGATGCTATGAAGATAAAATCAATAGGACTTGGCAATAGATTGGCTATGGGGAGGTGAGAGAATGAAGAATCAAGGATTACACCTGGATTGTAAGACTGGGTGACTGCTAGAATGGTGTTGCTCTCGACAGCAATAAGAAAGTTAGGAAGAGAGGAGGGATTAGAGGAAAAAGATAAGGAGTTCAGGTTAGACATGTTGATTTTAAGATGGCACCCTCTGTTCCTAGCCGAGAGTCTGTCATTTCTATTTTATGCCATGGTCCAGAAATCCAAATTCTATTCTCAGATACTACTTTCTTGACCAACTCTTCACTTCAAAGCCAATTTCTCTTTTCTTCATCTTTCAGCATCATTGGGC
This sequence comes from Trichosurus vulpecula, assembly GCF_011100635.1. NCBI lineage: Eukaryota > Metazoa > Chordata > Mammalia > Diprotodontia > Phalangeridae > Trichosurus > Trichosurus vulpecula. The sequence continues at coordinate 181,732,845 of NC_050577.1, read as the reverse complement.
AGCAGCAAAGAAAACACATACTGTGGCCTTAAGGTCTTTAGTTTTTTGACCAAGTGTTCTTGATCTTCTTCAGTGATAATTTCTGAGTTCCGAATTTAGCATAATTTGGGTTCATGTAAACCATTAAAGCTTGGTGGAAATTATCTGTCTTGATAAATTATGGGATGTTCTCTGTTATGAGTTGGATACATGCCCCGGAAAGATGATGATCTCTCTCTTGTTACCAGGTTGACCTTGATATACCTGAGCAGGAACCACACCATAACTCTTTGCTTTTTCTTCTAATCCTTACCTGGATTATCTCCAACCTGATAGCTTCTGTGCCTCTATTACAGCATTCCTTGGAGGATAAGCAACTGCTTCCCCCTTAGAGAACTGAACTCTTCCTCTTTAGGAGAGCATCAGAGTTGTTTTTAGCTTCAAGTGTACAGTTGTCCTTTTCCCCCCTTTTCTTCCTCTTCCATATGCCATACTTTTTTACTCTCTAGAATTCTGACAAGATTCTAGTTTCCTGTCTTTCACTTCAGAGCCTTCCTCCCTGCCCTATGGAAGCCCTATTATAATTTTTATTTTATTTTAAAAAAAACATTTACCTCCATAGCCTGGATTTTGGGAAGACATTCCTTAAATTTCTTCCTTTTATCTTTTGGGAAGGAAACCTACTGATATTTAGGACATGGATTAGCTGTCCTTTGGCTGTGGCAGAAATATAAATAAATGTTGCACAATAATATGTCATTGCAAAATTATCTCTTGTTCATACTGACTGAGATTTCAGTCTTGTTTGTTTTTTTAAATTTAAATTAATTAAATTAAATTTAATTAACAGAATAATAATTTAACTAAATTAAATAAAGACTTGTAAGTATTTATGCCACGTCCCTAAGCTCCTCCTTAAGACCTTGACATCTTATTTTTTGGACCAGACTTGTAACTTCATTGGTGTAATGAACTCCTAATGAGTGACTTGCCCAGGGTTAGCCAGCTAGTGTGTGTCAAAGGTGGGAAATTGCATGCTACCACATTCTGTTCTAACCATTTAATAATTTAGTAGCTCTACTTCTCTTTTCATCCTCATCTTATATCAACCCCCTCTTTCACCAGCTTGTCCTATCCACTAATCCACTCTGCTAATTTGTTTCGCTCATCAATTTGTTCTGTTTACCTTTTTTTGGCCTACATTGTTTTGCTAATGCCAACACCTTCTTCTCTCCCTTCTCCTTGAGTCTTTTTTTTAAAAGTCCTTATTTCATAATCCTTCTTGAGTTACCTGGGCAAGAGGAAAAGGTTGGAACCATGGAAGGGAAGGGGTGAAGTCAAGACTTTGGAGTATCAGGAAAAAGTATAGCCTAGCTCCCAGAAGAAATCTTCTCCACAAAGTTCTAGAATATGTACCAGACTGAATTCTGATTGGGAAATCCCCCCCCAAAGGTATATTGAGTCATTTTTCCAATTCAGGGTGCTTAGGGATATAGACAGAGACATCTAGGGACACTGGGGCTGGGAGTGGGCCTTGTGTGAAGCATTCTGGAACCCAGGGACTGAAGGAGAGTGGAGAATGGGCGCCAGGGTAGAAAGACCTGGAACAGGAAAAGATGCCAGAATCTTTGAAATAATGCAGGGTGCAGAAACAGGTGCCATCTGGCAGCTCTGGTGCCCAATAGTTAGTTCCAGGTTGAACTGAGGGAAGGGACCTTGTAGTAGCAATTTAGATTTGAAGATCTTTTCCACCCATTAATAGGTTATGTGACCTGCTTATGTCACAGGAAGCCCAAGTCATGTGTGGTGGGAGGAGCTTCCTGACAGGAAAAGGAAGTTATGTCACAGGAAATGGAGAAAGAGAGAGAGAGAGAGAGAGAGAGAGAGAGAGAGAGAGAGAGAGAGTTGCTAATGGTTGCTAATGGCTGCCATCATGATAGTTAGAACTGAACAGGCTGACTTAGCTGTATTGTGAGTTTGTTTTTGGGGAAGACCTCAGCAGGGGGTCTGGGAGGTTTTGGGATGGCGAGGCTCCAGATTGTGATATTGTGTGTTGAATATTTTACTGCTCTGATAGACTGGATAAATGGCTTGTGGGATATGGTTCTCTGGTGTCTGAATCAATGGTTTACTTCTTCTACCTTCTATGTGGAGAGTCTCATATACTTTGCAATACAGAACCACATAGGCATTTTGACAATTATCATCTACGTTGTTATTATTGCCTTACTGATATAGACCTGCACCTAGGGTTTTGGAGAGTAGTAGTGCCTATCAGGCCCTACCTGTATACTAAGCAAGGAACAAGCCCGGAAGCAAACAGTAGATGTGAGGCTCTGATCCCAGGAGCAGGGAGGGGACTCAGTTCTGGCCCCTACCCCAGATTGAAGCCTGAAGAGAAGTAACTAGGGCAGGAAATCCAAACTAAATGGGGGCCTGAGGTTCACTTGCTGTGAATCTGCCATACCTCCCAATGGGCTAGTAGTGATTGAGTTCAGCAGTAGTCTACTGAAACTCCCAACTAGAGTTGGGAACTTGCAGAACTCAGACCAGGAGAGCAGTAAGCAGAATTCACTCGAGATCACATCACTTTGTGAGCTTTTAGTCCTCCAGCTTGAGCTATGGAAACAATAGGTAGACACAAAACAACCGAAGCTCCAACCGAAGCTCAGGGTATACATTCTCCCCAGAAGTGCACGGAGCCCCACTCTAAGATAAAGTCCAAAGTTAAGAAGAATGAGAAAAAAAAGAACCTTACCATCAAGATCTATTAAAGTGACAGGGAAGATCAAAACATAAACTCAGAAGAAGAGAATGGAATTGGAAATATTTATAAGCAAGGCCTCAAAGAAAATGCAACTTGGACAGAAGTCCATCCAGAATTCCTAGAAGAATTAAAGCAAGAGTTGTTTAAAAAGTGGTAAGAATGATTTAAAAAACCAAATGAGACCAGGAGAGGAAAACAATAGAATACAAATAAGAACTATGAAGGAAAGATAACAAAAGAGAATTAACAGCTTGGAATAAGGAGTATAAAACATTACCCTAGAAAATAACTCCCTAAAAATTAGAATTAACCAAATGGATGCTAATGAATCTATGAGCTATCAAGAAATATTAAAACAAAAATGATTGGAACCATAGAAGACTTCTCAGAACGGTGTTCCAACAGAGGGGTCCTTTGGTTGCCAGAAAGAAAACACTGTGGGTATCATATATCTTAGTACTGATGGAGTTATCAGAGACAAATTCCTTCTTCAGTATGTTTTCTAGGGACTTGGCTATGCATATCACATTCTGAATCTATGCAGTTTGGAATGTTTGCCATTGATAATGCCAGTGTAGAAGAATCTGTGAGATTTAAATTTATTTTGGCTTGCCATGGATACAAAAGTTTTGTCTATTGTCTCACCTTGTAATTTGGCATGCTTCTAAAGGAACAAAAGGATGGAAAGAGAACAAGGAGGGGACTTTGGGACTTTCCTTTTAGGGAAGGTAAGGGCAAAATGGGAAAGGAGCCAGCCCAGAAAAACATCTGAAAGTAAAAAAGATAACTATAAGTCTTTTGTAAGATGGACTCAGAAATAAGATCTAAAAGTGTTCATTTAATTCAGTGTTCAAGTTGCTGTGCTCAGTGCTGTTAGCTGAAAAGGTGAAAAGATCAGCCAGACAGAAATAAAGGAGCTCAAAACACAGAGGTAAGTTTGAAGAAGAAGTTCCACCTTTGGTAAGGAGTTCTGCTTTGGGCTTTGGGTCTGCCTCACAAAAAGGTTTGAAGTAGTATGTGAAACCATGGATAAAAAGTACAGGTTTCCTATTTCACAAGAGAAGCCATATAGCATCTGTAATTAAATGGGAGATCAACAGATAACAGCAGAGGCCCTAAGGAGAGCAGTCCATTAAACAAAACAGGAAACGGCCATACAAGAGCACCAATAGCCTGGTGGTGGACACAACTACCTTATAACATATAGTTCAGGGGTGGGGAACCTGCGGCCTCAAGGCCACATATGGCCTTCTAAGTCCTTGGGTGCAGCCTTTTGACTGAGTCCAAGTTTTACACAACAAATCCTTTTATTAAGGGGATTTGTTCTGTGAAGTTTAGATTCAGTTGAGGACCTAGAGGCCACAGGATTCTCCTCCCCACCTGCCTCATAGTTTGATGATAATCCCACACCAGCAGATGATATTAGTGGATTTGAGGAACGTAAAACAGTAGTATTGGTGATGGCTTTCCTGGATTGCTGGGCTACATGTATTCTCTACCTGTTTGCCCTCTCCCATACATGTTCCCAGGCTATGTGTTCTTCTCCTCCCATCCATTTGTGAACATATTTAAGAGTGTACCACTGTTTCTATGGGGGAGGATTTTCCTTGGTATATATTTTGCTGTGCCATGGAATTAAAAGCATTTTGCTTTGAACTAATGTGTCCTCTGTTTAGTGTATTAAAATATATGTGGAACCTCCTGAGCTCTAGTTTTGATCAGATGCTGACCCAAAGCTTGCCTTGAATCTTGGGTAGCTTTTAGGGGGGCCCCAATTGAGAGGCACCTAGACTCAAAGGATCACAGAGGTTGTATTTATTATTGAGGTAAGGATAGGGTTGGTGTGGCACAATTAAAAATATTGTCATAATATATATCTAATTACCTTAAAGGGCATTAATTATTCTCTTCTGTATTAAACTATCATCAAAGTATACTGAAAAACTAGTGTAAAAAAGGGGCTTTTGAAATCAGTTTGAAAACTTACAAGGCCCAAAGCAATATGGTTTAGTGGAAAAAGCCTGGGTAACAAGTCAAGAGACTTGACATCAACTAGCTGTGTGACCTGGCCTATATGATTGTTTTGTAAGCACCCATATCCTGGGGTCAGGAGGGTGCCACACCTTAATTACTGAAAAACCTTAGCTCTCGGGAAGTCATGCCATGGAATAGACTTTCTTCATCATTTCATCTGCAGTATCCTCCTAAAGGTGGTCATCTTTGAGAAGTTGTTTCAGAGACCGTCTCACCTTGGGCAACCAGCACCCACACTGAGGAGCTTCTGAACTCTGGAACTTACTTACAAGATTGCTACCAAGGACTGGGAAGATCTAGCTCAGAATCACTGTTTTGTCACCTGTGTTCAGGGAAAGAAACACAGAACAGAAGAAGCAGATAGGTGCTCAAGGTCCACTTTCAGGCTCATCTAGAAAAGCATATACTCTCGCTGTCATGTGTGAGCAACTGCTATAACTGCCCTGGGGGGTGGGGAGTGAGAGGTCCCTTTCCTGTTCCTCACTGAGGAATAGGCTCAAAGACCTGATATTCTTGACAGATGGGAAGAGATAAATCTAGAGAATGTAGAGTCACTCCTTAAAATTTACTGACTGTACCAATCTTCCTGCTTCAGTGGCCAGTCATCAGTGTCATAGCCCCAGGTGACTGGGGCCATGGGCTTGAACCAGGAGCTTCTAGTCCTGCTTGTCTTTTAGCAAGGGGGCACCCATTGGAAGGTCAGGACACAGGCTTAGCTCCATGTATGATCCATGAGATGACTCCCTGCAGGCTTAGTACTACACTTTCTCCCCCATTAAACTGTGAGCTCCTTGAAAGCAAAGACTATCTTTCATTTTTCTATCTTTCATTTTCTTTGTATCCTCAGTGTTTAGCGTAGTGCCTGGCACATAGTAGGTGCTTAATAAATATTTGTGGACTAACTGCAATTTAATGTTATTGTCATTCTCTGGTGTAGGCAGGAAATTTTGAAATATTATTATTTGAAAAAATATTGCAACAAGAAAAAATACTTTTCCAACTTTCAAAGTTACTTTTGGGGAATTGCACTTGGTGAATGTCAATCATGTGGAGAATTAATGAAAAAATGCAATATTTCATTCACTTTGCCTAATTCAGTTGGTTTGGAGATCTTAAAAAATAAGAGTCAGAGTTTTCCATTGAATTAAATGTTGGCTCACCAATATTATGAATGCTTAAAACATGTAGCCTCTGATCTTTGAAGAACCTTGTTCAGAGAGTGGAGGATGAGGAGAGGTATGAACTTTATCATCAGCCATAATATATAGGTATGCTGATAAAACTACTGTTTATTCTGCAAAGACTTCTTAACCTAGAGTTCATGAACTTTTTTAAATTTTGAGAACTATATTTAAATATCATTTGTTTCCTTTGTAATCCTATGTATTTTACTCTGTGAATTTAAAAACATTATTCTGAGAAGAGGTCCAGAGACTTCAGAAGACTTTGAAAGGATTCTGTGACACAAAAGAGGTTAAGAGCCTCTGATCTCTTGGGATCTTGGCAATCCATGTTGACATGAGCCGTTTAGCCATCTTTAGACTAATTCATCAATTTTTTCTGTCTCTGAGCCTCATTCTTCCTCCTTTTGATAAAGGATTTCAATCCTTCAAAAGTCTCATGAGGTGGGATTTGTAATTAACAATAATTATTGAAGAGAGATAAAGATGTCACCTCGAGATTGAACACAACAGGAAAAGTTTAATTTACAGAGATCTTTTCCTTTTCAGAGACCAAATTAAACAAGACTTCATTTGAGTTTAACATCCCCCCCCCCAAATAGAACAAAATGAAAGCACCAAACTTTGTTATGTACTGATCCTAGTTTGGTTTTTAGTCTTAAAAATTCTAAAGGGATTTGACATTTTCTTTCATTCAGTCAGTCTTTTTCTTCATATCTAATGAACACACTCCCACAACAATGGTTCTCAGATCTCTGACATCTGCAGGGGACTGTATACAGGTCACAGGCTAAGAACAACACCACATCAGCATTGACTTGAAGAAAAGGAAAACTTCAAAGGCAGAGATGGCTATGAGGTCTGTGCTTTCAAGACCTTGTAGCAAGTTTCTCCTGTTTATTATTTTTTGTTTGATTGCATGATAATGTAGTATGTCATTCCTTGGTCTGTGACCTTTGGTCAATTCCCTGTAGAGGAATCAGATTGGAGAAATTTTTCTGTGAGCATGTTTGCTCTGGTAGGAAAATAATAATAACAAAAAGAATGGTAGGGCATAAAAGAAGTATGAGAGGAGAAAAAAAAGACTTGGAGTTGAGGGAAGAATGTTATAGGTCATTTAGTCCAAATTTTCATTTTACAGATTAGGAAACTGAGGACTGGCAATGGGATGTAATTCTTTCAGTATCACAGAAAAAGTAGGCAGCAGCACCTAGATTCAAACCACGGTCTTCTGATTCCAAATGCAGGGCTTATTCCATTCTTCACTTTACCGGGAGGAGACTTAGGCCAAAGTGCTTGCATCAGTAGAGGATTTTAATAACAGTTTTTTCTATAAACAATATAGATTAAATAGAGAGTATTGTTCATATGTATTTCCCTAGACAATTGTTCTCCAATTTCTCCAGTATTGTTGGGGGGCATCTTAGATTTCATTCTCTTTCTGCAATGATTTAAGTGCTTCTGTACCTCTGAGTGACCTAAGGCATCAAGGTTTTTAAATGTTGAGCTAATGAATTAAGTCTTAATGGAAAATTTCTCTCCTAACATAGGACCTCTCCCATGCATGAATAATTAATGTCGGTTTAGAGCTCAGGGGATGTCTAGGAGAAATCAATATGGAAAATTAACTTTTTCCCCCTTTAACAACAAGATCTACTTCGGGCATAATTAAGTGCAAAGAAGGGCTTACACCTGTTATCAATTTTTAAAATAAGCAAATATGTCATCGACATTGAATTTATTTTCATTTTATTTCACATTTGTAGGAAGTATTCAGTATGTTTAGGGAGCCCTAAAACAATTGCATCTGAATATGGTTCCTGTTTTAGTGGAAGTAAAGCAGCAACTGGGAAGACAGAGGCCGGAAAAGTAGAAAGAACAAGTATTGCCTGACCTTAGATTCCTAAAAGCCCAGGTTCAAATTCTGATTTTGCTACTGACCTTGGGAACAAGTCACTTCCTTTCTCTGGGCCTTATTTTCCTCTGCGAAATGAAAAAGCTGGACTGTATCTCTAAGGCCCTTTCCAGAATATGACGTTATCTTCTTCATCCTTAGTTCCAGAATCAAGAGAATGGGTTGAGTTTTGTAATATCCCTCCATCATGTGATAGGAGTGACTATCACTTCCGAGTGAGACTCTAAGAGCTCGAGGTTGTATGCCTGTTGCTTTGGGTATTTAAATCACCTTTCCTAGTGCCCATCCATCCACCCTGGGATTCTCGATTTTACCCTGCTAGTCTCCTATGAAGGAATCCTGTCCTCCATAAGAACTCCCAGTCAACTGGGGTAGCACAATTGGACGAGAGCTTATTATTGCTCTTCCAATGAGAACCTAAATGTATCCATGATCACATTTACATAAATCCCTCACTTCAGAGGCAAAAAAGATGATGATTGGGGAAGGGTATAGAGAGTCAGATGAACCCTGATCTTGAACCAGAAAAAGATAAGGTCAGGTCTGAGGCATGCTGCTCTTATTTCAACCTATCCTTTTAAAAACAGTAGCTAATATTTATACAACACTTTATATCTATCGGTGAGCTTGAGTCTCAAAACTCCATGAGGCAGAGAATAAAGATATCATTTATCTTTGTTTTGTGTATGAGGCACCTGGTCGACAGAGAAGCTAAGTGACTTGTCCAAGATCACAAACTCTGTAAGTGATGGAGTGAGGATTCACACTCAGGCCTTGTGGCTCTAGATCCAGTGATTTCCCACTTCCTTCTCTCCTCTCTCCCTCTTTCTCCCCAACTACATCACAGCTGCCTCCTTTCCTCCCCAATCCCCTCTTTTTCAGAATCTCTTCAGCAGCTTCTCTTTCTATTCTGGCACTTTTGGGGTTCAGCCTTGTGTACCTACAGTGTAGCTAGATGGCACAGTGGATAGACTGGTGGGCCTAGAGTCAGGAAGACTCATCTCCTCAAGTTAAAATCTGGCCTCAGACACTGACTAGCTGTGTGATCCTGGGCGAGTCACTTGACCCTGTTTGCCTCAGTTTCCTTATATGTAAAATGAACTGGAGAAGGAAATGAAAAATCACTCCAGTGTCTTTGCCAAGAAAATCCCAAATAGGGTCACAAAGAGTTGGATATAATTGAAACGACTGAACAACAGAAATCTGTATGCCTGCACTAGTCAATAAATATGTCTTTCCATCTTAATTCTGATGTTGGCCCTCAAAGCTGGAAAAATTCCATAGTTATAGACAGATTTCATTGGCTGCCTCAAAGTAATTCGTATGTGTGGGGAGGACAAATATCTAAGAAAAATCTTCCATAGAAAAAGAACTTTTGGACAACTCTTTACACTCCCATCTTCAGAAGTTTTCAGGATTTACATTTACTGTGTCACATTTTGGAAGCTAAGAAGCTATCGGTTTAGTGGCTCTCTAGAGCCACTAAACAAACATCTGTCAAAAGTCATAATATAGCACCAGAATCAGAAAGCTTCACTATTAGAAGGAATCTGAGGGGCCAAATGGTCCAGTCTCTACTGGGCAAAGAAAGTCCTCTCCAAGAGTCCACAGATGGTGGATCATAGAATCACAAGTCTAGGGCTATAAAAGGTGTTAGAGGTTATATGGTCCAACCCCTTCATTTTACAGCTGGGACCCAGAACATTACATAACTTGCCCAGTGTCACATAGCTAGTATATGATAAGAGTTAGGATTTGAACTCAGGATTTGTTACTCCAGGTTCAGTGCTCTGTCCACTGCACCATACTTCGTCTAGCCTTTTCTAGAGAATTCTTTGTGGTAGGAAATCAAGATAATCTGTTCTAATTTTGGATAACTCAAATTCTTTGGGAGGTTTTTTTTCCATTACACTTAAAGGAATGCTAAATCTAGCTTTCTGAAACTACTATTGATTGTTCCTAATTCCACCCTCTGAAGTCAACACTAATTCCTCTTCCACATGTCAGCTGTTCACATCCTTGAAGATATTTCTTGTTTCTCCATGCCCCCAGTTTTTTATTCTTCAAGCTAAACATTCCTAGTTTCTTGCCCAATTCTTCAGGACTGTCATCTCCCTAGTTCAGGAAGGCCTGAATTCCAATCTGACCTCGGACACTAGCTGCGTGACCTTGGGCAAGTCACTTAACCTCTGTTTGCCTCAGTTTCCTCATCTGTAAAAGGGGATAATAATAGCTCCTACTTCCCAGGATTGTTGTGAGCATCAAATGAGATAATCCTTGTAAAGTATTTAGCATAGTGCCTAGAACATAGTAGTTGCTATGTAAATGTTAGCTATTATTGTTACTGACTTTATTATTATATTATAGTATATATTATTATTAACCTTCACGTCTCATTAGGCAATTTAGGTAATTAGCATATTCAGTTTGCCATATCAAGTTATTGATTCTTGTAGAATTTGATGTCAACTAAATAACACAGATCTTTTCAGGTAAATTGTTACAGAGCCAAACCAGCCCCATCTTGTGAAGTTGTTTTTTAACTGTAGTATAAGATTTTAATATATCACTATTAATTTCTCATTTGACTCAGCCTATTGAGATCATTTTAAATCCTATTTCTATCATCCATTGTGTTAGTCATCCCTCTAGCTTTGAATTATCTGAAAATGTGATAAACATGCCATCTTTATCCAAGTCAATCATAAAAATGTTAAAATGTTTAGGGCCAAAGACAAATCCCTGCAGCACTCAACTAGAGATCTCTTCCAACTTGATAAAGAACTATTAATGACTTTTTGGGTCTGGCCATTCTCCCAGTTTTGAATCTGCCTAACTGTACAGTCCTCTAGCCCACATTTCTTCTTATTCCACAAAAATGGCATTAGAGATTTTACAAAATGCTTTCCTAAAATGCAGGTAAACTGTGTCTGCAGTAGTCTCCTTTCCTATCTCTTTAGTAAAAGCAAATACATGTAGGATTTCTGAGTTTGTCAGTGTAGAGGACCCCCTTCACCAGCCTAAATCTATGACTTAACAGATAAATCTTAAGGAGTTCCTTTCTGTACCTAGAGATTGAGTGATTTGTGAGGGGTCATTTAGCCAGTGTCAGTGGCACTTTTTGAACTCAGGCCTCAGGATTATAGGATCATTGATTTAGAGCTAGAAAGGAATTCAGAGGTCATCCAGTCCAACCACCTCATTTTTCTAGATGAGGCTGAGAAAGGTTAAATGATTTTTTTCTGGGGTCACACAGCTAATATGTGGCAGAGGCAAAATGTGAACCCAGGTCTTTCTGATTCTAAATCCAATAGTAACTAGTGATCTTGTTAAAAAAAAAAGGAAAAGAAAATGAAGTTAGTGTGTATGTCTGAGCCTGATAGCTTATCTTGCCAATTTTTTATTACCAATACTAATAGAGGGAACCAAAGAATGGTTGATTAAGAGAGAGAGAGAGAGAGAAAGAAAGAGAGAGAGAGAGAGACAGAGAGACAGACAGACAGACAGACATTGCTTTGGTGCAACCTGTTCTTTATTTATTTGTCCAGAGCTGTTTTACTGGACTAGGAAACTCTTGGTGAGGAAGCTTCCTCTATCAAATTGTAGAACATAAACTCTTCCACTTAGATAGGCTGTAACCAGAATGGACTTTGTATTCTTTGAATGACTCAGCTTACCTCATTGAGCTTTCCTGGACACTGGGTCTTGCTCTTCCGGGGCAGGAAGCCCAGCGACCATGCCAGGAATCAGAGAATTTCCTGTGTGATGAGTCATGGGGCTGGCCGAGGGGAGGTGTGTTAACCTGGTCTGTGCTAGGGGGAGGGACCAAGTCAAGAACTAATCGGCCCTGGTCGTTCAGGCGGCGCTTGATGATGTCAAAAACTCTATAAGAGGGGAGAGGACAGCCTGAAGATCCTCTCTTCCTTTTCCGGTTGGAGCCAGAGACGCCTACAGCCGAAGCTGAGCTGCCGGTAGCAGAGCTGACTGGAGGCCAGTGGGTAATCTTCTTACCGTAGAGGCGAAGCATGTATACGATTTTGCCTTATACTATCTTGCTTCTCTCTGGCCTCGTGGTTACCCTTGTGAGGCGGACTTATTGGGCCTGGAAGCTTTTGATCAAAATATCAAAATGGGGACGCTGGTTTGTGAGCTTGTTACTGTGGAGTGTAAATACATGCTTTAGTTCTCCTGCCTTCTGCCTAGAGAATTCCTTATATCCTGCAGTTCCGGACCTTTTAGGCACATGAGATTCTCTTTGAAATCATAAATTCTGCCTTCCTAAGCTGCCCTCTCCCCTCTTATAGAGTTTTTGACATCATCAAGCACCACCTGAACGACCAGGGCCGATTGGTTCTTGACTTGGCCCCTCCCCCTAGCGTAGACCAGGTTAACACACCTCCCCTCGGCCAGCCCCATGACTCATCACACAGGAAGTTCTCTGATTTCTGGCATGGTCGCTGGGCTTCCTGCCCCGGAAGAGCAAGCCCCAGTGTCCAGGGAAGCTCAATGAGGTAAGCCGAGTCATTCAAAGAAAACAAAGTCCATTCTGGTTACATTGCATAGAGAGTTGAGGGCATTAAGAGGATAACTGATTTGCTTAGCATCATATAACTGACCCTCCCTCATCCATAGGATATGTCAGAGCTGTACAGACCTTACTGCCTCCAAGGCCAGCTCTGTATCCCTTATACCACACAGCCTCTTTTGATCAGTTTTTGATGAAATCATATTGGGACCTTTTTATTATCATTTCATTTTCTCCATCTTCGTTGGCCTTTTAATGAAATATACTAGAATTCTGAAAGGAACTGAAGGTAAACTCATTTACCTGTAGTTTTCAGACCCACTCTTTCCTTTTTTTGAATATCAATACAACCTTTGTCCTTCAGTTCTGGGGACCTCTCTTGTTCCCCACTGTCTTTCAATGATTACTGACAGAGAAGTCACATCTGCCAGTTCTTTCAGTACCTTAGAATGTAGTTTATCTGGACCTGGTGATTTGAACTCAGCAAGGACAGCTAGGTGTTCCTGCAGTATCTCCTTATTTATCTTATATTACTATTAGGCATTTTTATTTCAACCTACTGTGATTTGGCAGAGAGAGAGAGATAGAGTTTTAGCAGGTGTCCAGGTAATTTAAGTGCCCTGTCACTGCTGTATCCTGCCTCCATGCCAGGTTTGTGGCCGATTTCCTCATTTCTTCATCTATTTCTTCTTTCTTTCTAGAACGGTGTGCAGCATCCCGTAATGACAATGTGACTTCAATTTTTCCTTCTATCCATTATCATTCAAATGCTCACCAAAATATTTCCTTTCATATGCCTATATTTCCCAACTTAACTATAACTTCTTTATGTGAGATGTCATCACCCCTCTCTTTTTTTTCTCCTCTGTTCCTTTTGAATAATGAGCACTATTTTCTAAATTTGCTGTTTTCCTCCCAAATTAACTTTTCCTGAAGTCTTTGCCTTCAAGCTAAAGCAAGGATGTAAGCACCACCTATGCCCTTAAGAGGGTCAGTTTCTTACTCCAGGTTTCATAATCTTTAGTAATATTCTTAAGTTTCTTCTTGCTATCAGAAGTAGATAGTAGCAATCATGTTAAAAAAGTAAAAAAATAGATCATGTTCTATTTCATTCCTTTAACATGTTTTAGAAAGGCAGAAAACCACTCAGTTATTAAAGTCAAGTTAACAAATATTTATCTCCTTAGCCTCTAATGAAAGTCAACAACCACTGGTATTCTTCTCTTCTTCTTGACAGTTATACCATGATCCCTTTATTGTGAGCATTTTGGATTCAGACTATCCTCCCTTCTAGTATAAGCGGCTACTCCACTGTTAGAATATACAAATCATTTTCTATGGAAAAAAGTCTCAAATCGATTACATAGGCTTAAGTATTCAATGGCTTTTATTCTCTTTATTCTCTTTTATTCTCTCCATGTCATGTCCTTCTAAACTCCTGGCATAGAAAAAAAAATTTTTTTGCCTCTTTAGATCTTCTTTGTTTTTCCTTCTTTGTCTTTATCTTGAAGGACTCCTTTACATTCTTCTTAGAGACCACTTCAGAGGATCATGGAATTTTAGGTACTCGCAGCCTTGGGAGAGCAGAAAGGAAGAGATGATTATATGTGTAAGTATGTATGCACAATGCATACATGTATATATATATATACATATACATAATGCATATACATTATGCATACATGCACACAAAAGGCAGTGCATAAGTGCTGAATGGATAGTACAATGAGTGCTTTAAGAATTCAGAGAGATACAAACTAATAGTTATACCTCCTCTGTGGAGGCTGGCAAGGATTTTGCCAATAGGATAAGTTCAGGGGAGGCCATTCTAGGTGGAAATGTTAGGGGCAAAGACACAGAGTCCAAATCCATGAATTTATATCAGAGATATGAATAGGTGGAAGAAAAATCTCAATGGAAAAATGAAATGCTATTAAAAATTAAAAGAAAAGACAAAGAGCTAAGAGAAAAGAGTAATTCCGCAACAAGTATAACTAGAGCCTCAGAAAAAAATAATGGCTTGGCCAGAATGACTCCAAAGCCGACTGAAAGAAAAGAAGCAAGAGATTAGATAAAAAAGTTAAATGAAACTCTTGAGGAAAAAAAGATAAAAGAAGATAAATAGGTTAGAACAGAAGGTGAAAAACCTTACCCATTTAGTAGATTCCCTGAAAAAATGGAATGGGGCAGAATCAATGATTCCATGTAACAACAATAAACATTAGAACAAAGACTGAAAAAATCTGTAAATTAACTACCATAAGAAATAACTGGCCTAGAAAACATGTGAAGGAGATTTTAAGAATTTATTTAAGAATCATTGGACTTCCTGAAAACCATAATCAAAAGGGAGAAAATCATGTATACTATATTCTAAAAAATCATAAAAGAAACCTACCTAGATATATAACAACTAAAGGGAAAGTTAAAATAGAACAATGGTACTCACCATTTTCTTAAAGAAACCCCAAATTGAAACACCTAGGTATGTGATAGCTAAAGTCTAGAGACTCCATGTCAAAGAGGTAATGTTTCAAGCAGCCAGAAAGAGAACTTTCAAGTCATGGAAAAGTTTAAGAAAAGAAAGGGCAAAGCTCAATTGGCTTAGTGTGGACTTTGATAATTGGAAAGATTGAGAAGATGATTCTAATAGAGACACACCCAATTTTGATCACTTCTCTGAGATGATGAACATTATGAGAGGAAAAAAACATAGACCTTTAATAAAATAGAGGGCTTTCAAGCATTTCTGATAAATAAGGCAGAAATGAGCAAAATCTTTGAAATGAAAAAACAAGGCAACAGAACCATTGAAAGTTAAATAAATTTAAGCAGTTGGCAGAGGCTAAATCATGATTAAGTGGTTACATTCTAATGGGGGAGAAAAGATGAGTTTCTCTAAAGAATCTCACTATCTTTGAAAATCACAAATGAAATAAAGAAAGAAAAATAAAAGGCTTAGGGGTATTTTTGTTCTTTCTTGTAGATTTTAAGAGAGGAAAGAAAAGTGAAGGTAAAAAGAAATAAATCAGGAAAAAATGAAGATGAAGCAGAGGAACTAACCATTTCTTCTAAGTGGAGTAGCAAAATGAGAGTATACCAATGTGGAATCCATGAACCTTAATCTTACCTGAACCAGGCAAAGGAAGGTTGAACACGCACACACACACACACACACACACACACACACACACACACATACACGCACGTGAAGTTTAACATAGTTGTAACAAAAGTCCTCTATGCCTCCTTCTGTACTTTTTTTTTCTGCTTCTGTACATTTATCCAATGTTTTATTGATCCTCTTTTTTCATATCTATCACTACCCACTAGCCCCCATAACTCTCTGAATAGAAGCCCTCTCTTACAACAAATATGTATACTTAAGCAAAACAAATCAACTCACTGTCCATGAGGGAGAATGTGTGTCTTCTTCAGTACTTTTAGTCCATTGCCAATGATGATGTTCAAATGAGACAATGTAAGTAAACTTGGAAGACCTTAAAGTGCTATCTTAATTTTAGGTACTTATTATTATTATTATATATCAAACCATCTGGTTCTCAAGCTTTTTGCTTTCAAGACCCCTTTTTACTCTCAAATATTATGGAGGAACTCCCCCTGCTCCCCACCAAGATCTTTTGTTTATGTGAGTTGTATCTATTGATGATTACTATTTTAGAAATTAAAACAGGTTAGTAGTATTATGAAAATACTTTTGACCTCAAGAACACCTTGAAAGGGTCTGGGGGGATCCCTGGGGCACCTGGACCTCATCTGGAGATCTGTTACTCTGTTCCATTGCCTCTCTGCCCACAGGTGAGAGATACATATCATCGTCAGTCTTTCGAATCCCTGTTGCTCCTTTGGTCAGAGTTCTGAAGTCTTTTGATTATTTCCCTTCACATTATTATGTGGTCATGGTGTAAATCGTTCTGTTTATTTCAACCTGAATCAAATCATATATTTTTTCTTGTTCCTCTGAATCCTTTGCATTGGTTATTTTAATGGTTTAATAATATTCCATTTCATTCATGTATCACAATTTATTCAGCCTTTCCCCAATTGATTGGCAGCTACTTTGTTTCCAGTTCTTTGTTATAATAATAAGTGTTGATTGACATTTCCTTATACCTTTTCCTTCTACCTTTAGTCATGTCATTGGGCAAAAGGTTATGCATGGGTTTAGTATATTTAGGATATAACTCCAAATTGTTTTCTAGAATGGTTGAACTAATAGTATATTGGTGTTTGCCTGTCCTCCTATGACCCCTCCAATTGTTATTTTCTTTTTATCATTTTGGCCTCATTAATGCTTTTATCCTGGAAAGGATGCCTCAAACAAAACTTTCACTTCAGAGGTCTATGGGATACAATTGTAGTCAGGAACATCAAAACAGTATTACCAGTTTTATCAAATTGGGCATCCTCTCTTTTTGTCTATCAGTCTCTCTGTTTAGAATATATGCATAAAATATAGTTATATATCTATAGATGTATATATTTGCTATATTTACTTATATACTGTACTTCAGGCTGGAAGCGTATCTTAACAAGAAAACTTATAGCAGGCCCTGTGGAGAGAATTTGGCAGCATATTCTAGAGTAGAAAATACTAACAGGCTGCAAGAAAGTCTGGCTTGGGATGCTACAGGGAAAGCAACAACTGGCTAGGAGACAATTAGTGTAGGAAACTCCTGAGCTCCTCTGTGAGAGGCCTGCTATAGTACTGTACACTGAGAGGGGGAAGTATCACTAAATAATGTGTGTTTTCATGAGAACTGAGAGGAATTGCAGCTTCTCAAGCCAAGTTAGAAAAAGAACACCACCACTGAGCCCTACCATCACTGTCTTCCTGATCCAAAACAATGCACATGCAAAAATCAAATGCCAAGTTGAAAAAGGAATAGTTTGGGGATATTAAAAGATGTTTTCTATAAAGCAATTCCAATACAGGTGTAATTACTATTCTTTGTTTTACTTACTGATAAAAGAAAATACCACCTAACTTCCAAATTATCCTTGAAATATTTAGAATATATGAATGCATATTATAACAGTTCATCATAAAACATAAGAGTGTATCTACTCATTCTTGTGAATGTTTGAAAAAAGGCTAACTTCACCAGCCTGCAGGGGACCAGGCTGGTGACAAGTTAATGTGCTGGTGTGTATTTTATACTTTTTGCAGGTTTGAGCTCTGTTACTTACAGATATTATATTTTCTGGAAAGTAAAGCTAATGCATTCTTGGGAAGGCAGCTGAGTACTGGGAAAAGAGGGCTGATTGTGGAATCACTGGACCAGGATCTGAAGTCCAGCTCTGTTATTTACTACCAGAGTGGTCTTGGGTAAATCACATAACCTCTTTGGGCCTAAGTTCCTCATATGCAAAAGGCGGTGGGTAGCTGAACTACCTGGTCTCTAAGCTTCCTTAGAGGTCTAAATTTATGACCCTATGTATTCCTTTTTTTGTTGATCTAGAAGTCATGAATTGCCAAATTCCAGGTCATATTTAATTCTTGAATCACTCAGTAGTCCATACTCCTGTCCCAGATAATCCACTAAGTATTACTGTCATTACTTCTTTACCTACATAATGGCCAATTCATTTCTTCTACTTTTAGAATAGTTAATTTGGGTAAGGCTAAAGAATTGGCTCATGACCATAATTTGTCAAACCCTTAAGATGGTAAGACTGATTGTAGTGGAAGAATATGGTTTGATAGTTTTGTTGACACTGAAGGTGTATTTTTTTTGCGACAGTTTAAAGCCAGATTCAGAGGTGGGATTCAGCCGGTTCAGCGATTTGGTAGAACCGGTACCTAATTTTAGGTTGAGATTGGTGAACCGATTGTTAGCAGGGGCGGGGCCTGGGCCTGCCATGTCAGCTGCAGCAGCGGTGCCTCAGATCAGTTCTGTGGAGAACCGGTTGTTAATTTATTTGAATCTCACCACGGGCTAGATTCCTCAGCTTCCATTCTTACAACATGCCTTTCCCTCATTCTTCCTCTCAATAAAATAATCCTGAAATTAAACAACAATGTGATGTGGACATGGCAGTATGTGAATCTAAACATCAGGAAATATAAATCAAATAGTTATTGTGAGTAAGACACTTTATTAATTGCTGTAGGAAATGAAATTTGAAAAAGTGAAATACAAAAAAGTGTGAAAAAGAAATACAAAATAGGTTATGTCTAGGATATGACAATAAGCTATATATCTGCACCATGATATAAAATGAAATCACTATAAAAATAATGATATCTGATTAATGGCAAATGAATTACATGTATGACAAATATTACAGGAGTTTAGGAGTAAGAGAGATCACTTCTGGTAGGAGCTCATCAGGGAACAATTTATCGAGTAGATAGGAAGCATGAAATAGTAGGAAAACTCTGGACCTGGAGTCAAAGACCTGACTTCAAGTCCCAGTTTTGCCAATTAACAGTTCTGTGACCTTGGGGAAGTCATTTAAGCTAACTGTGTCTGCTTTTTCATCTGTAAAATAGGTATAATGGAGACACTAAATGACTCACAGAGTTGCTGTCAACTACTGCTGCTCAAGATGTGTGTGTATACAAGCAAATGGAATACCTATTTGTGTACAGATCAACACATCAATCAGTAGCCAGTGGACCTTGAACTGTCCAATACGGTTTATTGCTCATATGTTGAGGTCCAAGTTCCAAGTCCCTGAGAATCTAACAAAGCTAAATTTAGGTTTAGTGAAGAAAACCAGTAGAAAAGAAGGGAACAAACTTGTTTGTTGCAGTCAAGCTGATTGTTCTTTCACTGGTATTTGCCTAGCTAGCAACATCAGATTACCTGGAGATTGGAATATTCTTTGAGTTAGAGCCATAGGGCATCATGGGAGAATGTTAGGGTTAAAACATGAGTTTCTGTGCTAGGGAGCAGGTTAAGATCACTGAAAGCACTGAAGAATTTCTTATATGCATCCTTGCCTGTTGGCTTACTCCTGTACCATTCTGGCCCTAGCTTGTTGTCTGTATACACTGACTAAGATCGATATGTGGATAAATTAATTCAATGGTCTGTTCATTCAACTTCAGATCAAAATCTGGACAATATACATTCTTCATTTAGTTGGATTTTTTTCCTGTGTGCCTTCCTAGGCTTTTCTCTTCTGAGTGATCATGTTTTGGAGTCTCTTTAATATTTTGGGGCTCGATTCAATCAGCATATGCCACTTGCTATTAGGAACACATAGAACACCTCACTATTCATATTACTTAAGAATGTTTTTCTGGACCACATTGCCTGAAGGCCAGGTATGTTACATTTCACCCCTCTCTCAAGGTTCCCTGGTCCTTTTAGGGAATTGAGAGGAAGTAGCCTCCCAATTCTGTTATTGATTACAAGATCCCATGGATTGTATTCCCCTAGGCTCCCCTTCCCACAGATTATGTTCCCCTAATTTTAAAATTAGGTCCAAGAACTCTAGTTTCATTTAGCCACTTAACAGTCAGATTAGCTTTTATGCCCCCAACAACTGGAGGACATAACCAGGGATGGAGAACCTACAGACTCAAGGCCACATGTGGCCCTCTAGGTCCTTGGGTGCAGTCTTTTGACTGAGTCCAAGTTTTATAGAACAAATCCTTTTATTAAGGGGATTTGTTCTGTGAAGTTTGGAGTCAGTCAAAGGGCTGCACTTGAGGACTACATGTGGCCTTGAGGCTATAGGCTCCCTACCCCTGGGCCATAGTCCTTCTCCTACATTGCCTTGTTATTTAGGGAGAGATAGGTGTTTAGGTAGATGATTTAGGTCAACTCCTACAAAGTGTTAGCCCCACTAACTTCTAAAGCCAAAGCCAGTCCCACTATCCCCTCTCCCTCAAACCTTTTGTCCCTGAGACTGTGGCTTATCAAGACTTCCCTGCTGGGCTGGAATCCAGCCTGGAATCTTAGACACCAAGGTCCCATAACTTGAGCTCTCTGTACCTAGAATTGAAAAGGCCAATGAAAGAAGACCCAAATCCCAAGCCTGTTTCTTGAGGCCACAGGGCCTAAGGTAAGAGGAACATGTCCTTCAAATCCTTTTTTCCAAACTTGCTGAATGACATTGTTACTGTGAGGGAGTGACTTTGCTACGCCTGGACATAGTAAGAGAGAGTTTTGTCTCAGGCAGGTAGATTTAAGAACAGAGACAATTCTGTCTTTACAGCCAGAAAGAGGGTACTATCACCCATGTGGGAGGTCAATGCAAAATGTTTACAGCCCCTCCAAGTCCATCTCACAAAAGCAGGTACTTCCATTTTTGGTAGTCTGGGCATGCACCAATCCCCTGTGGAATAGTTCTTCAATTTAATTAAATTCAACTCAAGAAAAATATATTCAATACTTACAATGTAAAAGATATTGTATGGATCAATGGGGATACAAAAACAATACAAAATAGTATTTGACATCAAGTTTACATCTATTATTTGCAGCAGTTTAGAGAAAATACCCTGAGACTCAAAATTTCCTCTGGAAGTATATGACTGCCTTTTGTGGCTTGGTGGCAGTGGGGTTAGGGGGCAGGGGTTCATGGATGAACTATGGCCTCATTCTCAACTGTTGGCTAGGTTAGAGGTAGTCAAAGAGATGTGACCCTGACAGTGAAGCCTGGGTCCTACCTGGGGATAAGGGTGAAAAGGCTGCTTTTGAAGGAGGACTGTTGCTATTACTTGAACCCATCTGTGTCTGGCAGGCAATGAAACCAATGCTGAAGAAGAATGTTACCTTTCTCTTTAATAATGAGGCACTATGACATATATTTCCCGGTGGGCAAAGGGAATAGCATGTAGCCTTTGTACCTCTGTTTCTGATGCCTCCTCTAAATATCTAGGCATTACTTTCTTCCTGGCCACTACAATTTATAGACTTCTGGATATTGCCATTTGCTGTTGCACCCTCTTCTCCGGCCCAGGTATTTGTCTTATTGCAGTGTCCCCCAGTCTCCTGGGCATTACTCTCTGCCCTGCTTCTGCCCCTCTGAACCTATGGGTCTTTTCATACACATTCTTACTACTAAATCCTCCTGTATGTGCTATGGGCTCCTTGAGAGCAGAGATTGCCTTATTTTTCTATTTATAGCCTTATCTGTATCCCAAGCACAGTGCTTGGCATATTATAGCTGCTTAATAAATGCTTTTTCATTCATTTATTCATAATATTTTCCTACTTCACAGAATCATAAAATTTCAGAATTTGATGGGATCTCAATGGCCATCTAGTTCTATCTATGCCTGAAAGTGAATCTCCACTATAAAATACCTAACATTTGTTCATCTAAATTCTACTTGAAAACCTCCAATGTGGGAAGATCCCTACCACCTGAGGCAGCCCATTGTACTTTTGGACATCTCTAAATATTAAGGAGGTTTTCCCTGATATAAAGACTAAATTTGCTTCTCTGAGACTTCCATCAGTTGCTCCTGACTTTGCCTTTTGGGGTCAAACAGAATAAGCCTATCATTCTCATTCTCTGGAACAGATATTGGTGCATTAGCAACATTTATTTTCCTGGTGGTCTTTAAATTAGGCTTGTTCACTGTGACAAGTGGAATAAATGTCCTCTTGAGTTCAAGGAATTTGAAAATGAGGAGATTTGATTAGTTTCATCTATTCATTTATTCTTTCTTCTCTCTTTCTCCTTCACCTTCTCCATAATAATAGGAAAATTCAAAAGAGGGGAGGGTTTGAGGGAAAATATGATTAGTTCTATTTTTGTAAGTGTTGAGTTTGAGATGTCTGTGAGACATTTAGCTCAGGAAGTCCAAAAGGCAGTTCCGTGAGATTGGGAACTCTTTGAGGGCAAGGAGTGTCTTTTTCCCTTTTTTTGTGTTTCCAGTGCTTATTTATCAACTGACTGACTTAGAGTTAGTGATGTCTGGAGTTCAGAAGAAAAGATTAGGGATGAATATGTAATTTTTGAAATCGGTGGTAGGAAGGGGCCAGGTTGAGAAGATATTTAAATGTCAAATAGAGGAGTTTATATTCGATCCTAGAGCCATTGAATTTATTGGTTATGGGAGTGATATCAGACCTGTGGTTTAGGAAAATTGCTTTAGTAGCTTTATGGAGAATGGATTGGAGTAGGAGAAACTTGAAGTAGGTTGAACTAATAGGAGGCTTATGTTACAGGAGAGAGATGTTAAGGGCTTAAACTAGTGTGGTTCCTCTGTGAATAGAGAGGAGGAGACAGATGTGAGAGATGTCAAGAGGAGAGAAAGGTTTATTAACTGATTGGATATGTGGAATAAGTGGATACCACTCAGATCATGAACCTGGATACTTGCAAGGATGGTGATGCCTTCAACAGTAATAAGAATTTTCAGAAGAGAGTGGTTTTGGGGAAACAGTAGTGAGTTTGGACATGTTCAGTTTGAGGTGCCTATAGGATATCAATTTAGCAATGTCCAATAGGCAGTTGGGGATGTGGGACCAGAGTTCAGAAGAGAGACTAGGACTATATTTTGATTTCTATATCATTTATCTATTTATCTCTAGGAAATGTGTATAAAGGGATGACAATTAAACCCACGGCAGCTTATGAGGTCACCAAGTAAAAAAGTTAGGAACAAAGAGGGCCTAGGAAAGAGCCTTGTGGTATACCTACAGTTAATGGGCATGATATTGATAATAGATCAGCAAAGGAGACTAAGAAAGAATGGTTAGAGAGATAAGAGGACAATGAGAGAGCAGTATCAAAAGAGTTCAGAGAAGACAGAGTAGCCAGGAAGAGAGGGTCATCAGTAGTGTTCATCGCTGCTGAGAGATCTATGAGGATGAAGACTGAGAAAAGGCCATTAAATTTGGAATTTTTTTTTGAAATTTGGAAAAGATGTCAATGGTCACTTTGAAGGTAGCAATTTCAGTTGAGGGATGAGATCAGAAGCCAAATTTCAGATAGTGAAAAAGAGAACAAGAGGAGTGGTGGCATTCAATGTAGATGTATTTTTCAAAAAGTTTAGCTGAGAAGAGAGATCTAGGTCAATGTCCAGGAAGGAAAGGGTGTGTGTGTGTATGTGTGTGTGTGTGTTTTAAGATGGGGAGACGTGCATATTTGTAGTTGATAGGAAGTAATTGAAGAGAGAGAGAGAGAGAGAGAGAGAGAGAGAGAGAGAGAGAGAGAGAGAGAGAATGAATAACAATGGTGTTGATCTGCCTGAGAACATGAGAGGGGATGGAATAAAGGGAATATGGCAAGGTGTTAGCCTTGGCAAGGAGAAGGGCCACTTCTTTATCAGACTCAAATAAAGGAAGAAATAATAGCGCATGATGTCAAGAGGTTGTGAGGTGAGGAGGAAGAGGAGAGAAAAAGCCCCCCCTCCTCTTCCCTCCCTCTTTCTATCTCTCTCTGTCTGTCTGTCTGTCTGTTTCTCTGTCTCTGTCTCTTCCTCCATCCCTCAAAGTAGAAGCAAAGACTTCAGCTGAGAAGTTAAAGGAAGGGGTGCTGTGAGAAAGTTGAGGAGAGAAGAGGTTTAGAATAGTCATTGTGTAGAGCAGGATAGAGAATAAATTAGGGAGTAGTAACAGGATTTTCTTGCTGCACTGAGGGCCCATTTGAGAACAGATGGCATAAATTTGCAGTGGACCCAGTCAGCAAGTTGCATGACTTCCTCCAGTTCTGTTCAGCAAGCAGCATGTGAGCAGAGGTAGAGGATGCAGGTGGTGGGAGTATTCTAGGATTGGAGTTTGGTGAGCATAAGGGGCAATAGAACTAGTTAGCAAGGATTTTTGAGAGCAAAAGATAGTATGGATTCAACTAATTTATTAAAAGATTGAGACTGGAAGTATAATCAGAGCAAGGATGATGCCATGACAACATACTGAGGGATAGTGGAGTTGAAGGTCACTGTGAAACTGAAGAATGGGCTTGGGAGGAGAAAGGCATCCACAAAGTTGTAGTGGTAGGAGGTTGTGATCAGATAAAAGAAATACAGAATTCTTGATAATGAAAGTGGAAAGGAGGCATAACTTACAGAAATAAGAAAGTGGTTGTTCTGCTATACTCTGCTCTGGTCAAAACATGTCTAGAGTATCACATCCAATATAAGTATATGCTTCAGATCCTTCTTCCCTGGCAATCTGGTCAGGCAGTGCTTGTGGGCCCTGAGCTATGACCTTGACAAAGGCCTGAGACCAAATCCTGCCTCAGATACTTAACTAGATGTATGACCCTGGGCAGTACATTTAATTTCTCTTGGCCTTGAGAGGGACTTTATGGCTCCTAAGATCCCTTCTAATTCCAAATCCATAATCCTATGATCAGTGAATTATGAGGAAAAATGAAATGATACTGACCCCCTCTCTGGTGACTCTATTCTATGAAACGTTGTTTTTGGCACACCAAGGTTTTGCTACTTATTACTATCTAAAGAATATTGAGACCTCTGTCCCATGTCTATTTACATATGCACATGCTTATGTTCCAAAATAGTAAATATGATTCAAAAGATAAAAACCAACTTTATCATTATTTTTCTTTTATTTGTAAAGTAAATATTTTAAGTAGATGGTTTTTATTTATTTACATTTTTTAATTAAAAGAAAATTACAGATAAAAGATGCTATACCACTGTGAAAGGAAAATATTGCAATGTAATTAAAAAGACTCCTCAAAGTATAATTAGATTTGAAATTTAATTATGACTAGAATACTTCATCCTTATGCACACTGACACCTTGTTGATACATAACCTTTAATGTAATTTTATTGCATTTACACTAAGATCTTAATCTGTGGGCTAAATATAATCATCAGATTTCAAAGTATTGGAATTTAGCACAGAATATAACGCATTATTTTACAGAAAAATATTGAGTTTGAATTCACATTTCTATTGTAGCTGAATATCATTGATGCTTCTAGCCATAAAACATGCCCATAGACTATTCCGGCTGAAACAAGTTAGTCCAGAAGCAAATGACTCAAAAGTAGAAAGCTTCCCTTTGTTTACACCTGATAGAATAACTGTCTTTTAAAAAAAGACTCTAGGAATTAATGGAAATTTATTATCCAGGAAGGATGGAATGTTAGACTTCATTTATTTGTAAATTTTTTGGTTAATTAATCAATTATTAACAACTTGACTGAAAAATCTTCACTAGTCAGTCAGCCCTGGTTAAATATATGCTTTCTAATGAACATTATGGCAGCACTCGATATTAGAAAACAATAACTTTGACAGAAAGAATGATTTAGCTACTAATAAGATATGCCAGGAGCAGTACTCTTAAAGAACACCACCTTGAATATAAATAGGCGAGTATAAGAATCAGGAATAATAGCCAATTATAGACCAACATGGGAAGGATCTCTGATTCTGTCAGCTCGGGGAACTCTTGGAGGGTATTAGAACTCTCTGTGATCTAGTAGACAAGTCCCAAGAAGTTGTCCAAGGCACATATGTGGCATTGTTTCTCATGGCCCTTAAAAATAGTCCTGTGAAGTGGGTATTAAAGGAATTATTATGCCTATTCTATATATTATAAAGCTGAGGATAATAGAAGTAAAGGGATTTGCCTATGTGTCATGGCCATATAACTAATATAATGGGGGACTTGTCAGTGGGGGGCCAATTTAGAGATGCACAGTGTACTCTGTTTATTGTCAACCTATATGGGGGTCTTGGTGAACCTGCTTCAAGAAATAACTGATAATACATAATAAAACGTCCTTACATAGGGGTGTGCTGGAGCCAGCTCAAATCAGCTTTAGAGACCTGATTGTTAAATTTTCAGTGTGAGCATTTTTACCTCACAAATCAGCAGGTGTTACAAATGGGGGGCTCAATTTACTGTTTTATTGATTTCCCACACTTAAGAAAGTGATGGAGAAAATGTTAGTAATGCAGATTAAACTAAAATTGTGGATAAAGTTTTTGGGGGAGAGAGTTGGTTGTTAAATATTTAACAGCACACCCCTGGTAAATGTTTCCATTTACTTTAGTTCAAAGCATATGCAGGTATTCTAGTTTCTGTCCACTTATTGCATGTTGAAGCCTTTTAACTGGCTGCTGAGCTAGAATTGAGTGTTCATGCAAAAGGCTCTACTGGAGAAAGTTGACATCTTTCTCTTTTCTTAGTACAGAACTCAGCAAGAACTGCTGTAAATCCCTGAATAGAGAAAGGGTGAGTGCTAATGGCCTACTCTTCCCTGGGCCTCCTTCTTCTGTCCTATTTGGTATCTTCTTTCTGATCTTAGGTGAGTGAATATTGAAGATGGAATTGAGCAGGCTGTGACCTCCTGATCTTTCAAAGGTCAGAAGAGCCACCAAGTGGCCAAGCCCAGGAAGGAACAAGTCCTGGGGAACCACCTTCCAGACCAATCCCAATAGTGGATCAATCTGGGAGCCAAGATGCCATGCCCAGTGGACATGGAAGTATAATTAGTGATAGAAGGAATGTTTGCATCATGCACAGTAAATATGGGCTAACTCTCTCCCCAGAGGCTGAGATGGGGGGAGAATATGCCTCTAGTTTGGGGGTGATATATTTGTTCTTGCCATATCTTACTTCCAGCCCTTTGTAAAGGCTGTTTCTTCTTGTCATTTCAGGCATGTCCAACTCTTTGTGATGCCATTTAGGGTTTTTTTTTGGCAAAAATCCTGGAGTGGTTTGCCATTTCCTTCTTCAACTCCTTTTACAGATGAGAAAACTGAGCAAATGGAGTTAAGTGACTTGCCCAGGGTCACATAGCTAGTAAGTATCTGAGGCCAGATTTGAATTCTGGTCTCTCTGACTCTAGGCCCAGCACGCTATCCACTGCACCACCTAGCTGCCTTTGTAAAAGCTAATTGATATTAATTGCTTTTATGATGTTAAGTAGATATCGGCAGGTTAAATGATACTAGGGAGATAGTACCTGACCCTGGCAAATGATACTGGAGCAGAAATCTCTAGTGATTGACATTGGGGGGAAACACAGGGGATGGAGGCTCAAGCCAATGATATTTATGAAATACCATAGCTCCTCAGGGGTACCACTGGAACACTAGAGGGGAGATTGAGCCTTGCTCTGGGAACCTGACCCTCTAGCACTATTGTGGATTGGGAGATTAGTTTCAGAATTTCACTATGCCAGTAAGTGTTAGGGGACATGAGTTGAATGGATATTTCCTTGCCTCCATGTCCAACACTCTATCTTTTACACAACACTGCTTTGCTAGAAATGCTAGAGCTCAAAGGCTCTTACAGACCATCCAGTCCAATCATAGTACCATTGATCCAGTAATGGGGGGTAATCTGAGGGAGAGGGGCACTGCCACTCATCACAAAAACGGGATACCTGTTCAATGGTCTTCTAAAGGGGTGTGAGGGGAAGGAAGGAGCATTTAGATAGCATTTAATATGTGCCAGTTACTGTGCCAAGTGCTTTTATGAATATTATCTCATGTGATGTCAAATATTATTGCACATCAACCTTGTAAGCTAGGTGCTATCATTATCCCTATTTTGCAGTTGAGGAAAATGAGGCAAACAGGATTAAGTGATTTGCCCAAGGTCACACAGCTATTAAATGTCTGAGGCCACATTTAAACTCAGGTATCCTTGACAATTGGAGAAGGGGGAAAAGATTTGATATCATCTCTCCTGAATGGGCTCTCAGAGAGAGGGGGAAATTTTGGCTTCTAGGCCACAGAACATTAGGTTTCAGTACTATGTGTCTATGTCAATGCACATCTCGGATCTGATTGCATATGTAAACATTATGACTTCTTAGCTACCTTGATACAGAAAATCCTGAGCCAAGATAGGGACTAGTCATAGGTTAGAAGTATTATCATAGGTTCTATGACTCTGATATTCTTGGTTTTGCTCCTATTCATTGTTGCATTTTTCATCAGAAGACCTCCTAAGAATTGTCCCTGACATATTTCACTTTTTAAAGAGGATTTTATATTGCTTGATATCTTTATCTTTTTCTATTTGTATTTATCTCTTAATCTAGCACTATTTGTATTTATTATTATTATATTGTATTTCTATTTGTATTTATCTCTTAATCTAGCACTGCTCTTCTCAAAATGATAGACATTTTTGCAAGGTCAGAGCTGTTTTAAGGATATGTAAGTGTGGAGAGCCTCTTGGAAAAATGTTGGGATGTTGTCATCAATGGGTGAGATGTGGTAGGAGCAGCATCCATTTTAAAAAGACTAGAATGATTTCCCTTTAAGGAGGCCAGGAGGAAATGGACCAGTAGACCATTGTTGCTATTTGGTTGGTCTGGAAGATTAGGAAAATAAAAACTGAGCCTATGGGGAATAGTGTTTCTGAGATCTGATGCCCCACGGAATGTATTTTAGATCCAGAGTTGCTGCTGGCTTAAATGCAGAGGCAGAGAATGTAACATATAGTTTTAGTAATTACCTTTAAATATTTAAAATTATAAGTTATTTTTTATCATATTATGTGGTCAGCAAGTATTTAATTTAATTCTAAAGCCTTGGACCAATTTGAGTTAGGCCTCTCTTCCAATAAAATAGCCTTAGGAATGGAGGCTTATAAGGTAAGGGCAAGAGGTGGTGGAAATGGGCCTTACGACTTGGAACATGCAGTGGCTCTCATGACTTATAATGCTTCCAATAGCTATTGCTTCCTTAACTAACTGATATATTTAAGAATCTCACAGATGAAATGATAAAGAATGGAGTAAGAGCTGAAATGGAAATACCATAGCAGTGTGCTAGTGGAGGGAGCTCAGATCCATCACTTCATAAGTTTTATCCTCATGAGGGTTATAGAAAGAACAAAGAAAGAAAAGTAAGGCTATATAGCCCGTGAATTAAAAATGAAATGCACAATATATAAGAAGGGAAAAGAAATAAAATGGAGGATAAACAAAGGAAAACTCCTTAGAAAAGAGGAAGGCAAAAAGAAAGTTAATTGTAGTAAGAGACTGGAAGGGAAGAAAGAATGGAAGATTTTTAACTACTTGCTTAACTTGGAAAAGAGAGGAGTTAAATAAGGTACAGAGCTATATGAATAACAAACAAACAAATCCATAAGAAGAAAGATAAATTAGTAATTTAAGTAAATTCAAATAACTTGGGATAGGAAAGATAAATTGGGAATCAGAAAACTGGGAGAAATGAGATTGGCCACAAATTAGGGTAAGCAAAACTAATCTAGGACAAAATATTGACTTAAAAAGAGAATGGATAAAAATCAGCAAAAATAAATAAACTAAAACATAAATTTAAACATAAATTTAAATGTGACTTGATTACATGATCCAAGAAAATACCAGAGTACCAGAATAGATATGGAAACAAAAATCTAATAATTTACCTTATAGAAGAAAGAAATCTAAAAATACACATACAGAATGAAAATGAGAGGCTTAAACTAATTTTGTCATGTATCAGATGATTCCAAGAAAGCAAAAACTGTAATTATGCTATCAAAGGAAAAATAAAAATTCATACTATCAAGAGTTACAAACATTGAAACTACATTTTGCTTAAAAGGAATTATAGGCAATAATGCAGTATCAATTCTAATCATATCTGCCACATATCATGGCATCTAAATTAATAAAGAAAAAGTTAACTGAATTGCAAAGAGATATACATAATAACAATGATTTTACAAGACTTTAATATTTCTCTTAGAACTTGGAAAATACATCCAAAAGAGAAAGAAAAAGGAAAATATAGAATTAAAAAAACCTCCTAGGGAATTTAGAGCTAAAAGGCTTTTGGTGTTTAATGAAACGGAAGGTTAAAGAATAAAGAATTTATTTCTCACCAGCTGACCTCCTTGGTTTCAACTCTGCCATCACTTTATGCCTCCCTACCCACCCCCTTGCCTTCTCATCAGGGAACACATTAGCAGTGGAGATTGCTCTCTTGAGTACTCTCAGTTGTCTCTGCTCCTCTGATTGGAGGGCTAGAGAGTGGAGGAAAACAATTCTACAAAATCTTTCCTTTAAAGAGAGAAGAGAAACATAGCCAACTCTTCATTTCCCACCAGCTATATTGCTTGATTTTTGACTCCACTATCATCATGCCCTCCTGCCGAATACCCCACCCCACGCCACTTTTCAGCTTCTTTTTTGTGTGTTGTCTTCCACCATTAGATTGTAAGCTCCTTCAGGGTAGAAACTTGTCTTTTTCTTATTTGTATCTCCAGTGATTGAATCCCAATAGACTTTATCAAAGCTTGGTTTTCC
Organism: Trichosurus vulpecula; assembly: GCF_011100635.1. NCBI lineage: Eukaryota > Metazoa > Chordata > Mammalia > Diprotodontia > Phalangeridae > Trichosurus > Trichosurus vulpecula. The sequence goes on along the minus strand of NC_050577.1, from coordinate 181,702,252 downwards.
AGAGCTATATTTCAAGAAGTCATAAATGAACAGTACCTGGTGAATGTTTATTGCATTGTATTGAATATACATATTTCTCAGTACTACGTAGTATTTTTAGAAAAATAGGCCACATGCAATAAAGTTAGTCACACAAACAAAATATGGAGACTGAAATTAGATATAATAATGACTTCTAGAATGAGTAAGTGAAAGAAAAAGTTTCAGAAAAAATTAATAGCTATGAAAGAAAATGATCGCAATAAGGCAGCATAATAAATGAAATGTCTCAATTAATGCAGTCCTCGGAAGAAAAATTGTATCTCTGAGAACATATAGTAGCAAAATAGAAAAAGGATTAATTTAATTGAATACAGAATATTAAAAATTAATAAAACTAACAAATATGCTCAAAAGAAGCACTAAAGAAGAAATCTCCAAAATTAGAGAACTGTGTAAAATGGAAAATAAAAAGCCCATAGAAATTATAATTTAAAACTAAAAGTTGGTTCTTTGAAAATTTAAAAAGATTAATTATCCTGAAAAAGGATGAGGGAAAAAATAAAATTGCCACAACAAACAAAGAAAAACCAGATAAGTTAAAATCATAAGTAGAGAAGAAATAAAAATAATCATTAAACTATAATATCCACAATCATATACTAGCAAAATTGAAAATAAATGGAGAATTACCAGCAAAAATAGAAAGTTCCCAAGTTAATCAAATTTGAATTAGAGATCTTAAAATGTTACCCAATTCCAGAAAATGAATTTAAATTAGCCATAGAGTAAATATGAAAGGAAATCAGGAAAAATAACAACAATTTTTTAAAAATCACCTGGTTCAGATAGATTTACAGGTGAATTCTATCACTTTTGTAGAAAAATTAATACCTATGCTATAGAAATTAGTCTTTAAAATTGAATAAGAAGAACATGCTTCTAAACTCCTTTCATAAAACAAATATAGTCCTTATATCTGAACCAAGGAAGCAAAGAGAGAGGACTAAAAACCAATACCATTTATGAATATTGATGGAAAAATTTAAATAAAAACATACAAAAAAGATTATAAATTACTTAATGTAATCATATTAAAAACAAGAGGATTCCAAACCACATGATTTTATCAATAGGTACAGAAAAAGCCTTTGACAAAGCATAGAATGCTAAAAGCATGCAAATAATAGGCATGGAAGGGATTTTTTTTAATATGATAAACGAATATATCTAAAACCAAAAGTTAGCTTTGTTTGCAATCAGAAAACACTAGGAGCTTTCCCTGGAACACTGCAAACATGCTCCTTTTCCCTTCTTTTATTTGATAAGGTGGGGTCTATAGGGTGTCCAGGGAAGAATAACACCTCTGGTGTGAGGGTTTGCCAAGCTCTTTTCAGGGCTGCTCATTTCTCTTTGGTCTCTTCCTTTCACCCAACTCTCATCTGTGTCTCCAAGGAGCTGTAGCATGCTCAGTGGCCACACCTTGCTAAAACCATCTTGGTAGATCAACTAAACCAGGTTAAGGGTAACCCACAGGCTTCAAACCCCTTGGTGAGTTAAGGGGATGACTGTCCTAAGCATTTGAAGCCTTCCCCTTGGTGGAGTGGGCGGATGAGAAAAATTTATTCCAATGGCCTTGAAGGTGTCTGAACTTATAGCTTGGTCAGACATCAGAGAGGTCAAGGCCATCCACTACATCGTGCACTATCACCAAGTCATCTTGAATTTGGTTTTGCCACTGGACTTCAATGACCCTGGAAGAGAGAGTGCATGACTTTGTGTGACTTGGCCTTACTTAAATCCAGTTCACTCTGGAGTCAAGACATCATCATCCTGCGATATCATTGGTCCTCTTCAAAAATGAAGGACGAACAACAACAATTTGATGGGGTGTCAGAAATGCTGGCAATAGTAATAATATAAAAAAAGAAATTAAAGACGTAGCTATCAGCAAAGAGGAGCCCAAATTGTGCATATTTACTGATGACATTATGATTTACCTAGAAAACTCCAGAGAATAAAACTAATTGCAAAAATTAACAGCTTTAGTAAAATAGTAGAGCACAAAATAAATCCACAAACATCAATAGCATTTTAACATAGCAACAACAAAAATCCAAGAGGAAAAGATAGAAGGTGAAACTTCATTCAAATGAACAACAAATTGTATAAAATATTTGGGAGTCAAGATATTAGGATATCCTCAAAATGTAAGTACAATCCCAAAACACTGTTTAAAAATACTAGCATAAATATCTATTTTAAATTTTAACTAATTTTTAATCCACAGAATTTACATTCTTTCTCATCTCCATTCACTTACCCATTAAAAAAGAAAAAAAAATGAGTCTTTGTAACAAATGCGCATAGTCAAACAAAGCAAATTTCTGCATTGGCCATGTCCAAAAAAACATTTCTCATTCTGCGTTTTGAATCTATCATCTCTTTGTCAGGAGGTGGGGAGCATAGTTCATTGTTGGTTTTCTGGAATTGTACTGATCAGAGTTTTTAAGGATTAAAAAATTGTATTTCCCATATTGTTATTGTATAAATAATATTTTTTGGTTCTTCTCATTTCACTATTCATAAGTTCATTACAGGACTCAAGTTTCTCTGCAACCATCACTTTCATTACGTCTTAAATAGTATTCCATTCCATTTATATCTTAATTCGTTTAGCTGTTCACTAATTGATGGACGCTAAGGCAGCTATAAATTTTTTTTGTTCTTTTGGCTCCTTTTTCTCTTTCTTTGATATCATCTAGTGTTTTCACTGGATGACAAATGTTTTGAAGGATATACATTATTATTTTGGGGGGAAAAGATGATGTAATAAAAATGATAACATTGTTCTAATTAATTTACAGACTTAGGGTTGCACCAATAAAACTACCAGGGAAGTACTTTTAGGGACTTTCTAGGGAAATAGTGGAAAAAACAGTGAGTGTACAGTGGGAATTGTGCTTTCAGACTTCAAATTATATAATAAAAGCAGTAATCATCAAAATTATTTGGTATTGGTTAAAAAATAGAAAAGCAGATCACTGGAATAGACTAAACTAAAGGAGGAATCATAATGAAATGAATGCAATAATCCACTTAAAAATAAGCCTAATACCTAAATTACTTTATGAAGAACTCCAAATTTGACAATAACTACAGGGAAAACTAGAAAGTAGTTTTTCCGATATTAGGTTTAGATCAGTATCTTATGCCACGTACCACCATCTGTCATAGTTATTTCAACTGAACACCCTGCGACCTGGAGATGATTTTTAAAAATAGCAGAGAACCATATCATGTACCTTTCGAAGTGATGATTATAGGGAGAGTTCTTAAACAAAGAAGGGATAAACTAATTATTTTGGTCAAGTAAAATTAGAAAAGATTTTTATATTGACACAACCCATGAAAATATGGTAAGACAGAAAATGATCAATTAGGAAACAATTTTTGATAAAATTCTGATGGGGTAGCTAGGTGGCACAGTGGATAGAGCGCTCAACTTGGACTCACAAAGAACTGAGTTCAAAACTGGCCGTATACACTTATTAGTTGTGTGACCCTGGGCAAATCACTTAACCCTGTTTGCCTCAGTTTTCTCATCTGTAAAAATGAGTTGGAGAAGGAAATGGGAAACCACTCCAGTATCTTTGCCAAGGAAACCCCAGTTTATAGTGCAATATCATGGTATTTTAAGGCATCTTCAATATCTGACTTTTCAACAAAGGAAATATTTGTGTTTGGTGAAGCACTTTGTCCTAAACAAAGTACCTGAGAATAAAAATCAAGAAACTTAGGAAAATGGATCATTTCCTTGACTCAAAATTTAGCAGTGCCCACTGAGGCCTCCTAAGTGGATGACTCCTCAGCAGAAGAGGATCTCCATTTAACATTTGGCTGTGTCTCTGCTACACAAAAACCTTGCTCCTCAGGTAAATTAGACCACATATCTCCAAAATAGTATGGTCAGAGTGCACACTGTGGGAGCTAAACCAGCCACAGTGCTCAGGGTCATTCTTGAAGTACACAGAGATGTATCCTGAAATACTCAGAAATGCTCTTCACCACTATATATTACTAAGGACTTTGGGGTAATATAAGAAGACATATGGAAAAGATTTGTTTTCCTTTTGGTAAAACTGGTGCAGAATCAGCTCTGGCCAAAATCATGGAGTAGGTGATATTCTATCTTTACTATCCTTGCTTCTGCTCTCCTCTCCTTCTCTCCTTTCCTTTCTTCTGCATTTTGCTACTAATCCTCCCTCCCCTATTTTCCCTAGCTAGGCTGTCAGCTAATGTCCCCCCACTCCCCAGACCATATTTAAAGTGTTATCTCCCCTGGTAGATTTGTGAGTAGCTCTTGAAAACTGAAGAGATTACAAGAACCAAAAATCCTTAAGTCTGTAGAAATGAAACTTTAAGCCTTGACCTTCCAAGGAGGAAAGTATTTGTGGGGGCAAGGAAGCCTTCTGAGTAACTTTCCATGCAAGTAACTGTTCACAGTTCTGCACTACCTGTTTTTTTTTTTTTTGGACAGGGGAAGGCAGGGCAATTGGAGTTAAGTGACTTGCCCAAGGTCACACAGCTATGTGTCAAGTGTCTGAGGCCAGATTTGAAATCAGGTCCTCCTGACTCCAGGGCCGGTGCTCTACTCACTCTACCACTTAGCTGCCCCCTGCACTACCTGTTTTTATGTTGGCATTTCCTTTCTTTTGAGGTACAAGTAGAGGATGAAATTAGGCACAAATGGAACTAATTTTATAAGGTCAATTATGTCTTTCACAAAATGTAAATTAGTACAGAAAAGTATTTGGAAAACACCTGTTTTTAAATATATAGTGAACAGATATTTAAATATGACTACATACATGTATATATCTATATATCCATCACCACCAATGCAATGTGAGTTAACAGCATAATTCTGTTATTGTAATACTGATATACAAGGATCTGAGATATAAAACTTTTATTGCCACATTTCTCAAAGGTAGGTATTATTACCAGTTTGCAAATGGGAAAACTGAGAGAAGGCTGAGTGACTAGTCTGAGGTCACATTAGTAAGTGTCAGAGCTGGGACTATGCCACACTGTCAGAATAGGCTAAAATGAATGTTATAGGAACAAGCATAATTTGAACTTCTAAATTTGGTAGGAAATGGAAATGATAAAAGGATTCAGGGATTAGGCCTTTTTTAGGGAAGTTTCAATTCAAGTCAAGTCAACAGACAAATGTCTATTTATTACAAATATGTTAAATGGCTTCTATGTGCAAGGCTGTATGTGTTGTGCTGGGGAAACAAAGATTAAAGAAAATAGTTCTTGCTCTCAAGGAGCTGACTTTCTTGAGGAAGTGCAACAGGTGATTGTCCAGCAAGGCTCTGTCTGGGGCCTTCTTCTCTTCTCTCCATTTGTGCTTTTTCTTGGTGATCTTATCAATTTGCATGGATTCAATTATCATCTCTATGAGGATGTCTCCCAGAGTTCCATATCCATCTCTAATCTTGCTCCTGAACCTATAGGCTTGTTGCCTCCACCTGGATGTCTCATAGATACTTAGATCTCAAATATGTGCAAAATGCAATCCATTACATTTCCCCTAAGACCTTGCCCTGTAGACTCTCAGTGAGAACAGAGCAGCCCCTCTTTGTAGGAATTAAAGTCTTCCAGGGAAAATGGTGGGTAGATGAGACTCTAGAGAAGAGGCTCCCATACTTTTTTGGCTTTCCACTCGATTTAAAAAAAATTACTCAGTACCCTGCTAGAAATCTACTTTCTCTAACCCTTTTTAAAAATAATTTGCATCATTTCAAAAAAATATATAAATTATATTTTTAAAAAATTTATGCATCTTAAATTTAATACTGTATTGTAAATTTGTAGTATTTTTCCCTGCATTGAAATTTTGATGATGCAATATTGTATCATATATCCATGTAGGATCGTGTGGTAAACAAGATATTACACATACCTATTCCTGCCTATGCATGCTGGACTTCTCGATGATGCACAATGCTCACCTGCCAACACTGGCTTGTTAAGACCTTTTGGCGGACTTGACCAAACATTGGTTATAACTTGAATTTTCTATGTTTATTTGGAAAATAACGTAATCATAACAGATGAAACATGTAAGAATGGTTTTTCAAAATTTTCTTCTCTTCTTTCCTTATGCTTCCACTGGCCCTTTATTTTTATTCAATGCCCCTCCAATTGCACCCAAGGCTACCACTGCTCCCCCACCCGCGAATGCTCCAGCACCTCCTAGGGGCTGTGGGAAACTGTGCTAGAGCTATGTCTTCATGCCTCCCCTAAATATTATTAGTCTAATGCAACTGCAAGTCATATCATCATTTTCCTGATGCCATGGTCCTCTTCGAAAATGAAGGACAAACACAAGTCTAATGGAAATACATTTGAAAAAAAATTAACATTTACTTTTTAAAAAGAACAGCAACAAAATCTAGTAAATACATAAAAGTAAAGAGAATCAAAACGAACAAAGTTGAAATTCATATTCTTTTAACAAGTTGTAAACAAGAATTTATAGTTTTATGTATGATTTTATTCTGTAATAGTAATCTGGGTGGGACTTTTTTGTTTTCTTTTTTAGAATGCTAAGGTAATCAAGTACCTTTGATGAGTCTTGCCTTTCAAATGTGATGGCAATCAAAGTGGACTTTTTGTCTTTTGTTTCTTTGATTGAATCAAGAGTCTTTGACCTGCTTAAGAAACAAGAAAGCCTAAATCACATAGGTTTGAGTCACATGGCTGTGAAACCTGAAGAAATGTCACATGGTTTTGAGTCCCATGGTTGTGATGCCCTTTGACCCTGAAGAAGTGTATATAAGCTCAGAGGTTAATGTTTTGCCTTGCGGGGCACGCTCTTTGAAAGAGTGTGGGCAGTTTGGCCAGACGAGACTCTAGGTAACTGTTGGAGCCCCACCAGCTTTGAAAACCCAGATGTTGGTGCCTCTCTCTCTGGTGGCTATGTAATTCTCTGGTCAGACGGATAGAGGCCTGTCTGTTAATTTCTGTTTGTATTTGTTCTGAAATTTAGGGTGCTGGCTTTTCCCCCTGAACTAAGTGAATGTTTAATTAAAGTAAGATTGTAAACTCCTTAAAGTTGCTTTCTTTAGAAAAGCAGATCAAAGAACCTGTACTACCAGCCCTCCTGTATACTGGTGTTATTGGCCTTACACCTCCACAGCAGCTGCTAGTAACATTGTTATTACATATTCCTCATTTGATTTTTTTGAAAGTTTTGGCAAAAAATTCCTACGATGTTGAGTCTTGAGCATCACATTTTCAGAATAATCACAGGATCATAAATTTAGAGTTAGAAGGTAACCTTAGAGGTCATACAGTGAACACATTATAGTCTATCCCCCTCATTTTTCAGATGAATCAGTTGAGACCCAGTGAGGTAATCTGAGCAATTTAGAGCAATCTAACTTGCCAAAGTTACAAACACTATAAATGGCAAAGTTTGGATTTTATAGACTGATAAGAATGATGAAGGATCTTGAAATAATGCTACATGAGTATTTGTTGAAGGCAATGCTGATATTTTGCCTGGAGAAAAGGAGACCTGGAGGATATATACTTGTCTTCAAGTAATTGAAGGGCTCTCATGCAGAAGAATGGATTAGACTTGTTTTGTTTGGCCCCAGAGGACAGAACTTGGAAAAATAGATAGAAGTTACAAAGTAGATTTAGTATCTATTGAAGGAAAAAACTTGCCAAAAATCATAGCTTTCCCAATGTGGAATGGATTGCCTAAAGAGGAAATGGTTCTTCTTTCAGTAGAGGTCTTCAAATAAATATTAGATAACCACTTGTTAGGTGCACTGTACATAGGATTATTGTTCAGGTCCTTGTCCAACTATTCTAATGGAGTTCCCTTTCTGATTCTAAGGTTCACTAAGTTATTCTGTGACACTGTCTCTAAAGGGTAGGCTATTGAAGCTCTAGCAAGAACAGTTTTTAACATGCTGGCAAAGCTTTGAGTATGGTTCCTGTAATTTGCTTCTGCCCTCTTTGTCAAAAGAAAGCTAGTACCAACTGAATCAAGTATGGCAACACACATCACAAGTATGTTGGCCATTATGTGATTATTTGGCAAGATATAAAATAGCAACAACAAAAAAATACATAATGAAAATGGCCAGCTGGACCTTTGAGATTCCCTCCTACTTCTGCAGTGCCAGCCAGAGTGGTAGAAAAAGGTCAGTGGACACTAAGAAACACACAGATTTGTGGTGTTCAATAACTATCAATCAAGTCGTTATGTTTTCAATGTCACTGATACTTTTCTTTAGACAAAACATATTCAATAAACATACACGCTAACTCCTCACAAAATACATTTCCTAACAATGGTTATTTAAAACCACCTGAAGGATTGCAACATATCATTTTCTATCCTTGTCATTGACTGTTTGTTAATAGAAAAGTATATGTGAGTAGCAGAACCCACAAAAAGATGGAGTGAAACAAATTTGCATCCCAAGACAACTTGGAAGGTCAGCAGGAAAGGTCTGTTGCATCAGGGTGAGAGAGGAGCACAGTCCAGCACAGGCTGTACCAGCACAGCTCCAGCCCCAGCTACAGAAACCAGGAGCAGGCCTTTGGAGTGACTGAATCAGCAGTGGCAGCAGCTGCTTTTGGAGCTCTCAGCCCACAGATGGTAAGGGGGTTACAGAAGGAGATTACAGGGGTCTTTTTGCTAACACTGAGGTAGGACTCTGTTTCTTTGCCCATACTTAGATCTAGGTCACAGTCCGGGGTGAGGAAGAGAACTAGCATAGCAAAGCTTGCAGCCACAGTGGAGGAGGTCTTCCTCACAGTTCCAGGGCAGAAAAGAGTGCCTGTGGTCACTCATAGACCAGAGCACAGGCCAGGAGAGTAGTAAATACCTCTCCTTAGATCACACCACCTTGGAAGAACTGAAAATTTACAGGTCCTTAGAAGTATCCCTGAAAACAGCTGCACAAAATCCCTGAAGCCTGAGACAGTGTGCCCTCCACCCTGGAAGTAGAGCCCTACTTTAACAAATAGTTAAAAGCCAAGTAATAGGCTGGGAAACAATGGGTAGCAATGGCAAAAAACTCAGATGATAGAAAGTTACTATGGTGACAAGGAAGAGCAAAACACACACTCAGAAGAAGTAAACAAAGTCAAAGCTCCTACATCCAAAGCCTCCAAGAAAGATATAAATTGGTCTCAGGCCATGGAAGAGCTCAAAAGATTTTTTTAAATAAAGTGAGAGAGGTAGAGGAAAAATTGGGAAGAGTAATGAGAGTGATGCAAGAAAATCATGAAAAATGAGTCAACACCTTGGCAAAGGAGACCGCCCAAAATACTGAAGAAAACAACACCTTAAAAATCAGACTAGGTCAAATGGTAAAAGAGATCCAAAAAGCCAATGAGGAGACGAATGCCTTGAAAGGCAGAATTAGCCAAATGGAAAAGGAGGTCCAAAAACTCACTGAAGAAAATAATTCCTTAAAAATTAGAATGGAGTAAATGGAAGCTAATGATTTCATGAGAAGTCAAGAAGCAATAAAACAAAACCAAAAGAATGAAAAAATGGAAGACAATGTGAAATATCTCATTAGAAAAACAACCAATCTGGAAAATAGATCCAGGAGAGATAATTTAAAAATTATTGGACTACCTGAAAACCATGATCAAAAAAAGAGCCTAGACATAATCTCTCAAGAAATGATCAAGGAAAACTGCTGATATTCTAGAACCAGAGGGTAAAGTAGAAATTGAAAGAATCCACTGATCACCTCCTGAAAGAGATCCCCAAATGAAAACTACCAGGAATATTATAGTCAAATTCCAGAGTTCTCAGGTCAAGGAAAATATTGCATGCAGCCAGAAGGAAACAATTCAAATATGCTGGAGCCACAGTCAGTATAACGGAAGATTTAACAGCTTCTACATTAAAGTATCAAAGGGCTTGGAATATGATATTCCAGAGGGCAAAGGAGGTAGGATTACAATCAAGAATCACCTACCCAGAAAAACTGAGTATAATCTTTCAGGGGAAAAATTAACATTCAATGAGATAGAAGACTTTCAAACATTCTTGATGAAAAGACCAGAGCTAAATAGAAAATCTGACTTTCAAATACAAGACTCAAGACAAGCATAAAAAGGTAAACCGGAAAGGGAAATCATAAGAGACCTAATAAAGGTAAACTGTTTACATTCCTACATGGGAAGATTATATTTGTAACTCATAAAACCTTTCTCATTATTGGGGTAGTTAGAAGGAGTATACACACACACACACACACACACACACACACACACACACACACACAAAGGGTACAGGTATGAATTGAATATGAAGGGATTATATCTAAAAAACAAAATTAAGGGGAGAAAGAGAAATGTATTTGGAGAGAGAGAAAGGGAAAGGTAGAATGGAATAAATTATCTCCCAAAAAAGGGCAAGAAAATGCTTTTACAATGGAGGGGAAATGGAGAAGGTGATAGAGAGTGAGTGAACCTTACTGTCATCAGAATTGGTGCAAAAACATTTAGTTGGGCATAGAAATCTATCTTACCCTATAGGAAAGCAGGAGGGGAAGGGGATAAGAGAAGGGGAGTGTGATAGAAGGGAGAGCAGATTGGGGAAGGGAGAAGGCAGAAATAAAACACTTTTGAGGAGGGACAGGGTGAAAGGAGAGAGAATATAATAAAAAGCAGTGATAGGATGGAGGGAAATACAATTAGCAATAGTAAGTGAAAAAAAATTTTAAGCTAGCTTCTCTGAGAAAGGGCTCATTTCTCAAACATGTAGAGAACTGTGTCAAATTTATAAAAATAAGAGCCATTCCCCAATTGATAAATGATCAAGAGATATAGACAGCTTTCAGATGAAGTAATCAAAGCTATCTAAAGCCATACTCTAACTCACTATTGACTGGAGAAATGCAAATTAAAATAATTCTGAGGTACTACCTCATACCTATTAGATTGACTAATAGGACAAAAAGGATATAATGGCAAGTAAAGTGGGAATTTTGTTGTCTTTTGTTTTGGAGTGCTTCTCAGCACTTTGTTTGTACGAAGGCCCACACCCTTTTGCTAATTAGGTCTTGAGAGGTGTGAAGCCCCCAAGAGGTGTGAAGTTCTCTGACCCTGAAGAAGTGTATATATACTCTGAGGTTAGCATTTTGTTTGGAGTTCATTCCTTGGAAGTTGTTGTGGGGGCTCTGGGTAGGTGTTAAGGAGCACCCCCACCCCCTGCCTTGAGAAATCCAGATGTTGGTGCTTCTCTTTCTGGTAACTATGTATGTAATGTCTTGGACAGACAGCTAGAAGCCTGTATGCTGATTTGTGTTATTTTGCTCTGTTTATATAACTTCTGCTTGTAATTTCTGTTCGTGTTTTCTCTGAAGTTCAGGGTGCTGACTTTTCCCCCTGAACTAAGTGAATGATATATGTATGTTTGATTAAAGTGAGATTGTTGATCCATTAAAGTTAATTTCCTTAGAAAAGTAGATCAAAGAACCTGTGCTGGCAGCCCTCCTGTGTGCTGGTGTTATTGGTCTTACACAGCCACAGTAGCCGCAAGTAGCATTGTTGTTACAAAGGAAAATGACAAATGTTGGAGGGAATATGGGAAAAACAATACATTAATGTACTGTTGGCAGAGTTGTGAACTGATTTAACCATTCTGTAGAGCAATTTGGAACTATGCCCAAAAGGCTATAAAGCTATGCATACCCTTTGACCTAGCAATACCACTACTAGGTCTGTATCCCCAAAGAGGTAAAAAACAAAAAGGAAAAGGACCTTTATGTACAAAAAATATTTATAGCAGCTCTCTTCTGGGGGCAAAGGGTTAGAAATTGAGGGGATACCCATCAACTGGGGAATGGCTGAATAAGTTGTGGTATGTGATTATGATGGAATACTATTGTACTATAAGAAATGATGATGAGAAGGATGCTCTCAGAAAAACCTGGAAAGACTTGCATGGGCTGATGCAAAGTGAAACCTACTGTATACAAAGTAACAGCAATATTGTAAGATGATCAGCTATGAATGACTTTGCTATTCTGAGCAATACAATGATCCAGGACAACTCTGAAGGATTTATGATGAAAAATGCTATCCATTCCCAGAGAAAGCTCTGATGGTGTCTGGATACAGATTGAAGCATAATTTTTTTAACTTTATTTTTCTTGAGGTTTTTTTGTCTATGTTTTCTTTTACAACATGACTATTATGGATATGTTTTGCATGACTACACATGTATAAATGTAACAGCAAGGCAATAAACACAACATCAACGATAGTTGTGAATATGCCTATGTAGTTCTGTATTGCAAAGTATGAAAGACTTTCCATATAGAAGGTAGAAGAAGTAAAACATTTATTCAGACACAAGATAACTAGATCTCATAACCAAACAATCTGCTCCCACAACCAAACAATCTGCTCCCACAACCAGTAAGCCCACTTTACCGTAATAGCAAGGAACTTAAAACACAATATCACAACATGGAGCCTCGCCATCCCAAAACCTCTCCAACCCCCTGCTGGGGCCTTCCCAAAAACTCACAGTACAGTTACCACAGTCTGCTCAGCTATACCAGGTCTACTTTCTTTACCTCAGTTCTAACTATCATGATAGCCATTAACAGCCATAATGGCTCTCTCTCCATTTCCTGTGACACAACTTCTTTTTCCTCTCAGTAAGCTCCTTCCACCACGTGTGACTTAGGCTTCCTATGGTAAGCAGGTCACATGGCCTGTTAATCGGTGGGAAAGGTCTTCTAAGGAACAAGTGTCTTTTAATTTCATGGCTGCAGTATTTATTCCTTATACTTCCTTATGAGTACAATTATTTATGTCATGGTGGTGACCCTAGGTTGTCAAAGAATATACCAGGCTGGCATTCCCTAGAATTCTGGAAAGTCTTTGAGAGCAATCTGAAATCATACTCCAAAAATCACTGAATTGCGCATACATTTTTACCCACTGATACCACTATTAGGCATAGATGATCAAAGACAAAGATGTCTTTGACATCAGAAGAACCCACGTGAACAAAAATATCCATAGCAGCACTTTTTTATTGTAGCAAAGAACTAGAAACAGTAAGTATCCATAAGTTGGGGAATAGCTGAATAAATTGTACTATGCTAATTAAATGGAATATTGTTGACTTGTAAGAAATAACAAATATGACAATTTTAGAGCTACCTGGGAATACTTTTTGAACTGAGGCAAAGTGAAATGAGAAGACCCAGAAGTACGATGTACAAAATAACCACAATAATGTAAAGATAAGAAACTTAGAAAGATTGTGGAATTCTGATGAATGCAGTGACTGATCATGACCCAGAAGACTGATGATGAAGCATGTCACCTCCCCTCTTGACAGAGATCAGGGACATGAAGAGAAATGGCCAATGTATTGATATGTTTTGCTTGACTGTACTTATTTGTTACAAGAAAAGACTTCTATTTGTAGGTGCAGTGGAAGGTTGTGGGGATAGAGAAGATAAGTGGATACTTATAAAGATGCAAAAAAAATGAAAGCAAGAAAAGAACATCAACAAAACATTAAAAACAAGTTCACAGTTTCATATATGATCCCTTTTTTTGTTCTTTCTCTATTGGAATGTTCATGTTTATTGATGATTGTTAAGTTTATAAGAAAAAGAAAAAACAGATTTCAGTATGGTCCTCAAAAGACACTGTCTACAGATTATTCATAGCAGCACTATTTGTAGTACCAAAAACTGGAAACAAATTATGTATACAACAATTAGTGAATAGCTGAAAGAATTGTTGTATACAAATGAAATGGAATATTACTGCACCATAAGGAATGACGAATGTGAACAATTCAGAGAAACTTGGAAAGACTTGTATGAAGTGATGCAAAGTAAAGAAGGCGAAGCCAAAATAACTATATACAGAATAAGTATAATAATGTAAATTTTAAGAACACCAAACAGTAGTTTAGTGCAAGAGCAGCTATGTGGTACAGTGTATAGAAGTGCTGGGCCTGAAGTCAAGAAGATTCGTCTCTCTGAGTTCAAATGTAGCCTCAGACACTAGCTGTATGACCTTGGAAAAGTTGCTTAACCCTGTTTACCTCAGTTTCCTCATCTGTAAAATGAGCTGGAGAAGGAAATGGCAAAGCACTCTGATATCTTTGCCAAGAAAAACACAAGTGGCGTCAGAAAGAGTCAGACACTGCTGAAAGCCACTCAACAACAAAACAGAAATAAAACTCAAGACAAATATGATGTATAATTTTGGTGCCATATTATTAAAGTGAAAACAGATATTCTTTTCTGTTTTTTAGCCCTTTTTAGTATTTTATTTTTATTTTTCACCAGTTACACATAAAAATAATTTTTAACATTCGTTTTTAAAACTTTGAGTTCCAAATTCTCTCCCTTTCTCCCTCCCCAACCCCTACTCATGGAGAAGGCAAACAGTTCAATATGGGTTATTGAAATACAAATTTTGATTTGAATTTAGATACATATATCATTCACTTGCTACAATAAACAAGTGCTGCTATGAATATTTTTGTTCACGTGGGTTCTTCTGATGTCAAAGACATCTTTGTCTTTGATCATCTATGCCTAATAGTGGTATCAGTGGGTAAAAATGTATGCGCAATTCAGTGACTTTTGGAGTATGATTTCAGATTGCTCTCAAAGACTTTCCAGAATTCTAGGGAATGCCAGCCTGGTATATTCTTTGAGAACCTAGGGTCACATAAGTATCTAATTGCACTCATAAGGAATTATAAGGAATAAATACTGCAGCCATGGAATTAAAAGACACTTGCTCCTTGGAAGGAAAGCTATGGCAAATCTGCACAGCATACTAAAAAGCAGAGACATCACCCTGCTGACAAATAGTCATATCTCTGGTTTTTTTCCAGTAGCAATTTATGGCTGTGAGAAATTGGACTATAAGGGAACCTGAGCACCTCAGAATTGGCACTTTTGAACTGTCGTGCTGGAGAAGACTTTTGAGAGTCCCTTGGACTACAAGGAGATCAAATCATTAAATACTTAAAGAAATTAACTCAGACTATTCTCTGGAAGGTCAAATACTGAAACTGAAGCTTAAGTACTTTGGCTATATAATGAGAGGACAGGACCCATTGGAAAATACCTTAATGTGGGAAAGATTGAAGGCAAAAGGAGAAGGGAATGGCAGAGTTTGAGATGGTTAAATAGTGTCATGAAAGCAATGGACAGCTTGGACAGACTTCAGGAGACAGCAGAGGATAAAAGGACCTGGTATATTATGGTCCAAGGGTCACAAAGAGCTGGGCATGCCTGAATAACTGAACAACAAACAATGAATAAATTCTGATTAATTACGGACTGAAATGAAAAGCATTTATTAAGTACCTAGTATCTACTGCAGAGAGCACAGGTCCAATGGGCTGGCCACATTGTTTCAATGCCAAATGTACACTTGCTGAAAAGACTATTTTATGGAGAACTCACACAAGGCAAGTGCTCACATAGCGGTCAGAAGAAGTGATATAAGGACACTGTCAAGGTCTCTCTTAGGAACTCGGGAATTGACTGTGTTATGGGAGACACTGGCACAGGACTGCTCAGTATGGTGTACCCTCATCAGAGAAGGTGCTATGCTCTAAGAGCAAAGCAGAATTGAAGTAGCTCAAAAGGAATGCAAGATGCACAAATTTAGAGAATCCATGCCAAATATTCACATGGACTCTTTTTGCTTAACCTGTGGTAGAACATTCTGAGCTTGTATTGTGCTGATCAGCCACAGTCGGATGCACTGTAACTTGACTCTAGCATAGTGATGTCATTTTGGTCCTCTTTGAGAACAAAGGACAACAACCAGTATGTGACAGATGGGGATACAAGTACAAAAGCAAGGCATGTCTTTGTTGAAGAACATTTTCAACATTTCAACATTTTTGTTGAAGAAAAGAGCATATATAAGGGGGTTGCAGCCAGTGGAGGCAAGCTAGGTGGCTTGGTAGATAGAGTCTGACCTGGAGTCAGAAAGACCTAAGTTCAAATCTGACCTCAGACACTTAATAGTTGTGTGACTCTGGGCAAATCACTTAACTTGTTTGCCTTAATCCACTAGAGAAAGAAATGGCAAACCACACCAGTATCTTTGCCAGGAAAACCCCATGTACAGCATTGGTGTGCTATGGTCTATGGGGCCATGAAGAGTCATGAACCAGTGAATGACTGAACAACAACAAGTGGCCATAAGTTATTTTGATTGGAGAACTTAGAAAGAGGGTGAGAGAAGTCATAAGAGTGTCTGTTGACATTCACTGGCATGAAGATGGCTGGGATGGGAAGCATGAGCTGGTGATCAGGCTGGCTAGGTACAGCAGGCCATGTGGTTTGCACTGGCTGACTCACCAATCAGAACAGCATAGCCTTGGTCAGTGGTTTCAGAGATGAGTACCTCAAATTTCTCAAGGCATGGTCTCAGGAGGTCCAGTTGTCCAGGGTGTTAAGAGGGTAGATGACAAGGAAATGGTCAAGGTAGACAGTTTGGTGGGATGTCAAGCATGAAAGAAGGAAAAGATACAAAAAAGATTAATGATACATTTTCTAAGCTATCTTCCCATCTGAATTCAGACTCCCTTGATTCCTATGTGAAGAGAGATAATTCACATGTGAAAATATATTCTAATCCATGAATTTATTGAAGGACTTCCATTAATTTGGGGTCTAATTCTTAATATCTCATGCTAGCCAAGGGTAAAAGGGCAAATCACCTACAGTCCACAAACCATTTTTCTAAACTGCCAAAACCAGATGACCAATGAATTTCAAACTCAAATACATGTTTATGCTTTTTCCTACTTTATTTTCACTCCAGTTTAAAAGCCATAATACTTTTCCCAAACTGAATTAACCTAATATATGTGGTCAGCAAACTTTTAAACAGTAGACTCATTCACAAATAATATTGAAGTATAAAGTAATTTTTTTCTGAATATGAATCTGCAGAAATCCTCTGTTGCTTATAAAATAGAACTCATTTATCATCCTGTTTCTCCTTGATATCCTGATGTTCTTCCTATAATACTTGATTCACATTTTTAACATCTGGTATTCCCAAGTGGATGCATGATATTTTGAAACATCTGCCCTCAACTTCTAATTTAACCTTTGCTCCTTTTTATACCCTTTACCTAGTTAATCTGGGTCTTTCAAAATCTTGCTTTAAAAGCTTATTTTCTGGCTAGAGGTGGCTTACTGGTTTCTTTAACTTGTCTAGCATGTGATCCTCTCCTTTGCTCTCAGTTTCCTCTCTTTCTGCCAGTATCCCTGGTGATGCCCTTTCAGAATTTTCCAGACTAACCAATGTGCAAAGTAGCCTTTTCTCTTATCATGTTGTGAAAGCAACATTGTTCATCAAATAGATCTAATTCCCCAATGCCTACCATAATCCCCTTTGCTGATTAAGTGTTAATTAATATTTCTTAAACATTTTTTACAAAAGGTGTTTTATTTTTAAACAATTCACCAACTCCCCAGAGCTTTTCTTGGGGAATCTACCACACAATTGTCTCCGAGGAGGTGAGTTGTCATATTCATTTCTATTGACAGAATGATAAGATATTAAATTTCACCTTAGGAAAGTAGAGTAACTTTGACACTTTATGATATAAGCATTTGATGCAAGGGATTTGGCCCATTCAAGGAAGCACCGTCAGTTGCTCCAAGCCCAATTAGCCACTTTTTAAGATTTAGGTTTAAGTTTTAAGATTTGCCAAACACTCTTCTGACTGCAAAAATGCAGGCAGCATTCTCCTTGGACAGATGATTAAACTGAGCTTTACCAACTAAATAGCTTGTTCATGGTCATTCAGATATGAAGTATTTGAGGGGAAACTTGAACTCAGGTCTCTTGACAATTCCCATCTTTTCTTCCAATGTAATGTCTGACCTTTTCTACCCTATTTATCATTGCAGGGACCTACATAATATTATACATGAATTCCACACAAGTCATCACTTCTATCTGTTTATTGAGCCTAAAAGTTAGTTGATTGTTTGGATACGTATTACTGTTCATTTTTTTAAAAAGTATCTTTATCTTTAATTTGCACCAACTCAAGGAATTTGAGTAACTATTTAGGTTATGTTAGTGACTATTTAGTTAAATTAGTCATATAGGGGCCTACATCAGAACCAATACATTAAACCATGTAATTCAAATTGAGAAAGTTAAATGTTTGAGATATGGCATTGCTTGAACCTTGGCATCAGTTAGTGTAAAGACATATTTACTTTACATATTAATTCTTTAATTCATTTTTTTCATTTAGCAAAAATTTGTTGGATGCTTACTATGTTCAAAGCCCTGTGTTAGGAATGGCTGGATACACAAAAATGAATATGACACAACCTCTTTCCCCTTTATTTCAATATCTAATATTATCAATAGTCCAAAGACAAAATATATGATACTAAATATATCTCTCCACTCCATAGAACCTTTCCCTAAATATTCAGTTAAGCAAAAAATTATTTATTATAGCGATTGCAATCTTCAATACATATAACTTCATTTAGTTTAACAGAAAAGAGGAACTTGAGTTTTAATAATAATAATAGCTAGTATTTAATAGCATTTTAGTAACATTTACAAAGATCTTCACAAGTATTATTTTATCCTCACAATTACCCTGTGAGGTATGTGTAGTGTTATTCCATTTTACAAGTGAGAAAACTGAGGCAGATATTAAGTGGCTTGCCCAAGGTCACATAGGCAGTTAACGTCTGAGTCCAGATTTGAATGCAGGGTTTCCTGTTTAATATTATTCATTGGGAAGCACCTTTGATCATTGTATTTGATTTGATTCCTGTTGTTCCCTAGTGTTGTCTCCATTTATGTGACTCTTGTCATTATGTATATCATGGCGTTCCAACCTTAGGTTTTTATTGAAACAATCAACAATATATTTTGATTTGCCATTTTTGTGGGAGCTCTGCGGTAAGTTGGCTTTGTTTACTAAAGCATCTATGTAAATTTCTATGCTTGTAGGCGGGCCACATAAATCGCAAAGTGGGCCACATTTTGGACAGTCCTGGTGTATATTGTTCACTTGGTTCTGCTTTCTTCACCCTACATCACTTCCTACTAATCTTTCTATGTTTCTCTGAACTCTTCATTCTTTATAGTGCAATAACAATCCATTACAATGTTGTACTACATTTGTTCAGTCATTCACCACTTAGCACACAATTTATTTCTAGTTATTGCCACTACAAATTCTATGAATTTTTTTTTTGTTCACGTAGGTCTTTTCTGTTATTGATTTCCTTGGAGTAAAAATCTCATAGGGAATCAGGATCACTTGACCAAATGGAACAAACAGTTGGGGCAACTTTTCTCAAATAATTTCAGTTATTTTCCAGATTGCTAGGGCCACAGCTCTACCAAGCGTGGTGTGTTTATGTTCCTAAATTATCTACAATATTGACTATTTTCATATTTTTACGGTCTTAGCCAATTTGATGTTTTGAGGTGACCCTTCAGAGTTGTTCTAATTTGTGTTTCTCTGGTTATTGTTAGTTTTGAGTATTTTCCAGAAGGTTATTGATAGCTTGCCTTTCTTCTTTTGAAAACTTCATATCATTTGACTACTTATCATTTGGGGACTATCTCAGTTTTATAAATTTGTTAATTTTATATGCATTTTGATAGACATTTATAAGATGTTTGGTACATTTTCTCCTATATTCATTTTAGTTCTTCTTTGAACTTCAGTAATTTTATTTGCTCCAAATTTCAATTTTTTAAAAATTGAAATTGTTTATTAAAAAAATCTCCCCAACCCTTTTCCTTGTTACAAAGCTTCTCCTAACCACAGTCATGAATTTATATTTTTTGATGTTTTAGAACTGAGGTCACACACTCATTTAGAATTCATTTTGATATAAATATTTGATGTTGCCTGAACCTATTTTCTGCCAAATTGCTTTCCAATTTTGCTAGTAATTCTTATTGAACAAGGAGAGGTATCCTTCCCCAAGTAGCTTGTGTTCTTGGGTATATTGAACATTAAACTACTGTATATTCATTTGCCTCTAAGTCTCAATTAGTCTATTATACTGGCCTACTTTTCCAGTTTTTAACCAGTACCAAATAACTTTGACAAGTATTGCTTTATAATATAATTTGAAATCTGGTTATGATAGTTCCCTTTCATTCCCATTTTTTGTTTTCCTTTTGTTCTTAATTCTTTCTTCCTCCATGTGAATTCTATTATTATTTTAGCTAGTTCTATAAAATTTGACCTTATAAGTTTTTTTTCTGGTATAGCTCTAGTTCTGATATAGCTTAATTTAGGTAGAATCATCATTTTTATTATATTGATATGGTCAAGCTATCAATATTGAATGTCTATGATTATTTAGGTTTTTCTTCATTTGTGTAAATACTATTTTATAATTATATTTATATAAGTCCTATTTATATCTTCATAGATTAACTTGAGGCATTTTATTAATTCGGTAATTACTTTAAATGGAATTTCTCATTCTAGCTTTTCCTCAATGATTCTCTTGTTTCTTATAAGTAATCCATTATATTGTTAGAAAATAGGAAAAAAATTTCCATCTTTTTGCTGATGTTTAATTTCTTTAATATTTTTTCCTGTCTTCTTCACAAGGCTATCATTTCTATTATTATGCTAACTAATAATAGAAAGAGTTGACATCCGTACTTCACTCTTATATTTATTAGAAAAACTCTCAGTGTTTCTCTGTGACAAATGATGCTAGCTCTTGATTTGCATATATGTTTTTCATCACATAAAGGAAAGGCCTTTTTATACATGATTTTTTTAAAACATAAGTTATTGCAACATTTTATTAGTCTTTTTCTGTATCTATTGACATAGTAATTAATTTTTATGGATTTGTTATCTATATAACTACTTACGCCAATTGTTTCTTATTGTTGAGCTATCCTTGCAGCTCTTATATAAATCCAAGTTTTATTTTATGTTTGCAATGGTAACTTAAATTTGAAGATGTTTCCCACCCATTAATAGGCCCATGTGACCCACTTATGTCACAGGAAGCCTAAGTCAATTGTGGCGGGAGGAGCTTGCTGAAGGAGAGGAACTGGAAGGGCAAAGCAGGAAATTCTTAGAGTGGTTAGAGCTGGGTGAGAGAGCAGATGTATGCTGGCTGTGCTGTGAATGATTGTTGGTGGCAAGGCCCCAGCAAGGGGCTGTGGTGTTAATGTGATTAAAGATCTTCCCTGCCCATTTAATAGGCCTCAGGTGGAGCTAGTTAAGGGAAGCTTGATTAGGGGAAGCTTGTTTGTAGGCAGGCCCACACTCTTTTGCTAACTAGGTGTGAAGTCCCAGGCCTTATTGCTAATTAGGTATGACCTTCGGGCCCTAAACAGGGTACCCTGAGGGTAGCCATTAACCTCAGAAGACAGAACTGTGAGAGTGAGAGAGCTGTGAGAAAGAGAGAGAATTGTAGAGAGAAGAGAGAACAGAGAGAGAGGAAGAGAGAGAGAGAGAGAGACAGAGAGAGAGAGAGAGAGAGAGAGAGAGAGAGAGAGAGAGAGAGAGAGAGAGAGAGAGAGATTGGGAACTGGAAAGGCTGAGAGAGAGAACTGCAAGGGCTGGGAGGTCTGCAAGCTCTCCGAACTTTGAGAAGAGAGGACGCAAGCAAGCAGACAGCTAGGATTTGTGAGTGTGCATTTACGGGAAGGCCCCAGCAGAGGGGATGGTTATAGGATGGTTTGACTCCCTGCTGTGATACTGTGTTTTAATTTCCTTGCTATTATAGCAAAGTAGACTTACTGGTTTTGGGATACAATTGTTGCTATGTTGAATTGGAATTATTGGTTTTGGGATTTGATCCTTTGGTGTCTGAATAAGTGATTTACTTCTTCTGCCTTCTATGTAGAGAGTCTCTTATATTTTGTGATTCAGAACTATACAGGCATATTCATGGTCACCATTGATATTGTGAATCTTGCCTTACTGATACAGGGGAGGGAAGGTTTTGGGATGTCTTGGCTCCCTGCTGTGATGCTGTGTTTCAGCTTCTTTGCTGTTATTATAAAGTGGACTTCCTCATTCTGGAATTTGCTTGCTGCTTGGATGGGTTGGAGTTATTGGTTTTGGGACCTGGTTCTCTGGTGTCTGAATAAATGGTTTACTTCTTCTACCTTCTATACAGAGAGTCTCTTATATTTTGCAATACAGAACTGCATAGGTATATTCACAATTATCATCTATGTTGTGATTATTGCCTTGCTAATGCAATACTTTACATCAGTATTCAGTGATGTTGTACTATAGATTTCTTTTCTTTCTTATCTCTCCCTGGTTTTGGTGTCAGGAACTTGTTTACCTCAGAAAGGAATTGTCTTCTTTCACTGTTTTTGAGAATAAGTTGTGTGGCATAAATATTATTTTTTTGTAAATTTTTATAAGAATTTTGGACTTTTATTTCCTTTGATAGTTCATTTATAACTACATTACAAAATGTAGACTACAATTCATATATATAGATATATTTATATTCACATACCTATATATAAACAGACATTAACTATACCTATAAACAAAATATCACACTTCATTTTTTTTCTTCCTAAGACTAGCTACCTTCCTCCATTTTTTCTACCCCCCCATTTAAGTTCTTCCTTTTCCTTCCTTCATCCTATTCTAATTTCTCCCTTTTTCTCTGTAGATAAGTATTATGCTAATTGTAGAGTGCATAGAGAACTGGGAAGATATATCAAATATTTGGGCATTTCTGTACAATTCCCAGTCACTTGGTAAGCTATAAATTTCAAGTAAAATCTCAGTAATTTGGTGGTGAATTAAACTAATTCAGATAACTTAGGATCCAGTCCTACATTTGTTGCTACCAAACTCTTGACATCTTTTTAGTGTAAAGTTTCCTAAAATATTTTTGTTTCTCACCAAGGTTTCTCTATTCTCTGGCCCACAACAGAATAGAATTCAATCAGGCAGCTTCTACTTTAACTGGGGTTGAAGCAAGCAGACAGCTCTTTTGAGGTTTTCTAAAGAAATAAAAATCAGACAAGAGGTTAAGAGACTTAAAGAGTCTCAGAGCTGGAAGAGGCACAGAGGTGATGCAGTATGTATTTGTATATGTATTTGAATAATCCCCTTCACAATATACCTTACAAGTGGTTATCTAGTTTTTACTTGATGACCTCTAGTGAAGAGGAATATACCACTCCTACTGGCAATCTGTGCCTTTATCATAGTAATGGATAAGCATTTAAAACATCATAGTCAAGGAGAGATCACTCTACCAAGATTGCTCTCTTTAAGTTGGCATCAAATCTGAATATACCTACTATCACAGCCTATATTTTTTTCATCTTTCCACAATAGAGACTTTGTCAAATGCTTTTCTAAAATCCAGTTAAGCTCTCTACATAGCATTCCTTTGTCCTATTAGTCTAATGACCTTGTTAAAAAATAAAGGAAATAAAGTAAATCTGAAATAGTTTACCCTTGGCAAACCAGTGACTATCATTTCCTTTTCTAAGTTTATGCTAACTGTTCTGTTAATAATAGAGTCTATAATTTTTTGCCAGTAATCAAAAAAATTAAACTTACTTTGTAGATTCTGTTTTTGAAAATGAGGGACATTTGCCGTTCTTCAATGCAATAGTATTTTACCTGTTCTCCATTGCCTTTCACTGATAGTTACTCAGCAATTACTTCTGTTTCTTTCCTTTGTAATCTCATCTCTTGACTCTGTAGGTTTAGCATCTTGAGGTCAGCAACTGTCCCACGAGGAAGTTCTAGGATCAATTTATGGAAGCTGCAGAGGTAGATTTTGATGTTTTATAAAGGAAAATATTCCTAAAAATGTGTCCAAAAGTGGAATGGGCTTCCACAGGAGCTAGTAATTTCTCTATCACTGGAGGGGATGACTGCTTGTCAGGGGATGTTGATAAGGGTATTCTTATTCTGCCAAAGGTTAGAGTTGTTCACCTCTAAGATCCCTTCAAAATGTAATCTTTTTTTGAGACAGAGTCTCTCTGCTTTAGAGCCACACTAACAATGCACACAAAAGTCAACAATATCAGCTATTTCACCACCCAAATGAAAACCCTTGTGCAATTCAGACTATTTCTTCTGAGGAGCTAGGACTCCTTAGATACTGTTAGGGATACTTCTATGGACTTCTTGGATTCTATGGATTCTTGGTTTTAATCCTAGCTCCATTGACCTCCGGAATATCGCATTCCAAGCCCTTCGATCTCTTAATGTAGAAGCTGCCAGATCTTGGGTTATTCTGATTGGGTTTCCACAATACTCAAATTGTTTCTTTCTGGCTGCTTGCAATATTTTCTCCTTGATCTGGGAGCTCTGGAATTTGGTGACAATATTCCTAGGAGATTTCTTTTTGGGATTCATTTGAGGAGGTGAGCGATGGATTCTTTCAATTTCTATTTTGCCCTGTGGCTCTAGAATATCAGGGCAGTTCTCCTTGATAATTTCTTGAAAGATGATATCTAGGCTCTTTTTTTGATCATGGCTTTCAGGTAGTCCAATAATTTTTAAATTCTCTCTCCTGGATCTGTTCTTCAGGTCAGTGGTTTTTCCAGTGAGATATTTCACATTGTCTTCCATTTTTTCATTCCTCTGGTTCTGTTTTATAATATCTTGATTTCTCATAAAGTTACTAGCTTCCACTTGCTCCAATCTAATTTTTAAGGTAGTATTTTCTTCAGTGGTCCGTTGGACCTCCTTTTCCATTTGGGTAATTCTGCCTTTCAAGGCATTCTTCTCCTCATTGGCTTTTTGGAGCTCTTTTGCCATTTGAGTTAGTCTATTTTTTAAGGTGTTGTTTTCTTCAGTGTATTTTTCAGTATTTTTTGGGTCTCCTTTAGCAAATCATTGACTTGTTTTTCATGGTTTTCTCGCATCCTTCTCATTTCTCTTCCAAATTTTTCCTCTACTTCTCTAACTTGCTTTTCCAAATCCTTTTTGAGCTCTTCCATGGCCTGGGGCCAGTTCATGTTTTTCTTGGAGGCTTCTGTTGTAGGCTCTTTGACTTTGTTAACTTCTTCTGTCAGTATGTTTTGGTCTTCTTTGTCACCAAAGAAAGAATCCAATGTCTGAGACTGAATCTGGGTGCGTTTTCGCTGCCTGGCCATATTCCCAGCCAACTAACTTGACCCTTGAGTTTTTCAGCAGGGTATGACTGCTTGTAGACTAAAGAGTTCTATGTTCCAAGTTTGGGGGGGATGCGCCAGCTCTGCCACACCAGCACTCCTCCTTTCCCAAGAACCCCCAACCCGGACTGGGCTTAGATCTTCAGCAGGCTGTGCACTCCTGCTCTGATCCACCACTTAATTCCTCCCACCAGGTGAGCCTGGGGCTGGAAGCAACTGCAGCTGTAGCTGCCCCACCTCCGCTGCCCCGGGGGTGGTGGCCTTACCTCGAACTCCTTCCACTCCTGCAGCTTTTACCACTAACCTTCTCTGCTGTCTTTGGTGTTTGTGGGTTGAGAAGTCTGGTAACTACCGCAGCTCATTGATTCAGGGCGCTAGGGCCTGCTCCGCCCACCTCCTGGTCTGGTTGGTCTGTGCCACTCACGCTGGGCTCTGCTCCACTCCGCTCCCAGCTCCCAGCTCCATGTGGGATAGACCTCACCCAGAGACCATCCAGGCTGTCCTGGGCTGGAGCCCTACTTCCCTCTGCTGTTTTGTGGGTTCTGCAGTTCTAGAATTGGTTCAGAGCCATTTCCTATAGATTTTTGGAGGGACTCGGCAGGGAGCACACCCTACTCCCTGCTTTCCAGCTGCCATCTTCTGTAAAGAATTTCTTTTTCATTTTGACTATGCTAGACATCCTCCACGATGGTGGCAGAGACCTTTGGTGAGCAGGTCTCCCTGTTTTATGCCTTATTGGATGTTACAAATCAGGGAAAATCGTAAAATATTCTGCTTTCATATTTCAAAGGATCCTATGTGATTTTGACATGTGCATGGGAGACACCATTTTGGAGAAAAGCTTTCAAAACAATATTTTTGCTCTAAAATTTTAAGGAATGTTGGCTTTTTTGGACACAATTGTATTCTCTATACCTACCAATTAATTGTGTGACTTTGTAAGTATAGTCTACCATAGAATATCATTTTTGAAATACTGCATGTTCCTTTCTCATACCTTCAAAGGATGACTTTGGTGTGTGCATAGTTAATTTTCATAACAATTTTATAGTAATTGGGAAGAAGGCCTATAGGTCGAGAGTTATTAATATTTTCTTCATCTTTTTTTTTTTCAGTAATCACAAGTTCTGATGTTTTTTCCATGTCTTTGATATCCACTTTTCTTTAAAATTCCTTTGAGAATTAAGCCCCTAATATCCTCACCTCCACTACAGACTTCCTCTGTATATACATTGGGAAAATAAAAAGATCATCTCTGCTTGCTTCCAGAAGGAATAATCTATAGTAAACTCTCCTTAGTTTCAATTCCTTTGAGTGTCTATTGTAAAAAAAAACTTTTAAGAAATACTTACTTTTCACAATTAGAAAAACTACCACCTTTCTACTCTCATGACTCCATGAACCCATAGTGTATTACATACTTGAGATACTATGAATCTGGAAAGTATCAGACCTTGGCAGTTTGTTGAAGTGCTACATAGAGACAGCAAGATCAGCCTTTTGAATGACTATTAAGCTAGACATATTCAGGTTCTCTTCTACTTTCTTGAGCACCATCTTGATCTCCTGGAAGGTGGACTATAGAGGAGTGAGGAATATTTTTTCTTCTTATTTGAAAGCAATTGCCTTGTATATAACCGGCCTTAAAAGGGGCCACTGCTGAGACACTGCCAAACATCCAGTCTGGAATGTAACTACCACACTGGAGGGACCTAGGCTGTATGCTGTTATATCTACTGATAATCCTACCAGTGTCAGGGGATGGTGTGATGGAGTTGGGGGATGGTCTTCTTCCTATACTACATTGGAAGGCATGAATAAAGCCCAGTACATTTATTGTTTGAATTGAAGAGAAAGCAGAGCCTATATATTTATTACAATTGAGCACCCTGCTCTAGTGATTGCAAAACAGTACCAAGATGGATATGGTCTTTGCTTATTGTCATTCAAATAAAAATGAAAAGGTAAGACAATGAAGAGTTTGTGAGATTGAAAATAGTAATTGATATGTATTGGGTTATTTGTCATATTATATATTTTAAATTTCTTCCTGTGTTACCTTTGAGGAAGATAAAAGCTGTTTTAAAAGTGCTGCAAAAAAGATTAGTGAGTTTGCTAGTATCATGGCAGAAAGGCAAGTTAGTTAAAATCAGATTATTCTTGACCTTGAGCCTTCATAGGAGATTCACAAAGAAAAGAGTAGAACACAAAAACAATGGTATGGTTGGAAAATGCCCCACTTAAGCGTGCTCACTTGGCCTCATGGCTCTTGACTTCAATTCTAAAGGTAAAATCGGGGAAGATTATTCAATATAAGAAATACTCAGACTTGAACTTCGAAGTAGGTGCATTTGAGAAGAATGAAGAGTCATGGGCAAAGAAATGAAGGCAGCAGAAAATCGAGTGGGAAACCTTCAGGTAAGGATAAGGAGTTTTAATTTGAGTTAGATAGGCAATGGAGGCCTTGAACTATAATTCATTTCTTGTAAGCTTTGTGGAAAATTCCCCTTATTGAAATATTGTGCTTAATATTCTCCCAACCTTCAGTCCCCCAAATCTCTCTGTCCTTGTGAGTATTCCTGAAGTAGAAAGAAAGACCTTCAGGTTAATAGAGGATTGTGGATTGAATTTATATATAACAGGTTCACCAAATTTCAATAATGTAAGTGTTGTCTTAATGCATGAACCCATTCTATTTAGAGACCTTTTCATTTCCACAGAGTCAACGAAATAAGAAAATCTTCAAAAAGTGGAATATTATGCTTGTCAATCCAAATTAGGATATTAGCAACATTTACTACAAAATTAAAATTGTTGATAATTAAAATTTGTATTAATTACTTATGTCTCCAACTGATATGACTGTAATAAGATTGGAAAATCATAATATAACTGACTAGATGATTTTAATCAGATGAGTGAACATCAGCCACTGGAGTGGTACCTGACTGTGTTAATGACTAAGACATAATTTGTAGAGGATTTTCCCCCCTTTCTGCAAATTCAAAACAAAATAGTCTCCAAATGCAAATGATAAATTGACTTCTGAATATATTATGATTGTTATTTTTGAAGTGACTACCTAGAAATTTTAGAAAGGCATTTTTTAAAAAGCTTGTGCAGTGATAATGGATATTATTTTGAAGTTTATAGAGCAAAGGACATACATTAATGATGGCTAAGTCAGTGATGTATAAACTGTGGCATTCAAATCACATTTGTATGCTTGCATATCAGTGCCTGATATCTCTGTTCATTTTTCCAGCTATTAATAGAGTTACTACCTTCAGTTAATCTAACACCCAGGCAGTCAACAAGGGAGTAAGGAATGTATGTGAGCGTGATGTGAGTAGAAGTCGATTCTCATAGTCCCTCCATAACCTACTCTAGTTGGTGGCAGTTATGGCTTAAAGTCAGTAGCTATAGCTCCACTGGGCTGCTGATTGGTGAACACTTGCTATTTCAGTCCTGACCCAGATTTACCCTACATATCCCCAGCCACCTCCTAACTGCAATGCTCCCATACTCCAGCCTCCACCTCAGACCTGGCACTCTAGCTCCCACCCTGGGACTCAGTGATTTTTATTGGTGATTGGTGCACCTTCACCATATCTAACATTTACCCAGACCTAATAAGCTACTCTGGGCCCATCTGTGCCCATTTTGCACAGATAGTTTCCTTTCCTCTTTCTAAATTTAACTCTGAGAATAGTAAATAATAACAAATTGTGAACACATAAATATTACCATTCCTGGAAATGGCATGTCAATCAATTGTCAGATTATTTCTATTACCATGCTGTGACTTCCCAGGCCACTCCCTTCACATCCCCCCTCCTAATATGTGTTGCATTCCTCATTAGAATTTAAATTCTTTAAGGGCTTCCTTATATTTTCATCCTCAATGCTTAGCATGGTGCCTGGAACATAATAAATAATTAATAGATACTTTTTCTTTAATTCTTAAATGTTCGGAGTTTGGCCAGTGGAGCTGAAATGTTAGTACTAAGAACAGAAATCGTTGCTGTTGTTTGTCCTTTGTTTTTAAAGAGGACCAATGATGTCACAGGATGATGCCTTGACTTGTGAGTAAATTGGATTTAAATGAAGCTGAGTTGCACAAAGTTGTCATCCTCACTCTCCCAGAGTTACTGAGGTCTAGTGACAAAGCAGAAGTCAGGATGAATGGTAATGGCCTGGGATGCAGTGAATGACCTTGGCATCTTTGATATATAATCTAGGTGTTCCACAATGCCTGTTTCAGCTGCCTTCATGGCCATTGGAACAAATTATTCTCATCCGCCCATTAAGCCACGGGTAAGTTTTCACATGTTTGAGGCCTGTCAGTTACCCTTAACCTGGTCTAGGTCGTCTGCTGAGAGGGTTTTGCCAGGGTGTGGCTGCTGCCCATATATGACAGCTTCTTGTAGCCACAAGTGAGAATTGGGTGATTGGTTGTACACTAAAGGTGGTTGAGCAGCCCGGAAAAGGGTTTGGCAACCCCTCACATGAGAGGTATTAGTTCTCCCTTAACACCTTAACTTGGCACCAGGCTAAGACAAACTGGTAATTCATAGAGAATGTCATCAATCCAGAAAGATAGATGGAACTATCAAAGCTTGATTGACAAGAGTGAATGGGAAGTCAAGAAATGAGATGAGAGAATATGAGGAAGGGGGTAGAAAACATGAGAGCTATAACTCGGTAGTGGAAACATGGGATAATCATGAAAAGTGAGGTAATTTTCTGTGCACGGTATGTACTCCAATGTGGCTTTATTTTAATGGTGGTTCTGCTTACGTGTGCTATCTTGTCACTTTCTGTCTTATACATTAAAGTTATCAATAAATAAGCTCAATATACCTACTTCTTCTTAAGGTTTGGAGTTTGACAATAAGGATAGAACGAGGCACCCCAAATGCCTGATGAGTATTGTTGCTGCCACATATCTACTTGGCTCTGGATAGATCACATAAAGGTACAATATGGTTATTGTATATTAGACTTCATGGAATGTTATCCAGTTGGACTGAATGTCATATATATTCATATCTTGTCTAGGTCAGTATCAGGCAAAGAGCAAGTTTACAACCTAAGTCTTAAATATTCTTTCCTTCACCTTACTGGAACTTTGCACAAGTGATGACAGTTGCCAGAATTCTACTGATTTCTATCCCTTCATGTAGTATGAAGGGCTACTGAAGGAATGTTAGTAAATCTCTTTGAAAATGAAGTGGGAAAAGTGTGAGTATGTGCTAATGAGAATCAGTTCAGAATTTAAAGAACTCCAAAAAAAATCCTGCTCTCATAGTCATATTTGATATTAAAAATAGACTAGAACCCCAACCTTGACTACCTAGAGGCCCTTAGTTTAGATTGAGCACATTTCCCAGAAGTAACAGACAATCATAGAGAAGAAAAAATAGCAAAAAAGTTTTCAGTCTTGTAGGTATGAAGAACATAGGTTGTTTAGAATGTAGCCCATCAAGATATGCAGCATTTTTGAATCACCAAAGAATACATGTATTTCTCAGTACCACATGAAACTTTTACACACACTGATCATTTATTAGGGTACAGAAATGTTGCAAATAAATATAAAAGGAAAGATATGCTAAATTCATCCTTTATAAACCATAATGGAATAAAAATAGTAGTCAGTTCACAGAGCACAACTGATGGACAACTGATGGAGCACAGACATAAATGGAGATATAATAACAAAATTCTAAAAAATAATCATTTCAAAGACCAAATCATAGAAGCAATAATTACATAAAAGAAAATATAATGACTACACAACATACTTAAATTTCTGGGATGGAGCCAAAGCAGTCCTTGGATGAAAAATAATGGCCCTAAAAAGATACATTAGCAAAATTAACATTAACATTAATACATTAACAAAAAAGGAGATGTTTAATGAACTCAATGTGCATTTAAAAATTAGAAACTAATAAAAATATCAAATAAGTATAATAGAGGAAATATTAAAAATTGGAGAATAAATAGATACATAATTGGAAAGCATAGAGACTATAGTAATAATAAAAAACCCTAAAAGTTGGTTCTTTGAAAAGGCTTCTAAAACTAATAAACCTTTAGCCAACCTTATTAGAAAGAAGAAATTCAAATTATTAAAATAGCAAATATATGTCATGTATCCATTACCCCTCACTCCCACTCTGAGAGTTGATTAAATATTTATAGGCATGCCCCAGGTCAACCTTTCTGGTGTACTTATGGGAGTACACAGGCAATATTGTAGACATGTGTGTGTGTGTGTGTGTGTGTGTGTGTGTATTATAATCTTGTCTCCACTTTAAAGATGTGTGAAAATTTGTAAGTTTGGAAGGATAGGGATAAGGACAGGGATAGGGATAGGCAGTGGACCTCTGGTTTCATTACTTTAGGGAAATCCTGGATGAGGAAACTATCTCTACCAATGCAAGTCAACACTTACTCTTCAACTTACAGTCTTAGAGAGTTGCCTATAGCTCTGAGAAGTTAAATGGCTTGCTTAGAGTTAGCCACCAGGAGTCAAAGGTTAGATTTGAACTCAGGTTTTCATTGCTTCTAGGGTAGCTTAAGACCCACTGCACCATGCCACTTCTGTCATTGCAGGGAACATTCAAATTAATGAGATCATAAATCTCATAGATCTATTTGAATGTATTTTTTTTCATTACTTATGCTATCATTTAAGCATATATCAATTCCCTTGTTTATCACTCTGGGCAGAATCTGCTTTTATTGCTCCCTTACCTGAAGTCATGATCATAATTCCTGCTTTTAAAGCATGGAAATTGTATTGTAGCCCCTTACTTTGACTCTGTATGTATTTTTATGGTTTTAAGAGTGGAAGAAATCATGGCATTCTCTTTTCTAGTCTCTTCTACAACTCTAATGTTCCAATGGTTAGTTTTATCTATTAAAATTCAAAGTTATACTTATTAAGTAATTTTTCTCTTTATCATATTCTCTCATATTACAACTAGCACCATGCAACAAATATGAATAAGCAATATTTCAAAGGAGAAAAACAAGCTATCAACAACTTTCAAAGGAATGGTCCAAATAACTAATATAACAAATTCAAATTAGTACAGCTCTTTGTTTACCTCACATGCACCAAATTAACAAAGATTACCAAAAAATAAAAATGATAAATGTTAGAAAGGTTGTGGGAAGACAACCTGGTACACTTTTGGTGGAACACTGAATTGACTGAAAGTTCTGGATAATAATTTGTAAGAAATACTAGAAAATTACTTAATTGTACATATTCTCTGACTCAGTTATAGCACTATTAGAAGTATTTCTCAAGGAGGTGAAAGTTAGAGGGAAAAATCTCATGTATGCAAAAATATTTATGGCAGCAATTTGTGTTAGCAAAAGACAAATAGGAAAAACTAGGGAGTTAAGTGGAGAATGTCTGAATAAATTGTGGTTTTTATGAATGTAGTGGAATATTATTCCACCATGAGAAATGATATGAAGAATTCAGATAAACTTGGGAAGATCTGTCTGAACTGATGCAGAATGAAATAAAAACCAAAGACATTTTTTGTAATAATTAAAATAAAGTAAAGGAAAATAATATTGAAAAAAATCAGAACTTGGTTCTGATGAAGAACAGATTCTGTTCAATTAGTCTTGACTCCAGGAAACTGATAGTGAAACATTCCTCCCTCAGCAAATTAATGGTAGACTATGAATGGGTATTTTGTCAGTTAGGACTAACTTTTCATGCAAAAGGGGGTTTTAGGTAGGGGGTAAGTCCATTGAGAACCAAGAGCAATATAAAGGTTTCAATAAAAAATGTATTTTTTAAAATCATATTCAGGTAACCGTTGCTTATTTAATTTAAAAACAATCTTATCTCACTCTTTGCCTTCACTCACAGATACCCACCAGCCGGCCATCTCAGGCCCACATCCCACCATTGTACTTTTATTGATAGATTTTATTGCTTTTGTATACCTCTTTGTGCAGCCCATATGAGAGGATGATTCAGGATCACTACCTTTCTATTCTACATTTTTTTGCCTGAATAACCTTAAGTTTGGACAGCTAGGTGGCACAGTGGCTAGAGTACTTGGCCTGGAATTAGGGAGACTCATTTTTGTGAGTTCAAATCTGGCTGCAGACATTGACTAGCTATATGTTGCTGGACAAGTTACTTAATTCTATTCTTCTGTAAAATGAGCTGGAGAAGGAAATGGCAAACCACTCCAGTATCTCTGCCAAGAAAACCCCAAATGGGGTCATGAAGAGTCAGACACAGCTGAAAAACTACTTAACAACAACAGCAAAACATATGTTTACGTACATGCGTGCACACACACATGCACACACATACATGCAAACACAGACCTTAAAGTTTGTTGTTTAGTTATTCTTTAGTCATGTATGACTCTCTATGACACCATTTGGGGTTTTCTTGGCAAGGATACTAGAGTGGTTTGCCATTTCTTCTCCAGCTCATTTTACAGATGAGGAACTGAAGCAAACAGGGTTAAATGACTTGCCCAGGGTCACACATCTAAGAAGTGTCTGAGGCCAGATTTGAATTCACGAAGATGAGTCTTTCTGATTCCAGGCCCAGCATTCTATCCACTGTGCCACTTAGCTACCCCATATACATATACATATACCTATATGTATATATATATATGTATGGATATATGTATATGTCTATCTATCTATCTGTATGTATGTCTATATTTGTTGTAAAGCAATAACCTTTTTCAGGGACTGACTTTTGCCCTTTTTCTTTTTGTATCTCCAGTGCACAGTGTCTGGCACATATTAGTTGCTTAATAAATTATTTTTGACTATTGACTGACTGACTTTTTGGGTAAAATTTATCACAGGCATAAAAGAAAAGTCTAGAAAATGCCTCATTTCTTTCTAATTTTGATATCTTTTGATTTTGCTCTGGTATTGCTTCATCTATGTTCTATTTCTGTTATGTCTCTGCCATTTGCTTTTTCACAGAGTGACTACTTTATTAAGATTTTCTACCATCTGTTCTAAACTGTTGATTTTCCTGTTCATTTAAAAAAATTATTTAAGAATTCTAAATTCCCTGCTCATATATTTAATCATTTTCTTATATTTCTAAATCACTCTGGGTGATCTTTAGGTTTTTATAATCTTTCTTCTTAAGCTTTGTTGTTGCTTAGTCATTTCAGTTGTGTCTGACTTTGTTGCCCTTTCGGATATTGCAAAGATGCTGGAGCATTTTGCCATTCCTTCTCCCATTCATTTTACAGATGAGAAACTGAGGGAAACGGGGTTAAGTGATTTGCCCAGGGTCACATAGCTAGTAAGTGTCTGAAATCATATTTGAATTCAGGTCCTCCTGACTCCGGTTCCAGCATTCTATCCATTGTGCCACCTAGTGCCCTAGTTGTGCACCTGTATCTTACTATTCCTTTCTTCAAGATATTTCTCCTGGTTTTCCTTTTTAGAGAATGTGTTTATCTCTCTCTCTTTTTGCTAATTCATTTCTTCCATCACTTTGCTAGGTTTTCTGCAAAGTTTTCCTCATGAAGATTTCTTTCCTTTCTCCTCCTCTATTGTTATTGTTCTTTTACTCTGTTTGACTTTTTTTTTTTGGCATTGCTATTGCTTAGATGTGAAGTAGAGATGATCTTTAGCACAATGACTCATTTTGCTGTCTTAACAGGTACTGCCTACTTCAGGGTACTGGGGAGGTCTCCTTTGGAAGATTTATGGGGAAACAGGGAGAAGTCTCAAAAAATATGAAGGGATGAAGAGCGTGTGATGTGCAAGAAGGACTGATCATACTGATAAAAAACAGATTTGCCAGAGTACTGTGAAATAAAAGTCAATTGCCAATTAGCTAGTTTCTACTTCATATAGATAAACCATATATTATCCCGCTATCATAAATGTTAATAGTGATTAAGACAAGTATTCTTATTCCCAATTACAGATGAATCAACTGAGGTGCCCAAATCCTTGCACTATTTCCTCAAGGTTAATAGTTAATTAGTGACAAAACCAGAAAGAAATTAGAATAATCTTAGATCCTTTGCTTTTCTTTTGCCTACTAAATCACTCTACTTCCAGATGGTAAGCAATAAATACTCAATGATTGACTTGACATACTCTGTTTTCTTTCCTTTTTAGAATGTTTCCTTAAATACTATGTGACTTTTTTCTTAAACCTGTTGCTACCAGATCCATTATGATGTACCTCTTCTTTTCTAAAACCTAAAGGAACAGTCATTTAAAATATGCCATGGTAAGGCTATTTTGTTATTCAAACTTTAACTTATTTGTGTTTCAATAATTATTCTAAACCTGCTAAAATTAGTGAACTTTGCTATTCAAGGATAAAATATTGACCCTATTTTTAGTTGTGGTTTTAGCCTGTTTCCTTGCTCTTCCCAAAGTAACCTTGACAATATTGTTGTATTCATTATAATTTTTATGCAGCAGCTATGTATTGATTTATCTGTGACCTTTGATTCAATAAATCACGACATATTGCTTTCTGAGTTTCCCTCACTTTGGCAGAATTTAGCTATAGTGGAATGGTTCTTAGGCTACATTAGTGAGCAAACACTAGTCATTTTGTTTAATGGTGTTGAATTTGAGGTGAAAATGTTACATCCAAAGTTACCTCAGGACCTAATTATAGGGCTTTTTACTTTTTCTGTTTTTATTAATGACCCATCGACATCATATAGTTCATGAAATGCTCTTTACATCTACATGCTGATAATACGACCTCAGGCCTAGGAGGAACTCAGATGAAGTATCCAGACCTTGAGGGTTCAAATTAGGGATTTATTTGAGTGATTTTCACAAGACAGAGATGCAGATTTTTCAGAAATAAATGGTACTGAAACTTTTAAAACTACACAGAGAAGATTTTGGTAATATAAAATTCCTCTGCTTTATAAATTTATTATGGAGGTGAATAAGAGAACTAGGTGACAGAAAGTCTATTTGAGCCTTTATGTGCAATTCTATCCCTTTAGAAAAAAACACAGTTGCATTTTACATATAATCTTTAAGAGGTCAAGTAGGTGGCACAGTGGATAGAGTGCTGGACCTGAAGTCAGAAAGACTCATCTTCCTGAATTCAAATCCAGCCTCAGACACTTAGCAGCTGTTTGATTCTTCATGACCCATTTGGTGTTTTCTTGGCAAAGATACTAGAGTGATTTGCCATTTTCTTCTCCGTCTCATTTCACAGATGAGGAAACTGAGGCAAACAGGGTTAAGTGACTTGTCTAGTGTTACACAGCTAAATAAGTGTCTGAGGCCAGATCTGAACTCAGGAAGATGAGTCTTCCTGACTCCAGGCCCAGCATTCTATCCACTGTGCCACCTAGTTTTCCATATACTACATTTACCAAGTTAGTAACAAAATGGCCCTATTTTTTCACCTTGTGAACCTTTTTTTGTTGTCTTCTGTGTATTTTTACCCTTAGATTTTACTTAGCAATACTTCCTACTCTTTTCTAACCCACATCTACACAGGAAATCTTAACAGTTAAAATAAGGTAAACTGAGGCACAAAAGTTCCAAGCATGATCATTTTATTGAAAAATCATGCAAATCTACCACTAAGTAGGATCTCATCTTCCTCAATAAGCTAAGACCCCAAATGAGGGGGAGTTTTCTTTTATAGACTTTTGGGGAGTATAGAACAAAGAACAGAACAAGGTAGGTGACACCATGGCAGAACTGGGGTATGGGGAGCAATGACTGGTTACAGGCCTGAGGTACAGGGAACAACGTGACTGATTAGAAATTTGGTAATGGGGGGCTAGCAATGACCCCCTCCTTCCTTCCCTATGACTAAGAAGTGTTCACTATTTGAGTCCACTTGGAGGCGGGGGTCCAGACATCTTGGACAGCAAACCAGACATCCTTGAAGGATAGCTTAGTGGTGTAAAGATTCATGCTCACAGGCATCCCCCAAGGTGAGCAAACTTCCTTGAGGCAAGAATAGATCAGTGATTAGCAAGAGAACTGGATTTCTGAATTTAACCCATTACAAGGCCTTGAATCTTTGAACTGAGTCCAGAGACCAAGACTAGAGCCATGACTTAAGCAACTACAGGAACAAACTCAATCAACTCTAAATAGGATCAACAAGAAAGTGATATAGAATCAATACTGACCATTTCAATGTTTTAGCTGGGATATATTTTAGAGCTAATCTAGTCCAATTTCTTTATTTTACAGATGAGGAAACTCAGGACCAGAGAGGTACTGGCATACCTTCTTGCCTCTGCCCTTCAATCACTGTCAGTGCATGTATTTCAAAAGTTTATTCAAGTCTAAACTACAAGTTTATCTCCAGCTCTTTATGTACTAACATCACAGTAAAGGCAGATGAAAAAACACACAATTAGGGTTAGGCATTTTAGGCACAATGCTTCACTCTAATTTCATATGATATTCACTTAGTACTTAACTATTGGCCTTCTCCTGCAGTCCAACCTTCCCAGCATATCTCATGCAGAGTATGTAGCTGAGGGATCACTTTGTCACTATGAGAAGTAATTCATTAGATTTATGTTCTAACATCCCACCCTCCACTCGTCAATATCCACATGTATATCATAATGTTGTAATTTTGGCAGAATTATATGATTTTTATGAAAATATGATGAAGCAATCTTCAGAGCCCCTAACATTAATCAAAGAGTTGTTGCAAATACACAAACACAGCAGTGGATGTTTCCCTTCCCTTATTTTTAAGTTATTTTCTACTCAGTATTGGCCAGAAAAGATTCTAAGTACCGTGCTCTGAAAGAGAATTTTCACACAGTCTTTGCAACCCAGTTCTGATAAGCTGAAAAATTTTGGTAAGACTAATCATTAAAAATTTTTAAAGGCTAGTGTTCAGTTAAGCTTCTTGACATCTCTTGGTATCTCTTACAGTAATAGCAAAGAAAGAAGGAATTGGGTGTGGGGAACTTGTCCACAGTATCCCTAATAAAGCAATTCAAATACTAATTTCACTTATTTGCTAATTCAACAGTTAAATCTTTATTAACTGCCCATGCTCTGTGCAGAGTACACTGTGCTATGCACTGAGGAAATGCAAAGTTAATGCAAGATATGGTTGCTCTGTTCTTGGGGCTTAGAGTCTACCAGAGGGGTAACGTATTAACACAGGGCTATAATATAAAATTTTCCAAATTGACTCCTTTAACAGATTCACACACTTTTAGTTGACAAGGGAACTCAGAAACCATAAAAGCTAGCTCATATTTGAAAAATACACTCTATGTCAAAAGTGAGAAGTGGCCTCCCAGCCACCCATGAAGACATCTGATGAGGGGTATCCACATCCTGAGGCAGCCCATTCCACTTTTGAATAGCTCTTATGGTTAGGGAAGTTTCTTCTGGTATCACGCCTAAATTTGGCTCATTGCAACTTTAACCATTGCTTATTCAAACAGAACAAATTCAATCCTTTCGTGTGACAAGTATGGTTAAGAGTCATATACTAAACTTGCCTCCTTCCGCCCCCGCGTCCTTCCTTACAAAGGTATTGAGAGTTTCCTCCAGACTGGATTGGTTCAGGGGATTTGGAGCTCAACCCTGCCCTCACTTCCTTTTTGGACAGAACAGCTGTGAGGAGCTTCCGGACG
This sequence comes from Trichosurus vulpecula, assembly GCF_011100635.1. Classification (NCBI taxonomy): domain Eukaryota; kingdom Metazoa; phylum Chordata; class Mammalia; order Diprotodontia; family Phalangeridae; genus Trichosurus; species Trichosurus vulpecula. The sequence goes on along the minus strand of NC_050577.1, from coordinate 181,663,400 downwards.
CTCAGTCGGGCCACGTTCTCCAGCTGGTAAATGTTGAGTTGCCGTCTAGTGCCTTATTTTGTTCCAGTATCAAAGCTAAACCAGGGGGGACCGGCTTGCATCCGGTCCAGCCCAGAAGAGCAGCTCTTCAAATACTTGAGGAAAAATAGCATGTGCCCCTCCCCCTCTAGGTCTTTTCCCCAGGTGAGGCTTCCTCAGCCCCTTTAACTAATCCTCCCGGCATTATTAATGCAGGACCTTTTCACCATTCCGGTAGGCCTGTTATGGATGCGCTTTAGCTGAACAATGTGCTTCCAAAAATGGAGTGCCTAGACGGGATGCAATGTTGCAGAGAGGATTCGATGACATACAGGTACCGCAGAACTATTGCCTTCTGCAGCGGAGAGTCTGTGTTTTAATGGCTGCAGCAGCTTTTCTGCCTGCCGTATCACACTGTTGACTCGGGCTGAACTTGCGCACTAGCAATGCCTCCCTTCTTTTGCATTTAAGTCAGTTTTTTTACTCTAAGTGTAAAATTTTATATTTAAGTTTTGTATTTAATATGAGTACTTATGTTGATTGTTTTCGTTTGTACCATCTTTCCATGCCTAATGTGAATCTAACTCAGTCAAGACGAATAATTTATTGGATAAGTTGCTGTAGTCTATTTGACAGGATTTTACCTAAAATTATTGAAACACTATTCAGTAAAAATATTGCCTAGAGTTCTTTGTTTTATCTTTCCATTGTTTAGGCACTAGGACTGTATTTATCTCATAAAGAACCTCGTAGAGTACTTTCTCAGTTTTTAAGAGTAATTTGTGTAGTAAGGAGTACTAATTATACTTTAAAAGTTTGATCTAATTCTCTTTTGAACCCATCAGGATTGGGAGTATTTTCCCCCTCTTTTCTAGTTCCTTTTATAGCTAGTTTTGTTTCTTTTTCTGATGTTAGATTATTTAAGATCTTTATTTGGTTTTCTGTTATAATTAGTATTTTGTATTTTTAATATTTTCCTCTATTTCTTTTGTGTTCTCAGTTTTGTTAGTCTATAATTGTGCACATTAAGTAATGTAATTCCTTTTATTCTGATTTTATTGCAACTTTACCTTGTTCATTTGTCATTTTGTTGATTGTTTTATGCTGTCTTCTTTTTAATCCGATTAGTTTTATCAATTTGATGTAGGTTGATACAGGTTTATCAACTTGGTTAGTCTTTAAAATAAATAGCTTTATAAATATTTCTATATGTTTTTCATTTCTCATTTATCTATTTCTCCTTTAATTTTCAATATCTCCTCTTGTGTTTATTTGGGTTTGTTTTTTGGCTTTCTAATTTTAATGTGTATATTCAGTTAAATTCTTTACTTTTCTATTTTGCTAATGTATATTTGTAGGGGTAATTTTTTTCCCTTGAGGATTGCTTTAGCTGTATCCCAGAAATTTTTGTGTGTTTCATTATAATTTTCTTTCAGATAATTGCTTATTCATCATTTAAAATTTCATTGTTTAATTCTCCTTTTAGATCTATGTCTTTTATTTGTGCTTCCTGAACTGATTACTATTTTTATTGCATTATGATCTAAAGAATGTGTTTAATATTTCTGCCTTTTTTTTTTACATTTTTTTGTTAATATCTATGTGCTCTAATAAATGATCAATTTTAGTTCCATGTAGTACTGAGGAATACACACACACCTGTGTATACCCACAATATATACACTTTGTGTGAACATACATAACATTTATAACATACATAAATCATGTGTGTGCCCAGGCTGAAAGTATAACAGTTACTTATGGACCGGATCACAGTGCTGATTGGTACAGAAGCTTAATCCTGCTCTATTTTTCTGACCTGGGCCAGTTAGCCCCTCTTTATGCAGCCTGTTGGCTCTCTACTCCCAAAGGCTTACCATATTTGTGCCAGATCTAATGAGGTTGCTTTATTGGTTTTAACCTTATTGAACTCTGGACTCAAATGATTCACCAGCCTCAGCCAGGGATTACAGGCAGGCACCACAATGCCTGAGAAATACATATATTGTTTAATATCATTATTATTTTGTTGCTATATGTTCTTTTAATTCAGTTATTTTTTCCTTTATAAATTTGAGTGCTCACATATTTAGAACATTTTTATTGTTGTTCAGTCATGTCTGACTTTTTATGACCCCATTTCCGGATGAGGAAACTGAGACAAAAAGAGTTAAATGACTCACCCGGGGATCACACAGCTAGTAACTGCCTTAGGCTGGATTTGAACTCCAGTCTTCCTGACAACAGGCCCAATACTCTATTCACTGTGCCAGCTACCTGCCATTTAGAGCATACAAGTTTGATATTGATGATACTGGTTTCTTGTTTATGGTTCCTTTTGGTGTAATGTAATTTCTTAATATTGTGAAATTTTGTCTATGATTTAAATTCTGCTGTTTTAGATTCACCTGATGCATAGTAAATTTCTTTTAGGCCCCCTTTTTTTTTGTTTTGCTTTTTGGATGTGTTTCTTGTAAGAAAGAGATTCTAGGTTTTGGTTCTCTTATCCAATTTGTCACTATTTTTCATTTTTTGGATTGTTTAATCCATTCACCTTTAAACTGATCTAAGTTAGGTTTATATTTTCTTCCATTTGTCTCAAATATTGCTGTGTTTCCTAAATTGGGATTTTTTTTGTTCCTCTTGCTCCGTAAGGACAATAGTTTGTCTCTTCTGTTATTTTTGCTAATCTATTCTAAGGCAACCTTTCTTTCACAAACCCTCTTCCCTTCAACCTCAAATCACACCCTGCCTTTTGTCACCCCTTTGTCTCATTTCAGAATTTACTTAGCTTATTCATTCCTTTTTCTTTCTTCCCTTTGTTTAGTTATTTAATAATTTCCCTCTTTTTTGCCTCTCTCAGTTAAGTAGTTAATTAAAATCCACCTTCCTCTCATTTCCTTGAGTTTCTTTTGTTTGTTTGTTTTTTTCATTTTCGTGCCTTTTTCTGAAAAAAAGATTTTACTTTTATTTAGTTGCCTTTACCTTTCTTTATTGTCTTTTTATCTATTTTAGACTTTTAGTCTTTCAGGTCATTATACATATTTATTCCTTCTTTTATCTCTGTATTCCTTATAGAATTAAAACTTCTAAAGTACTTTTTTTGTTTCCTTTTTAAAAAAAAATCCGTTCAATGCCTTATAGATCTTGCCTCCTCTCTCCAATATTTCTGTTATGCCTCACTCTTAGAAGTAGGAATTCCTACAGGAAGGAGATAAAGAGGACAGAAATGTTGCCCCAACGTAGTAATTTTCCTATGCTTTTTTTCCTACCCTCTTATATTTCTGTGATCATTTTCTTTCCCATTTGGAATGAAAATTTCCCCTCTGGGTCCCCTTCTACCCTTCTGAATGCTGGTTGCCTCCAAGAATTTTGATTCTCCTTCTCCTGGGGATAGATGTTATCTATAGAGGCAAAACATTTTCTCAGAGGAATTATTCTCTCTAAGCCAAATCCCTACAGATTATACTCATCATAAGGTCCTTATCTCCCATTATAGAATATATTGCTTCCCCATGGGAGTATTCTTCACTGGGACCCCCATCCACCACTTCATCAAGATTTCCTCTTCTCTTTTCCCTTGTTTTTAACTCTTCTCTTTGTCTCTTGGCTCCATTTTCCTGTAGCATCTCTTCTTTGTTAGTTACTACAGGAATTATTCTCCTTCATTGGTTACCATTGGGTTGATTAGGGCAAATCAGACTTTCTAGCCTACCTTCTACCTCCCCTGTTCCCTTTCTGCAGTTTTGTCCCACAAAACATTGATTCATCTATAAGGGATGGGTTGTGTGGTTTAGTCAAGGTTTTTCCAGGCCTGTTCATCCATCATCACTCATATTTAAGTTCCACTTTCATCCATATCTCATTGTGCATTTTTAGAAAGAAATCTTAATTTTTTTTCAGTTGTTATTTTGTTGTTTTTAAAAGCCCCATAGGGTCTTTCTCATTCTAGTCTTTTTTTCTTTTAAAGTCTTTAGAGATAGGACAATTTATTTCATTACTTATATTTTTCTTAATAGGTAGCAATATTTATTTAGCTTATGTTCCTGTTGTCTTGGGGTGTTTACAAATCAAATAATTTGCTCGTTTCTTTTTCTTTTTTACTCAGAATGCTTGAAGTCCCTCTTCTTCATTGAATATCCATCTTTTTTCATTGATGATTAGACTATGGTTTGCAGGATTATGTCATTTGGGGCTTTATATAATGTTTCATTCCCTTCTATGGTTTTTGGTGGGTACGTAAAAGTCTTGTTATTCAAATTTCCTTTTATTTACATTTAAATGTCTTCTTCCTAGTGGCATACAGAATTTGTCATTGGAATTGTTAAATTTAACTATTATGTGTTTTGAGATTTTCAGCATAGTTTTTTTTTCCCCTAGACTTTATGTACTCTTTTGATTGGTATTTTGTTTTCTAAATTTAGAAATTCTGGGCAGCTTTTTTGTGAATACTATTTCTTGCATTATGGTATCCAGGATTTTTGATTTGTTTTATTCCTCTGGGAGCTCTTTGATACTTAAATTTTCTCTATGCAATATGTTTTGCTTTTATAGAGATCATGTATTCTTTTAATATTATTGATTTTTGTCTTTCATTCTTGTGTATGTATTCTCAGTCAGTTATTCTTTCCTTCACTTATTTGGAGAGACTCACTACTATGAATTTAAGGTTTTGGGGTTTTTTTTTGCTACTTATTTCTAATGTGTGTGCCATAAACTCAGTTTTTATGATTCTTATTTCTCTCTTGAGCCATTCAGGAATATACTGGATGCACTCTTAGGAATCTACAGAGTTCTCTCTCATCACGTTTTGATTCAGATTCTTTGGTCTTATAATATTTATTTAGAGACATTTGGACTCATTTAAATGGTTTGGTAGTCATCTTCCCTTCTGTTTTTGTATCCTCCTTGCTGATTTATTTGCTTGTGCTCAAGGTTTTTAATTGGGTTTTCTTCCTCCTGAGATCTTAGGTAATTTCAGTCTTTTTTCCCTTATATTATCCATCCTGCTTTGATAACAGATGCCCCAAGGGCTAAACTTTAAAGCTATTTCAAACTCCTTCCACATTGGAAAATTTAATTTTCATTGGCTTTAGCCACTACCCTAAGTAAATTTTAGGTGTACATAACTGGCCCTCTCTTTATTGCCGGTTCCTTTTTCTTTAGGCCAGGTATATTCCTGCATGTTTGCTGGCACTGTGCCATCTCTTTAGTTCCCTGGTTGTCTGCTGTTCCTCTAGAGAGAGCATACCTCTACTTTCTTATACTTCCACTTCCTCTGTATAGGTGACTTGGGGTCAGAAGGGGCAGTTGAGTAGAGACTAAGTCTGAAGGTTTTTTTTTAATTTATTATTTTTTATGGAGAATGATGGGGTGTGGATAGGATCTGTGTGTTAGTCAGGATCAACTGTGATAGCTAGATAATTGCTGAATGCATCCCAGAATATAAACCTTTGGGTCAGTTTGTGCTGTCCTGCCAGAGGGTGGTCCTGGAGCATGAGAATGTGCCAAGTGAGCACTTCAGGGATTAGAGATTAGCTTTTTCTCCTGTAAATTAATCATGTTTTTGATGTTAATGGATTTCTTGGTGTCTTAACCTGTGAAAACAGCTGCAAATTACTTTATCTGTTATGTATGACTTATTTTGGGTGGTTTTGAGAGGAAATGTTCTCTATTTTTGGTCACATTACAATAGTTAAATTGATTTAAAAAATTTTGTTTCAGTTTTCTCACTTGTCAAGATCTTTCTGGATCACTGATTCAGTCCCGTGTGTTATTGTAAAACCAATAACGGCAGCACACCTGAGGACTGCTGCTATGAATAACTTTAAGGATCTAATCACATAGTATAATGAACTCTCTATTCAGAACTAAACATTGTTCAGTAAACTAAATCATAACATTCATAGCAAAACATCATTCAGTAGCATTCCCCAAAATACTTGTTTAAACAAGCAAGGGGTCCCCAGGGCAGGGTCTTCCTTAGCACAACATATCATCCTTAAAGGATAGCAGAAAATACAAACACCATCTGTCCCTAGGTCACAGCAAGTTACAATCTCCTTGGTCAATACAGAGTGTCCAAGTAATCTTGACTCGAGGCTGACTTCCAAACCCCATGGTTCCTCCTCCATGGGCTGACTGCTCCCACCTCTTGCCTGGATTTACATGCAGAGAGCTTTCGGCTCCTGCTCTTTGTCTCAACTCACAGGAACTGCTCCACTCCAAGTTCTTTCTGCTCCTGCCTGACAGCAGTTTCCAGAGGTTCCTGCCCAGAGTTTCTGGGAAAGCAAAGCTTAACAGGGCTACAACAACATTTACACACATTACCAGCACCATCATCTCAATTCACTCATAAAGACCAATAGACAGGGCTTCTGTCTGAGAAGTTAACACAGACCAACAGACAGGACGCTGACATCACAAACAGTCTTTCTGTTAGGCCTCCCTGCAAGCAAGTTCCCCTAGCCCACTCATGCTCGCTTCTCTCAGCTCTGCTTCTCTTTCTACTCCCTTTTCCTCCCAAGCAATGCAATATATGCTGTTGCCAATCAAAGATTCTTGGAGTTTGATTGGATTGATCCAAAGACTCTTGATTTGATCAAGACAAGACCCAACCAAAGGCACTTGATTGCCTTAGTGCTAAGAAGAACTCCAGAAGAAAAAATAGCAAAAAATCCCACTTTGCTTGCCCTTACAGTTATATAGGACTCTCAGCTTATAAATTTGACATGGCTATCATCTGTACCATTAGAGAATTATAATCAAAGTGCTACAAGAAGTCTGGAGGATCAAGAAAGCTTCCTGGAGGACATAACATTTGAGTTGAATTAGAGGATGACTAAAAATTCAACTGGAAAATACAAGGAGGGATGGCATTCTAGGGATAGGGAACAATTGTATGAAAAGGCCAGGAAACATGTAATGGAGGTAGAAAATAATCCAGTTTGGCATTGAGCTTGAAGTACATGAAAGGGAGTAACATGAGTTAAGGTTAAAAATGTAGGCTGTCATCAGGTCATACAGGATATTGAGTATCAAGTTCAAGCTTTACTTAGCAAATTATAGGGAGCTACTAAAGATTTTTGATCAGATTGGTGACATGAACACTATAAGAATAATTATTCTGATAGTGGTTTCAAGGATGGATTGGAGGATATCTAGAAGGAAGCTGTTGCAATAATCAGGTTTATACAAGTGGTTATATAGACCTGTACAAGGATGATGGCAGTGGAAATAAAGAGAAGGGGACAGTTGTGTAACATCGCAAAGATGAAAAGCCATTACTACTAGAAGCAGGAGAGAGGGAACATTCCAAGTAGAGAGATTGAGGAAGGATAGGTAGATTAGAGAATCATCAGCATAGAGACAGTAATTAAATCCGTGGGAGCTGATGAGATCACCAAGTCAAACAATATGGAGGGAGAAGAGAAGAGGACCAAGGATAGAACCTTGAGGGACACTTACGGGTTTAGGGTTTAGGATACATACTGGGTTTAGGACAAGGTGTAGATGGAAGCAAGATCGCAAAGGCTTGAGATCCAGCCTCCTTCGGAACCTCTTCAAAAATTAAGAAAACAAAGAAAAGGAGGAAGGAAGGACTTAGTCCAGCCCCCTCATTTTACATATGTAGAAACTGAAGCACCCAGAAGTGAACTTAACTGTCCAAGGTCACACAGGTAGCAAGTGACAGAGCTGCAATTTGAACACAGGTCCTCTTACGCCAAATCTAGTGTAGCACTCTGCCACTTAAATGGTGTGTGAAGTTCCTTCAAACTCTAAAGTTTTATAATTAAATGAATTTTACTTTTGTTAAGTTACACTCACCATATCTCTTCACTTCCTCTCTCAGTCCTGGGCTGCTCAGAACCCGTGTAGGCTGCTTGTCTTCTCATGCCAAGTGGATGAATGAGATAGGAGTCAGCAACTTTATTCCTTTTAGTGAGATGGAAGGCTACTAGATTTACCTTTTGCCCAGTCTATATTTCCTCTCTATTCTGAAACTGCCCTCTGACCTAGTGATGCTACACTTTGTCACATCAACTATGATAATGTCTCCTTATAATTTCTAGGCTATTTGGTGCACCCTAGAGCTGAATTTTTTTAATGTGTTGTCTCCTTCAACTAGTTTGTATTTCCAGTGCTTACTAGAGTAAACACTTAATACGTTATTCTTTCCTTTCTTTGTTCATTGTCTTCCTACTCTCTTCTTAAAGAAAATACTTATGAGGGGCAGCTAGGTGGTGCAGTGAGTAGAGCACTGGCCCTGGAGTCAGGAGGACCTGAGTTTAAATCCAGCCTCAGACACTTGACACATGTACTAGCTGTGTGACCTTGGGCAAGTCGTAACCCCAATTGCCCTGCCCAAAAAACCCAAAACAAAACAAAGAAAATACTTATGATATATACCTTGAGATCTTCTGTGTAGCCTTTAGTCTTTTGTTTCTGGATTTTGGGTCATATATTCCAGCAAATTTTTGGCATCATTTCCTGTGAAAGAGGCTGCCTTGAATTGCTTTGACCTTGAAGTCATTGAATATCAAAGAGTACATGTAAATAGGTAAAGTATCAGTGTAGGGAACTCCAGAGTGGGACCTGTCTGAATTCATAGATAGATGAACCCTTCTGTGACCTAGTGAATAAGCTCTAGGAAGTTGTCTAAGACACATAGAAATTAAGTGACTTGCCCAAGGTCACATAGTAATCATCAGAGACACATCTCAAACCCAAGTCTTTCTGACTCTACACCTAATCAAAGTATGTTGATTTTATTTGGAGGGTCTTAGCTGAATTCCTTGTAGAATTTTTCTTTTTCTCATATCCTAAAATAAATATTGGCACATAAGGAGCATTTATTTTTATGAGGTTCTATGAGGTCATTGTGGCTACTATAACATAAGATAACTAAGTAAACAATGAAGTGATACATCCTTTGGCTTTTGGATGCATGATACAACTTAACTCTGCCAATACAATTCAATTCAGTAAGTATTTATAGAGTGCCTGTTGTGTTCAAGGAAGTATGCTAGGTGATGGAGATACAAAGAAAAAAAAAACCAAAGCTGACCTGTGAGCTGTCTTTGCACTATGATATAACCTACTTTGAACTTACTGTTTCATTTGTAGGGACCATTTCTTCCTTCCTTCCTTCCTTCCTTCCTTCCTTCCTTCCTTCCTTCTCTTTTTCCTATTAAGTTCTTCCAACAGCGTATACTTCTTAATCATTGGACAAGCATTTCACTGGGAATACAAAAGATTTTTAGAGTTTATAAAAATTGTGATCCTTAACCCCTCTGCCCCTACTTTCTGCCCCTTTGCCACTGTTACTGCAGCAGAGGAAGGTTAAAATTGTTTCATACATTGTCATGAAACATGACCAGTCTATTATTGATTAGCTACCTGTATTTAGCTTGGCTGATCCTTGAAAAACATGCAGAGTATATGTCCAGGACTATATTCAAGATCTGCATCTTTGTGTTAATATTTTACTTTTATTGAACTGAAAACCATCATTTATTTTTATTAAACAGCTTTTTTTGTTTTAAAGATTAGATCTCCCTATCTCTCCCAGGCTAGAAGTGCAGAAGTAATTCATAGGCGTGGTCCCACTTTCTTTGGAGCTTAGTTCTACTCCATTTCCTTCTCTAATCCTCAGAATTTATCAGATTGGCTTTAGCCCACTGCAGCTCAGAACTTCTGAGTTTGAGAGCCACCAGCCTCAGGCCTTCACTAACTGGAATTAGAGGTGTGTACCACCACACTCTGCCATTTATTGTTTTTGAAAAGAATTCATTGGATAAAGGATTATTGTGAGTGAATGAATTCATTAAGTTCTTCAAAATTGAGATGCTCAATTGTTGTATTTCTGTTTTCACTGGAGTGAGCTTAGGTCTCTAATTTTGCTGGGAAAATTTAAATGTGAGATGGAATATGTTTGAAATCATAACTCCATTTCCTAACATTATTACTTTTTATTCATGATTTTGGATACTATTAGAAAAAAATACATTATAGTAATTTGGGGTCACATTATATGGAAAACCTATATTCATAACTCTTCTACCTGTCTGATGGAAAAATCAATTGGCTGCATTTTATCATTGCTCATGGGGACAGTTATGTAGTGCTTCATAGATTAGAAAAGTTTGATGTGGCTCTGAGAAGAGGTGAATGGAGAAATGATCTGACCAAGAAGAGAAATTCTGTGAATCTATGAAAAAAAGTACATGGAACAAATTGGGGAAGGGGGAGAGAATTCATTTTGCAAGTTTGTATTCTGACTTGTTCAATTCTTGTGTCCACATTTCTAGTCAATTTAGTATGTGCATATAGTGGTGTTAGCAATATTGCCAGTCAGACTTTTCATAATAAGTTATGCTTTTATATATTTTCCTTTGCATTAGGTAAAATTCTTGAAAATTTTACTGTGATAGTTGCCGTCTTCACTTCTAGTTGTCAATGTTTAGAGAGTACAAATCGCTAAATCCTAACCTAGTGAAAGTTTAAATACTGAGAAAGGTACCAGAAATACTTAACTTTCCCTCAGATCATTGGACTCACCCACATTATGTGCATTTTGCTTATGGATAGGCCCAAATTTACTAGCAACGTGGCAAAATATTAGTGGTGAACCAGAAATCAGTGCATTGGCTGGAAGAGTGCCTTGTAGTCAGGTTACAGTTGTTCATTAGTTCACAATTTCCATGAATAATAATTACCTCTATTTCGTTAAGAATCTTTAGGGACAGATAGTGAACTACTTTTAGAAGGTTTCTGATCAGGAGAGAGAATGTGTTTAGTAGAAAGAACATTGTATTTGGAATCAAAGGACTTTGGTTTGGATTTAGGTTCTGCTAGTTTCTGTGTGACCATGGGCAAATCAGTTGTCCTTTCTGCTTATCAATATCCTCATCTGTAATATAAAGGGAATGAACTAGATCTTTTTGAGAGTCTCTTTCCATGCCAAATCCTATAAGCCTGTGCTTTCTTAGATAATTGTTACAGTATGTGTTAAAGGAAGTCATGGCTTAGTTTTCGTAGAGTTGTTAAGAAGTTAGCCTACATCCTCTTGCTTTATAATGTGACCAGAAAAATGAGACTTGTTTTTCCTGGGTATTTGTATTACATACATTCTTAAGAAAGAAAGCTTTTTCTAGGTGCTAGTATTCCAGTGTACATTTTATTGAACTGAGTTATGGTATGATCTGGTGTCTAGGAGAGCTGCAAAAAATGAAGATATAACTGTTAGAGTTCTGTTTTTTGCAAGTCCTGTCAACATTAATGAGAATTATGGACTTTGCATGAGCATTAAGTGTAAAATTTACCCCTGAAATTATTTTATTAATATTTATTCGTGGGACAGTCTTGGGATATGGGACTTTACAAACACATAAAAGATAAGGTCCTTGCCCTGAGAAGCTTACAACCTAATTCAGAGAGATGACGGCTTCTTTAATATGTTTTAGTGTGCTGGGTTCTCTCTTAAACATCATGATACCCAAAGGATACTGGAATACAGTCCTAGGCACTGATGAGCTGGATTCATTGCTTTGAGTGTTTCAGAAATGTCCTGGTTGTTTGCTCCCATCAGTGGGGGTGGTTTGTGTGTACTGATCAATTACATTTAGAGGGAGAAGATAAAGAGCTGAGACAGAACTTTAAAACATTGAAATAAGTAAGTACAAAAGCATATACAGAGCTTCTAAATTGTTATATTGCTTATATGAAATCACCCAATCTGGAATTAATCACTTCATTCATTTATGAGGCGGTTTCTGTCTCGTTTTACATAAGTATTGAGCTTTGCTTTCCATGACATCCTTCTTTATAAAAGTGAAATGTGAAAATCTACTGATAAGCCAAATAATAAAAATGTTATAGTATGTCAGGGCTTTTAAAAATTATTATTTTTTAACCTTGATCATGTTATAATGCTGAACACATGTATCCTTGGCCTAAATCACCTTGTCGGGTTTAGCTATATATTCAACTTCATTTACATGACACATGATCCAATATTGGAGAACAACAATACCATTGTAGTGTTAATTGAAAACTCCAAACTGAGAGCCAGAAGAAACCACTGGTTTGATTGCTGAGGGTCCCAGGGAAAAGGGATCTATTCCCACACCTGCAGTTGGTCCATAACACTAACATTGTTACCCACATCTGGGTCTAATCAGCAGAGAGGCCTTGATATGCTGCTCCTGTGGCACATAAATTTAGCATTACATTCATTTTAAAAGCCCCCTCTTTCAGTTTTTTAAGGACAAGATAGATTCATGGCTCCACTGAGTCTAACAAAGTAGAAACCACAAACAGAGTAAGTTACTGCCAGATTTCTCAGACTTTACCTACCAACTTTTTGCCACTTAAATAATGGAATTTTATGCTCAGGTCTGACTACCAAAAGTGTGTCTCCACAGAGTACTCAGTGACTCTGAAAAGCTATATTTAAAATAAATGCAAATTCTTGGAAGGTGAGCCAATTTGTATAAATCAGACTTTATGTAAGGATATGAGATAACATCTAACAGAGAAATGTAAGCTCAGGAGTCATATAATTTGCTTGCTTCCCTTTGTAACTCCCAGGCCTTTCAGTCGAAGGGTCTTTTCATTGGCATATTGACTCTGCATAATATGTTGGAAGAAGGTTAGCATTGAAATGCACTTTTCTGAAGGAAGCTGTAGAAGTCTTCACCTCTTTCAGTTGGCCTTTGGACAGATTACAACTAAGGCAGAAAGCATAATGTTTGAGTATGAAATTATTTTATCTTAACTTCTTTCAAAAATGTGGATGCAGGTGGCTGATGGTTTTGCTGCCACTTAGAGCAAAATAATATGAATATCTTCTTATGCTCTGTGCAAAAATCATGGGGAACTAGTTTAAAAATAGAATGAGCCTGTGTAATTTTCAGTTATATTCAGGGAAAAGGATGTAATTGCAAAATCCAAACATAGACATCTCTGCAAACAGTTACTTGCTTGTATACCTGAGTCTAGTAGCATGTACTTTGTATGGGGCCAGATATATATATATATATATATATATGTATATATATATATGTATATGTATATATATATGTATATTTTTTAAGAATTTCTTTCTCCTTTTTGCAATAAAACAAATGAAACAATGTTATGTGTAGTTTCTTTGTTGGTTGAGGTTATGCATTGTAGGTAGAATTTTGTGAACTGGTAAAAGTTTCTTTTTAATTCCTTCATGAGTTTGTTTCACTATTTATTGACTAGTGGTAGTGCCCATCCTAAGAGTAGGAGATTACACAAGTAGTCTTTCTAAATCACTATTTCTAAATTTCCTCACACTGAAAATCACACAATCTTTGAGCTAGAAGAGATCTCAGTGACTAATTCATACCCAAACAAGGATCCCTCTTCAGGACTTTTAAATCTTTTTTGTGTTATGAGACGTTTTGTTAGACTCATGACATCTATGGACCCTTTCTCAGAATGTTTTGAAATGCATAAAATAAACTACATGAGATTATGAAACAAACTAATTATATTGGAATACACTTATCAAAATGTGGTTTTTTTAAGTTCATATACCCCAGGTTAAGGACCAGCTTTCTGCAACATCCCTAACTGATCATCCAGTCTTTGAAGATGTTGTGTGAGGGAGAATAAATGCTTGTTGTGTTGAATTAAACTAATTAGAATTCAGTGCTAAACCACTCAAACTACTAAAGGGTTACATTATGGAGCTAGTAGAAAAAATAATGAAATTCATCAGGATGATCAAAAAGGTCAAAAATCTCATGGGAAATAATATAATAATAAAAAAAGCAAATCTCAAACTATGCTGCAAACTATACTACAAATAAATAATCATCTAAATGATTTGGTACTAAGAAATAGAGAGGTTGATCCATGAAACAGATCTGATACAAAGCATGCAGACGGAAAACAAACACAGTGGCTTGGTGTTTGATAAAATCAAAGGCCTCAGCTACTCAGTCCGTCAACTAACATTTATTAGGCCCCCACTATGTGAAAGACACTGTGCTAAGTGTGGGGCTGCAGAGGAAGGCAAAACCGAGTCCCTGCTCTAACGAAGCTCACAGTCTAATGGGGGAAACAGTGTATAAACAGCTATTTATAAACAAGATATAGACTGGAAAAATTGGGAGTTTTCTCAAGGGGAAGACACTGAGATTAAAGACTAGGAAAAGCTTCTTGCAGAAGGAATTTTAGCTGCGATACAAAGGAAGAGGAAGCTAGGAGGTAGAGGTAAGGAGGGATAGCTTTTGATGAAGTACTGTGTGCAAGGGTAAGTAAAATAGCCAGTGTCCTTCCATGGCAAAGTTCATGGAGGGGAGTATATGAAGAACTGGAAAGGTAGTAGTAAGGGCTCAAGTTATGAAGGGCTTTTGTTCATAGAAGTAATACGTAGCAACTGGAGTTTATTGAATGGGAGGGGTAGGGGTGGGTCAGACTTGCATTTTAGGAGCTGTATTTAGCAGCTGAGTGCAATATTGGATTGGAGTGGGAAGAGACAGTTGAGCCATGGAGACCACCTAGCAGACTATTTCAGTAGTCCAGGTGTAAGATGATGAAGGCCTTCACTAGAGTCATGGTCGTATCAGAGGAGTTGTTCAGTTGTTTGGTCATGTCTGACTCTTTGTGACCCCGTGGACCGTGACACGCCAGTCCTTTCTAACCACTATCTTTTTTTAAACTTGAAAATAGTTAGTATTTTTAATTTGTGGAATAAAACAAACATTTCCATAACATAGCACAATAAGAAAGATGATTGCACATAAAACTGCAAGTCCACTATGTACAACTTGCTATTCCTTTCAAACATACAGCAGAAAATCATACAAATATCTCTTTTTTCCTTTTTTCTTTCCTCTTCCCTGTTGCCTCCCGCCCCCCCCCCCCCGCCCCGATGGCTACCATTAGACACAAATAGGTATATATGTATATGTAAAATTATTCTATTCATACTTCTGTTTATCTTTTTCTTTTTCTGGCTGCAGATAGCATCTTTCTTCATGTGTCCTTTATAGTTAATTCGGGTATTTTTAGTAGACAGAATAACTTATTCCCTCGAAGTCATTCTTAAAACAATATTGCTGTTACTGTATACAATGTTCTCTTGGTTTTGCTCATTTAACTCTTCGTTATTTCATGCAAGTCTTTCCATGTTTTTTTAAAAAACCAACCTGCTCATCATTTTTTATAGCACACTAGTATTCCATCACAATCATATACCAGAACTTGTTCAGCCATTCCCCAATTGATGTGTATCCCCTCAATTTCCAGTTCTTTGCCACCACAAAGAGAGCTGATATAAACACTTTAGAACATACAGGTTCTTTTCTTTTTCCCCTAATCATGTTTGGAAATAGCCCAAGTAGTGGCATTGCTGGGTCAAAGGGTATAGGTAGTTTAATAACTCTTTGGGCATAATTCCAGATTGTTCTCCAAAATCGTGGGATTACTTCATAATTCCACCAATAATGAATCAGTGTCCCAATTTTTCCACATCCTCTCCAACATTTGTCATTTTCCCCTTCTATCATTTTAGCCAATCTGGTAGGTATAAAATGATGTTTCAAGGTTTTTTTAATTAGCATTTCTCTAATTAATAATGATTTAGAGAATTTTAATATAATAATAAATTATTTTTATTTCTCCATTGGAAGACTGCCTGTTCATATCCTTTGACCATTTATCACCTGGTAATGACTCATATTTTTATAGATTTGACAAAGTTCTTCTTATATATTTTAGATATGAGACCTTTATGTGAGAAACTGTCCATAAAATTACCCCACACCCTCTACAATTTTCTGCTTTCCTTCTGATCTTAGCTGCATTTTTTTATTTGTACAAAAACTTTTTAATTTAATGTAATTGAAATTATCCATTTTACACCTAACTTTGTGCTCTATCTCGTTAATAAATCGTTCACCTATCCACAAGTCTGATAAGTAATATATTCTGTGTTCTTCTAATTTTCTTGTAAAATCTGTCTTTATAGCGAGATCATGTATCCATTTTGACACTATCTTGGTAAATGATGTGGATATTGGTCCATTCCCAGAAGCAATACTGCTTTCCAGTTTTCCCAACAATTTTTACCAAATAATGAATTCTTGTCCCAAAATCTTAAGTCTTTACATTTGTCAAATACAAGGTTATTATGTTTATTTGCTTCTGTAAATTGTATGTCTATTCTATTCCATTCATCTACCTTTCTATTTCTTAGCCAGTGCCAGATAGTTTTGATAATTACTGCCCTTATAACATAGTTTAAGATCTGGTACTGCTAAACCTCTTCCTTTACGCTTTTTTCATTATGTCCTTTGATATTCTTTTTTTTAATATTTCTTTTTCTTTGTTTTGTTTTTGGAGGGGGGGAAGGTAGGGCAATTGGGGTTAAGTGACTTGCCCAAGGTCACACAGCTAGTGTGTCAAGTGTCTGAGACCGGATTTGAACTCAGGTCCTCCTAACTCCGTCTGGTGCTCTACTCACTGCGCCACCTAGCTGCCCCAGTCCTTTGATGTTCTTGACTTTTTGTTTTTCCAAATGAATTCTAATTCTAACTACTGTCTCTTCAAGTCTAAGTTCATGTTTGTTGTTTCTATGATACTATAAATCTATCTCATCTTCAGAGGAGGGGGTATATGTGAATGATATTATAAAGGTAGAAATGACAGGAATTTACCACTGATTGAATAGAGGGATTGAGAGAGAGTGAGGAGTCCATGATGAACTCTAGGTTGTAAGCTTGGGTGACTGAGAGGAGGGTGGTATCCTTCACAGTAATAAGGAAGTTAGGAAGAGGGGAGGATTTAAGGGGGAAGATAATGAGTTCAGTTTCAGGTATGTTGGATTTAAGATGCTTATTGGCTATCCAGCTTGAAATGTCTAAAAGGGAGATGTAAGTGAGAGATTAGAGCTAGATGAATAGATCTGAAAGTCATGTGGTAGAGATGATAATTGAAACCACGAGAGATTATGGGATCATCAAGTAAAATAGAGAGGGAAAAGAGGAGAGAGACAAAGACTTGGGGGACCTCCACTCCTGTTGTTAGTGGGTGGAACATGAATGAAGATCCACCAGAGATAGAGGAGTGGGTAGAAAAGTAGGAGAACCAGGAGAGAGCAGTGTCATGAAAATCTAGAGAAAAGAGAGTATCAAGAAGAGAGTGATAATGGGCTAGAAAAAGTGGTATGGAATGGGATTATTTGTTCAGAAAGATAGGATGTAATAGGATTACTTGTTCACAAAGAGCTATGGTAAGAAGAAAGGCCGCCTCTTCATCTGAACCAAAGGTGAAGAAAAGAGATGGTAGCAGAAGGCATTTGAGTGATGTGAGATGAGGAAAAAAAGAGAAAAGAGAGCTCCATATGAATGGCCTTTTTTCCAGCAAAAGATGAAGCAAGCCTCACAGTTTTGAATGTAGGGGTAGTGGGAGCCCCAGGAGACTTGATCACCAATCAAAGATTTGGAAAAGTTTCTGGTGAGTATGTTAGTGAATTAATTAGGGGGGTATAAAAGGATTGCCTTGCCTCAGTGATGGCCTAGTTAGGATTATGTAACATTAACTTGTAGTGGACCTAGTCAGCACAATTTAATGATTTTCTCCAGATTCATTGAGCAATGTGTTAGTAGCCGTGAAAGCAGTGGTTGTCTTGAGAGAGTAATACAGGTTGGGAAGGGCAAGTTTCTATAGCATAAAGGGGCAAGGATAGTGTAGAGGTAAACTGATTCACCTGGGGATCAAGATGATTAAGGGAAGAGAGCGTATCCAGTGTAGGGATGATGACCTGGTGAAGAACTAATGGGTAGAGGGATTGGAGGCTGTGGTGAGGACAAGAAACGGGGTTTGGAATTGCAAGGCAGAGGGAGAGGTGAAATGACAATAGATGATATTGAATAAAGGATTTCAGAGTTCACGAACATGGATGTGAAACAGTTATGTGTGAAGGCACAATCAGGGAATGACCATCTGTGTATGTAGCTGTGGTGGAATGGGTCATGGGAAATGAACAAGTTGAGGAATTGGGAGATTATGTTATTTGAGGAAGTAATAATATAGATAATGAAATTTCCTAGTATGAGGGCGAGAATTTAGGGGGTGTTGGTGGAAAAGGGATAGAGACTGTGATTTGTTGGAGTCATTGAGGATAAAAGGGAGTATCCTGGAAGGTGGTAAATAGTAGCCACAAAAAATCTTTTTTTTTTTGAGGGGGAAGGCAGGGTAATTGTGGTTAAGTGACTTGCCCAAGGTCACACAGCTAGTCTAAGGGCGGATTTGAACTTAGATTCCTCCTGACTCCAGGGCCAGTGCTCTACTCACTTCACCATCTGGCTGCCCCAACACCACCTATCTGCCCAGACAAAAATCTTGATTGGGTAATAAGGGTGATAAATATGGATTGAATGAACCTCAAAGGAGGAGTGGTTAATGAGTGCTGGGTAGTAAAGGGAGACCCTGGAAGTGGCAGTGGGGTGGAAGGGATATTCCTACTTCCCGACTTCAATCAGTGACTTGGGGCAGTCACAAAGCTGTGTCACCAAGGAGGGAAGCAAATATCAGTAAATTTAAGAAGATGGAGCAAGCGAAAAAGGAAAAGGTTTAAGATGAAATCTAACTTGTTATCTATGGGGAAACCTTTCCAGAAATTACAGTGAAAATGTTGGGTAGATTTAGAACAGGAGGCTGGGGTTTTGGATTGGAGGAGATTGAAACAGGGAGCAGTGAGGGGAAGGTAGAGAATATGGTTTGAACAATGAAAACCAAGGGTTCAATTTCACTGGAATGGGGTTGATATGGAGGCAAGAGTGGGGGATGGAAGGAAGGGTTTTATGTGTCCAGAGAGGGACAAGGCAAGCCCTGTGGACAGCTCTAAGTGGCTCCACATAGTACCCGTCTTGATAAAATTTCACCATTTTACAAAATTTCTGGGAAAACTGCAAAGTAGCCTGAAAGAAACTAATTAAACACCAACATCTGACACTGAATGTCAAGATAAGCTTCAAATGAGTATATGACAAACATAAAGAGTAACATTATAAACAGAGGAGGAAGGAAAGCAAAATGATTGCAATTTATAAGAATTTATAAGGCATTCTCTAATAGATGAGTACTCAAAAAATATGAACAGGCAGTTTTCAGTGGAAGAAATCCAACCTATCAATAAGCTATAAGGGAAAAAATGCTCTAACTCACTAATAAAGAAATTGATATTGGAAGATGGCAGAATAAGACAGGAAATACTGGACTTTTCAAATTTCTCCTATAAATAAGATTAAAATATTGCCTCAAAGTGGCAGAAATAATTAAAAGTCTGGGTAAATCAGTTGAATTCCTAAGACAACTTGGGAGAATCTTAGGGGTGTAGGTTTGGCCTGATTGAAGTACAAACACCTCTAGGCAGCTTCCACTGAATCGACATACAGCAAGCCCTGGGGATAGCTGGGTCTGGCTGCAGCCTTAGAACTTTTATTTCACAGAGTGGAGGTTGGATAGCTGAGTAGGAGAAGATTGAAGGAACCTCCACTGTGGCAGGATACCAAGCCCAGTTGTGCTCACCAGACATGGTCCAGGGATATGGCTGTGGGCAAGGAGGAGTGTGGTAGCAGAAGGGTGGGGACCCTGCTAGCTGTGCTCACTTGCAGGAAAGTTGAGTCCCTGGTTTTAGTTGCAGGGCAGAGGGGAGAGCTGAAGTTTGCAGCTGTGAGAGGGATTCCAGGGAAGCAAGAACATTTGCAATGATTTCATGGCTAGAGGCCCTAGCTATGGCTCAGGGGTGTAGAGTAGTGCCCAAGGTCAAGCCTCCAGACAGTGCTTAGAAAACAACAGTATGAAGAACTTGAAGCCTGAGGCATCACCCCATATACCTTAGTACTAGAACCTGACTGTAATAACAAGCCACTAAAAATAAATAATGAGTAAACAAAGGAGAAAGAACCCAACCAAAGATAGCTACTATAAGGATACAGAAGATCTGGGTTTTTACTCAGAATAAAATAGTGATGTTAAAAAAAAAAACACTCCTAGGAGACTTCTGGGAGCCAAGATGGTGGAGTAAGGCATGCTTTCACTCTCTCTTATTGACCTCTGAAAGCCCAGAAAATATTGCCCCAAGAAAAACCCTGGAACATCTGACCCAGCAGAAAGATGGGATACAGGAGTTTTATAGTCAAGGGAGCTTGGGGAATTAGCAGGAAAGAACTCTCTTGCTCTGGGAGAGGGGGAGTAGCCCAGCAAGCCAGCAATAAGCCCCACCTCAGCAAACCAGGGGGAGATCCTGAGCTCCAGGGTAGTGGAACAGGGAAGTGCCAGACACCAGTACCCCTTGAGTACCTTGGCACAGGCAGGAGAACTGGTAGACACAAATTAGGAAATCCACCACTTGTGCTGGTGGGCAGGATCCTCCAGCAGCCAAATCTCTCATTGCTTCAGCACAACTCCAGGAGGCATAGCTCTAGGCTGGCAGGCATCTTCTAGCAGCTAAACTTTCCAGTGCATTAAAGAAGCCTGGGTGAGCAGGAGTCTTTCAAGGGCCAGACTTCTCAACCCCACCGCAAGAGCTTCAGTGTTGCTAACTCTAGCTCAGCACCAGGTAAGCTGTCAGACCCCCATAGCTTCCAGCTACCAGCACCTGAGGCCCCAGCTCACAAAGCCAGTGGCCAGGCCCTGGGCTCCCAGCACAGGAAGCTTGGGTCAGTGCCCCCTGTGCTCCAGCAGGAGAGCTCAACTTTAAAAGCCCAGAAATAGGCAAATACCATGAGCACAAAAGAAGGAACAGACAATAGCCGTAGATTCTTATTATGGGGACAGGGAAGATCAAGGTACAAATTCAGAAGAGGACAACATTGTAAATTGAATTGTTCTCGAGCCCAAGAAGACTTCCTGGAAGAGCTTAAGGATTTTAAAAGTCGAATAAGAGAGGTAGAAGAAAAATTGGAAAAATAAATGAGAGGTGTGCAAGAGAGAGTTAATAGCTTGGAAAAGGAAGGACAAAAATTGATTGTAGAAAACAAGTCCTTAAAAATACAATTGGCTAAAAGGAAAAAAAGTACATTGAAGAAAAATTGCTAAGTAGAATTGGCCAGACGGAAAAGCAGACACAAAAACTCACTCGAGAAGAACTCCTTAAAAAGTAAAATGGGCCAAATGGAAAAGGAGGTACAAAATCTAATTGAAGAAAACAATTTATGAAAAATTGGAATTGGCGAGTGGAAGCTAATGACTCTATGAGATAAGAATCAGTTAAACAGAAACAAAAAAATGGAAAAATAGAAGAAAACGTAAAATACCTCACTGGTAAAATATGGATCCAGGAGATACAATTTAAAAATTGTTGGTCTTACCTGGAAGCCATGATGAAAAAAGAGCCTGGATATCATCTTTTAAGAAATCATCAGGGAAACTGTCCTCAGGTCCTAGAACCAGAGTGTAAAATAGTCATTGAAAGAATCTACCAATTGCTTCCTGAAACAGATCCCAAATTGAAAATGCCAAGAAATGTTGTAGCCAAATTCCAAAATTATTAGGTTAAAGAGAAAATATTGTAAGCAGCCAGAAAGAAACAATTTAAATATCATGGAACCACAGTCAGGATTATGCAGGACTTTGCAGCTTCTACATTAAAAGATCAGAGGGCATGGAATATGATATTCTGTAAAGCAAAAGAGCTTAGATTACAACCAGTGATCCAACTACCCAGTGAAATTGAGCATAATCTTTCAGGAGAGGAGATGGACATTCAATGAAACACAGGACCTCCAAACTTTCCTGACGAAAAGATCAGAGCTCAACAGAAAATTTGATCTTCAAATGCAAGACTCAAGAGAGGCATAAAGAGTAAACAGGAAAGAATAAAACCAACATGTTATTAATAAGGGCAAACTGTTTACATCACTACAAGGGACGATGACACTGGTAACTCTTGAAAACTGTATCATTATTACAACATTTAAAAGGGGTATACATAGAGGGTGTGGGTTTAAGTGGGCTTTGATGTGATGATAAAAAATCTAAGTGGGGAAAAGGGATTGCACTGGGAGAAGAGAGGAGGAGGCAGACAAGGGTAAATTACATCACAGGAAATGGCACAAAGACCTATTATAGTAGAGGGAAAGAAGGGAGGGAGATGACCATTGTTTGAAACTTATTGTCATCGGATTTGGCTCAGAGGGAATAACATAATCAGTTAGGTATAGAAATCTAACTTAGCCTATAGGAAGTAGGAGGAGAAAGGGGAAAGAAAAGGGAGAAGGTGGATAGAAGGGAGGGAAGAAGTAATAAGGGAAAAGGGGAAGAAAAAGGAAGGGGCTGATAAGAAGGGAGGGCAGACTGAGGGAGGTGGTGGTCAAAAGCAAAACTCTAGTAAGGAGGGAGAGGGAGAAAGGAGAAAGAAAAGCATAAATGGGGAGGGGGGGGAATAGGATGGAGAGAAAAACACAGATAGTACTCATAACTGTGGGTGTAAATGGGATGAACTCCCATAAAACAGAAGTAGATAGCAGAGTGGATTAAAAACCATAATCCTATAGTATGTCATCTACAAGAAACACATTTGAAGCAGAGGAATACACACAGAGTAAAAATAAAAGACTGAAGCAGAATATATTATGCTTCAGCTAAAGTAAAAAACGGGTAGCAATTCTAATTGCAGACAAAGCAAAAACAAAAATCCAATTAGAAGAGATAAGGAAGGAAAGTACATCCTGCTAAAAGGTACCATAGACAATGAAGTAATATCATTACTAAACATATATGCACCAAGTATAGCATCCAGATTCTTAGAGAAGATAAGGGAATTACAAGAAGAAATAGATGATGTAACTATACCAGTGGGGGACATCAACCTTGCCCCTCTCAGAACTAGATAAATTTGACCACAAAATGAACAAGAAGGAAGTTAAAGAGATGAGTAGAATTTTAGAAAAGTTAGATATGCTTGACCTCTGGAAAAAATGAATGGAGATAGAAAGGAATATACTTTTTCTCAGAAGTATGGGGCATCTACACAAAATGGACCACATATTAGGGCATTAAAAACCTCACAATCCAATGCAGAAAGGCAGAAATAGTAAATATCCTTTTTGATCATAAAGCAATAAAAATTACATGTATTAAAGGGTCGTGGAAAGATAGAGTAAAAATTGGGAACTAAATAATCCGAAAGAATCAGTGGGTCAAACAAATCATAGAAACAGCAACTTCATCCAAGAGAATGACAATAATGAGACAACATACCAGAACTTATGGTATGAAGCAAAAGTGGTTCTTAGGGGAAGTTTTATACCTCTAAATGCTTACATGAATAAAATAGAGAAAGAGGAGATCAGTGAATTTGGCATGCAATTAAAAAAGCTAGAAAAAGAATGAATTAAAAAACCCCAATTAAATACCAAATTAGAAATTCTGAAAACCAAAGGAGAGATTAATAAAATTGAAATTAAGAAAACTATTGAACTAATAAAAGTAAGAGCTAGTTTTATGGAAAAAAACACCAGTAAAATAGATAAACCTTTGGTTAATTTGATTAAAAAAATCAAATTATCAGCATCAAAAATGAAAAAGATGAATTCACTAATGAAGAGGAAATCAAAACAATAATTAGGACCTATTTTGCCCAACTCTATGCCAGTAAATTTGACAGTCTTGCTGAAATGGATGAATATTTACAAAAACATAAATTATCCAGATTAATGGAAGAGGAAATAAAATACTTAACCCCATTTCAGAAAAAGAAATTGAACAAGCCATCAATGAACTCCCCAAGAAAAAATCTCAAGGGCCAGATGGATTTACAAGTAAATTCTACCAAACATTTAAAGAACTATTAATTCCAATACTGTATAAACTATTTGGGAAAATAGGTGAAGAAGGAATCCTACCAAATTCTTTTTATGATACAAATATGGTGCTGATACCTAAATTGTGAAGAGCCAAAACAGAAAGAAAATTATAGACTAATTTCCCTAGTGAAGATACATGCAAAAATTTTGAAAACAATAATAGCAAGGAGAATACAGTACCTTATCTTGAGGATAATACAATATAACCAGGTAGGATTTATACCAGGAATGCAGGGCTGGTTCAATGTTAGAAAAACTATCAGCGTAATTGACCATATCAACAACAAAACTAACAAGTTGTATGATTGTCTCAAAAGATGCAGAAAAAGCATTTGACAAAATATAACATGTATTCCTTTTTAAAAAAAAATGCTGGAGAGAATAGGAATAAATGAAGTCTTCCTTAGAATGATAAGTAGCATGTCTCTAAAACCATCAGCAAGCATTATATGTAATGGGGATAAGCTAGAAGCATTTCCAATAAGATCGGATGTGAAACAAGGTTGCCCATAATCACTACTGTGGTAGTACTGCAATACTGTACTAGAAATGTTAGCTTTAGCACTAAAAGAAAAAAAAAAGAAATTGAAGGAATTAGAATAGGCAAAGAAGAAACAAGGCTGTCATTCTTTGTAGATGATATCATGGTATATACTTAGAGGATCCTAGGGAATCAAGTA
Source organism: Trichosurus vulpecula (assembly GCF_011100635.1). Lineage (NCBI taxonomy): Eukaryota > Metazoa > Chordata > Mammalia > Diprotodontia > Phalangeridae > Trichosurus > Trichosurus vulpecula. The sequence goes on along the minus strand of NC_050577.1, from coordinate 181,638,850 downwards.
AAAAATTAAATATACAAATTTAGCAATGTTGCAAGATATAAAATAAACCAACATAAATCATCAGCATTTCTTTATTACTAACAAAGCTCAACAGCAAGAGACAGAAAGAGAAATTCCATTTAAAGTTACTGTAGAAATTATAAAATACTTGATAATTTACCTGTCAAAAGAAACCCAGGAACTATATGAACACAATTACAAAACACTTTTCATACAAATAAAGTCAGATCTAAATACTTGGAAAAATATCAGTTGCTTGTGGGTAGACCGAGCTAACATGATAAAAATGACAGTTCTATCTAAATTAATCCGTTTATTCAGTGCCATGCCAATCAAACTACCAAAAATTATTTCATAGAGCTAGAAAAAACAATAACAAAATTCACCTAGAAGAACAAAAGGTCCAGAACATCCAAGGAATTAATGAAAAGAAATGCAAGGCAAGTTGACCTAGCCATACAAGAACTTAAATTGTATTATAAAGCCGCAATCATCAAAACTACTTAATACTGGCTAAGAAATAGAGTGGTGGATCAGTGAAATAGGTTAGGTATGCAAGATACAGTAGTCAATGACTATAGTAATCTACTATTTGATAAATTCAGAGACTCCAGCTTCTGGGATAAGAACTTACTATTTGACAAAAACTGCTGGGAAAACTGGAAAACAGTATGGCAGAAAAAAGGCATAGACCAACATCTTACACCCTATACCAAGATAAAGTCAAAATGGGTACATGATTTAGATATAAAAGCTGATACTTTAAGCATAATAGGAGAGCAAGGAAAAGTTTACCTGTCAGAGCTATAGAGAAGGGAAAAATTTATGACCAAAAAAGAGATAGAGAACCTTATGAAATGCAAAATGTGTGATTTTGATTTCATTAAATTGAAGTTTTCACACAAACAAAGCCAATGCAACCAAGATTAGAAGGGAAGCAGAAAGCTGGGAAACAATTTTTACAGCCAGTGTCTCTGATAAAGGCCTCATTTCTAAAATTATATAGAGAACTGAGTCAAATTTATAAGAATACAAGTCATCCTTCAGCTGATAATGGTCAAAGGATATAAACAGGCAGTTTTCACAGGAAGAAGTTAGAGCTATCTATAGTCATATGAAAAAAATTTTCCAAATCACCATTGATTAGAGAAATGCAAATCAAAACAGCTGCAAACTACCACATCACACCTATCAGATTGGCTAACATGACAAAATAGCAAAATGATAAATGTTGGAGATGTGGGAAAATTGGAGCAGTAATGCATTGTTGGTAGAGTTGTGAACTCATCTAACCATTCTGGAGAGCAATTTGGAACTATGCCCAAAGGGCTATAAAACTACATACTCTTTGACCCAGCAATACCACTTCTAGGTCTGTATCCTAAAGAGCTCATAAAAATGGGAAAAGGACCCACATGTGCAAAAATATTTATCAGCTCTTTTCATGGTGGCCAAGAATTGGAAATTGGGGGCATGTCCATTAATTGGGGAATGGCTGCATAAGCTGCGGCATGTGAATGTGAAGAAATACTGCTGCGCTAAAAGAAATGATGAGCAGGAGGACTTCAGAAAAACCTGGAAAGACATATATACCGATGCTGAGTGAAATTAATGGAACCAGGAGAACATTGTAGAGCAAGATAGATTTCTTTACCCCATTGCCTGTATATCTTATTTCACAGTTACATGTAAAAACAATTTTTAACATTTTTAAAAAAAACTTTGACTTCTAAATTCTCTCCCTTCTTCCCTCCCCACCCACCCTCATTGAGAAGGCAAGCAATTTGGTATAGGTTATGCATGAGTTGTTATGCAAAACACTTGCATAGTAGTCATGTTGTGAAAGACTAACTATATTTCCCTCCATCCTATCCTGCCCCCCATTTATTCTATTTTGTTCTTTGAGCTTGTCCCTTTACAAAAGTGTTTGCTTCTGATTACCCCCACCCCCAATCTGCCCTCCCTTCTATCATTACCCCCCTTCTCCCTTTCCCCCCTACTTTCCTATAGGGTAAGATACCCAAATGAGTGTGTATGTTATTCCTTCCATAAGCCAGATCTGAGGAGAGCAGGATTCACTAACTCCCTTTCACCTCCTTGCTCTTCTCTTCCATTATAACAATTTTTCTTGCCTCTTTTATGTGAGATAATTTACCCCATTCTCTCTCCCTTTCTTCTTCTCCCAATATATTCCTCTCTTACCCCTTAATTTTATTTTTTAGATATCATCCCTTCATATTCAACTCACCTGGTGCCCCCCTATATATAATATACATATATGTATATGTATATATTCCTTTCAACTACCCTAATGCTGAGAAAGATCTCATGAGTTACAAATATCATCTTTCCATGTAGAAATGTAAACAGTTCAACTTTAATAAGTTCCTTATGATTTCTCTTTCCTGTTTACATTTTCATGCTTCTATTGATTTTTGTATTTGAAAGTCAAATTATCTATTCAGCTCTAGTCTTTTCAACAAGAATGCTTGGAAGTCCTCTATTTCATTGAATATCTATCTTTCCCCCTGAAGTATTACACTCTGTTTTTCTGGGTAGCTGATTCGTTGTTTTAACCCTAGATCCTTTGACCTCAGGAGTATAGTATTCCAAGTCCTTCTATCCCTTAATGTAGAAGCTGCTAGGTCTTTGTTATCCTGATTGTGTTTCCATAATACTCAAATTGTTTCTTTCTGGCTGATTGCAATATTTTCTCTGGAAAATTTTCTCTGAAACCCTGAAATTTGGCTACAATATTCCTAGGATTTTTCCTTTTGGGATATTTTTCAAGAGGCAATTGGTGGATTCTTTCAATTTCTATTTTATCCTCTGCCTCTAGAATATCAGGGCAGTTTTCCTTGATAATTTCTTGAAAGGTGATCTTCTTTTGGTCATGGCTTTCAGATAGTCCAATAATTTTAAAATTATTTCTCCTGGATCTATTTCCAGGTCAGTGGTTTTTCCAATGAGATATTTCACATTGTCTTCTATTTTTTTGTTCTTTTGGTTCTGTTTTATAATTTCTTGATTTCTCATAAAGTCATTAGCTTCCATTTACTCCATTCCAATTTTTAAGGAGTTATTTTCTTCAGTGAGCTTTTGGACTTCCTTTTCCATTTGGCCAATTTTGCTTTTTAAGGCATTCTTCTCCTCATTGGCTCTCTGGACCTCTTCTGCTATTTGCGTTAATCTATTTTTTAAGGTGTCATTTTCTTAAGTAATTTTTGGGGTCTCCATTAGCAACCTGTTCACTAGTTTTTCATGGTTTTCTTGCATCAGTCTCATTTCTTTTCCCAATTTTTCTTGTACTTCTCTTACTTGATTTTCCAAATCCTTTTTGAGCTCTTCCATGGCCTGTGACCAATTCATGTTTTTCTTGGAAGCTTTGGATGTAGGATCTTTGACTTTGCTGTCTTTTTCTGGTTGTATGTTTTGATCTTCTTTGTTACCAAAGTAAGATTCTATAGTCTGCGTTTTTTTTTATGCTGTCTGCTCATTTCCCCAGCCAATTACTTTACTTTTGAGCTCTTCATCAAGATATAACTGCTTCCAGAGTGGATAGTGCTCTGTCCCAAGCTTCAGCTGTTTTCAGAGCTACTTGTAGGCACCTGTAAATTTTCAGTTCTTCTGAGGTGGTATGATTTGAGGAGAGGTGTTTACGCCTCTCCTGGCTTGTGTTCTGGTCTGTGAGTGAGCTCAAGCACTCTTCTCTGCCCTGGAACTGTGAGGAGGATTCCCTCTCCACAGCTACTACCATCTCTGCCACATCAGCACTCCTCCTCACCCCAGGACCACCACCCAGGACTGCGACCCAGATCCGAGCTGGACAAAGCAAGAGAATCCTGCCTCAGCACCAGCAGAAATTCCTGCACTCCCACTCTGATCAGATGGTTGATCCCCTCACTGTCTTTGGGCCCGGAGCTCTGAAAGCAGCCATAACTATTGCTGCTGCCACTGTGACTGCTGCCCCTGCTGCCCCAGGGCCCCCGGGGCTGGACAGGGCTCTTTCCTCACCCAGGTCTGACAAAGTCTGACCTTTTACAGTGTCTTTGGCATTTATGGATAGAGAAGTCTGGAAATTGCCACAGCTACCAGTGATTCACTGGGTCTGCTCTGCCCCATCTGTGCTGGTGCAGCCCACACTGGGTTGTGCTCTGCTCCCAACACAATGTGGCAGACCTTTTTATGTTGGCCTTCTAGGCTGTCTTTGTCTGCAGACCTGTTTCACTCTGTCATTTTGTGAGTTCTGTAGCTCTAGAATTTGTTTAGAATCATTTTTACAGGTAACTGGAGGGATTTGTGGGAGAGCTCAAGCAAGCCTCTGCTTTTACTCCACCATCTTGGCTCCACTCCACAATAAATCATTAAAGAAAATTACCTCCAAGTTCTAGAGCAAGAAATACAAAATAGAAATAGGAAAAATCTGTCTATAACCACCTGAAAGAGATCCCAAGATGAAAACTCGCAGAAAAACTTACAGTCAATTTTCTAAGCTCCCAGGATAAGAAGAAAATACTACAAGCTACAAGAAAAAAAATTAAATACTCCAGAGCTATAGTCAGAATAAAACAAGATCTAGCATTTTCTATGTTAAAAGACCATAGGGCTTGGAACATTTTTTGAAGAGCAAAGGAGCTGGGTTTGCAACCAAGAATAATGTACCTGGAAAAGCTGAGTATAATCTTGAATTTTAAAAAAAGATAATTAATTGAAAGATTTGGTGTTTGTGCCAAAAAGACCAGAATTCAATGGAAAATTTGACATAATACAATCCAGGAGAAACAAGATGAACATTAAAGACCAATTATAAGGAACTAATAAGGTAAAACTTTACTTCTTATATGGGAGAATGCTCTCTGTACTCTTAAGAATCTTATTGCTTCGATAGTTTGAAAGAGCATACACAGATTGAAGGCTTGGGATTGAATTGAGTGTGAGATTCTAAAAAAACAAAATTGAGTAGGGAGAGGCAAAATGGAGCAATTACCTCATACAAACAGGCCTAAATTGAAGAACTGTTACAGTGGAGGCAGGTGGAGGTGGGGAGGGCTGGTAGTGCTGGAACCTTGTTCTTATTGGAATGGTAAAGAGAGAATAATAGATACATCTAGAAGGGTATAAAAGTCTTCTAAATTTATAAAGAAATAGGAGGGTGAGGGGACAGGATAAGGGAGGGACTTTGAGAAGGATGAGTAGATCAAGAAGTAAATAGGTAGGGGAAGAGGATAAAGGAGGGATTCTTAGAGGGGTGGGTAGATTAAGGAAAAGCACGGTAAGGGGAGAAGAGGGATTCTTATAAAAGGTGTGGATTAGGGAGGTGGTGGGTAGAAGTAAATTCAACTTGTGAGGAGGAATAGGGTAAAAACAGAGTGTGAGAAGGATAATAGAGAGGGAAAGTAGGATGGAGGGAAATACACAACTAGTAATTATAACTTAGAATGTGAATAGGATGAATTCACTCATAAAATGGAAATGGATAGCAGAATGGATGAAAAATCACGATCTGACAATATGTTACTTACAAGAAACACATTTTAAAATGAGAGATACATACAGAATTAAAATAAGGGCCTGGAATAAAATTTATTATGCTAAAGCTGAGATTTAAAAAAAGCAAGGGTCACAATTATGATCTTAGACAAAGTTAAAGGTAAAATAGATTCAGTTAAAAGAGATAAGTGAGGAAAACTATGTTATGATAAAAGGTACTGTAGAAAATGAAGCATTATCAATACTTAACCTATATATACCAAATACTATAGCATCTAAATTTTTAAAGGAAAAGCCACATAAATTACAGGTGGAAATACATAGTAATACTATAATAAGGAAGGATTTTAAACTTTCCTTCTCAGAATTAGATAAATCCAAAAAATAAATAAGAAAGAAATGAAGGCGGTAAACAGAATCTTAGGTAAACTAGATATGATAACTGTCTAGAGAGAATTGAATGAAATAGCAAAAAATCTAACTTTTTCTCAGCAGCATGTGGTACCTTTATAAAAGATTGACCATATATTAGGCATTAAAATTTATAGTTAAATGCAGTAAAGCAGAAATATTAAGTGCATCTTTTTCAGATCATAATTATATTCAATAAGGGACCATGGAAACACAGATTACAAACTAATTGGAGACTAAACAACCTAATTTTAAAGAATGAATGGATTAAAGACAAAATCTTAGAAATAATCAATAATTCATTAAAGAGAATGACAACAAAACAGTATATCAAAACCAATGGGGTGCAATAAAAACAGTAATCAGAAAAAAAATTTATATCTCTCAGTGCTTATATTAATAAAATAGAGAAAGAACAGACCAATGAATTAGGTATACAATTAAAAAATAAAAAATGAACAAATTAAAAAGCCCTAATTAAAAACCAAATTGGAAAACTTAAAAATTAAAGGTGAGATTAATAAAATTAAGTGTAAGGGAACCGTTGAATTAATAAATTTTTTTTTTATAAAACAGAAGAAAATCAAACTACTAGTATTAAAAATGAAAAGGGGCAATATACTACTAATGAAGATGAAATCAAAGCAATTATAAGGGTTTTTTTGCTGAACTATATGCCAATAAATTTAACAGTTCAAGTGAAATGGAAGAATATTTTAGACTACCTAGATTAACAGAAGAGGAAATAGAATATCTAAATAAACCTATTTTAGAAAAAAATCAAACAGGGCAGAAATGTGCTTCCTAAGTAAAATGCATCAGGACCAAATGGATTTACAAGTGAATTCTCCCAAACATATAAAGATCAACTAATTGTAATACTAAATAAATTATTTGGAACAATAGACAAAGAAGTTGTCCTACCAAGCTCCTTGTATGAAACAAATACAATACTGATACCTAAACCAGGAAGAGCAAAAAGAGAGAAAGAATATTATAGACCAATTTTATTAATGAGTATAGATGCAAAGTCTAAATATAATGCTAGCTAGGAGATTACAACAGTATGTTACAAAGATTATACATTGTGACCAAGTGAGATTTATACCAGGAATTCAGGAATAGTTTAGCATAAGGAAAACTATTAACATAATTGACCATATCAATAATAAGGTAACAAAAATCATATGATTATATCAGATACAGAAAAAGCTTTTAGTAAAATACAATACTCATTTCTATTAAAAACAATCGAAAGCATAGGTAGGTACAAAGAGACTTTTCGGTAAAATGATCAGAATCATCTATCTCTAAAGCATTATTTGTGTTGGGGATAAACTAGAAGCCTTCCTAATAAGATCAGTAGTGAAACAAGGATGCCCATTGTTAATAGTATTATTCAGTATTGTATTAGAAACACTAGCAATAGCAATAAGAGAAGAAAAGGAAATGAAAGGAATCAAAATGGGCAAATAAAACTCTATCTTCATACTTCTATCTATCAGTTCTTTCTCAGGAGGTGGATAGTATCTCCCTTCGTAGGTCCTTTGTGGTTGATCTGAGTATTCCTAATACTCAAAATGACTTAGTTGTTCAATGTTGTTCTTAGAACAATATTGCTGATACTGCATACAATATGATGATAAACTTGGAAAATCCAAAAGATTCAACTAAAATGCTAGTGGAAATAATTAACAATTTTGGCAATGTAGCAGAATATAAAATAAACCCACATAATTTATCAGCATTTCTGTATCTCACCAACAAAACCTTGCAAGAAGAGATAGTAATACCTCATTTAAAATAACTGTAGGCATTATAAAATACCTGGGAATATACCTACCAAAACAAACCCAGGAACTACATGAACACAATTATAAAACATTTTTATACAAATAAAGTCAGAAATAATTGGATTTATTAATTTTCATGGGTAAGCAGAGCCAATATAATATAAATGACAACTTTACCTAACCTATTCAATGTCATTCTAATTATGTTACCAAAAAATTATTTTACTGAGCTAGAAAAAATAATAAAATTCATTTGGAAGAACAGAAGATCAAGAATAATCAAAGAAAATAATTTAAAAATCCAAAGAAAGAAGTTTTAGCAGTACTAGATCTTAAACTCTACTATAAGGCAGAAATTATCAAAAATTGGGTCCTGGCTAAGAAATAGAAAGGTAGCTCAGTGGAATGGAATAAACATATAATATACAGTACCAAATGATTTTAGTAACCTTGTACTAGACAAATGTAAAGATTTAAGCTTTTAGGATAAGAATTCATTGTCTGGTAAAAATTGTTGGGAAGACTGGAAAGCAATTTGGCAGAAGTTGGGCACAGATCAATTTACCATTTACCAAGATAATGTCAAAATGGATACATGACCTAGATATAAAGGAAGATATAAGAAAATTAGAATAACATGGAATTTATTACCCATCAGATTTACAGATAAAACAATTTATGAATAAGAGCATTGTGAAGTATAAAATGGATAATTTCAATGATCGAAGGATATGAATAAGCAGTTTTTCAATGAAGAAATCAAAACTATATATAGTCATGAAAAAATGCTCTAAATCACTTGATTAGAGAAATACAAATTAAAATAACTTTGAGACATCATCTTACACTGATCAGATTGGCTAAAAAATAGAAGGGGAAAGTGACAAATCTTGGAAAGGATATTGAAAAATTGGGACACTTTCACTGTTGGTGGGATGGTGAACTGATCCAACCATTTTGGATAGCAATATGGAATTATGCCCAATTATAAACTGTGTGTACCTGTTGACCCAGCAATGCCACTATTAGGTCTGTTTCCTAAGGTGATTAGGGAAAAAGGAAAATAAAAACCTTATATATTCGAAAATATTTACAGCAGATCTCTTTGTGGTGGCAAAGAACTGGAAATTGCAGGGATGCCCATCAACAGGGGAATGGCTAAACAAGTTGTAGTATATGATTGTCATGGAATTATGCTGTGCTATAAGAAATGATGAGCTGCTTGATTTTAGGGGAAAAACACGTGGAAAGACTTATATGAAATAATAAAGAGTGAAATGAATAGAGCCAAGAAAATTATGTACATAGTAACACCAATATTGTTCTAATGACTTTGAATGATTAAGCCATTTTGAGTATTATAAATACTCAAATGAACTACAAAGGACCTATGAAGGAAGATGCTAACCATCTCTAGAGAAAGAACTGATAAGAAGATGTATGTATAGTATGGTTTATACACACATGCACACATGCATATATGTATGTGTAAACACATATTTGTGTCTCATGGTAATCTTCTGGGGTGGGGAAGGAGAAAAAAAATAAGGTGTACAGCAGAAAACAAAAAACTTAGAACTTTTTAGCAATTAGAATGTTAAAAAGATGGAATGACTTGCCTTTCATTTTTTTAAATGAACAAAAATATCTGTTTTCTCCCTTTCCATATTCCTCTTAGAAAATATTCATAAAAATGTGTATAGTCAAGCTAAATAAATTCCTGAACTGGCAACATCCAAAAAATATGTCTCAATCTTCATTTTGAATCAATAACTTCTCCATCAAGATGTGAATAGGATGCTTCACAAGGTTCTTATGAAATTGTGGTTGGCCATTGCACTAATTAGAGTTCTTAAGTCTTTAAGAGCTGCCTTTACAATGTTGGTGTTATTGTATAAATTATTCTCCTAATTCTGCTCACCTCTTTCTTCATCAGTTCATAGAAATCTTCTCAGATTTCTCTGAAACCATCCCCTTCCATCATTTTTTTACAACACAATAGTATTTCATATTCATATACCATCAGTAGCTGCTAGCAGATTGTTGCTACACGAAGGTACAGAAGCGAGAGGTAAAACGTCATGTGGAAGGAACAGCAAATAGGACGTTGTCTCCGGATTTTAAAGTTTGTGGAAGGGAGCAAAGTATATCAAGAATGGAAGGGTAGAAAGGAGCCAGGTTATGAAGAATTTTAAATATGAGCCAAAGAAAAATTATAGAAACATTTTTAATATGATAAAAGTATGCCAAAACCGAAAGCTATACTGTGTGCAGCGGGGAAATTGAAAGGACTCAACTGTAACAAAGGAGGAGACATTGGGGAGGGCCACCAGACACTGCAAGCATCTCAGGACGGGTTTGGAATAAAGTTTTGGTTTTACTTACTTTTTCAAGGACTGAAGAAAGTTCCTTCCAAAGACTTTTTTTCCTCAGTCTGGTCCCTCCTTTCCCCTTGCTCATACAGGAATAAACACTGTAAATTGCATTGTTTGCTTCTTTTACCTGAACATTTCATGTGTCCTGACTTTTGCCTCAAACATCAAGAGACCAGAGATTAAAGATACACAAAGTTTACATTAGGTAGAAAGACAGACTTCAGTCTGAATGGTTCTAAGTTATTAATGGCCTCTTAGTTGACAAATCCAATGGCCTTTTCTCCATCCTCATTCTCCTTGATCTCTCTGCAGCCTTCTTATGACATTGATCACATTCTCCTCCATGAAACTGTCTTCTAGGTTTTCAGGATACCTCTCCCTCCTGGTTTCTTCCTATCTGACTGTTCTTTTTCTGTCTCCTTTACTGAATCATCCTTCAGTTCATGTCCTTTAATCATAGATGTGCCTCAAGTTTCACATAGATGTGAAATTTCACTTGATGATACTGGTTTCTTCCTATCTGACTGTTCTTTTTCTGTCTCCTTTACTGAATCATCCTTCAGTTCATGTCCTCTAATCATACATGTGCCTCAGGGTTCTGTCCTGCGTCCTCTTCTCTTCTACTTCCATGAAATTTCACTTGATGATATCATAAGCTCTCATGGATTTTATTACCATCTTTATATTGATGATTCTCAAATCTATCTGTCATGCCTTAATCTCTTTGCTGACCTCCAATCTTTCATCTATAACTGTCTTTCAAACATCTTGAATTGGATGTCCAGTAGACATCTTAAACTCAATATGTCCAAAACAGAACTCATTATTTTTCCCTTTATTTTTTATTTATTTTTAAATTTTTTTCCCAGTTACATGTAAAAACAATTTTTATCATTTGTTTTTAAAACTTCAAGTTCCAAATTCCCTCCCTTCCTCCCTTCTACACCCTTCATTGAGAAGGCAAGCAATTCCATACTGGTTATATATGTGTAGTCATGCAAAACATATTTGTAATAGTTACGTTGTGAAAGAAAACATAGAAAAGGAAAAACTCAAGAAAAATAAAGTTTTTAAAAAAAGTATGCTTCAGTCTGTATTCAGACACCACCAGTTTTTTCCCTGGGGATGGATAGCATTTTTCATCCTAAGTCCTTCAGATTTGTCTTGGATTGTTGTATTGCGAGAATGGCTAAGTCATTCACAGCCGATCATCTTACAATATTGCTGTTACTTTGTACCCAGTACATTTCACTTTGCATCAACCAATGCAAGTCATCCGGGTTTTTCTGAGAGCATCCTGCTCATCATTTCTTATAGTACAATAGTATTCCATCATAATCACATACCGTGACTTGTTCTGTCATTCCCCAGTTTTAATTCATTACCCCAGAAAAGAGTTGCTATAAATATATTTGTACATATAGGTCCTTTTCCTTTCTGTTTATTTTTTTTATCTTTTGGGATACAGACCTAGTAGTGGTATTGCTAGGTCAAAGGGTATGCGTGGTTTTATTGCCCTTTAGGCAGAGTTCCAAATTGGTCTATAGAATGGTTGAATCAGTTCACAACTCCACCAGCAGTGCATTAATGTCTCATTTTTCCCACATCCCCTCCATCATTTGTCTTGTACCTTTTCTGTCCTATTAGCCAATCTAATAGATATGAGGTAGTGCCTCAGAATTGTTTTAATTTGCATTTGTGCAATCACTAGTGAATTAGAATGTTTTTTCATATGGCTATAGATAGCTTTATTTACTTCATCTGAAAACTGATTATATCTTTTAATCATTTGTCAATTGGGGAATAGCTCTTATTTTTATAAATTTGATACAGCTCTCTGTATGTTAGAGAAATGAGGCCTTTTTCAGAGAAACTTGCTTCAAAATTTTTTTTCAGTTTATTTAAAGTTATTGCTAACTGTGTTTTCCTCCATCATATTCCTTCTACCCCTGTTTATTCTATTCTCTCTTTCCTTTCACCCTTTTCCTCCTCAAAAGTGTTTTGCTTCTGACTCGCCCTTCCCCTCATCTGCCCTCCCTTCTCTCACCCCTTCCCCTCTTTCTCTCTGTACCCAGTTGAATGTGTATCTTATTCTATCTTTGAGCCAATTCTGATGAGAGTAGGGTTCACTCACTGCACTTCACCTACCCCCTCTTCCCCTCTTCTGTAAAAGATTTTTCTTGCCTCTTTTATGTGAGATAATTTGCCCCATTTTACATCTCCCTTCCTGTTACTCCCAGTATGTTCCTCTTTCACCCCTTAATTTTGTTTTTTAGATATTATCCCTTCATATTCAACTCATTCCTGTGCCCTCTGTCTATATATACTCCTTCTAACTACCGTAGTAGTGATAAAGGTCTTATGAGTTACAAATATCATCTTTCCATGTAGGAATGTAAACATTTTAACCTCATTAAGTCTGTTATGATTTCCCTTTCTTGTTTACCATTTTATGGTTCTCTTGAACCTTGTATTTGAAAGTCAGATTTTCTATTCAGCTCTGGTCTTTTCATCCTGAATACTGGAAAGTCCTCTATCTCATTGAATGTCAAATTTTCCCCTTGAAGAATTATACTCAGTTTTGCTGGGTAGGTGATTCTTGGTTGTAATCCTTGCTCCTTTGCCTTCTGGAATATTATATTCCAAGCCCTCTGATCCTTTAATGTAAAAGCTGCTAAATCTTGTGTTATCCTGATTGTAGCTCCACAATGCTTGAATTGTTTCCTTCTACTTCCAATGTTTTCTTCTTGCCCTGGGAACTCTGGAATTTGGCTATAATATTCTCACTTGGGTCTTGTCTGTGCTGGCACAGCCTGCACTAGACTATACTCCTCTCTCAGCCTGGTGCAGCAGACCTTTCCTGCTTTCCTGCCCAGTCTTGGTGTTGGAAATTTGTTTCAATCATCTTTTTATGGGTTCTTCTGCTTTAAAATTGTTTAGAGTCATATTTAAAAGGTATTTGGAGGGTTTTGGAGAGCTCAGGTGAGTCCCTGCCTTTACTCTGCCATCTTGGCTCTGCCCTTCAAAATGCCTATTTGTCCCTTTAAACCCCTCCCCTCCACCTTTTATATTACTGTTGAGTAGAAAATTGTCCTCCAAGTTCCCAGGGCTCAGAACTAGGAGTCATCCTGTATTCTTCACTATCTGTCATCCCCACCCTCACCATATCTAATCTGTTGCTAAAACCTGTCAATTTCACTTTTGCAACATTTCTTGAATACTTCCCCTTCTCTCCTTTGATACTGCCACCACTCTTATTACAACAATTGGTGAGTCCACTAGCCTCAATTCTCTCCCCATTCCAAACCATCCTCCATTCAGTGACTAAAATGATTTTCCCAAAATGCAGATCACTAAAATGATCATGTCACTCCCCTGTCCTGTACTCAGTAAATTCCAGTGGCCTTCTGTTGCCTCTAGGATCAAATACAAAATGATATGTTTGGCATTCAAAGCCCTTCATAACCTATCCTTTCCAGCCTTTTAATGTCTTACTCCCCGTTATATATTCTTCAATCCAGTGACACTGTCCTGGCTGTTCCATGAAAAGGACCCTCCATCTCTCAGCCTTTAGCATTGTCTCCTGTCCCTTATGCCTGGAGCACTCTCCCTATTCTGCTATTACCTCCCTAGTTCCTTTTAAGTCCCTATGAAAATCCTACCTTTTACAGGGAGCCTTCCCCAAACCCCTCAATTACAGTGCCTTCTCTCTGTTAATTATTTCCTATTATCCTGTCTATAAGGTTCTTTGTATATATTTGTTTGTATGTTGTCTCCTCTATTGTAAACCCCTTGAGGGCAGGGATCATCTTTTGCCTCATTATCACAGTGCCTGTCACATAGTAGATACTTAATAAATCTTTATCGATTGATATAAACACACACAGAAGATGTAGCTAGTACGATGTGAAACTATGTAGACCTAAGAGCTTAATGACCCAAGTAGGAATATACCTGCTTTAAGAGACCTTTGTATTTAATAAACAAAAAAGTTAGAGCCAAAGTATAATTTCAGGATCTCAAAGGAAAGCTGAGCTGTGTGGAAATGATCAGAAATAGGGATATTTAAAAATAATATTTATCAAAAAGGCATAAGCTAATTATGACAAGATGAAAAAGGAGAACAACACCATAGGGAAAAGAGGAAATGGAATGGACAAACTTTAATTAAGTGCTTACCATGTTCCAAGGACTGTTCTAAGTGCTGAGAATAAAATACAAGCAAGTAATATAGTTCTTGCTTTAAAAGAGCCTACATTTCAAATGCGAGAAGAAAACACATAATGATGAATGGTGACTAGGAAGGTATATTTTGGTGATGCTCTTTTTTTTTTTTTTAACAAGCTGTTTTGGTAAGCAAAATGGGCTCTTAGCACTTAGTTCAACAAGTGCCCCTGAAGAGTTTGGTTTTGTTTCTTTTGAGTAATTTAGTGTATTTCATTGAGTCTTACTAAGTGCTAAACCCCATGTCCAAACCCCTATTAGGTGTTAACCTAACCTATGTGGATGTGAACCTCCCACGATCCTAAGGGGAGGGGCTATCTCAAGAGCCAATCATAGCAGCCTAAGTTCTGGTCATTCAGATGACGTTTGATGATGTCTGAAGCCCTATAAGAAGAGAGGACAGAGCCATTTGCGCAAGGGCTCTCACTTGAGATGGTGTTGATGTGGAGACTCCGGGCAGCTGTAGCTAAGGGCCCTCCAGCTTGTAACCTGGATGCTGCGACTTTGTTAAACTGGGTAACTGTAGTGGGATTTGAATCAGACAAGGTCTGTCTGTCTATGTTTGTACTTTGTATTTTGTTCTGAAGTTCATGGTGCTGGTCTTTTCCCCTGAACTAAGTGAATGATATTTGTATGCTGAATTAAAGTAAGCTTGTCAACCCCTTAACATAGCTTTCCTTAGGTAAGCAGATCAAAAGAACCTGTGCTTTTGCAGCGTGCTGGTAGCGTTCTTGTTGTTGGGCTTTCACCCCCACAACAGCTGCTAGCCAGATTGTTGAAACACAGGCATGGGTAGGGTTGACTAGTGTAGGCTCATTATAAGTAGGTACTACAGCAATCAGACTTTTCCTAGTTCTTCTCTTTTGGGATGCTAAGACTATCAAGTCTCCCCTTTGTTTGAATTAGTGGGAAACCTTTTGCTGTCTTTGTTTTGGAATATTTATTTCTCAGCTCTTTCTCAGCGCTGAGGCAGTCAGGAGTCATTGATGTATATGATGTGATACTGGGGATGGGGAACTTTCATGCACCCAGCCTGGATGAGGTCAGAGACATGAGCGCTCCGAACAGGATATAATTGAGGGTAGCTTGGTGTTTGACTTTTGGGGCACACTCATGGAAGGAGTGTTGAGACTCTGGACAAGCCGTAACTGCCCCCCTACTTTGTAACCCAGATAGATGTTGGTGATTCTCTGGTAACTATGAATTGTGGTTTGAATTAGACAAGGTCTGTCTGTTGATGTTTTTAATTTCTGTTTGTATTTGCCTTGAAGTTCAGGGGGCTGATCTTTTTCCCCTGAACTAAGTGATTAATATATGTATGTTTGATTAAACTGAGATTGTTAACCCCTTAAAGTTGGAAAAGCAGATCAAAGAACCTGTGTTGGCAGCCCCCTGTGTGCTGGTTGTTGTTGGTCTTACACAGCCACAGTAGCTGCTAGCCAGATTGTTGCTACAGTAGGGAATAGGGGAAGGGGTGCTGAGTGAACTTAGGGTAGTTCAGGGAGGGTTTTTTTAGTCTTCTTTTGGGCTCCTGGGCCATGGAGACAGTTGAAGTTGCCGTATTAGTTGGTGTATAATTTGTGTTTTGGAGAAGTTTGAGAGGTAGTGAGGATCAGAGAAGATAAACAGCCTCCATCTTACTTGTCATGTGACTCCTCTCAATCAGCTGGTAGCACTGATGTGTAGGAAGGGGCAAGCAGAATGCATGCAGCAGCATGGCATGAAGATGGCCATGAAGTAATGTAGTGGGTTTGGGCTTAATACTAGATAAGGTGAATGCTTATTACCCTGAATCCCTGGGTCCTTGAGTGAGAGGTTGTGAGTATTGGTTTGGAGGTGGGGGCTGGAGCATATTCGCATAGTAGAATAAAGATAGCTGAGGAGTAGCATGTTGGGTCTGGGCTCAGGGAACATATGACTAATGATCGCCAACTTTATGTAAAATACTTTTTATAACTATCCATTGTGTTTACTATAATGTTTCAAATAGTTTATCAGGATAATGGAAATATATACTTGGCTTAGAAATGAATTTTGGTGATGCCTTATATACTGGCTCTATATGAAAGAAATGTCTCTCTCCAGCCTGCAGAAGAAACTTATGTTTCATGCCCTAGGATACAAAATTGTGATATACTATATTTAAATAATGATAAAATCATGAAAGTCATCATAACAACCGAAACCATCGGAGGATGCTAGTAACAATTTTGTATTTATACTTTTGATATAAATTCCATTTGCCTGAGAAATTTTGATTGTCATGCTTGCTGTATATGCCGTTACCTTAGCATAGTTGGATTGCACATTTCCATTAAGTCTCTTCTGCATTTAATCAAATTGCATAGTATATGATATAAGAGTAGTTTTCCCCAATTTTCATGAGATATACACTCCCATATGTTACCATCCCACCAGTTGGGGAAGCATGTGTGCAGGTAACACTCATTAGTAAGGAACATATATGACCAGGGACCACACATGGAGGGTATATTCAAAGGTAGCTTACATGAAGAGGCATATGTCTAGAATTCATGTAACCAGGGAATAGTTATAGAGGGCACATGTGTAGGATCATCCTTTTGATTCTCCAAGGTAGCATATATTCTCTGGGGATGCCTTCAGGCCGCTCTTTGTGGAAGGTAGACTATGAAAAGCCCAAAGGATAATAAAATCATGAAAGTCATAATAAGAACTGAAACCTCAGAGGTTTTCACATGAATGTGGACACATGGATTCTTAACTTCATTTCCAAGATGGTCTCTGGTTAAGCATGTCAGTGAATCCAAGCAAACACAAGAGCAAAGGAAGATGGCAAGGTCATCATCCTCTGTTTCTTTTTTTTTCTATCAGTAACAAGATTCCTTTGCCTTGATATTATATTTTCATCACTGAAAAACATCATTGGCTCTTTACAGAGACTTACCTAAATCACAGAAATGACTGGTAATAAAGTTAGAAGTAGAATTAAGATTTCTTGATTCCTAAATTCAGTGCTTTTTCTTCTGCATCATTTTTCTAAGGCTTTATAGAATCATCTGTATAGTTTTTTTTTAATATTTTGCATGTCTGAATAAGACAAACTTAAGTCAACTCTTAAAGTTGCATAACAATGAAGTGTAGCGAGCAACCTTCAAAATCAGAAAGACCTGGGTACAAGCCCTGTCTGACACATACTGGCGCCGTGACCTTGGAAAAGTCACAATCTCTAAAGTGTTTCAGGCAAGACTCAAAGACTGTAAATTGGAGAACAATTGCTAACTTGCACTGATAGAAGGATTATACTTAGCAGGAGCACCCTACACCAATGAAAATCACAGGGCTGGATCAAAGGGGGAAAAGAAAAAAAGAAACACCTCACCTGGCTTCTATAAGGGGGAGAAAAACTGAAAAGAAAAAGTGTCAGTGTACTAAATACCCAGCTATTCATTTAGAAACTTCCCTACTAAGGCTGAGAAGCTCCAAAATGAAGTAAATTCTACATAGTAGGATAGATAGATTTGAAGCCCCACTTCTGTAAGTCCCTCCGAGAGAAACGACCCTAGAGGTACTCTCTGTTTCCTGGTATGAAAAATGGTCCAAACTGCTCTGAGAAATGAAGTTGACTTCCCTCACCTACTGTTCAATCTTAAATTCCAAGACTGTCTCTTAAAATTTTTGAATTATAAGTAACTGATATGGGGGCAAAAATATATAATTCAGGAAATGTCTTTGATATGAGAAATTGGGACTAGATTTTATTAATACTATATCCCAGAACCATAACTAGGAATATTATTATCTGATACCAAACAACTTTGTTCAGGAAAAGTACCAAAAACTTTGTTCAGGAAAGTGGCATGAAAGACCCATTTGAAGAGGATAGTGGTGAGCACTTTCCTGTGTTTGGGGAGACAGACTCTGGCATACTACAACACTTGCTGCGGGGGGGCTCTCCTTGCCCTTCTGTCTCCAGAAACAGACCATATGGTACCTTCCTATTTTAACTAATTATTCATGATGAATAGTTGCTAAGGTCAGATTTGGCATTAAAGAAGCCTGATTGGTGGGGGTGGAGTCATAACCCTTATAGAAAATAGTTAGGTTTGGGAAAAAAGTAAAATATTATTTTAAAAAAGAAAATAAATGCTTTGGGGGAAGGAGCTGAAAGATAACTTGAAGACATCCTCTCTACCACCTCTCCCCAAAATTATTATGTTAGACCTAGAAGGAGTCTTAGGAGTTATCTAGTCCAATTCCTGCACTTTACTAGGATAAGTGACAGAGGAAGAATTATTCAACCATCATTAAAATCAAAACTGAGCCAAAGTGGGTCAATAGAATGAAAATTTCCAGGGACTCACAGGCTGCTACATGTGGAGGCCTTAGAGACGACTTGTCTAACCATTTCAGTTTAAGGAGGTTAATATAGAGACCCATAGTTAATATCAGTACAAGGACTGGAACCTAAATCTTATGACTCCCAAATTCAGTTCTTTTTCCACTTTAATCTTCCAACCCTTGGGTCCAATCATGCTGATAGCAGAGAATTCCTTCATCTAGAAAGCATTTTCTTTTCCATGGGAAAGCCCTGTCACTGTCCCCCAGAGAGCATAGGGACCCTGATGTATTCTCTTGATAAATTGAAGAAACAAACAAACAACAACCTGTGAACCATTAGAACAGAAGAAACCCCAGGTCCAAAAAGGGGGACCTGGAATGAGCCAGAGTCTGATCACAGTTTATAAAGATTATAAATGCATTTATTGCCTGAGAAGGAGCTTGCAAGCTGGAATAGGGTTCCCATCTGTTGGAAGGGGAGTTGGAAGGGGTGAGATATGTATATTTTTCAAAGGAAGGGAGGGAATTGGGGGAAAAGGTGGGAATTGGGCAGATTCTAGAAAGGAATGAGGCAGGAAGCCCCATTCCCAAGGGGAAAGGGAGATCCAGGAAATGGGGGGGTAAGGAATTCTAGGTGTTAGAGCTGTAGCCCTTTGATACACAAATCAGTAGGCATTCTCAGTGATAAGCTGTCCTGACAGTTCAAGGCTTGTGCACAAACAATAAGATAAAGGGATGTCTCTAAAAACCATAAAATAGGATGTGTCTGAGAGCCCCCTAACCAACAGTTAGGTGAGTTGCTGAAGACAAGGATGCCTCTTGAAGGTCCATAAACCATCAAATGACTCGGGGTCTGCTTCAAGGCTGGTATGAGCTTAGTTGGCTTCAGAGTTGCTGATTTTCTGCACATCCAGCTGGATTTACTGTCACCACAAAGGATTGTTGATATGTCAAGCAAGTTTGTATTTTAGCTAATACAGCCAATTCTCATATAGCTCTTCTCTGTTACCTAGATGATTTGGGGGCTCAAGCAAATCAAGGTAGTTAGCATATCCATTTTCACACTCTGAACTCCTAACATAACCCATCATACTATCACTTGATCATGCCCACCCCATTACTATCTTGCGGTAGAGTTTGAAAGATTACGGAGGTTAAAACTTTGTAGAAAAGAAAATGACCTCAGAATAAGAAAGAAGCTCATCAGGAGTGGTAAGGCACTGCCTTCAATGGCACCCTGTTTTGTTAGGCTGATCATAGGTGGGAGAACCTTGCTTTACGGAGTCCAAGGGTTCCTGGGATCCATAGCCTCTATATTCTTCTCTCCCTACTGGAGTGACATCTGCCATGATGTGATCACTTTTAGCATTGAGGAGACCAGGTATCTGAACCAGGGCTGGGCCAGAGCTTGACTCCATCAGACTTGGCTTCTGCCTCATAAAGGATACATTGAGACAATTAAACCTCTCTCTGGATGAGAGCCTGCTTCTATCCCAAATCTCATCACCAACTTGGATTAGCTAAAGCTTCACCTCCTCACCTGACTTGGCCTACTTCCTTTAAGGAATATAAGCCCTGTCACATGCCTTTGTAGTTTCCATTCATAGGCAAATTTTGAGCCAAGTCCCAGTTTCCCCCTACTCTGTAACTTTAGTTAGAGCCCTCATGAATCTACCAATATATGTTTCTATCTCCTCATTGTTTTACTCTTCATCCTACTTCTCACAAATAACTTTATCATACATAGGACCAAATGAAGCAGTTCAGGGGCCCAGAACACTAAAGAGTTTTGGAGCCTCTCAAACAATGAAAATATAAATACATTATCAAAAAAGAAAAAAAACACTTAATCAAATGTAAAGTTACCACGTGGCATTAATCTGAAGTCCTATGATCAATTATTATATCAGGTTTTCAGAAGCAAACAGTTCATTCTTGAGATCAGGGACCCTGATTCTTTTAAAGTACCTAAATCAGTTCTGCATATAGGGAAAAATAGAAAGGAAAAACTCATTTTCAAATACCATAAACTCTGAAAAAGTGACTGAATTTACTATAGACTGCACCCTTAAGAATGGCCTTTAAATTAGGGGTGGGGAAAGTAATTCCACCATTTTTCCAAGAGCAGAACAAATGGGAAAGGGAGGAACTGTTTTAACTTAAAATATTCTCATAAATCCCTGAGGGATTGGACTGACTAGTGGGGAAGCCTGCCCATAACTGTAGCAGCTGGTGAGCAATTTGTAGCCTGTGAGCATCTCCTTCTAAGCTTTGACTCAGTTGCTTTGAGTAAATCTTAGTCTCCCTAGACCCATTATCACCACACCACTCTAGACGCATGTGGATATGACCAAATGATGAGAATTTGTGGTGATATTTAAGGGCGAAGTCTTGGTAGATTAAGTCTTACAATTTTCCTTGATTAATCACTGTGAGGAGGAAATTTCTCAATATAGGGTTGGGTCTAGAAGGCTAATAGTCCTTTAGGAAGTATTTAACATCCCTAGTGAGCCTTCCCTGACATTGAGATTTTTAACAATCATCTGTATGGGATGGTTATATTTAACTTGAAGTGAGTGAATCCCCTAATGGCATCTAGTACAAATTAAACATGCCTTTTAGTAGAGACATACCCTGCAAAGAATAGGCTCTAGGGTACTATTTCTCAAGTTGAAAATGGGGATCCTTGAAGGCATGTTATGAGTGGCCTTTGCTGACCAGTGCCATATATGTTTGTTGTAGTCATTCTCATAAATTACAGTGTCCTTGCTACATAGCCTTATTTCCAGAAGTACTGTACAGGATTGGATCTGTTTGTTGCTTATTGTTTACTCCAACAACAAGAGCAAAACCCCTTAAGCCCCCTTCCGCACCCCCCACCCTAGTTTAGGGAAACAAAAGGTGAAAAATCATTTATTAAGTATAGCACGTTGTGACTTCTTTTGCTTATATGTTCAGAGCTAACAACTTTCTTTGAAGTGCATCATAAGTGCCTGTAACTTCTTAGTTTGTTGGTTAAAAGTTTCAACTGGATTATTCCTCTTTTTGACACTTATGAGAAGCCTTATTATCTTATTACATAGGCTTTACCCTCATCTACATTTTAAATAATAGTATCTCCTTCCTTCCTTCCCTCCCTCCTCTTTCTCTTCTCCCTCCCCTTCTTCTTCCCCTTCTCCCTCCACTTCTCCATCTCCTTGTTCTTCTCCCTATCCTTCACTTTCCCCTTTCCTTCCCTGTATGCCTCTTCCTCCTCCTCCTCCTCCTCCTCCTCCTCACGGGCTGCCCACCCTGAAATGAT
The DNA here is from genome assembly GCF_011100635.1 of Trichosurus vulpecula. Taxonomy (NCBI): domain Eukaryota; kingdom Metazoa; phylum Chordata; class Mammalia; order Diprotodontia; family Phalangeridae; genus Trichosurus; species Trichosurus vulpecula. The sequence continues at coordinate 181,616,936 of NC_050577.1, read as the reverse complement.
AGATAGCTTGCAAGGTTGCAGAACATGTACCAAAAGGCAAATCACGAGTTCAGAAAGGTTGTCCATGAACTCAACCACCTGTAATTTTGCTGCTTAGCATGTTTCAAACCTTTAAGATTACATCAAAAATGTCTTATAAACTCCCTCAGATGTGAGACTTCCTGTATATAAACAAGAATAATCCAGTTTCAAAGCACACTGCCTGTCTTTCACTGTTGACAGACCCAAGATGAATATGAGAGGCAGTTTCATTCCATTACCTTCTTCATTATTTGGGGAGTCTGTCTGCTGTGTCCTTCAATAAACCTCACTTGATATGTAAATTGTGCTTTGGTTTTTGTTTTAATTTTTGATGGAACAGTGGTAGCACAATATAACCATTCATTTAGAGGGCATTTGCTATTGAATATTGAGAAATGAACAGAACCTTTTTAGCCAGTAACATTAGCTTAACAAACTTAAGAGAGGACAGATAGCAGGAGATTTCCTATTGTTCCACAAGGACCAGGACTATGGAGCTCCACACAGAATCTGATAGAAGAATATGGGATAGTATAATAATATTTAACAATAATAAGCATTATATATTGCCTGCTGTTTATCAGGCACTATGCTAAATGCTTTACAGAAATTATCTCAATTGATCAATAATTCTAGGTGGTAGGTGGTATTATTTTATTTCTGGAAAGAGGTATTCAAATCTCCCTTATTTAAAGTATGGTATCCTCCTTATCTTTAATGCTTTTAAGGATTCTAATCACATAGTACAACTTTGGCACAGATGATAATTCAGTGTAGAAAATAACCAGAATTGAAATAAATGAAATGTTGGAAGATTTGAAGGCCGCTATAAGAAACTGCATGATATAGTTTTGTGACCTGAGCTTTCATCAAGATTCAGGCATATCTGTAGGTTCTACAATGGTATCCTGCTCACAACTGGGCATGGAGAGGTAACCACATCATCAGGAATTTTAAAAATGAGATTGAAATAACAGTTAACATAGGGATAGGGATTTCATTGATAAAGGGATTTCATTGTGATTTCATTGATAAAGGGAATTCCCAGTTTAAAAATAATTCCTCTACCAGTGAAAGTCAGCATATTCTCTGCAACTTACGGCCTTTAGAGAATTGTCTATAGAGTTCCCTAAGACTGTAAATCACATTGAGATTTTAAGTGACTTGCCCTTGGAAATAGCCAATATATATATTCTGGCTCTCTAGTTGGCTTTCTTTCCACTATGTTATGCTGCAACAACTAAGAAATTTGAAAAGGAAAGGAAAAAAATTAAGTTAACTAAGTTTCCTTCAGAAGGAACCTCCTTCCAAATGAGTTCTCTGAGCATGTGAAACTCTCCTAACAGGGATTAGGATCCATGAGTTGACTAGAAGCTATCCCTTTATTGGGTGAGAGAAGAATTTTCCTGGGTGAAAATTCCTCCATTTGTCGCCACAGTGCCAAAGATAACCTATACAATTTCCTAGCCTATTCCCTGCACATACCTAAGACAGTCCAACTGGAAGTTCAAATAAAATATCTCCAGGGGTCCCTGAAAAACACAAGACACTCCACTTGCTCCAGTGTATCAAGAATACAAGTAGATTTCATTAAAAAAAAATTAGATGAGCCCTAAACATATTTGTGACTCTCAGAAAGAGATTATTCACTAAAAGTTCCTTGAAATCAGTCCCTTAGGTCCTGGAAAAAGTCCCCAAGTTTAATCACTGCTGGGCCTGTGGGGCTGGTACACTTGCCGTCTCTCACTAAGAGGTCACTATTTCTGGACCTGTACATATAGACCAGGGGCAACCTTTGGTTCCTGGCTTTAAGGAAACCAATCAGGCTCTTCTTTAACTTTCTGGCCCTTAATATCTCCACTCCAGAGTCTTATGGGACTAAGGTTTGTCTAATGCCCCAGATCTTCTCAAAGTGAGGAGTAGAATGGTATTCTCAATGTAAATAAGAATTAACATAGCTATTTTCTCTATATACATGCAATTTAAAACACACACACAGAACTAATGATTCACAAGAACCCATTGGCAAAGATTTAAACCTGAAGCAGTAACATAACTTCTACTTTCTTGGGAAATTGATAATTAAAATATTAACCATTTTGCAGTGATGCTAAATAGGTGTTCTACCTTCCCTTAACTCTTCACTGCTTTCCTTAGGGTCTATGTTTTCTGGCAAGCCAGACAAGGGTCAGGGTCCTCTTCCTTTTGGTGGTTGTCTTCTTCTCCAGGAAGCATTGTAATGGTCTTGCTGGCATGAATCAAGGAAGTCTCCAGGTGACAAGCTAGCTACTCCAAAAAGCCCATTTCTCAGGTTGAATGTTTGAGTGCCCATTCTCATGGAAACACACACATACACATGCATGTACATGCACACACACATACACACTACACCACACTATGCCATGCCACGCCACACCACACTATACCATACCACACTATGCTACACCACAGAGCCAGAAAGTAGAGGCCCAAGGCCCAGGTTCAGTCTTGCTTAGGCAGTATATTATTCATAGACATCATAAAAGCCAGAAGACTAGGGGAAAGAAAACTGCCCAACCCACTCATTGGAAGTCCCAGAGAAACTTAACATGTCACATTTTCCAAAGACAAGAAGGAAGAAAAGACCCCAGGGGGCAGAGCCAGTCATTTTAAATTTTCCTGAGTGGGTGGTTCTTTTGGCACAGTGACTAGTCATGCAACTCCCCTCTACTGCTACCATCATGGGGGCCAAAAGACTGTTGCATCATTCCAAATTGTTAGACCTTTCAGTAGTGATTCAAACATGTCTTGAAAAGTTGCCAGGGGAGCTCAAAGAATGCTTCATTGGGTATACTCTAGCCAAAGTGGATCACGGAGTGGGGTGTTCACTTGATTATACCCATTACATAGAGACCTAAATAAAATTAAGATGATGTGTAATGGGTGAGGTACATAGCATCCCCATTAGTCTGTATGCTTCAACCAGAGCTAATTCAAAGATGGTTGTAACTCAGTTTCCTCACCTGGAGGTTGAAGGAGTTGGGTGTGATGGCCTCTATGGTCTCTTCTAGTTCTAAATCTATGATTTTTTTATCTTACGAGTTTATAGAAAATGAGCTTACATAACAATATTCATATGTAATTAGAAAAAAGCTATCATTACATTCATTGCCCTATTTTACAACTAAAAAGAGCTTTGATCTTATTATAAAAATATCCATTATCTTTTCCTTTTAGAAGTTATTTTAACAATCCTTTGAATAGGATAACATAAACTTCATTTAAGATGTCTACAAAACAATCAAAAAGATTGGAAGGGTAGAAGGTTTTCCTTGGACCATTTCTACTAGAATGCCATTGAAAAAGATAAAAAGTGAGACAATAATATATATATATATCACCTTATGGAGCCCAAATCCACTGACAAAAATTATGTAAGGAAATGTACAACACATCACTGCAGGCTAGAAATTTATACCTACCACATGCCTAACAAGACATGACCTGGTAGTTAGAATAACATATCAGAAGCTTACCATATTTCATGCGCAGATAGACAAAAATCCCCGTACAGACCTCAACATAGCCTTAAGAACAGAGCTAAGAAACTCTATGGGGAATTGGAGCATTATGTCAGACTAAATTGTTACCTGCAACTACCAGGTCATAACACTGATCTATTAAAACTTAATGAAATTCTTTAATAGATGTTACCATGCCAAATTCTCATAATCTCCAAACTATGTGTAATAATGATAATAACATAAGTAATAATAATGATCATCATCATCTTTGTAAATGTGGAGACCTCAAAAGATGAATCAAAATTACATGAGAATGAGAGCAGGTATACGTTATCACCATCATCCTGTCTGTTAATGGAGTTGAACTGATGATGCTTTTAGTAAGCCTACAGAAGAGAATTTTACATCCTATTGCTTTTATTCAACTACAATAGTAAACAAAGCAATAAATATAAAAGAAAAACATCAGGATATCAACTTATGCCAGGATCATTTCTTTTTTTAATTTTTTAAAATTTATTTAATATATTTAGTTTTCAGCATTGATTTTCACAAGAGTTTGAATTACAAATTTTCTCCCCATTTCTACCCTCCCGCCCACTCTAAGATGGCATATATTCTGGTTGCCCTGTTCCCTAGTCAGCCCTCCCTTCTGTCACTCCACTCCCCTCCCATCCCCTTTTCCCTTCTTCTCTTGTAGGGCAAGATAAATTTCTATGCCCCATTGCCTGTGTATCTTATTTCCTAGTTGCATGCAAAAACCATTTTTTTTGTTTGTTTTTGAACGTCTGTTTTTAAAACTTTGAGTTCCAAATTCTCTCCCCTCTTCCCTCCCCACACAACCTCCCTAAGAAGGCAAGCAATTCAACATAAGCCGCATGTGTATCATTATGTAAAACCCTTCCACAATACTCATGTTGTGAAAGACTAACTATATTTTGCTCCTTCCTAACCTATCCCCCTTTACTGAATTTTCTCCCTTGACCCTGTCCCTTTTCAAAAGTGTTTGTTTTTGATTACCTTCTCCCCCTATCTGCCCTCCCTTCTGTTGTTCCCACCCCCGCCTTTTTATCTTCTTCCTCCGTTTTTCCTGTGGGGTAAGATACCCAGTTGAGTGTGTATGGTATTCCCTCTTCTGGTCAAATCCGATAAGAGCAAGATTTACTCATTCCCCCTCACCTTCCCCCTCTTCCCTTCCTACAGAACCACTTTTTCTTGCCACTTTTATGCAAGATAATTTACCCCATTCTATCTTTCGCTATCTCCCTCTCTTAATATATTCCTCTCTCATCCCTTAATTTGATTTTATTTTTTTAGATATCATCCCTTCATATTCAACTCATCTTGTGCCCTCCGTCTATATATATGTATATATACACATACATACACTTACATATATACATATACACACATATATATGTACACACACACACATATATATTTGTATGTGTGTGTATATATATATATATATATATATATATATATATGCATATTCTTTTCAGCTACTCTAATACTGAGGTCTCATGAATCATACACATCATCTTTCCATGTAGGAATGTAAATAAAACAGTTCAACTTTAGTAAGTCCCTTGTGATTTCTCTTTCTTGTTTACCTTCTCATGATTCTCTTGATTCTTGTGTTTGAAAGTCAAATTTTCTATTCAGCTCTGGTCTTTTCACTGAGAAAGCTTGAAAGTCCTCTATGTTATTGAAAGTCCATATTTTGCCTTGGAGCATGATACTAAGTTTTGCTGGGTAGGTGATTCTTGGTTTTAATTCTAGCTCCATTGATCCCCGGAATATCATATTCCAAGCCCTTCGATCTCTTAATGTAGAAGCTGTTAGATCTTGTGTTATCCTGTTTGTTTTTCCACAATACTCAAATTGTTTCTTTCTGTCTGCTTGCAGTATTTTCTCTTTGATCTGGGAGCTCTGGAATTTGGTGACAATATTTCTGGGAGTTTTGTTTTTGGAATCTTTTTGAGGAGGTGATCTGTGTATTCTTTCAATTTCTATTTTACTCTGTGGCTCTAGAATATCAGGGCAGTTCTCCTCGATAGTTTCTTGAAAGATGATATCTAGGCTCTTTTTTGATCATGGCTTTCAGGTAGTCCAATAATTTTCAGATTATCTCTCCTGAATCTATTTTCCAGGTCAGTGGTTTTTCCAATGAGATATTTCACATTGTCTTCCACTTTTTCATTCCTTTGGCTCTGTTTTATAATATCTTGATTTCTCATCAAGTCACTAGCTTCCACTTGCTCCAATCTAATTTGTAAGATAGTATTTTCTTCAGTGGTCCGTTGGACCTCCTTTTCCATTTGGCTAATTCTGCCTTTCAAGGCATTCTTCTCCTCATTGGCTTTTTGGAGCTCTTTTGCCATTTGATTTAGTCTATTTTTTAAAGTGTTGTTTTATTCAGTATTTTTTTCCATATTTTTCTGGGTCTCCTTTAGCAAGTCATTGACTTGTTTTTCATGGTTTTCTCACATCATTCTCATTTCTCTTCCCAATTTTTCCTCTACTTCTCTAACTTGCTTTTCCAAATCCTTTTTGAGCTCTTCCATGGCCTGAGAGCAGTTCATGTTTTTCTTGGAGGCTTTTGATGTAGGCTCTTTGAGTTTATTGACTTCTTCTTGCTGTCTGTTTTGGTCTTCTTCATCACTAAAGAAAGATTCCAAAGTCTGAGACTGAATTTGAGTCTATTTTTGCTGCCTGGCCATATTCCCAGCCAACTTACTTGACCCTTGAGTTTTTCGTTGGGGTATAGCTGCTTGTAGAGTAAAGATAAGTTTGTTCCAAGCTTAAGAGGATGCATCATTGTTTTCAGAGCTATTTCTATACAGCCAGCTCTGCCACACCAGCACTCCTCCTTCCCCAAGAACCACCAACCTGGACCTGACTCAGATCTTAAGCTGGCTCTGCACTCCTGCTTTGATCTGCCACTTAATTCCTCCTGCCAGGTGGGCCTGGGGCCAGAAGTAACTGCAGCTGTAGTTCTGTAGCTGCACCACCCCCTCTGTGTCCAGGGTGGTGGCCAAACCGGGAACTCTTTTCACTCTGTCCCCTACAGCTTTTCCCACTAACCTTCTCTGTTGTCTTTGGTGTTTGTGGGTTGAGAAGTCCGGTAACTGTCACAGCTCACTGATTCAGGGTGCTGGGGCCTGTACTGCCCGGCTCCTGGTCTGGTTGGTCCTGCCGCTGCCCATGCTGGGCTCTGCTTCCCTCTGCTCCCCTCCGCTCCCAGCTCCATGCATGATAGACCTCACCCATTGACCATCCAGGCTGTCCTGGGCTGGATCCCTGCTTCCTTCTGCTATTTTGTGGGTTCTGCACTTCTAGAATTTGTTCAGAGCCATTTTTTCTAGGTTTTTGGAGGGACCTAGTGGGGAGCTTACGCAAGTCCCTGCTTTCCAGCTGCCATCCCAGGATCATTTCTGTATGAACTCCACTGAAAAAGATCAGAACAAGATTAAAAAAAAAAAACATCTTTGGGTTGCTGAAACCTAGAAACAAAAAGATGTTGGAGAATCTTCCCTGGAATCAGAGAATTTATAGGACCTTCTCAATATGACAGAAAATTATTGTCTTTTGGACAAGATGGTTCACAAACATTCAGGAGAGCTCACATTGTTTTGGGCTTTCAGTGATTTTGAGGAAGGAATTTTTTGCTCACATTTTCCCACCAGACAGGGAAAGTGGTGAGGTAGGAATGGGATGAGTATGCAGTCTGAAGATCAAGAGGAGAGAAGATGGATCTTGACCATTATGCATGGAGCCTTAAAACAGGCCAAACTGGCAGTTGTGACTTGGTGAGAGTAGAATGCAAGTCAATAGCTCCTTTCTTCCCCCTAGTTTTTCCAGAGTTTAAATCTCTTTAGCTTTCTTCAGAAGTCCTTTCCTCCCCTATATCTAATCGCTGATTATTTGGAAGGATGTTTGAATGTTTATTGTCATTTCTATGTTAGTAAATAGTAATAAATTACATAACAGTCAATAGTAATTTTGTATAATTCTATAAATTAATACTTCAGTATAGAGGGGAACTTCTCTGGGAGAAGAGATTTTCCTGGTTATGTTCTAGGGTAAGGGCCACGATGATTTGGAAGAGAGAAAACTTAGTTTTGATAAGTTTTTGTAGTATAACAGGTCATGCACCCTAGACTGCCTTTGAAGCAGAAGAGAGTTTAGAAAGAGATGAGCCATTAGTAGAGGCATAGTGTGATTGTTCCTAAGTGCATTTGAAAGGCATTGCACCACATCACACAGCATAGAAAGACGTTGCATCATATGTCCTCCAAACATAAGAACTTATTAAAATAACAATAGGAGGAGGAGGGAAAGAAAAAGAAAGAGAAAGAAGAGAAGAAGATGGAGAAGAAATAAATGGTGAAGATAATTTTATTCTACTGTAAACAAGTTATTTTTATTTCTGTAATCATCCATAGAAAATTAAAGAAAAACAAAGCGGTGTGGTACCACTTTTACCAAAACTCCATTGAAAAAATAAGAATGAGATAAAATTAATAATATATGTATGTGTATATGTGTGTGTGTATATGTATATGTATACACACACACACACACACACACACACACATATATATATATATATAAGCTTTTTGAAATGCTATATGTACATTATCTCATTTGATCATCACAACAAGCATGTGAGCTAGGAGCTATTATTACCTCCATTTTATGGGTGAGGAAACTGAGGCTCAGAGAGGATACGTGACTATTATAGACTTGCATATCCACCTTTAATTAGTAACTACTACTCCCACTGCTAAATTATGACCAAGTAACTGTATAATTTGAGCCCAAATCACCCTGATTCCACATCAAGTGCTCTAGTTAGTCAGCTAATCAATCTAAAAGCACATAATACATGCCAGACATTGTGCTAAGTGTTTGTATCAGTAAAGCAAAATTCATGACCTCAAGGATGACCATGAACATGCCTGTATGCTTTGGAATCACAAAGTATGAAAAACTCTCCAGGTACAAGGCAGAGGAAGTATAATATTTATTTAGACTCCAGACAATAAAATCCCAAGACCAATAACTCCAATTCATTATAGCAATAACTATATTCCAAAACCAGTCAGCCCACCTCAATGTAGAAACAAGGAAATTATAACACAGTATTATAGCAAGGAACCAAGTCATCCTGTAATCTTCCCCCCTGCTAGGGCCTTCCTAACTGTCTGCTTGCCCGTGTCCTCTCCCCTGTCAGTTCTCTGGTTTCTGCAGCTTCCTGGTTTCCACTCTCCACTCTGAACTCTTTCTGCAGCTCTGTCTTCTTGGAGTTCTTACTTCTCCTCCTTGGGCTGGATTCTGACATCTCACTTCTGACTTCTCAGTTCTCAATGGCTACCTTCTGGGTATATATACTCTTTTTAGGGCCTGAAGGCTTCATGCCCAATCAGCAAAAGGGTATGGGCCTGAGGTTTAGTGCCTGTTAAGTAAAGGCCTGCCTACAAACAAACTTCAATCAAGTTTCTCTTAATTGGCCCCACCAGAGGGATACTGAGTAGGTAGGAAAGGTCTTTAATCACCCATTGGCATCACAGTGGTAGAGATGTAAAGAAAGACAAAAAGAGTCCCTGCCCTTAAAAATCTTACATTCCAGTGGATGCAAAGATGCTAAATTTTATAACACTAATTTCACTACTGAGTTTAGATACTAAGCATGTCAGTGGCAGAAATGAAGTCAGTTGAGCAATATATTTATTTAGTGCCTACTTGTAACAACAATGCTACTTGCTGCTAATGTGGCTGTGTAAGGCCAATAACACCAGCACATAGGAGGGTTACTAGCACAGTTCTTTGATCTGCTTTTCTAAGGAAAGCAACTTTAAGGGGTTTACAATCTCACTTTAATTAAACATTCACATATCATTCACTTAGTTCAGGGGAAAAAGTCAGCATCCTGAACTTTAGAGAAAACACAAACAGAAATTACAAGCAGAGAAAAGTAACACAAATCAACAGACAGGCTTCTAACCATCTGACCATAGCAATACATACATATTTACCAGAGAGAGAGAGAGAGAAGCACCAACATCTGGGTTTTCAAAGCCAGGGGTCTTCTTAACGAATGGCCAGAGTCTCGGCTTGTCAAATCACATGACACTCTTCCAGTGAGTGAGCCCCCAAGCAAAATGCTGACCTCAGAGTATGTATACCCTTTTTCAGGGCCTGAGAGCTTCACACCTCTTGAGGGCTTCCTGCTTCTTGTGACCTAATTAGCAAAAGGGTGTGGGCCTTCCTACTAACAAAGGCAAGACTCAATCAAAGGCACTTGAATGCCTCAGTGCTAAGAAGCACTCCAAAACAAAAGACAACAAAAAGTCCCACTTTGCTTGCCATTACATGGCTATGTGCCAGGACTCGTGCTTAATGTTGTGGATACAAAAAGAGGCAAAAGATAACCCCTGCATTCAAGGAGCATGCAATCTAGTGGGAGGAGCTTACAATGTAATGGGAGGGGGGAAAAGAATATTAGCTAACATTTAAATAGCACCTGTTATGTGCCAGGTATTATGCTGAACACTTTATAGATGTTATCTCATTTGATTCTCAAAATTTCTACCTGGAAGGTAGACATCATTATCTCCGTTTTCCAAATGGGGAAACTTGGACAAGTCACTTGCCCAATACTGGTCATACAACTAGTAAGTATCAGGGGCAGGTTTTGAACTCAGGTCTTCCTAACTCCAGGCCAGTGCTCTATCCACTGAGTCACTTAGCTTCCTATAACCCAATATTAATAATAACATTATTTATAATAGCAAAAAACTAGAAAAAAATCACAGGCCCAGCAGTTGGGAAATGACTGAATACATTGTATTTGACTGAATGCAATGCTGTGATGTCTATAAGGTGAAGAATTTTGAAAAAAAAAAAGACATCAAGCAATGAAGAGTAATGAAAATAAAATAAAAATAATCTTGTAAAGAATGAAAACTGCAATCATACAACAACTAAAAGAAAACAAAGCCTAAGTCAAATATAATTGCTAATGGTGTTTCTGAATTTTTAAAAAATAACTAGCATTTCTATAGGTCTTTATGATATATTAAGTGCTTTATGTATATAATCTCATTTGATCTTTACAACAATCCTAGGAGGCAAACTTTTATAGATGTGCAGACTGAGACTGAGAGAAACCCAAACCAAAACATCAAACTACCCATTTTACAGATGCATCAACTGAGATTGGGAGTGGCTAAGTGATTTGTTTAGGGTTGTACATCTATTAAGTTTCTGAGGCAAGATTTAAATTCCTATCTTCCTGACTCCAAGTCATATGCCATGTCTACTATACCATCTAGCATAATCTTTTTCTGTTAACAAGGTGTTGAAAGTTATATTGACTCTATTACCCACTGTTCCCAGCTCTGCTTATCAACCAGTGTTGGGGAGAAGCTCTGTTGGGGGAGGAGACACTAAGTCTGCTGCTTTTTGTATTACCTGCTTTTTGTCAGGCACCTCTATCTGCAAATTGTCACATTCTTTTTATTTTAGGGAGTCATGATGCAAGGACTCAGCTTCTTCTACTCAGCTAGACTTAGGTGAATTGTCTTATAGTTACCTATAAAAGCCAGCCCCACCTTGAATCCATTGCTGATCTTCAGTGATCAGCCCCTGTTGCTACCCTGAGGGGCTTATTCTAAAATCCTTTTAATTCTTTTAGTCCTGAGTTTTGCCTCCTTAATTTGGGTGAAAAGCCCAAAAGAAGAATTTTCCTTTTAACAATGGTAAACTACAAAAGTGGAAAGTAAAATGTTCTGTCAGTTTAAATAATTTGATTTTGCACTTATGCTTAACTATTTTTTTTTAAATAAAGAACTAGTGGGAGGCATCGTCTGTTCGGAAATGAAATATATCAATTGAAAAAAGAAAATGAAAAATAGCAGTGGAAGCAGAGACTCAATCATTCAGTCAACTAGCATTTACCAAGTACCTATGTTCCAGGCCCTGTGCTAAGTTCCAGGGACAGAAAACACTAGCAGAAGTTTGTCAGTGACCATTTAAAAAGATCCCATTTTCCTTAAAATGAACTTTGAATCGCCAGGGCTGGAATCCTGTTAAACTATCTGGAAAAGAAATTAATTTTCTTTGTTTATCTTGAGGTCAGGAGAGATGACAAAGCTCTCTGAGGCATGTTAAGCTGAGGCAGCTATTTATAATGGGGAAAAATGTTGATTGCTTATGTCCAACAACAAAAGCCTTGGTATAACAATTGTGGTAAAAATAAAAATTTCTGAATATGATCGACTGAATGCTGTGGGACAGTGGCTTAACAAATCTAAAGTGAAAAGCAGAAGATATAAATTTTTGTAAAGAAAAGAAATCATGTTTCTATGTAGTAATACTTTCAGGACTAGTCTTGCTGGGGATCAGAGACCTCATCTATCATGGAGTTTGCATATTATGTTGAATTTTCTTTTAAACAACGACCACATACCACTGAAGTTCTCTTATTACATAAGAGCCAAACTTGCATCATCTGTTGATTTAATTACTTCATTCAATTATGATTACTACAATGTTATGAAATGTAGAATTTCCCCCCACTTTCTCTCTTAAAAAAAACCAAAATCCAGAACAGAAATTTTACTTCTCATGTCTCCTCGGCCCTTTTTGGTAAATGAATATTCCAGTATACCATCTAGGCTGCATAATCCTAGTCTCTGCAGTTCAGTTTTCTTTTTAACAAGAACACAGAAGCGGTCTTTCTTTTCCCCTTGAATGTGCATATTCCTGATGGAGCTTAACTTCCATAAATCAATAAAGTAATTGCTACATAATGACCTATTGTTAGTGTTCATGCCCAGAATGATGTCACTGGGGGATAATGGAGCTACTGAATCAAAAAAAGATGGCAGCTGTTTCCAATTTATTTGAGAGTCAGTTGGACAGAAAATTAAATAAACACATAGACAAGCAGGACAAGGGCAAGTCCTTGTATTATTCTTATGATAGTTTTTATTCAATTGCAGAAGTCAGCAGGCAGCTGATATCGTGGCCCAGAGTTTCATTAATTGCCTGTCTTGGTTGTCAGTGAGACAGCACATGCTCACTTCATCATCTTAAGCTCTTGTGATTAACATTCAAAAATGGGGGAAGGGAAGGGGAAACAGAGAAGCTTCGATATTCCTGAATTTGGGTTGTGCAAATAGTCAGTCTTCTAAAAGCTGTATGATTGTTGTGGGGATGAGTCTGTATGGATTCCCCTCCTGTATTCACCAAGGCTCTCTCCCTTCCTCAGGGCAGGCAGCTGGGAATTTTCCTTTCTTTCTTTTAAAAATCACTCTCCCTTCCTTTGGGGAACCTGGAAGACTTGCATTTGTTGTGGCGCCTAAAGAAAAAGGAAAAAAAAAAGCTCCACCCTGTTTGCTTGCTTCTTTCTGCTGTGACTGGGCTCTTTGATCTGTCTTTTTGATGTTCCTGCCTTGAGGCAACACAGGAAGATTTTCAAAAATTGTCTCTATAATCCATGTTGGAGTTGGGTAAGCAGAGTAGTTACATATTGGGCTACCAAGTCACATGTGAATTCATTTTCAAAGAAGTGGGGAATACCATAATTTGGATGAGATTTCCAAAGTAACCTTTTCCATGTAAATATGGAAATTCATTTCAAGGCTGCCATTTTTGGGGGGATGGGAAGGTAGTCTAGACATTTAGGGAAAAGGAAGAGCAGCAAATCTGTGTTTTCATTGGCAAAGGGAACTCCAAATGGGGAGATTCCTTCTACCAGTGCAAATTGGCTCCTGCTTTTCAAATTAGAGATATACTGTGTCATATCTGAAAAAGTATATGTTTAAAACAGAAGTACTTTTAGAGGTCAGCTGTTCCAACCTCTTCATTTTATAGATGAATAAACTGAGGCCCAGAGAGGTGAAGTGATTTGCCCATGATCACACAAGTAGTAACGATCGATTGCGATTATTCCTCAGGGCCACCTAGGTGTAACAAAACAGTGCTACTTGTCACTACCGTGGCTGTGTAAGACCAACAACACCAGTAGATGGGAGGGCTACTAGCACAGGTTCTTTGATCTGCCTTCCTAAGGAAAGCAACTTTGAGGGGTTTACAATCTCACTTTAATCAAGCATACATATATCATTCACTTAGTTGGGGAAAAAGTCAGCATCTTGAACTTCAGAGAAAACACAAACAGAAATTACAAGCAGAAATTATAAACAGAACAAAATAATGCAGATCAATAGACATGCTTCTATCTGTTTGACTATAGCAATACATACACAGTTACCAGAGACAGAAGCACCAACATCTGCGTTTTTAAAGGCAGGGGAGCTCGGGTGGGGGGAACTCCTTAACAATTACCCAGAGTCTCCACACCAACATTCTTCCAATGAGTGAGCCCCCAAGCAAGATGCTAACCTCAGAGTATATATACCCTTTTTCAGGGGTCGAGAGCTTCACACCTCTCCAGGGCTTCACATTTCTTGTCACCTAATTAGCAAAAAGGTATGGGTCTTCCTACAAACAAAGGCAAGATTCAGTCAAAGGCACTCAATTGCCTTAGTGCCGAGAAACACTCCAAAAAAAAAAACCAGCAAGAAGTCTTACTTTGCTTGCCATTACACTAGGTGATACTATGTGGACTCAGTCCTGCTGACCCTATTGTTTCCAGTCTGGCTTGTCTTCCCCATGTTTACCTGCTAGTTAAAATATAGCATTAATCAGTCTGTTACTACTAGTAGGCATGTAGCCACATGTCCTCCCATCCTATCTCCCTCATCTCTGTCTACCACCAGAGTTCTTTCTAAGAAAGACAAACAGAATTAGGCTGTATACTTGTTCATTTCTCTCAAAGCAGGCATGCATGCATATGAATACATGGGAACTGCAGTGGTAACTGAGCTCCCTTTGGGGTTAGGCTGCACAGTTTATATACCTTTCCAACAGGACCTGATGTCACTCCATTATCATTTTACCCCTAAACAGAGAAAATATCTCTATACCAGACTACTCCTAGCTATACCAGACCATTGCCAGCCTTGGGCTATCTAGACAAAAGAATCTGTTTCCACCCAAGCTTGAGTACAACACAATGGGCTTCCCTACTTTAGATCAAATTCCTCTTAAGCTTAGGTGGGGTTTGACCAGGATAAGGAGAGTCAACGCAATCTCATTGATTGCAATCAACTGAACTTAAAAGTCAGGACTTTGGAAGAAGGGGGCAGGGGCTGAGGGGAAGCTCTGAACCTCTCCAAGATATTGACTATTAATAATCAGTTTGTTATAGTACTTTGGAGGGATCTCTGGGTTCAGCAAGTGAACATTGCAAGGATGTCAGGTATGCCAAGGTGGAAGGATGTTCAGTTTGCCTTCTGATTGGCTGCTTCTGATTCCCAGGTCAGTTCAGCCTTCTCTGGAAAGTAAGGAAGTTCAAGCAGATCAAGGTGGTTAGTAAAGTCATTTAACTAGTAAAGTCTTTAACTCAGTTTCTTCAACTGTAAAATTGGGATCATAATGTACCTATCTCACAGGACTGTTGTGAGGCTCTAATGAGATAATATTTGTAAAAAGCTTAGTACAGTACCTGGCACAAAGTATGGGCTTAATAATTGCTTATTTCTGGGATTCTTGGGGGCGGAGCCAAGATGGCAGCTGAAAAGCAGCGACTAGCGTGAGCTCCCCACCGAGTCCCTCCAAAAACCTATAAAAAATGGCTCTGAACCAATTCTAGAACTGCAGAACTCACAAAAGAGCAGAAGGAAGCAGGGCTTCAGCCCAGGACAGCCTGGATGGTCTCTGGGTGAGGTCTATCCCGCAAGGAGCTGGGAGCAGAGCAGAGAGGAGCAGAGCAGAGCCCAGCATGAGCTGCACCAGACCAGGAGCTGGGCAGAGCGTGCCCTAGCGCCCTGAATCAGTGAGATGCAGCAGTTACCAGACTTCTCAACCCACAAACACCAAAGACAACAGAGAAGGTTAGTGGGAAAAGCTGCGGGAGTGGAAGGAGTTCACGGTTTGGCTACCACCCTGGGGGCAGCAGAGGTGGGGCAGCTACAGAAGTATAGCTGCAGTTGCTTCTGGGCCAGGCCCACCTGGTGGGAGGAATTAAGTGGTGGATCAGAGCAGGAGTGCACAACCTGCTGAAGATCTAAGCCCAGTCTGGGTTGGGGGTTCTTGGGGAAGGAGGAGTGCTGGTGTGGCAGAGGTGGTGCATCCCCCCAAGCGTGGAACATAGAACTCTTTAGTCTACAAGCAGTCATACCCTGCTGAAAAACTCAAGGGTCAAGTTAGTTGGTTGGGAATATGGCCAGGCAGCGAAAACGCACCCAGATTCAGTCTCAGACTCTGGAATCCTTCTTTGGTGACAGAGAAGACCAAAACACACAGCCAGAAGAAGTCAACAAAGTCATAGAGCCTACAACAAAAGCCTCCAAGAAAAACATGAACTGGTCTCAGGCCATGGAAGAGCTCAAAAAGGATTTGGAAAAGCAAGTTAGAGAAGTAGAGGAAAAATTGGGAAGAGAAATGAGAAGGATGTGAGAAAACCATGAAAAACAAGTCAATGACTTTCTAAAGGAGACCCAAAAAAATTCTCAAAAATACACGGAAGAAAACAACACCTTAAAAAATAGACTAACTCAAATGGCAAAAGAGCTCCAAAAAGCCAATGAGGAGAAGAATGCCTTGAAAGGCAAAATTAGCCAAATGGAAAAGGAGGTCCAACGGACCACTGAAGAAAATACTACCTTACAAATTAGATTGGAGCAAGTGGAAGCTAGTGACTTGATGAGAAATCAAGATATTATAAAACAGAACCAAAGGAATGAAAAAGTGGAAGACAATGTGAAATATCTCATTAGAAAAACAACTGACCTGGAAAATAGATCCAGGAGAGATAATTTAAAAATCATTGGACTACCTGAAAGCCATGATCAAAAAGAGCCTAGATATCATCTTTCAAGAAACTATCAAGAAGAACTGCCCTGATATTCTAGAGCCACAGGGCAAAATAGAAATTGAAAGAATCCACCGATCACCTCTTCAAATAGATCCCTAAAAGAAATCTCCTAGGAATATTGTCACCAAATTCCAGAGCTCCCAGATCAAGGAGAAAATACTGCAAGCAGCCAGAAAGAAACAATTTGAGTATTGTGGAAACATAATCAGAATAACCCAAGATCTAGCAGCTTCTACATTAAGAGATTGAAGGGCTTGGAATACAATATTCCGGAGGTCAATGGAGCTAGGATTAAAACCAAGAATCACCTACCCAGCAAAACTTAGTATCATGCTCCAAGGCAAAATATGGATTTTCAATAAAATAGAGGACTTTCAAGCTTTCTCAGTGAAAAGACCAGAACTGAATAGAAAATTTGACTTTCAAACACAAGAATCAAGAGAAGCATGAAAAGGTAATCAAGAAACAGAAATTGCAAGGGACTTAGTAAAGTTGAACTGTTTTGTTTACATTCCTACTTGGAAAGATGAGGTGTATGATTCATGAGACCTCAGTATTAGGGTAGCTGAACAGAATATTCATATATATATATATATGTTTATGTATACATATATATGTATGTGTGAGTGTGTATGTATGTATATATGTATGTGTGTGTGTGTGTATATATATATATATATATATATACAGAGAGAGAGAGAGAGAGAGAGAGAGAGGGGGCACAGGGTGAGGTGAAGATGAAGGGAAGATATCCAAAAGAAATAAAATAAAATTAAGGGATGAGAGAGGAATATATTGAGAGAGGGAGATAGGGAGAGATAGAATGGGGTAAATTATCTCGCATAAAAGTGGCAAGAAAAAGCAGTTCTGTAGGAAGAGCAGTCAGGTGAGGGGGAATGAGTGAATCTTGCTCTCGTCAGATTTGACCTGAGAAGGGAATACCATACATACTCAATTGGGTAACTTACCCCACACGAAAAAAGGAGGAAGAAGATAAAAAAAAAGGGGGGGATGATAGAAGGGAGGGAAGATGGGGGTGGAGGTAATCAAAAACAAACACTTTCGGAAGGGGACAGGGTCAAGGGAGAAAATTCAATAAAGGGGGATAGGTTAGGAAGGAGCAAAATATGGTGAGTCTTTCACAACATGAGTATTGTGGAAGGGTTATACATGATGATACACATGTGGCCTATGTTGAATTGCTTGACTTCTTAGGGAGGGTGGGTGGGAAGGAAAGAGGGGAGAGAATTTGGAACTCAAAGTTTTAAAAACAGATGTTCAAAAACAAACAAAAGTTTTTGGCATGCAACTAGAAAATAAGATACACAGGCAATGGGGTATAGAAATTTATCTTGCCCTACAAGAAAGAAAGGGAAAAGGGGATGGGAGGGGATTGGGGTGACAGAAGGGAGGGATGACTGGGGAACAGGGCAACCAGAATATACGCCATCTTGGAGTGTGGGGGAGGGTAGAAATGGGGAGAAAATTTGTAATTCAAACTCTTGTGAAAATCAATGCTGAAAACTAAATATATTAAATAAAAAATAATAATAATAAAAATAATTGCTTATTTCCTTCCCCCTAACTGCAAACAACGAATAGACCCTGTATCTTTTCTAACATTTTTAAATATCAGTACTTCAATATTAATATTCAACATTAATTAGGCATTAATTTGCCCAATTATCTCTATGTAGGGCAAAGGGCAGTATAGCATAGTGTATAAGAGCTGGGTTCAGAGCCCAGGAAACCTAGCTTCAAGTCTAGCCTATGTTACATACAGAATTTTTGAACCAGGAAAGTCACTTAACTTCTCAGTGATTCTAGTCCATCCTTCTGGGCCTAATTACTTTATCTGTAAAATGAAGGTTTGTACCACAGGGTCTCTAAGGGCCCCTTCCAGTTCTAAACATATGGTTACTATATGATTTAAACCCTAAATGCAGATGCCATTCTGCATTTATAGAGGGAATTTCCTTATTTGGAAGCTTCCTATGAACTTGCAGATCCAGTCTCTACTTCTCCCTTCCTCCAAAAGAAAGAAACAAGTAATATTACCTGGAGGGAGAGGTATTTTTTAAGAAGTAGGAAGGTCACAGGGTCTTCCTCTTTTCCTGAATCTTATGCCAGCTGGTATATGTCAAAGGCTAGACATGTACCCAGGTTTTCCTGGCTCTGAGGTCAACTCCCTATCCATTAGGGCAGGCCATGGTACCTTTCACCTTGTGTACAGAAAATTGCAAAGTTGACCATTCAATTAATATTACCTGAATATAATGATATCTTTAAAAAGTAGGTCACTGGGGCCTGATTGTCATTTGCTACCAGAAACTGAATGTAATTCATCACTACCTGTGTCATCTTGGACAAATCATTTTAACTTCTCTTTTTCTCAGTATTTTCATTTGTAAAATGAGGGTTAGACTAGATGACATTTAAATGTTCCTTCCAGCTCTAAATTCATAATTACAGTAACCTAGAACCCATTCAAGGTGGGTAGAAGAGGGGCAGCCCTGTGCTTAAATATGGAAGAAGGCTTGCTTCCTAATTATTAGAGAAAATGAGGGGGCAACATTTCAGAGAGGACTCTCATGCTTGTGTGAAGATGGAATTGGAGCCAGAGATGCTTGGAAGATCATCATATGATATAAACTTTCTACATAACCCAGCAGCCAATAGCCCAAGGTTTGGATGTAAGTTTAGAGATAATTTTTTTCCCTCTCAGGGACAGGGATTAACCCTGTAATTTCAATGGTATAAAGACCTCCTAGGTGAGGAAACTCCTCTACCAGGTCACTAAACTGAACACCAGAGAGTTTGTCTTCAACATTGGAATAATGACAGCAGAGAGGTGCAGAACTTCAGAAAAGACAAATCTAAAAGGAAACAGCAATAAAATCAACGACCTCAAACAAATATCCTTATAGAGATACAGAAAGTTTGGTAGCAGGGTGAACTATAGATCCCAGTTGAAGGATGCAAATTTATCATCATAGGTGTCACTAAGATCTGGTGAGATGGGACCCATCACTGGAATATTTAGCCCAAATGCTTTAACCTGTTGAGATTTTTTTTTTTGGATGATACTCTTTCATGCTGTTTGTAATTTTAAAAAAATGAGGTTTTACTAGTGACTGGTCATTAACAACCAAGGGTTGGATAGCATTAGACTTTCACTTATACCTAATAACTATTAAAACCGTCAGAGGAAGGCTGCATGTGTAAGGTATAGCTCTATGAAGAACTTAAGTAGTGTCATGGAGAATTGTGCAGTTTGAGGATTCAGCACAGAGTGTTTGCCTTTATTTGTGTACTCAGTGCTAAGCACAGTACATGGCATATGTTAGGTGCTTAATAAATGCTTATTGACTGTGAAAGGGGCTTTGGAATCACATGACTCGGGTTAAATTCTACTTTTGACATTTAACTACCTGTATGACTTTGGGTAAGTTAGTTAGCAGCTTCATCTATAAAATGAGGTCAGACTAAATGGCTTCTAAGGGCCCCTTTGATATAGCTCAATGATCCTGTGAGAAAGCAATGGGGTGTTATGAAGGGAATACTATAATCATGAGATTACAGAGTATCAAAAAGGAAGATATGATCTTAGACATAATCTGTATCAGCTTCTTGCAAAAGCCCATGGTATGGAGAGTGAAAATAATGGTAACTGTCTCACCCAATTCTGAATCAAATGTCATATGCTTTGTAGTATTCCATAAGTGCTGGTTAACAGATTTGTTTGGCGCCTCCCACAACTCTGGGTGCAATCACCCTGAGGCCATAGTTTCAAAAGATGTTCCTCAAGTGCCTCTCATTTTTTGAGGGCTCAGAAAATAAAAATTGGTGAACAGATTTCATAAGCATCACTCCCAATGGAAAAACGTTTGTGGGCTATTTACCCAGGGTAAGAAATAAAATCTTTTCTTATCAGAGACCACTTACTTGCAGGCACATAGCAGATTTGTGAATGTATTTGAATTTCTACAATATTATCAGTAGTTTTGGTAATATTTGGACAATTATTTTTGGCTATGTGCATCACAATTTAAGATAGAAAAAAAGCAGGAGAAATTTCAGCAACTGCTTTTGCTGTGAATGTTTTTTTCTCTCTGAATATACATGTGTAATCTTGAATGTCCTTGTTAGCGTTACATCTTACTAATGATAAAAAAGACTGTATTAATGAAACAGTAACAAAAAAGTTTTACATGA
The DNA here is from genome assembly GCF_011100635.1 of Trichosurus vulpecula. NCBI lineage: Eukaryota > Metazoa > Chordata > Mammalia > Diprotodontia > Phalangeridae > Trichosurus > Trichosurus vulpecula. Next base: position 181,596,245 of record NC_050577.1, on the reverse strand, counting down.
GTCATATAAAATTGTCAGGTTTAATGGGTCTTTCATTTGATACTTTAACTAAAATATTCACACACACACACATACACACACACTCTCAAGTTTTTGTGTCTTTGCCTGCCCCACCAATTCTACATCAAATTATAATAAGGGGATATAAACTTGTTGGCTGGTATAAAAAGTTGCATTTTGGTTTAAGCATCCCTGTTATTTTCTCATCTGAATATTTATTTTAAAGGAATTTTATCAGGTATGTAATTTGCTTTTAAGTCAAGTTGTATGAAGCAAAACAGTTGTGTAAGATGCAGCATGTGTTGTTAATTTCCTTTTACACTTCACAAATGTATGTGTGCACTACCAGGCACGTGCACACGCATACACACACACACACACACACACACATGCACATACACTATTAGCTATTTATACTTAATAGGGTTCTTGGCATTTTGGAGGCTTAGACTAATTTGTTTTATTCTACTTCCCTTCTGTTGTAGTTGGGTAAGTGTTGGAGTCGTGTTTAAGTTTAATGCCTTGTGTTCATACTGCATGAAGGGCACCATAGAAGTCCTGCGAGCTGTTTCATTAGACACTCTCCTTCCTGCTTGCTTTCCTTGACCCTAAGATTTAAGAGGAATTAGAGACAACTGCCACATACAAGTTATTTAGAATGTTTGTGTGCCCTTCCCAGATCATCAGATTCCCTTCTATTTCCTTTTACAGAGTATTTAAAATGGAGGAGAGAAATTATCAGTAGACTCCTGCCATCGCAGAACTGCAAAATGTCGGAGCTAGAAGAGATCCTAGAGATCCTCCATAGCTTACGCTGCTAGTAAGTGATGGAACCGTGACTTTGTAAAGTCCATTGATCTTTCTTTCTGCTTTGCAGGTTAATACCCTACTTAACTAAATAGTTTACTGACCCATTTCTGTTTCATGCTACAATGACTATAGTATGTAAGGGGCTATTGACCTCAGTTTATAAATGGGAGGAACCTCGGAGTGGAAATAATGTTGGATCTGGAGTCAGATAGCCTGGTTTTGAATCCCTACTCTGCTGCTTTGTGATTGCGAGACTTTGGGCAAACCATGTAACCTCTCCAAGCCACTGTTTCTTCATCCGTAAGATGAATAGATGGTCTAGATGATCCCTGTGAGCTTCAAATTCTGCAATCTCTTATTTTGGTTGTATATAAACCACAAGTTTTGAAAAATAGTGACTATGTTTGTGTGTGTGTGTGTGTGTGTGTGTGTGTGTGTGTGTGTGTGATTCCTAGTAAGTTGTTCCTTCAACCAATACAGATCAACAACGATTTGGCGTCATTTACTCTTAAGGAGTTGCCTGGGGTGTTGAGAGTTTCAGTGATTTGTCTGGAATCGTAGAGCCAATGTAAGCCAAAGACAGAACCTGGACTCAGGTCATCCTGACTTGGAGGCTAGTTCTTTTCCAGTCCTCCATGCTGCCTTTCCCTATACTGATGAAATCACAAGTCCAGATCAGTTGAAAAGTAAGTTATTGTCCACTAGGGAACTATTTAGCAGATTACTACCTACCTGCCCTAGCTGGGATTTTAGTGGCCTGGTCCAATCCAGTGCCCAATATTGTCTGAAATGGTGATTTATACACTAAAAGGACACCAAAATTATAACTTTAAGTTTTTTTAAAAAATTTAATTCATTTAATATATTTAATTTTCAGCATTGATTTTCACAAGAGTTTGAATTATGAATTTTCTCCCCATTTCTACCCTCCTTCCCACTCCAAGATGGCATATATTCTGGTTGCCCCATTCCCCAGTCAGCCCTCCCTTCTGTCACCCCACTCTCCTCCCATCCCCTTTTCCCTTACTCACTTGTAGGGCAAGATAAACCTCCATGCCCCATTGCCTGTGCATTGCACTTCCCATGTGCATGCAAAAACTCTTTTTTTCTTGAACATCTGCTCCCAAAACCTTGAGTTCCAAACTCTCTCCCCCCTTTCCTCCCCACCCACCCTCCGTAAGAAGGCAAGCAATTCAACACAGGCCACATGCGTATCATTATGTAACACCCTTCCATAATACTCATGTTGTGAAAGACCAACTATATTTTGCTCCCTCCTGACCTATCCCCCCCACTGAATTTTCTCCCCTGACCCTGTCCCTTCTTAAAAGTGTCTGCTTTTGACTACCTCCACCCCCCATGTGCCATCCCTTCTATCATCCCCCCTTTTTTATCTCCTTCCTCCTTCTTTCTTGTGGGATAAGACACCCAATTCAGTGTGTATGTTATTCCCTCCTCAGGTCAAATCCGATGAGAGCAAGATTCACTCATTCCCCCTCACCTGCACCCTCTTCCCTTCCTACAGAACTGCTTTTTCTTGCCACTTTTATGTGGGATAATTTACCCCATTCTATCTCTCCCTTTCTCCCTCTGTCAATATATTCCTCTCTCATCCGTTAATTTGATTTTACTTTTTTAGATATCATCCCTTCATATTCAACTCACCCTTGCCCTCTGTCTATATACATACATATATACATACATACATACATACATACATATATATGTGCACATCAATATATATATATATATATATATATATGTATGTATGTGTGTATGTACGTATGTTTGTATATTCCCTTCAGCTACCCTGATCCTGAGGTCTCATGACTCACACACATCATCTTTCCATGTAGGAATGTAAACAAAACAGTTCAACTTTGTAAGTCCCTTGTGATTTCTCTTTCTTGTTTACCTTCTCATGCTTCTCTTGATTCTTGTGTTTGAAAGTCAAATTTTCTATTCAGCTCTGGTCTTTTCACTGAGAAGGCTTGAAAGTCCTCTGTTTTATTGAAAATCCATATTTTGTCTTGGAGCATCATGCTCAGTTTTGCTGGGTAGGTGATTTTTGGTTTTAATTCTAGCTCCATTGACCTCCCAAATATCATATTCCAAGCCCTTCGATCTCTTAATATAGAAGCTGCTAGATCTTGTGTTATCCTGATTGTGTTTCCACAATACTCAAATTGTTTCTTTCTGTCTGGTTGCAGTATTTCTCCTGGATCTGGGAGCTCTGGAATTTGGTGACAATATTCCTAGGAGTTTGCTTTTTGGGATCTTTTTGAGGAGGCGATCTGTGGATTCTTTCAATTTCTATTTTGCCCTGTGGCTCTAGAATATCAGGGCAGTTCTCCTTGATAGTTTCTTGAAAGATGATATCTAGGCTCTTTTTTGATCATGGCTTTCAGGTAGTCCAATAATTTTTAAATTATCTCTCCTTCATCTATTTTCCAGGTCAGTTGTTTTTCCAATGAGATATTTTACATTGTCTTCCACTTTCTCATTCCTTTGGTTCTGTTTTATAATATCTTGATTTCTCATCAAGTCACTAGCTTCCACTTGCTCCAATCTAATTTGTAAGGTAGTATTTTCTTCAATGGTCCGTTGGACCTCCTTTTCCATTTGGCTAATTTTGCCTTTCAAGGCATTCTTCTCCTCATTGGCTTTTTGGAGCTCTTTTGCCATTTGAGTTAGTCTATTTTTTAAGGTGTTGTTTTATTCAGTATTTTTCTGGGTCTCCTTTAGCAAGTCATTGACTTGCTTTTCATGGGTTTCTCACATCCTTCTCATTTCTCTTCCCAATTTTTCCTCTACTTCTCTAACTTGCTTTTCCAAATCCTTTTTGAGCTCTTCCATGGCCTGAGACCAGTTCATGTTTTTCTTGGAGGCTTTTGATGTAGGCTCTTTGACTTTGTTGACTTCTTCTGGCTGTATGTTTTGGTATTCTTTGTCACCAAAGAAAGATTCCGAAGTCTGAAGAGTCTGTTTTCGCTGCCTGGCCATATTCCCAGCCAAGTACTTGACCCTTGCGTTTTCATTGGGGTATGAGTGCTTGTAGAGTAGAGAGTACTTTGTTCAAAGCTTGAGGGGCTGTGCTGTTGTTTTCAGAGCTATTTCTATATAGCCAGCTCTGCCACACCAGCACTCCTCCTGTCCCAAGAACTACCAACCCAAAGTGGACCCAGATCTTAAGCAGGCTCTGCACTCCTGCTCTGATCTGCCACTTAATTCCTCCCACCAGGTGGGCCTGGGAACTGAAGCAACTGCAGCTGTAGTTCTGTAGCTGCATCACCTCTGCTGCCCCCAGGGAGGTGGCTGAACTGCAAACTCCTTTCACTCTGTCTCCCGCAGGTTTTTCCACTAACCTTCTCTGTTGTTTTTGGTGTTTGTGGGTTGAGAAATCTGGAAACTGCCACAGCTCACTGATTCAGGGCACTGAGGCCTGTCTCGCCCGGCTCCCAGTCTGGTTGGTCCTGCCACTGCCCGTGCTGGGCTCTGCTCTGTTCTGCTTCCAGCTCAGTGAGCGATAGACCTTACCCAGACACCATCCAGGCTGTCCTGGGCTGGAGCCCTGCTTCCCTCTGCTATTTCATGGGTTTGCAGTTCTTCTGTGTTGTCTTTGGTGTTTGTGGGTCGAGAAGTCTGGCAACTGCCACAGCTCACTGATTCAGGACGCTGGGGCCTGTTCCGCCTGGCTCCTGGTCTGGTTGATCCAGGCGCGGCTCACGCTGGGCTCTGCTCCTCTCTGCTCCCAGTTCCGTGCAGGATAGTCCTTACTCAGCCACCATCCAAGCTGTTCTGGGCTGGAACCCTGCTTCTCTCTGCTGTTTTTTTTTGGGTTCTGCAGTTCTAGAATTTGTTCAGAGCTATTTTTATAGGTTTTTGGAGGGACCTGGTGGGGAGCTCATGCAAGTCCCTGCTTTCCAGCCTCCATCTTGGCTCTGCCCCCATAACTTTAAGGTCTTATAGTTCTCTTTCATTAGTTAGTTTGTGAAGCCATGTTTTCAAAATATAAATATGGATTATCAAAACAAGTAGATGGTACAATATATCAAGAGTTTTTAACAGAACTTACTATTCTCTTTGTTTTATCCAATTAGGATCATAGATTTAGAGCTGGAAGGGACTTTAGAAGTCATCTAGTCCAATCTTTTTTTTTTTTAATAGATGATGAAACTGAAAGATCCAAGATATGAATTCGAGTCCCCTAATGCCAAATCCAGTGCTCTTTCTAATGCACCGCATTTATAGTACACAGAGATTATAATATCAGTAATGTGAAATAAGTCCTTAATAACTCATATTACCACTGGAATTCATTATTTATATTGCTAAGGTTCACTTCATTCTATGCCAGAGTAAGTTCTATTTGCTAGCCATGTAATCATTTGCTGTTATTCTTATGAATAAGTACTTTTATTAGTCTAATAATAGTGGTCTCAATCTTATAACTAAACATTAAAAACTTTTTATGCACATCTGGGCCATCTTTATGTTATGAACAGAAATTATGCACTTGGTTGGCTACAAGAAGTCCAAATAGAACTTTACAGATGAATTTAAAAAAATTTCCAAGTTACTTTCATTATGATATTGTCTCTTTTTAAAGCCACTGGTGGAGTCAGAGGCAGGATGATTTTACTGATGCTGTTCTTTCAATCTTCCCAAAAAGGGAACAAAAATGCCAACTCTACAATGAAAACTCCTTTTTTGTTGTTCAGTACAAAGGTGTGACTCCCAGCTCACAGTACCCTGAACCAAACAAATCTTCCCTTATGCCCATTTGGCATTGTTAGTGAGCTCACTGAGCTTGAAATCAGGAGATGAGCTTTAAGTTTTTAATAAAACCTGGTGCAATCAAAAAATTTTCTGGATTTTGAGCCAGAGGACCTGGATTTAAATCTACTTTCTGTTTCTTTACTACTTATATGACCTTGGGCAGTTACCTAAACTTTCTGGGCCTCAGTTTCTTCATCTATAAAGTGAAGGAATTAGACTACATGGTTTCCAGTTTCCCTTACAGATATGATCCTCTCTGGCTTTATGGCCACTATATAAATTCATCACATTGATTAAGGAACTCCTTTGATCAGTGTCTGACATGTATTTCCATAGTGCATAGCATGAGGTCGTGTACATGATTTAAAGTATTTTTTGAATTGACTTTAAATAAGTGTAGGGCAATCAGATTTAAAAACACACTTCCCTGGATATTCACATTTAATAATTGTATATATTTTAATATAATATATAATTTAATAATTGTGTAAGACGCACCCCTTTTTGAAAAATTTGGGGCCTAAAAACTGGGTGCATCTTATACAGTGGTTGTAGATTTTTTTACTTGCATTTCCCACTTTTTTGCGCTTGTTGTCTTTGCACTCATTGTTTTGCATTTGTTATCAGTATATTAGGTTATGTTTTGCCCAGAAATGGCTCAGAAAAGATTTTTGTACAGTGCTGAATTCAAGTTAAAAGTGATCCAGTTTGCAAAAGTGAATGGAAATTCTGCTGCTGAACATAAGTTTGGTCCTCCTCCAACTGAGAAAACAATCTGAGACTGGCTATGGGAATAAGAAACCCTACTGAAAATGTCATGGCAGAAGAAGGCCATGAGAGGCAAGTCATCAAGATGGCCTGATTTAGAGAGGGAATTGAGGATGTGTATTGAAGAGCAAAGGACAATTGGAATTCCTGTGTCCACACAGATGGTTCAGCATGAGGCAGGAAGAATTGCTGATAAAAAAGAAGTTACTGATTTCAAAGGAGGACATAATTGGTGCTTCAGGTTCATGAAACGGAATGGACTAAGCATGTGTATACACACCGGACTTGCCCAAAAGATGCCTGAAAGCTATGAGCAGATGAATAAAACTTGAGTTCAATAACTTTATGTAATACATTTTTCAAATTTCGGGCCCCAAAATTAAGGTGTGTCTTATACATGGGGAAATATGGTAGGTTTAGGACTTCAAGGAATGGAGAGAGATGTTTCTACTTTAACTAAAGGGCTTTTTGAATAACATTAATAATATGCTCATACTTGTACATAAAGGATACAAGAAAACAATATGCAGTTCAGTTCACTGTCACGTGCTGCGTCCTCATCTATAACTGTATACTATGGAAATGAGGGTTGCATATAACTTTTCTGGCTAGATCAGCTCTTCCCATACAATGATAGCCCAAACAGTAGTAACCAGATGGCTTAAAGATGTCAGACTATTTTATGCTGATGTAGACCAACAGCTTGATACTGTTCACCAAAAATATCAGTTACAGATATCTGACATCTGTAAACATAGTGGTTGGTAGAATTTCTGTGGAGTCATTGGCTGTATCAGTCATTTTTGCTGTCTATTTTAATATTTCTCCTTTTCCTCTAAAGAGTCCTACTTACCTAGGTTAGTAAAGTAAACATCTTGGACTTAAGTGACAACTTAAAGTTTCACTGTTTTCAAAGGGGGGAAAATTGACACATTATATTATTAGGTTCCAGGTATGCTTTTTTGAATATTCTTTGGGGTTTTGGTAGAAGAAAACACAACTTAGTGGAATCTGAAATCTAGAAAAATCAGTGTTTCTCTAAGGGCAAAATATTCACTTAAAAGCTTTCCAATTAAAAATCCTCATAGGACAATAGCTATTCTTAGAATTTACAGCAATTATAGAGAAGTAGAGAAGGTTATCAGGAATTGTAGCATGCTTTGCCAAATTCAGGTTTCCAGGAAAATGATTATCATATTTTGAGAATGGAAATGCTTCGGTTTACAGTAGGCATAATTGTTATTTCCCAGCAAGTGTTCAGAAATGCAGCAGTTTTCAGGGAGTCATACTTCTTCACTAAATATTCTTTTAATTTTTGAAAAAAAAATCACTTGCTGAGAACTCCCTGGAAATTAGAAATACCCAGAAATGGAATGGACTGCCTCAGGAGGTAACCCTTCTAATCCACTCCCCTTCAGTTAACTGAAGTCTTTAAGAAAAGGCTAGACAACCCCTCTCCAGGTTGCTGTTGTAGAGAGGATTCTTCTTCAGGTATAGGTTGGCATGGATGGCTTTCTTTGATTTTTTTTAATACTCAAAAAAAATTAGCAAGCATTTATCTTCTTTTTCCAACCATCTCTCCCTCATTGAAAGCAAAAAAAAGAAAAGAAAAATCCTTGTAACCAATATGCATACTCAAGCAAAATAAACTCCCACATTAGCTATGTCCCAAAACGTATGCTTCAGTACGCATCTTCAGTCCATCACTTCACTGTCAGGAGGTGGGTGTAGCATGCTTCATGATCTGTGCTTTGGAATCATGATTGATCATTGGGTTGATTGGATTCTAAGACTTTCAAAGTTGTTTGTCTTTCTAATGTTGTTTTTACCATATAAACTGTTCTGGTTCTGCTCACTGGTTGACTCTGAACCAATTCATAGAAATTTCAGGTTTCTCTGAAACAATCATTTTCATAATTTCTTATTTATAGCACAGTAGTTCCATTACATTCATATGCCATAAGTTGGCCAGTCATTCTCCCAATTGATGAACACGCCCTTAGTTTCTAATTCTTTATCACTGTATAAAAGAGCTACTATAAATATTTTTGCATATATATGTCCCTTTCTTCTTTCTTTGACCTCTTTGAGGTACAGGCCAAGTAGTGGTATTGCTAGATGGAAGGGTATGCACAGTTTGGCAACTTTTGGCACTTAAATGCTTTCCAGCATGGGTGGACCAACTCACAGCAATATCAACAATGCATTACCATGGCTTTTCCAGACCCTCCATCATTTGTCATTTTCGCTTTGCCCATCTGATGTATGTAGAGTAGAACCTCTGAGTTGTTTTAATGTTCAATTCTCTAATTATTAGTAATCTGGATCATTTTTTCATTTGCCTATCTATAGTTTGAAATTTTTCCTTTGGAAACTGCCTCCCTGTACCTTTGACCATTAGTCAACTGAGGAATAACTCTTACTCTTATAAATTTGAATCACTTCCCTATATAACTTGGAAATGACGCCTTTATCATATAAACTTGCTGCATATATGCACCCCCTCCCTATTTAACTGCTTCTCCTCTAATCTTAGGTCTTTTCCAACTCTGGGGTTTAAAGTGTGACACTAAAGAGATAATCCTAGGTCACCTAAGTACTATTTTTCTAAGTCCCTATTTGCACAAATTGACAGAACATTAGAGGTTTTTAAGAAAAGAAATTAGCATTTATGTGATTGTTTATTAAATTGTGGTGGAGTGGGGGTGGAAAGGGACATGAGGTGGCCAGTCATGCTATTTGAATTATTATTCTTAACTATGATTTAGGATTCTTTTTGCCAAAATATTTTATGGAATGTGCTTTTATAAATTCAAGCATAGATCACTAAAAAATTCACTTTGGTATGATTATATCCAAAACTGCATTTGACATGTTACTGTATAGGCAGAACTATTCATTCTTACAGAAATGCACAGGCAGAGAACAATAAAAGTGACAAACATCACAAGTGTTTGTAGGTGCAAATTGGTAATTGCACATCAAAACAATGAAGTTATCCCATTGTAGAGGTGTAAATTAGCAGTTAAACTGCAATCATTAGTTAGCATTAATAGTAAGACAAAAGGTAGTGAAGCAGATAATGAAACCCTACAGTGCTACAGCTTGAGAGAAAATTTTGAGAGAGAGAGAGATTAAAATATGTTTTAAGTATTAGATTCTCAGTGATTTGATTTATTGGAAAACATTAGTTTATCCATACTTACATAGCGTAAATTGAAAATAGCTGTCAAATTTCTGTTCTAGGTAGTCTTCAATCATCACAAAGGTTAACAAATGCTGGTAGGGAGTAAAATACCCTCTAGGCACCTGAATTCGCTTCTTTCGTAGCTCAGATTAGTTAGCTTTGGCAACAGTGCAAGATTTGTGGTGAGAGCTCCTGTGTGTGTGCGCGCGCATGCAATGTATTGTGTATTTTCAAGAAATAGCTGTTACAGCAACTGGATCCATCCTATAATGCCAAAACATTTTGCTGTTTGCTGCTGTACATCTTTCTGTGTCTTTTCTTAAAGTTACATCAGAAAATTAAAAAACAAACTTGTAGGTCAGGCTTATTAAGGTAGAAATGGTAATTTTGTTAAAACGTATATGCAAGGAAGAAATGGAGACACAGAGGAAAAAAAATGTACCAAATCCATGAGGAAAAGAGATGACGAACTCCTTCTACCAACAGGAAGAGGCCCAGAATGACTAGAAAAAACAACTATAAAGACATCATAAATCAAACAGCATAGAGTTTAGAACATCAAAAACTCAGAAATTTTTATCTATTATTAATTATGATAAAAAATTCTATCTCAGAATATTTTACACGGCAGCTGTTGCCAAGAAAATCTACATCTTCTTGAGCAGAAGAAACTTTAAAATAAGGACTAAGGCTCCCAACTTCCAATGAACATAGGATGGACATTAATAAAATATTTCAATGTCTTTGCACATTTTTCAGAAGATTAAAAAGCCATATTTTAAAAAAGGGACAATTTATTATTTTAATGGTATTTAAATATTTAATGAGGCCTCAATAAGAATAGACACATATGATGTGTAAATTCTGTGTGATAGTTTCACACACACACAAACCTCGACCCTCTCTCCCCCCCCCAATTTTTGGCAGTTAAATTGTGGGAATTTTTTCCACTTATGTTTAATTAATTTTACCTGTGATAAGAATAAAAAAAAAACCTTTGGAAAATATGAATATTGAAAGACTCAACTTGCCTTAGGGATGAAAGTCCTTTATTAAACCTCTCTATTAACCTCTTTATTAAGTTTCTAAATAACCTTATTAACCAAGTTAGGTAATAGCAGAACTAACTTCCTCACTCTTCCTGTATTGATCTTTGAGGAGCTAATTAGCATGGTTCTGCATAGCTATACTCTTATTTATCTGTATTGGATCTACATAAGCAGACTTTCTATCTGTATGCATATCTGTATTCCAATTAATATCACTATCTCATCTTTCCAAAGTCTGTTTCTGCATAAGAAATTTTCAGAGACCAAGGATAAAGTGGGATCAGAGATTGAGGCTAATCTCAGAAAACCTGGCAATTTTTTCAGATCTTTACTTTGATCCCTAGCTAGATTGGAGATTTTTTTTTTTAAATGGACAGAAAATAGGGGAGCATTATCTGTTTGTGTACATTATTGTTGGACTGGTATCACAGTACAATACTATGCACAGGGAGTTCGATGAGTATAATTCTTCCAGGAACATGACAAGGGATATCTGAGATGGCATGTAATAAATGCTCAATAGATACTTGTTGAATAAAAGACTGGAATTATGAAGATGTAGCTTTCTCACATTTGAGTCTAATCCGATTTCTTGGGATGATGCTGTGATAGGATCTTAGCATTATACTCTTAGTTCTGGTAGTTAAAGAAGTCTTTAAAGAAAAGACCGCCTTACAGAATCGTCAGAAAAAAGAAAAAGCAGAGGTAGATGAAAAGATCCCTATTGCATTTGGGGACTGTGAAAACCAGCCATTCCTTCTCCAATGCTATCCTAAATCAAGAAAGGAAAGGAAAGATTATAATCCTTTAAATATAGACATCTTGGCTTCAACCCCAATTTAGGCCATCATAGTTGTTAATCAAGTTACACAGGGCAGCTTCTAATTGGGTTTTATCACAGTCCTACACCAGAAATGAAATTGGAGCAATAAAAACGTTTAATCAATAGTGATGCTAGTGTTAAGGACAAGCCAAGGTCAAAGGTTCTGTGACTCCTTATAATGGAACCATTTCCCATAGGACCATGATCAATTTGAATATATGCTTAAAAGAACATTTAACTAGCAATTTGCATGAAAGAATGAAGCATTAAAAAAAAATCAGCCAAAGTAAGGGAGGTAGAAATAAACTAGGAAATAGACTCTTCAGTGCTACGAATGCATCAGATTTTTCAACCTTCAATTTTTCTGCACATTGCTGCAGCTTTGTTACTTGGGTGGACCCATGATTTCATAGATGTGGATTCTGATCACAAGTCCTTGATGCCTTCTCATTCAATGCAACATTTTACTATAAATCCTTCCATGGTTGATTGGCTCAGTGAGCTGGAGGATTCCTTTTGTTTATTGCTTAAAAGCAGTTACTACTTTGCTATCTAACTGCTGGGCCAGTTCTTGCTACTTGACCTGTCTAGGGTCACTTCAGTCCCCCCCTGGTGTCTGCATTGCATAGAAAGCACTCTTCGTTGTCTGAGAGACGACTATGGAGTACCTGCTCTTTCTCCATAGGAAACAGTATATGTGTATGATGGGAAAGGAGTAGGAATTCAGTGTAGTACAGGGAAGGGCTAAAGTAAGAGCTTTGGAGAATGCATAAGGGTGGTGAAAGGGAGGAACTGGGAGGGATGATGTGTCATAGGAAAGTGGAGTTAGAAAGGAATTATCAGGATTAGCAATGCTTTTGTAAAGATTGGAACTTGGCTATGTCTTCTACTACTAGGTAGCTGGTATGAGTGAGACCTTTTACACTAGGGCATGGGTGGGCATATGTGAAACATAGTTAAAACATATAGCTACAAATGAAGTGATGGGGATAAAATTTGCTATGATTTATACGGTCCCTTTCTCAAAGGAACTGCAAACTTGATTTCAGAAATTACAGAATGACTAAAAAGCTCCAAAGACAATAAACAATATCATTGCTAATATGCATGCAACAAATGGTATATTGTCTAAGTTGCTAAAGTGAAAAATAGCTGAATTGCAAAAAAAAATGCCATTGATTATAATACAATAGTTAAAGGAGACTTTAATATTCTTCTTTCAGAAGTGAATATACAGATATATAATGGTTATTATATATCTATATACCTAGCTGTATATGTATATATATATATATATGTGTGTGTGTATATATATATATACCTCAGAAAGATAAGGAGCTAAACCAGGAGCTAGAAATGTTAGATTTGCAATGCCTTTGACAATTTCTGGATATAAATATTAAAGAACATTTATATTTATGTATACATTAGCATCTATCTCTATATTAACAAACATGAATTACTATGTCATTATTAAATCATTGATAAATTAATTACAATAAGCTTAAAAAATAATAAACATTCTTTGCTGACTGTCTTACACGTTATATGGACTGCTATAAAAATAATAACAAAGTTACTCAAGCAAAACAAAAAAGAAAAACAAATGGAGAAGTAATAATATCCTTAGCAAAGAGTACACCAAATAACAGATCACAAAAACAGTAATTGTGTTATGTTAACAATGAAGTTATATATAAAAATCAGAAAGCTTTGTTGAAGCATTTGTATGGAGAAATCACATATTTCAAAAGCATGTATTAGGAAAATTTTAAAAGAGGAATAAGGTTAGGGGTGGAGCCAAGATGGCGGCTGCAAAGCAGGGACTGGTGTGAGCTCCTCACCAAGTCCTTCCAAAAACCTATAAAAAAATGGCTCTGAACCAATTCTACAGCTGCAGGACACACAGAATAGCAGAGGGAAGCAGAGCTCCAGCCCAGGACAGCCTGGATGATTGCTGGGTGAGGTGTTTCGTGCATGGAGCTGGGAGCTGGGACCAGAGCCCAGCGTGGGCAGCATGGACCAGCCAGACCAGGAGCTGGGCACAGCAGGCCCTAGCGCCCTGAATCAGTGAGCTGTAGCAGTTACCAGACTTCTCAACCCACAGACACCAAAGACAACGGAGAACTGCAGGGCCCACAAAGTGGTGGAGGGAAGCAGGGCTCTAGCCCAGGACAGCCTGGATGGTCTCTGGGTAAGGTCTATCCTGCATGGAGCTGGGAGGAGAGCTGAGTGGAACAGAGCCCAGCGTGGGCGGTGCAGACCAACCAGAGCAGGAGCTGGGCGAAGCATGCCCTAGCACCCTGAATCAGTGAGCTACAGCAGTTACCAGACTTCTCAACCCACAAACACCAAAGACAACAGAGAAGGTTAGTGGGAAAAGCTGCTGGGGACAGAGTGTAAGAAGGAGTTCCTGGTTTCCACCACCCCGGGGGTAGTGGAGGTGGGGCACCTACAGAACTACAGCTGCAGTTGCTTCTGGCCCCAGGCCCACCTGGTGGGAGGAATTAAGTGGCAGATCAGAGCAGGAGTGCAAAGCCTGCTGAAGATCTAAGTCCAGTCTGGGTTGGGGGTTCTTGGGGAAGGAGGAGTGCTGGTGTGGCAGCGCATCCCCCCCAAGCTTGGAACATAGAACTCTTTACAAGCAGTCATACCCCGCTGAAAAACTCAAGGGTCAAGTAAGTTGGCTGGGAACATGGCCAGGCAGCAAAAACGCACCCAGATTCAGTCTCAGACTTTGGAATCTTTCTTTGGTGACAAAGAAGACCAAAACATACAGAAGTCAACAAAGTCAAAGAGGCTACAACAAAAGCCTCCAAGAAAAACATGAACTGGTCTCGTCTCAGGCCATGGAAGAGCTCAAAAAGGATTTGGAAAAGCAAGTTAGAGAAGTAGAGGAAAAATTGGGAAGAGAAATGAGAAGGATGTGAGAAAACCATGAAAAACAAGTCAATGACTTGCTAAAGGAGACCCAGAAAAATACTGAGAAATACACTGAAGAAAACAACACCTTAAAAAATAGACTAACTCAAATGGCAAAAGAGCTCCAAAAAGCCAATGAGGAGAAGAATGCCTTGAAAGGCAGAATTAGCCAAATGGAAAAGGAGGTCCAAAAGACCACTGAAGAAAATACTACCTTAAAAATTAGATTGGAGCAAGTGGAAGCTAGTGACTTGATGAGAAATCAAGATACTATAAAACAGAACCAAAGGAATGAAAAAGTGGAAGACAATGTGAAATATCTCCTTGGAAAAACCACTGACCTGGAAAATAGATCCAGGAGAGATAATTTAAAAATTATTGGACTACCTGAAAGCCATGATCAAAAAAAGAGCCTAGATATCATCTTTCAAGAAATTATCAAGGAGAACTGCCCTGATATTCTAGAGCCACAGGGCAAAATAGAAATTGAAAGAATCCACAGATCACCTCCTCAAATAGATCCCAAAAAGAAATCTCCTAGGAATATTGTCGCCAAATTCCAGAGCTCCCAGGTCAAGGAGAAAATACTGCAAGCAGCCAGAAAGAAACAATTTGAGTATTGTGGAAACATAATCAGAATAATCCAAGATCTAGCAGCTTCTACATTAAGAGATTGAAGGGCTTGGAATACAATATTCCGGAGGTCAGTGGAGCTAGGATTAAAACCAAGAATCACCTACCCAGCAAAACTGAGTATCATGCTCCAAGGCAAAATATGGGCTTTCAATAAAATAGAGGACTTTCAAGCTTTCTCAGTGAAAGGACCAGAGCTGAATAGAAAATTTGACTTTCAAACACAGGAATCAAGAGAAGCATGAAAAGGTAATCAAGAAAAAGATCAAGAAAAAGAAATTGCAAGGGGTTTAGTAAAGTTGACCTGTTTTGTTTACATTCCTACATGGAAAGATGATGTGTATGATTCATGAAACCTCAGTATTAGGGTAGCTGAAGGGAATATGCATATATATGTATATGTTTATGTATATATATATATAAGTGAATGTGTATGTATATATGTATGTGTATACATATATATATATATATATATATATATATATATATATATTTAGAGAGAGAGAGAGAGAGCGGGCACAGTGTGAGTTGAAGATGAAGGGAAGATATCTAAAAGAAATAAAATCAAATTAAAGGATGAGAGAGGAATATATTGGGGGGGGGGAGATAGGGAGAGATAGAATGTGGTAAATTATCTCGCATAAAAGTGGCAAGAAAAGGCAGTTCTGTAGGAGGAGAGGAGAGGGCAGGTGAGGGGGAATGTATGTTGCTCTCATCGGATTTGACCTGAGGAGGGAATACCATACATACTCAATTGGGTATCTTATCCCACAGGAAAGAAAGAGGAAGAAGATAAAAAAGGGGGGAATGATAGAAGGGAGGGCAGATGGGGGTGGAGGTAATCAAAAACAAACACTTTCGAAAAAGGACAGGGTCAAGGGAGAAAATTCGATAAAAGGAGACAGGTTAGGAAGAAGCAAAATATAGTTAGTCAAATGAGTATTGTGTAAGGGTTATACATAATGATATGCATGTGGCCCATGTTGAATTGCTTGACTTCTTAGGGAGGGTGGGTGGGAAGGGAAGAGGGAGAGAATTTGGAACTCAAAGTTTTAAAAACAGATGTTCAAAAACAAAAAAAAGTTCTTGCATGCAACTAGAAAATAAGATACACAGGCAGTGGGGCATAGAAATTTATCTTGCCCTACAAGAAAGGAAGGGAAAAGAGGATGGGAGGGGAGTGGGGTGACAGAAGGGAGGGCTGATTGGGCAACAGGGCAACCAGAATATATGCCATCTTGGAGTGGGGGGGAGGGTAGAAATGGGGAGAAAATTTGTAATTCAAACTCCTGTGAAAATCAATGCTGAAAACTAAATATGTTAAATTAAAAAAATATGTATAGTCAAAAAAAAGAGGAATAAGGTACTGAGAATGGAATATGTTTTTTTAATGTAAGTTAATAATTAATAGCCTTCAAATAGGCACAAGAGATGAAATTTTGAAAATTGGGAAGAAATAGATATAACTAAAAAACCCCAAAGATTGCAAAATCAGTGAATAGAAAAAATGATCAGTTTTTGTGAAAAGCCTAAAAATTAGTAAATCATTAGCTAAATTGGTCAAAACACCAGAGAAAAGAAACTCAGAGTGCCCAGATTTAAAAATAAATGGACCAGGTGACTTTACACAATCACTTCCTGTGACTCTGGTCAATCCATTTGCCTCTTCTAGCCTCAGTTTCCTCATTTGTAAAATGAGGATAATAATAGCAGCTAATTCACAGAGTTTTTGGAGGGATCAAATGATATATGTAAAGCATTTTACAATTGGGAAGTCTGACATAAATGCTAGCTACTTTTTAATGAAAAGATGCAGAAAATGGTTTGACAAAACATAGCACCAATTGATCAATGGAATAGGTTAGGACTCAGAGGTAGAGAACCTGTAGCTCTTAAAAGAGCTGTGGAAAGGAACTTGGGGTTTAATGACATGCCTATAGTCATATAACTGTAATAATAGCTAGCATTTATGCAGTGCTTCATGGTTTACAAAGTAGTTTATACATATTATGTCACTTGATCCTTAAAACAACCCTGTGAGGTAGGTGTTGTTATAATCCCCATTTTACAGATAAATAAAGCAGACAGAGGCTTAAGTGACTTATCTAGGTTCATACCACTAGGGAGTATCTGAGGCAGAATTTAAACTCAGGTCTTCTGACTCCAGGTGTAGTGTTCTATCTTCTGCATCACCTACCTGCCTATATTTATCAGAGGGAAGACCTGAATCCTGAACTTACTTTAAAATAGTAATAATAAGAAGAATAATATTAAGAATAATAATATTAAAAATGCTAGCTATGGTGATAAGACAAGAGAAAGAAAAGGAAAAGAATTAACATCAGCAAAAAATGAGGCAAAATTATCATTTTTCACAGATGATATGATGATTTATTTAGAAAACAACAGAAAATCAGTGAGGAAACTAATTGATGTGATTAACAAACAGCCCCAGTAAAGTAACAAGATACAAAATTAATTGACAAAAGTCATCAGCATTTCTGTGTATTACTTACAGAAATTAAGAGAAAATTATAGAAAAAGAAATGTCATTCAAAGTAGCTGCAAAATTCATGAACTACCTGAGGGGCAATCAACCCATTCTAGATAGGAAGAAATACAACTATCAAATACTCTATGGAAATAGGAGACACAAATAATCAGAGAGACATTCGTTGTTCATAACTGAGCCACACGAATATAGCATAAATGATGTCTTCTTGACAAGGTATGAACTTGACAAATTGTGCTGCATGCTCATTGCCCTGTTGACACATTGATGATAATTGCTTCATTGAATCAGTTCAACTTAAATATCTATTCACTTACCATGAGAAATACACTTTGCTAGGCATTGGATTGATGGTTTAGAATTCATGGTTTGTTCCTATACTCAATTACTCCCTTGGATTTGGCCTTTAAAAGAATATAGAAATCAAATACAGAAGTGGCAGAGCTGGGGGTATACTACAACAGCAGAGCACTGAGTGGCAGAGTGATTGAAGAGTGCCTGGACCACATTAAGGACTTCCTGGACCATGCCAGGAGCCTAGACCAAGTGAAGCACACATATCTTTGTATGCTTCTTAGCACTAGGAAATTACCCAGAACTTTTAATGGTGATAAGCTGTTCCTTGAAACAGCTTTGCTAATGCTAATCTTTGCTTTGCTAATATTCTTCTACTGATGCTATGTAGATAACTTTTTGACTCCTGAAGAATATAAATTGCAGGTGACCCAATGGGTAATAGAAAGTCATTGGATTGGGTGTTATTAGGCTATAGTGTTTATTACAAATGATGACTGCCATGTGAAAAGCACTATTAACAACATCATCACAAACATATTTTACTGAAAAATTAAGTGAGCCTTTCCTCCTTTCTTCCTTCTTCATGAGTCCCACTTCTTTCTCTCTCCGCTCTCACATTCAGCTGAAGACCTTGCATCTTATTTTACTGAGTAAATTGAAACCATTCAATGTCAGCTCCCTCTTCTGTCATTCTCTTCATCTCAAAAGCCCCTGCTTCTCCTTTATTTCATTCTCTAACGAAAAGATAATCTTTTTGCTTTCCAAGACCAAGTCCTCTATCTATGTGCTTGATCTCATTCCCTATGATCTTCTCCAGAAGATTATATTATTTCCCCCTGCCCCCATCTCATCCTTATTGAGTCTTCAACTTCTCCCTATCAACTGGTTCCTTTGCTACTGTCTTCAAGTCTCCCCGATGAATAGAAAACAAAAAAAAATTTACTACACCCTTCGATCCCCACATGCTATTGTCCTATATTCCTTTCTCAGCCAAACTCCTTAAAAAATCTGTCTGAACCCACTCACCACACTTCATCTGCTTTCACTTACTTTTTAGCCCTTTGTGAGACAGTTGATATCTCAGTGGGAGCACAAGACCTTGAATCAGGAAATCCTGAGTTCAAATCTGCCCTCAAACACTTACTAGCTATGTGACTCTGGACAAGTCACTTAACCCTTGTTTGCCTTGGTTTCCCCATTTTTAAAATGGTTATAATAATAGCCCCTACCTCAAAGGGTTATTATGAGGATCAAAGAGGGTGCTTAGTACAGTGCCTGGTAGAGATTAAGAGCTATATAACATTATCATCATTGTCATCATCGTCATAATTGTTATTGTTGTCATCCTACACAGTTTCCAGCACTTATTAGCTGCTTGACTCTGGGCAAGTCACAACCTCCTGGCCTCAGTTTCCTCATCTGTAAAATGGGAATTATGTTGCCTACCTTACAGAGTTGTGAGGATTAAATGTTATAAGAAATATAAAGTGCTTTGCAAACCTTAAAGTAATATTGGTATAAATGCTAGCTATCATTATTTGCGTTCTAGCTTCCTGCCTCATCATTCGCCTGGAATTCCTCTCGCCAAAGTTGTTTATGATCTCTTAATTGCTGAGTCTGATGAGCTGTTTTTCTCAGTCCCTCTCTTTCCTTAATACTCTGCTACATTTAACACCATTGACTACCTTTTCCTGGTTATTCCTCTCTTTCTGGAGTTTCATGACACCAAACTCTCCTAGTTAATTTTCTGTGTCTGAGCTTTCCTTTGTTGACTCAACATCCATATCATGCCCTCAGACTGTGGTTATTCCTGAAGGTTCTAGTTTATTTTCTCTTCTTCTACATTTTTTTCTTTTTGTAACCTTTTTGGCAACTGTGGGTTTAATATCATCTTTAGGCAGATGAATCTCAGATCTGTATATCCAGCCCCGGTCTTTCATCTGTGCTTTAGTCCTATATTGCCAGTTTTCTATTGGACATTTCAAATTGGATGTCCTGGAGTTGTTTTAAACCCAATATATCCCAGACTAAACTCATATTTCCACTCCTCAACTCTTCCTTCTTCCAAATTTCCCTATGTCTATAGATATCATCACCATTATTCAAGTTTGTCAGGTTCATAAGTAACAGTACTTCCAATTTCTCATTCTCCCTTTCAAAGATGAGAAATGCAATGTCATGTGTGAGGAACAGAGAGGAAGCTAGTTGCTTGGACGACAGAGTGCTGAAGGGTAAGTAATGTCCAATGAGACTGAAAAGATAGGTTAGGACCAGATTCTGTAGAGCTTTAAGAACTAAACAGAGGAGTTCACATTTTATCTTATAGAGTCAATTGGAAACCACAGGAGATGATTCAGTAAAAGAGTCTATGGTTAAGGAAAATTACTCTTGCAGCTGGGGCAGTAGAGTGAAAGGAGACATGAGATAGGACACAATTTAGGAGGCTTATGTAATAATCTAATTGAGAGGTAATGAGGTCCTAAGCTAAGTTGGTAGCTGTGGGAATAGAGATAAAAAGGCACAAACATGGGATTCTATAGAGGCAGAAATGCTTTGATAAGTGTGGTAAGGGACTTCTGGGAGCGAAGGTGAATCACTGTAACTCTTCCATATTCACCTCCAAACAACCATAAAATAGCTCCCCAAAACAAATCCTGGAACAGCAGAACCAGCAAAAAGATGGGGTGAAACAATCTTTTGGCCTAAGAAACTGGGAAGAACGAGAACACTCAGGCAAAAAGGGAATGCATTCTAGGACAGGGAGTGTCCCAGTAAGTCAGCAGCAAGCCCCACCTCAGCAAATCAGCAGGAGATCCTGAGCCCTAGTGCAGTGGAGCAGGATCACCCATGTACTTTAGAATAGCCAAGGGACTGGTCAGACTGCAGCTCTAGAACCACCACCTGCTTCAGGGTAGCCCTGGGCAAACATGCAACCCCCAGCAACCAGACCTCTGCTTGCTTCAGTGTAGCCCTTAGAGAAATATAGAAACACCTTAACAGTCTCAACATTCAGCAGACACCAGCACTATGACCCTGGCTCAGCACTAGGAAAACTGCCAGACACCTACGGCCTCTAGCAGCGCCAGTTACCCCACACCCTCAGTTCAGCACCAGAAATGAGGGTGCTCCATGGGTCTCAGGGCAACATCAGTAAAGCACCAGGTAAACAGTCAGGACCTACAGCCCCTGACACAAGAAGCCTGAGACAGTGCCTCTTCCACGCGAGGAGCAGAGCTCAAATTTAAAGGAAAGCAAGAAGGCCAAAAAAGATGAGCAGAAAATAACAAAAAAAGAATCTGACCATAGAAAGTTATTATGGTGACAGGGAAGATCACAACACAAACTCAGAAGGGGACAACATTGTCAAAAAACCTATGGGCAAAACCCCAAAGAAAAACAGAAAGTGGTCTCAAGCCCAGAAAGAACTCATGGAAGTGTTCTAAAAGGAGCTTAAAAATCATAAAAGAGAGGTAGAAGAAACATTGGGAAAAGAAAAGAGAATGATACAAGATTATTATGAACAAAAACAGTCAACGGCTTAGAAAACTGCTTAAAAAAGTAGAATTGGCTAAATAGAAAAGAAGATACAAAAATCCACTGAAGAAAACAGCTCCTTAAAAAGTACAATTGGTCAGATGGAAAAGGAAGTACAAAAGCTAACTAAAGAAAACAACTCCTTAAAAGTTAGGATTGGACAAGTGGAAACTAATGACTTTATGAGACATCAAGAATCAATCAGACAGATTCAGAAGGATGAAAAAGTAGAAGAAAATGTAAAATACTTCATTGGAAAAACAACTGAACTAGAAAATAGATCCAGGAAAGACAATGTCAGAATCAATGAACTACCTGAAAGCCATATTCAAAAGGGGAACTTGGACAGCATCTTTCAAGAAATTATCAAGGAAAACTGCCTTGATATCCTGGAAGCAGAGGGCAAAATAGACATTGAAAGTGTCCACCAATCCCATCAGGAAAGAGATCCCCAAATAAAAACTCTAAGGAAGATTATAGCCAAATTTCGGAACTATCAGGTCAAGGAAAAAAATACTGCAAGTGGTCAGAAAGAAACAGTTCAAATATTGGGGAGGCACAATCAGGATTACACAGGACTTAGCAGCTGCAAAATTAAAAAAATAAGAGGACATGGAACATGATATTCTGGAAGGCAAAGGACCTAGGACTACAACCAAGAATCACTTACTCAGTGAAATTAAGCACAGTACATCAAGGGAAAAAAATGGTCATTCCATGAAATAGAAGTATTTCAAGTTTCCATAAGGAGAAGACCAGAATTAAATAAAAATTTTTATCTCCAATATCAAGACCCAAAAGAAGTAAAGACAGGTAAAAAGGGAAGAGAGAACATAAGGGATTCAATGGAGCTGAAGTGTTTACATCCCTACATGGGAAGATGATACTTGTAAGTCTTAAAAATTTTATCACTAATAGTACAGCTAGAAGGAGTATGCATAAAGGGTATCAGTATAAGGTGAATTTGAGGGAATGACAGGGAAAAAAAAACTAAGGGATGAGAAAAAGGAGTACATTGGGTACAGAAGGAAGGAAGAGGTGGAATGGGGTAAATTGTTTCACGTGAAAAGGTGAAAGAAACCTATTACAGTGGAGAGGAAAATGGGAGGGTGGGCAGTGTGCATCACTTGAAACTTATTTGATTAGTTTTGGCTTAAAGAGAGAATAATATATACAGTCAGTTGAATATAGAAATCTGTCTCACCCAACAGTGAAGTAGGAGGGACGGAGATTAAGGAAAGGAGTAAGTAAAGGAGGGGAGGGGCTGACAGAAGGGAGGGAATTTCAGGGGAGGTGGTAGACAGCAGCAAAACACTGGTGGTGAGGAGAGAAAGGGTGAAAGGAGAGAGAAAACAAATGGGAGGGAAAATAGTATAGAGGAAAATACACAACTAGCAGTCATAACTGTGACTGTGAATGGGTTGAGCTTTCCTATAAAATGGAAGCAGATGGTAGAGTGAACCAAAAACCAGAATCTCATAATAAGTTGCTTAACAGAAACACACTTGAAGCAGAGAGACACACACAGAGTAAAAGTGAGGGGCTGGAGCAGAATTTATTATGCTCTAGCTGAAGTTAAAAAAAAAAAAGCAGGGGTAGCAATCCTGATCTCAGACAAAACAAAAATAGACCTAATTAAAAGAGATTATGGAGGGAAATTATATCTTGCTAAAAGGTACCATAGACAAATGAAGTAATATCAGTACTAAACATATATACACCAAGTGATATAACATACAAATTGTTAAAGGAGAATTTAAGTGAGTCACAGGTTAGTGACCAAGCAAGAGATGGAGGGCATTATGAAATATAAAATCGATAATTTTGATTATATTAAATTAAGAAGCTTTCGCACAAAAAAAATCAATGCAACTAAGATTAGAAGGAAAGCAGAAAACTGGGAAACAGTCTTTACAGTAAGTGTCACTGATAATGGCCTCATTTCTCAAACATATAGAGAACTGAACTTAAAAGACTATAAGCCATTCCCCAATTGATAAATGGTAAAAAGATATGAACAGGCAGTTTTCTTTTTTTTCAAGATTTTTTTTCTTTTTAGTTTACAACACTCAGTTCTACAAGTATTAAATTTCCAAATTTTCTTCCCCTCCCTCCCCTCACCCCTCCTCCCAAGATGACATGAATCTGATATATATTCTACATATACCTTCACATTAAACATATTTACACAATAGTCAAGTTGTAAAGAAGAACCATGATCAATGGTGTGAATCATGAGAAAGAAGAAACAAAACCAAAAAAGAAGAGACAGGAAAAAAAAGAGAGAGAGAGCAGATAGTTTGCCTCAATCTACATTCATACTCCGTAGTTCTTTCTCTGGATGTAGATAGCTCATTCTATCATGAGTGCTTTGGAGCTGTCTTTGAACCTTATATTGCTGAGAAGGGCCAAGTCTATCAAAGTTAGTCATCAAATAATCAATATGTCTGTGGTTGTGTACAGTGTTCTCCTGATTATGCTCCTCTCACTCGGCATCATGTCATGTAGTTCTTTCCAGGGTATTATGAAATCCGTATCTTCCCCATTTCTTATAGCACAATAGTATTCCGTTACATTCATATACCACAACTTGTAGCCATTCCCCAACTGGTGGGCATCCCCTTGATTTCCATTTCTTTGCTACCATAAAAAGAGCTGCTATAAATATTTTTGTACATATGGGCCCCTTTCCCACTTGTGTGATCTCTTTGGGATACAGCCCTAGAAGTGGTATTGCTGGGTCAAAGGGTATGAACATTTTTATAGACCTTTGGGTATAGTTCCAAATTGCTTTTCAGAATGGCTGGATCTGTTCACAATTCCATCAACAATGTAACAATGTTCCAATTTTCCCACATCCTCTACAGCATTTATCATTTTCCTGTTTTGTCATGTTAGCAAATCTGCCAGGAGAGATGTGGTACCTAAGAGTTGTTTTGATTTGCATTTCTCTAATCAATAGTGATTTAGAGCATTTTTTCATATACCTATAGATATCTTTAATTTCTTCCTCAGAAAACTGCCTGTTCATATCCTTTGACTATTTCTCAATTGGGGAATGACTTGTATTCCTATAAATTTGGCTCAGTTCCCTGTATATTTTCGATATGAGGCCATTATCACAGACACTAGTTGTAAAGATTTTCTCCCAATTTTCTGCTTCCCACCTAATGTTTGTTGTATTGGCTTTGTTTATACAAAAACTTTTCAATTTAACATAATCAAAATTATTCATTTTGTATTTCATAATGTTCTCTATCTCTTGTTGGGTCATGAATTCTTCCCTTTGCCATAAATCTGACAGGTAAACTTTTTTGTTCTCCCAAATTGCTTATAGTATCAGCCTTTATTCCTAAATTATGAACGCATTTTGACTTTATTTTGGTATATGGTGTAAGATATTGGTCTATGCCCAGTTTTTGCCATACCATTTTCCAATTTTCTCAGCAGTTTTTGTGAAATAGTGAATTCATAGCCCAAAAGCTGGATCCTTTGGGTTTATCAAATTGTAGATTGCTATAGTCATTGAATACTGTGTCTTGTGTACCTAACCTATTCCACTGATCCATGATTCTGTTTCTTAGCCAGTACCAAGTAGTTTTGATGACTGCTGCTTTATAATACAGTTTAATATCTGCTATGGCTAGGCCACTTTCCCTAGCATTTCTTTTCATTAATTCCCTTAATATTATGGACCTTTTGTTCTTCCAGATGAGCTTTGTTATTATTTTTATCTAGCTCTGTAAAATAATTTTTTTGGTAGTTCGATTGGTATGGCACTGAATAAGTAAATTAATTTAGGTAAAGTTGTCATTTTTATATTAGTTCAGCCTAACCATGAGCAACTGATGTTTTTCCATTTATTTAGATCTGATTGGATTTGTGTGAAAAGTGTTTCTTAATTGTGTTCATGTAGGCCCTTGGTTTGTCTTGCCAGGTGGACTCCCAAATATTTTATAGTGTCTACAGTAATTTTAAATGGAATTTCTTTTTCTATCTCTTGCTGTTGGGCTTTGTTAGTTATATATAGGAATGCTGAGGATTTATGTGGGTTTATTTTATGTCCTGCAACTTTGCTAAAGTTGTTTATTTTTCAAGTAGTTTTTTTCTTGATTCTCTAGGATTCTCTAAGTAAATCATCATATCATCTGCAAAGAGTGATAACTTAGTTTCTTTGCCTATTCCAATTCCTTCAATTTCTTTTTCTTCTCTTATTGCTAAAGCTAACATTTCTAGTACCAAATTGAATAATAGGGGTGATAATGGACATCCTTGTTTCGCCTCTGATCTTATTGGGAATGCGTCTAGCTTATCCGCATTACATATAATGCTTGCTGACAGTTTTAGGTAGATGCTACTTATAATTTTAAGGAAGACTCCATTTATTCCCATGCTTTCTAGTGTTTTTAAAGAATGGGTTTCGTATTTTGTCAAAAGCTTTCTCTGCATCTATTGAGATAATCATGTGGTTTTTTGCTAGTTTTGTTGTTGATATGATCAATTATACTGATGGTTTTCCTAATATTGAACCAGCCTTAAATTCCTGGAATAAATCCTACCTGGTCATAGTATATTATTCTCATGATAAGTTGCTGCAATCTTTTTTGCTAATATTTTATTTAAAATTTTTGCATCAATATTCATTAGGGAAATTGGTTTATAGTTTTCTTTCTCTGTTTTGCTTCTTCCTGGTTTGGGTATTAGTACCATATTTATGTCACAAAAGAATTTGGTAGGACTCCTTCTTCACTTATTTTCCCAAATAGTCTATAAAATATGGAATTTAATTGTTCTTTAAATGTTTGATACAATTCACATGTAAAACCATCTGGCCCTGGAGATTTTTTTCTAGGGAATTCATTGATAGCTTGCTCAATTTTTTTTTTTCTGAGATGGGGTTATTTAGGTATTTTGCTTCCTGTTCTGTTAACCTGGGCAGTTTATATTTTTGTAAATATTCATCCATTTCCCTAAGGTTGTCAAATTTATGGGCATACAATTGGGCAAAATAATTCCTGATTGTTTTAATTTTCTCTTAACTGGAGGTGAATTTACCCTTTTCATTTTTGATATTGGTAATTTGGTTTCCTTCTTTTTTTAATCAATTGTCCAAAGTTTTATCAATTTTATTGTTTTTTCATAAAACCAACTCTTAGTTTTATTTATTTGTTCAATAGTTTTCTTGATTTCAATTTTATTAATCTCTTCTTTGGTTTTCAGTATTTCTAATTTGGCATTCAGTTGGGAATTTTCAGTTTGTTGTTTTTTCTGGCTTTTCAGTTGCGTGCCCAATTCATTGATCTCCTTTTTATCTATTTTATTCATGTAAGAATTTAGAGATATAAAACTTCCCCTAAGAACAGATTTTGCTGCCTCCCATAAGTTTTGGTATGTTGTCTCATTATTGTCATTCTCTTGAATGAAGTTATTAATTGTTTCTATGATTTGTTCTTTGGCCCACTCATTCTTTAGGATTAGATTATTTAGTCTCCATTTAATTTTTAGTTTATCTTTCCATGGTCCTTTATTACAAATCATTTTTATTACATTATGATCTGAAAAGGATGCATTGACTATTTATACCTCTCTGCACTGGATTGTGAGGTTTTTATACCCTAGTACATGGTCAATTTTTGAGTATGTGCCATGTACTGTTGAGTAAAAAGTATGTTCCTTTTTATCCCCTTTCATTTCAGGGGTCCTGGTGTTGAAGATTGCTGGCTCTGCCCCCCTGAGGCTTGGGAGCTCCCACTGTTCTGCTGAGGTGGGGCCTGCTGGGACACTTCTTTTCCTGCACTAGTCTCCTTCCACCACCACAAGAAGGGTTTCTCCCCAACTTCTCAAGCCAAAAGACTACTGAAGCCCCACTTCTGGCTCCTCTATTTCAGAGTTTCTCCTGAGGGCATATTATCTGGGTTAGGGAGGGATGAGAGCCATTTTAGTTGGTCATTATGACTCCTGGAAGTTCAAGAAGGAGAGTTTCAGACCTCTAGACTGTTGGCTGCAAGCCTCCAGAATATTTGTTCTTGTGGCCTCAGGTGCTGCGCTGCTTCCTCCTGTAGCGCTGACAGTCTCCCATCATCCTGGGCTGGGAGGCCTGGGCATTACTACTAGTTTTCAAGCACCCAGTCTGGATGGCTGGCTGAGTTCTGCAGCTGCTTCAGCTTTGGTGTGCTCTGGTGCAGCCTCGTGGGTTGGGTGCTCTCCCAGCTTACCAATATGTCCTGTCAACCCTGCAGACTCTCCTGGCTTGGAAATTTGCCACGCTAGGTCTACTAGTGGCTTCTAACTCTCTCAAATCTTCTCAAATTCACTTTTTTAGAGGTATCTGACAGAATTTGTGCGAGAGCTCCTGTGAGACACTGTTTTCACACTGCCAACTTGGCTCCCCACCCCCCTTTTTCAACAGGCAGTTTTCTGATGAAGAAATCAAAACTGTCTGTAGGAATATTAAGAAGTGCTCTAAATCACTTTTGATTAGATAAAAGCAAATTAAAACAACATTGAAGTACCATCTCACCCCTATCAGATTGGCTAATATGACAAAACAGAAAAATGATAAATATTGAAGAGGATGTGGGAAAATTGGGACACTGATGCACTGCTGGTAGAGTTGTGACCTCATCCAACTATTATGGAGAACAATTCTGAACTATACCCAAAGGGCAACCAAACTGTGTGCATAACATTTGAACAAGCAATACTAGTACTAGGTCTGTATCTCAAAGAAATCATAAAAAAGGGAAAAGGACCCATATGTACAAAAATATTTATAGCAGCCCTTTTCATGGTGGCAGAGAATTTGAAATTGAGGGGATACCCATCAATTGGGGAATGACTGAACAAGCTGTGGTCTATGAATGTAATGGAATACTATTGTTCAATAAGAAATGATGAACAGGCAGATTTCAGAAAAACCTGGAAAGACTTGTATGAACTGATGCAAAGTAAAATGAGCAGAACCAGGTAAACATTGTACACAGTATCAGCAACTTCGTGTGACCAACTATGAATGACTCAACTCTTCTCAGCAATACTGATCCAAGAATACAAAAGACTCATGAGGGAAAATGCTGTCTATATCTAGATAAAGAACTGATGGTGTTGGAATGCAGATTGAAGCATACTTTTTTTAACTTACTTTACTCCTTTTCATATTTTTATTTTCCTTTTGATCTGTTTCTTCTTTCAAAACTGTGACTAATATGGAAATATGTTTTACGTGATAGCACATGTATTACCTATATCAAATTGCCTACCATTTTCAGAAGGGGGGGAATGGAAAAAGGGAGGAGGGGAGAAAAATTTAGTTCTTGAAATCTTGTAAAAATGAATGCTAAAAATTTTATTGACATGTAATTGGGGGAAAATACTATTAATTAGTGTGGCAAGCAAGAGTGAGAAGTTGATGTAAAGGCAATAAAAGTGGGACTTTTTACTGCTTTTTCTTTTGGAGTGCTTCTCAGCAGTAAGGCAATCAAGTGCCTTTGATTAAGTCTTGCTTTTGTTTGTAGGAAGGCCCACACCCTTTTGCTAATTAGGTCACAAGAGGTGTGAAGCCCTCACGGTTTGAAGCCCTCAGGCCCTGAAAAAGGATAGAAGAGTGTCTGTGATTTGACCAGATGAGACTCTGGGTAACAGTGAAGGATCCCCCGGGCTTTGAAAAGCCCAGATGTTGGTGCTTCTCTCTCTGGTAATTATGTATGTAATGTCAGAGGACTAGAAGCCTGTCTATTGATTTGTGATATTTTGCTGTTTATATAATTTCTGCTTGCAATTTCTATTTGTGTTTTCTCTGAAGGTCAGGGTGCTGACTTTTTCCCCTGAACTAAGAGAATGATATATGTATATTTAATTTAAGTGAGATTGTAAACCCCTTAAAGTTGCTTTCCTTAGAAAAGCAGATCAAAGAACCTGTGCTAGCAGCCCTCCTCTGTGCTGGTGTTATTGGTGTTACACAGCCACAGTAGCGGCAAGTAGCATTATTGTTATAGTTGAGGTTAATGTCTTTGTGCCTCTGCACTGTTCATTTTCTTGTCAGAACAAGTGGAATCCCTCTTGCACATGAGAGACTTTTGAATGCTTAAAGATAGCTATTACGTTACTCCTAAATCTTCTCTTCAGGCTAATCACCTCCACTTCCTTCAATTGATCCTCATGTAACTTGATTTTGAAGTCATTCAGTATCCTCATCTCCCTTTGATGGAGATGTCTTGACTTATCAAAACCCATCCTAAAAGGTGGGACCTGGTCTTGGACACAGTACTCTAGATGGAATATGACCAGCGGATAGTACAGTAGGACATGATTTTTCTCATCCTTGACACTATGCTTCTTAATGCAGTATATAACTACAATACCTTTTTTAAAAGTTTTTTTATTCCATGTAAAATTTAGATATATCTCTGTTAAATTTTCTTTCAGTTAGACTTGTTTCAGAGTTCTAGACTGTTGAGTGTTTCTACGTGGAAGGCATTTAATAAATATTTGTTGAATTAAATTAAATTTTTGAACCATAATTTTGTTATGTTAGTTTGCTAATATCTTTCAAAAATAGCACTCAGTATTGAACACAATATTTGAATGATACGTTAAGCCTATTACTTTCCTTTTTCTGGACTGTACACCTCTATTAATACTGTCCAGCTTTTTTGGCTGGTATATCATGTTGTTCCTTCATAGTAACTTTGCAGTCTCCTAAAGCTCCCATACATTTTCCACAAGCTTCTATTTTCTGGACACATTTCTACATCTTGTCTACAAGGATATTTTGAAAGACTTTGTCATCTGCCTTGCTGAAACCCATACTGTATGAATGCTCTCTGAATTCCTTTGAGTAACAAACCTAATTGACACTGTCAGTAAATAAAATTAGCTAGTGTTGTGTGATGCATCCTTGATGAATACAATAGTTAATGATCACTGCTTCTTTTTCTAAATGTTTCTAAGTGTTCATTCCAAAATGTTGTCAGGAATCAAAATTAAACTAGAGTATAAAGACTCCATCAATCACTATAGAAAGTCAGGACATTTGCCTGCATCTAGTCCTGAGGTAGCTTTCCCATTCTCCAGGATTTCCCCAAGGACATTGATGATAGTTCAAAAGACTGAAAGTCAGCAGAACAGTTGGGGTTGGAGAAGTAGATTTGAGAATCATCAATGTAGAGATGATTATTGAATCCACGAAACCTGATGATATCACTAAGTTAAATAGTATAGAGGGAGAAGAGATGAGGGCTCAGAGCAGAATCCTGTGACACAACCTATGGTTAGTTGATATGGCCTGGATGGAGATCCAGCCAAGGAAACTATGAAAGAGGGATCCAAAGAGTAATATGAGAACCAGGAGTGAACTGGGTTATGAAAACCTAGAGAGAAGAAAGCATCAAGGAGATGAGGGTGATTGACAATATCAAAGGCTATAGAGAGATCAAGAAATTTAGGACTGAGAAAAGGCTATTAGGTTTGGCAATTAAGAGATCACTGATAACTCTGAAGAGAGCAGTTTTGGTCTAATGGTGAGATGGGAAGCCAGATCTGAAAGAGAGTTAAGATGAGAGTGAGAGGAAACAAAGTGGAGCCACCTATTATAGATGACCTTTTCTAGGAATTTAACTGCAAAAGTGAGGAGATATATGGGATGATAACTAGAAGGGATGAATGGGTTGAGGATGGAGGAGACGTGGGAATGCTTGTAGGCAGTAGGATGCAGTCAGTAGACAGGAAGAGATTGAAGATGAATTAAAGAATGGAGATAATAGCAGAGGCAATGAACCTGTTTCTGGAAGAGTGTGATGACATGGAAGGGAGAGGCTTGTTTTTTACTTTAGAGTACACACAGTGTGCTCTGACTTATGGAAACCATTGTAGATGGCTTGGGGAGCTCATTTTCAGAAAAACATGGAATGGACTACCTACTGTTTGTCAGGCACTGTGCTAAGTGCTTATAAATGTTATGTTTTTATGTTTACAAATATATTTTATACTGTAAATAATTTATTATCATTTTCCGGTGAGGAAACTAAAACAGGTTAAGTGACTTGCCTAGCAAACGTCTGAGGCAGAATTTGGACTTAGTTCTTCCTTACTGTTCTACTTAGCTGTTTGTTTTAACAAAAAAAGAAAAGCTTTTGAATTGGCTGCTGAAGGAGAATTAAGTTTACATAAGAAAGGCACTAACAGAACAAATATTTTTATTTTCCTTCTTGGTAGATTAGATTTAGGATTATAAATCAGATAGATGCTTAGTACAAGCCTACTGATGGTATTTACATTCAAAGTATAGACTAAATCCCTCTAAGTAGCTGGTTCACTGGTGTATGTTCCAGAAAACAGTTTGGCTCTTGGGAGCTGAGTTTGACTCTGCCACCTGGCAGACCTCCTTTTTACTAGAGTGAAATCTGTATGTAGCTGAAGTTTTTCCATCATAATGATGAGGTATTTGAAGGCCTCCACTTCTCAATAATAGGCTGGTAACTTGGTGATGAATTTTTTGGCCATGGGAACTCAACAGACATAGAAAATTAGAAGTGACCTTCAGTCTTGTCTCTTCCCCTTTCACTTCTACATATTTTTGCTAATAGTTTGAAATTTTATTTGATGACCGTTCATATATTTTGACTACTTGCTTACTGAGAAATGATTCTCATAGTTATAGATCTATGTTAATTCCCTGCATATCTTAGATATCATGACCTACAGTTCTTGGCACAAAGTATATACTTAAATACTTGAAGGATAAATTCCCAATCTACCCATATAAGAAATATTTGATCAAAAATTTCTCCTAAATTGATAGCTTCCTTTCTCATGCTAGCTGCATTGATTTTGCTTGCACAAATCTTTTCAATTTCATATAATGAAAATTAACTTTTATCTTTTGCAATTATCTCTACCCCTTTTTTTGGTTAGAAATTCCACCCCCCACCATAATTTTGAGAGGCATCTCATCTCATTATCTTTTAAGGTTTTTTTTTTAGTGGTATTTACTTTTATATTCAGGTGTGCATCTATTTTGAGTTTATTATGACATACGTTGTAAGATATTGGTCTGAACCTAATTTTTGCTGAACTTTTTTCTGGTTTTCCTGGAAGTTCTTATCAAGTAAGAATTTATTCCTCAATTAATTTATATTATTGGATTAATTGAAGACTAGGCTATTGAGCTCACTTGTTTCTGATTCTTACTATACTGTTATAATAAATACCTTTACCTTAAATAACTTGGTCAGGGATCTGTGTCTTTGAATGGATAAAGATTCACAAAGTTCCTTGAACCTAGAATCGCTTTTTTGGGAGACCCTCAGATTAGATAGGGTACCCAAGGTGTCTGTCTGTATCTAGTAATTACCTGTGTTAACTCAGAAACAATATATTCAAAAGAAGGAGATTAGTATAAGAACACAGAGCAGTGGAAAGATTGCAGGATTTAGAGTCAGAAGGCCTGCATTAGAATCCCAGCTCTGCTATTTGCTACCTATATGACGATGGGTTTCTTGGACCTCCTCTCAATCTCCTCATGTCCGCATATGGATCTGAACATACATCTATATACTATCTATATTTATGTACATATATATCACATGTATTTGTATACTTAATACACATATGTACATATATGTGTATCCACACAAATGTAGACACAGGCAAATCCCATGGCATAGTGGGTAGAGAGCCCAGAAATCAGGAACACCTGAGTTAAAGTTTGTCTTCTGATCCAAACAGGTTGTAAATGATTTGACCTCTCAGCCATTTAAAAAAGTATCTAAGACTATAAGCTGCATACAAGCTTTAGACCTACATTCATACAGGGAATTTCTTCACCCACAAGTTCCTCATAGCAATGAAACAATAGATCCTATGCATGTACATACCATGTATATTATATGACTATTTTTTATTCTGTTGGTATGGTTAGTCCTTCCATCTACACAGATCACAACCTTTAATATTTCATGAATTATTAGGCCAATCAGTTTAGTACCTGATGACCAAGCTTTAGGTAATAAGAAATAAAGTGTTAATGTAGTTGTAAGCTTTAATAACTTACAAGTGCATTAAGACTTTTGGAACACTCTATAGCAGGGATATAGTATAACTCAATTTATAAAATTGAAAAATGTTTTCTGTGAAGGAATATAGAGTTCCCAGTAACATTTTTTTTTTACAGTATCAGTCTATGTAACTAATTTATGAGGAAGTCTATGACTTCACCATTGGAAATTTTCCTTTCTGCTAAAATGACATCAGTATTTTCAGTATATAGAAATGGAAGATTTATAACTGGGCCATATAAATAAAAAGTAATTAGGGTTAATTCTACCATGTAGGCAAAAGTTATTTGAAAAATTTGTTCTGCCCCCCCCACCTCCATCTTTACCAAGGGCGTAAAACTTAAGAAATATAGAGGGTAGGTAGTGAAAGGGGATCAAGACTGATCAAGAAATATTCTTACTTAAATAAAGCCATGCAAATGACTTCATTTTTCCTTTGGATTTTCATTTTACCCCACCCATAGAAAAGCAGTAGATAGTGTCTCTACTTTGTAAATTAGCTGATTTTTTCCACTAAAATTTTTCACTTTAAATTTCACCCAATTTTTATTTTATTTGCACACAAAGTAAGTATTCTAAATTCATTTCTTTAATCTTCTAGCTACAATTGTTACATTTTAGAAAGATTAATCAGGTTTCTCAGAATTAATTTTTTTCAGTTTCCTTTGCAGAGATAAAAAAGGGAGAGGAGGTGTTGCTAAGAGGGACTTCTCATTCTGTCCCAGTGATTTTTGAGATGATAATATTATCTTTGCTTTTGAATTATACTAAGTACTGATATTCCAATTCTTCTCAATAGATCTGAAATCTCAGAATGTGAGTTTTCCCTCCAACATGTAGGTCACAACCTATGTGACTAGGACATAGGGGATCCATGTAATGTGCTTGTGTCCTCCCTTACTTTTTCTTGAGATCCCCAAGGTATCACTGTAGTACACAGGCTATCCACTCCCTTACTCCTCACATATGATCAGCCCAGAAGTGTGTTGGAGCCAGGTATAACCACAGAACCAGTTATTAAATTTTTAGTGTGAGCATTTACACCTCAAAAATCAGCAAACACTAGAAATCAGGACTTGATTTATTGATTATTTGTACTAATAAAGTGATGGAGAAAATGTTAACAATGCAGATTAAACCTAAATGTGTGTCATACATACACTTTCCCTACCCCCAGTTGTAAAACATTTACCAGCATACTGCTGGCTCAGTCTATCATCTGTTTCATTCATAAATTTCTTAAAAATTTAATGACATCTTTTATGTCTCTTCCAATTCCCTGTTTGTATTTTTGTTCCAATGCAATATATTGGGAAATGTAAGTGGTATAAAAACCAAAAAAAATAAATAAAATGTATTTAAAAATTTTCTGAAATGGGAATTCAGTGAGGAATTCTATTTGTATGTTCTCAGAATAATTTACTTCATCCTTTCCTTCCAAAGAATTTAATCAACCTTTTGTCTCTCTATGTGTATGTATGTACAGCAGTCTCTATGATGAATGTCTATATTTATCTATCTATCTGTGTATCTATCTATCTATCTACCTCTCTAGCTATTTATCTATCTATATATCTATCTATCTATCTATCTATCTATATATATATATATATATATCATATCACTCATCACCCAGAAAAAAAGATATGGGATAGTTGCTTAATGGCTGCATGTATAAATATTATAATAATTTAAGACAACGTTGTCTTGTTTCATGTCATTTGAAATCTACGAAAGAAATATCAGATTATAGATGTGATTTGAAATCATTTCCAAGGCAGCAGGGTGTAATGGAAAAGACATCAGATTTGGAATCAAAAGATCTGGGTTCATATCAAATCATACTTGTGTAACTTTTGGCAAATTATTTAATCTTTTTAGACTAAAATTTATTCAATTATAAAATGAAGGTGATGGACTAGATATTTTTAAGAGACTTTCTGCACTTTGAAATCCTATTTCCATTTTAAGGAAATATGCTACATATTTTTAAACATTTTCAAAAGTGTAATGTTAAAAAGTATTTTAACTTTAGAGGCCCTGAATGCTAATTTCCAGCAAAATGATCTATGATCATCTGTTTTCTAAGCAACTGCTTTAAGTGAAAGACTTAATTCTTAATATCTCGTGATTTATTAAACAACAGGACCTTTTGTATTAGAATTAGTCCTAAAATTAGTCATTGAGCAAAGAATTTGATTATTTGGCCAGGATTACTGTATCATGAGGATGGTATAGACATGACTCAGTTGATAGCCTCTCATAATATTTTTATGGCTAAGAAAGGAAATAAGGACTGAATGTCAATACAATTAAATGAGCTTTGTGGCAATCGTGTAGCCAGAATCAAAGAGCCGTCAATAATAGGTGAATGTGCTGGAGGGAACTTTCTTGTGGAGTCCTAAAGGACTATGTCTCAGCCTTAGTTAATTCAACATTTTTCATCAATGAAATATTTACTAAATTTTTGAAATGTACAATTATAGAAATGTTAGTTAATATGTTGGATGACAAAATTTGGATCCCAGAATACTTCATAGTTTGAAAAGATGAGCCATAAAGAAGATAATAGAGATCAAACAGTAAATTACTAAGCATTTATTAAGCTCTTACTATAACTGATCACTATGTGAGGGGTTGGAGATACAAATATAAAAACTTTTAAGGCAATTACTGTCTTTAAGAAACTTATATTCTAATATTGTAGTACAACATGTTCACAGAGGAATAAATACAGGATATCTAGTGAAACAGCAACAACAACCCACAGTAATGCAAAGGTGGGGAACTGGAGTGGGAAATAAAGTCCTAGTTATAAAGCAGTTCTTACAAAAAAAAACCTGGGGGTTTTAGAAAACTGTAAATTAAATTAAAATAGGTCAAATTTATATAAGGTTTTATACATAGCAACCCTGTAAAGTAAGTAATATAATTGTTGTTATGCACATTTTTGATGTAACCTGTGACCTCAAACCCTAGTTAGGAGTCAACATGGATCAGTCTTAGGGAGCTTCCCACAAAACACCTTTGGCTCATTTTCTTCCAATCTAGTTTTTTCTAGAAAACTTCAGAATTTGACTCAATTGGCTTCATTCTGAGTTTCTCCTGGGAATTCCAGACTATAGTTCATGTCTGTATCTCTACACATCAATAAAAGACTTCAGCTTCCACTCAAGCACCCAAGCTGATAATAACAGATGCAATATAACTTTTATTTCACACTACAGAGATACTGAAGAAAAACACAAAGGACCCTAAGTGTCTTACGATAATCCATCCAGATATTCTCCTTCCCTCTGGCAGACCCTACGTTCTATGCTAAGGACTGATATAAGTCTCCAAACTTATGCTATCCATTAGGGACTTGCACAGAATGGAAAAAGTTGGAGTTGCTAGAGAGGCAGTGCTCTTCTCATAAAACTGGAACCATCCAAAGAAGTGATGGTAGTTTTGCTCCTTTGTATCATATTATAGAACCTTAGTGTTGCTCCAGTTCTGGGGTTATATATTTGCTCCTCTTCTATCTAGTGCACTAGATCTGGGGAATCCATTCTCCCTCTGCAATGTTAGGTCCCTCAATACATCTCCCAAAGACTGAGTTGGAATTTCTCTCATCATTCCACGACTTAAGTCACTTAGGTCATGATCTCAAGAGCATAAATAACTTCATTGTATCTCAGTCACTGCCTCTCTATGGCTGCCATCAGCAATTCCACGAAGAGCTGAAGAGAGGTTTATAGATACTCAGGATTCCTCCCATTTCTAGGGACCCAAGTTCACTCTTAGTTCTGTTCTAGGTGTCACTTGATTTGATTCACCCACTTGATTATTTGGCAGGTCCCTTCGGCCAGTATAAAGGAATCATTTTAATCCACAAAATTATAAATTAATCATCATCCCTAAGAGTAAGACTCATTTGATCTCTGGGAATGTTCTAAACTTCCCTAAGAGGCAAGATCAGATTCCTCCCTTAGCAATCAAAACTCCCAAAGAATGACATTATCTCTTTAACCTCAACATGTTGGCTAGATTCTCCTAATCAACTTTATACATCTAAGTGAGGAAATTGAGACTTATAAAGATTAAATGACTTTTTTAAATAACCATAGAAGTTAGCTAGTAAATGGCAGCCATATTTCAAACCAAGGTCTTCTTATTCCAAGTCCTTTGCCTTTACTCTTATGTAATGCTACTACCAATGGACACATTCCTTATTATCAACAGTTCATAGATATTTTAAAAATTTCAGCTGTGATTCTCTTTTTCGTGTAGTGTGGTGGAGGTGCTGCTAATTTAAAAAAAGCCCAAGATTGGAGCTACAGGGATAGAAATCAAACCACGTTGTTAGTTAACAGAATGATGTGTTCATGAAAAAAAGTTGGTGTCATATTAGGCTAAATTAATGGAAGTGTAGTGTACTGAATGAGCAAGGTGAGAATTTTGCTGTACTCTTCTCTGACTAGTTCTTGGTGCCACATTTTAGAAGATATATTGACAAGCTTTTATTCTGATCCTTAATGGTGTGACGGCGCCCCTGGGTTTTCAGACAAAAGTGAAAACTACAGCCAGTTTTACAAGAGATATTAAATTTAGTCTCAGCAATAGACTATTTCTTTTTTAAAAGGTCTAGCCTAGTTAAGTTTGGAAAGGCTTCCTATAAGTAGGTAGTGAGTTCTTTGGCTGTGGCAGCCCACAAAATAGTGATAAATACGAAATGGCCCTCAGTCCTTTATAGTTTCCATCCACTTCCGCAGTGATGGTGGAAGAGTAGCAGAAAGTGCGAAGGGGGCGGAAGAAAGAATAACAGTTTTTAAACTGACCATAACCTTTGATTTAGCTGTTACTAATCTAAACGTGAGATTCTTGTCCAGTGACCAATGAACAGACATGCTACTTGGATGAATTAACTTAGTGCTATTTTTCTGAGTCTGGTTTTCCCCTTAAAATAAAAAGGAAATTTATTTAAGCTTTCTAGCCATTTTAATTCTAATATTTGGCAGTAAATATCTCTCTGAATTAGTAATTTTATGGTAAATCAATGTCATCTCTAAGAAAGGGAAAGTCGAAAGCCCTGACATAAAATTTAAATATCCAAATCACACTTGCTGACATATATTCTTAACAACTATTCAAGGAATCAAGAGATTGAAGATTTAGCAGATTTTCAAGATATATCTCCATTGTCAGCTCAGCTGTATTGTCAGATAAATTCGCTAATTGTGTATATGTGTGTTTGGGATGAGAGAAGTAAAGAGTAGTTTTCCCTTTTTATATAGGAAAGGTACCTTTTCTAGCCAGTGACAGTTGTGTTTCACTAATTTTCCTCATCTCCCAGGGTTTCTAGGCTGGAGATTAGTGGAGAAATGAGGAATTCTCTGTACTCCTTCCAAGTCTTCTCTTTATGAACTATGAGCATTGCAAATGGTTGAAGTGGTGAAGGGGGTAGGGGAAAGCAAAGGTGTAGTGTATGATTCACCCTGGTTGCTGACTTTGTTGGACCTGTTCTCACAGAGTTAGGGGCCTGCTGTTATGATCTTGGCTGGGCTCCGAGAAACTTTCCCAGAGCCAAGGGGGCCCACTCCTCTGCACAGGTGGTCATGAGCTCATAGGAGCTGCCTGACAAAACAAAGAACAAAGGTGCCAAAGTTTGTTCATGGCCTGAAATTTTTTATTTTACTTAATGGGCATGAGCCAGTCTCCACACTCTTGCTATAGGTAAAGTCAATAGAGCCTTTTATTCAATAACCTCATTTATAGGGATGTCTTTCATTGGTGAGATGGGATGGCAGCAATTATATATGTATACTTATGGATTTTTCTAGCAAGCAATGTAAATTTGTTTACATCCACAAAGGGAGGATGACAGTTGAAGTTTCAAAAAATCTAAATTAAAAATGTATCTATATCTCCATATGTACACATGTACATATATATGTATGTCCATATATATACATATGTATATATTATTGTAAAGATCATAGCAACCATAAAGCAGATATTGTCATTTTGTTAACATTTTAGTTGATTTTTGA
The DNA here is from genome assembly GCF_011100635.1 of Trichosurus vulpecula. Taxonomy (NCBI): domain Eukaryota; kingdom Metazoa; phylum Chordata; class Mammalia; order Diprotodontia; family Phalangeridae; genus Trichosurus; species Trichosurus vulpecula. Next base: position 181,556,846 of record NC_050577.1, on the reverse strand, counting down.
TATCTTTTATTTTCCCATAAACTAGGTTTCCCTCTGTGTAATAATTATTCTACCTCCCAATAACTTATTGGCATTCCTCTTCTTATTAGTAATTTGAAGAATTTTTTTCATTAATAGTTTACAATTCCTTTGGGAACTGTCAAAATACTTTGACCCCTAATCTCCTGAGGAATTACTTTTGGTCTTACATACTTCTTTAAATTGTTACTATGTCTTGGATAACAAACCTTTATTAGAGATATTTGGTATATAGATTTTTTCCATAGTCAACTGCTCCCCCCTTATCCTAATGCACCAATTTTGTTTTAAAAAGCAAAAACTTTTCAATTTCTTATAATTAAAATGATCTATCTTATCTTTTGTAATTGTCTCTAGCCCTTGTTTAGTTAAAAGTCCATCTCCTCATAGCTGTGAAAAATCTATATTCTAGTTCTCTTCCAGGTTTTTATGGAAGGATCTTTATTATCTAGAGTATCCATTTTTAAGTAATTGTGGAATATGGTATAAGATGTTGGTCTAAGCCTAATTTCTGCCAAACTACCTTCTAGTTTTTCCAACAGTTCTGATCAAATATGGAATTCTTTCTTAGGAATTTTATTTTAGTGTTTATTGAACACTAGGTTGTGTTCCATTGGTTTTCTTTTTCTCCTGTTCCATTGATGCACTTTTCTATTTTTTAATTGGAGGAAATGATTTTGATGATTATTGATTCATATGATCAGAGGTCTAAAAATGCTGCTCCTTCATTCCAACATTTTTATTTTAGTCCTCTTGATATTCTAGACTTGTTTCTTCAAGTGAATATTATTATATTATCTATTTTATTCTGTAAAGAATCCTCAAATAGTTTATATTGTATTGGGATTAATTGCTCCTTAAGTGTTTGGTAGAATTCATATAGAATCTATCTAGTCCTGTGGATTTTTTCTTAGGAAGCTAATTGATGGGATGTTCAATTTCTTTTTCTAAGATGATGTTATTTAAGTATTGTTTCCTCTTCTATTAATCTGGGCAATTTATATTTTTGTAAATATTCATTCGTTTCACTTAGATTGTCATTTTTTATTGTCATGCTGTATCTCACTGCATAATCATTGAAGATTTTATGCCAATTTTTTTTGCAAAAAAATTGGGGTACAACCTTTATGTGAAGCTTTTAAAAAATGTGCCGGTATTACTTAAAATCATATATTACTAAACTGTCTTTGTGCAAGATGAGGATGCATGGAATATTCATGAATATATGTTGAAACTGAATACTAACAATGAGCATGCGCTGAAAATTCTAGGCTCACAGCTTACAATGCAGGAGAGATAAATGTGTATCCATATGCTTCTGGTAAATACATTGCTGCTCAGTTCACCTTTTAAGTGGCGTGATGAACAGAACTATATTATGCAACAATTATGCAATGAAAGGTTATAAACCAATTTTTGGACTGAAATGAAATATGGGTAATAATTGGGCAAAATATAGCTCCTAAACCATTTCTTTAATTTCATCTTCATTGGTGGTATATTTACCCTTTTCATTTTTAATACTAATATTTTGGCTTCTTTCTTTTTTTTCATAAAGTTAGCTTCTACTTTTATTTATTAGTTGTGTTTTTTTAACTTTTAGTTTTATTAATCTCTCCTTTGATTTTCAGGATTTCTATTTTTGTGTTTAATTGGGAATTTAAAATTGGTTTTTTCTAATTTTTTTTAGTTGCATATGTCCTATTTATTTTTGTGCTCTTTCTCTCTTTTGTTGATGTAAGTAATTAGAGATAAGTATCTTCTCCTAAGTACTTCTTTGGCTCCATCTCCCAAATTTTGGTATGTTGCCTCATTGTTATTTATCTGCAATGAAATTATTGATTCTTTCTGTGATTTGTTCTGTGACCCACACATCCTTTAGGATTAATTATTTAGTTTCCAAGTCATTTTTAATCTATGCTTCCAAAGCCTTGTATTGAATGAAATTAGAAAGATACTTTTAATCATATTAAAAGTAACTCTGGATGTCTGTACTTTTCTTCTTAATGTGAATTTCTTTTGTACTTTGTCAAAGGCTATTTTTGCAGCTATTGAGATAAATCATGTGGTTTTGTATATTTTTAAATATGATTTGTTATGTCAGTGGTTTTCCTAAGGTTGAACCTATCCTTGCATTCCTACAACAGGTCCAACTTCATCCGCCTAATAAAGGATTTCTTGGATAAATTGCTGCACTGTGTTTACCTGGATTTTTAAAAAAAGTTTTGAATCAATATTCATTAAAGATCTTGGTTTAGAGTGCTCTTTCTTTGCTTTACCCTTTTTTGATTCAGGCATTAGGAAAATATTTGCTTCATAAAAGGAGTTTGGTACAGGGCTTTCTTTTTCATTTTTTGTTAATAATTTATGTAGTATTAATCGTTCTTTAAAAGCTTGGTAAGATTCTCCTAGAAATCTGTCAGGACCAAGTTCTTCTTCTGTGGGTATTTCCTTTATATTTAATTCTATTTCCTTTTTTTTTTCAAAGTATAGATTACTTAAGATCTCTATTTGGCCTTCAGTTATTTTGGGCATTTTGTATTTTTGAAGGATTCCACTGTTTTGTGATGTATTTTGTAAGCTTCTAACTGTGCATGGTAGATTCTGGTTTTTTATTTTTGTTTTGTTTGTTTTGGTGATTTTAACTGATTCATTTTTTGTTTGATATCAGTTTTCTGCTCTCTTCTTTTTAATCAGATTGACTAAAGATTTCTCAGTGTAGTCTTTTCAAAGAATCAGCTTATTTTGTTTTGATTATCAGTTCCATAGTTACTTTGGTTTCCAAATTATTTCTTCTCTCATTTTCAAAATTTCTTCTTTTGTGCATATTTAGTTCCAACTTCTTTTGATTTGGAAGCTTTTTTTTCTCTCTTTATGTATCTTTTTTTCCAAGAAGACTTTTTTTTTACCTTATTCTCTTGGTTCTCTTCACTTTCTATTTATTCCAGGTATATTCTGGAATCTTTGATTCATGATCTCCTTTATTCCTTGTTTTATTCTTTGATTCATGACTTGTATTTATTCCTTTTCTGCCTCTTCATGCTCCTCATGAAATTAAAACTTCTAAAGAAAGGTTATAATATTTTGGTACTCATCTCATTTATTTTTTTCTTTACCATCTTCCCTATTGATTTATTTGCTTGTGTTCTAGGTTTGTAATTGAATTTTATTTCACTTTAAATCTTTTAGCCTTTTCCTTTTATATTCCCCCATCATTTACTTTCTGATTTCTCCCTCTGGGATGGTGGATTTATTACTGGGTATGGACCACAAGGCTATCTCAGCCTCCTCCTATGTTGGAGAATTTACTTTTCACTGGCAATGGCCTCAACTAGATTCCAGTATTCTTTCAGTACTTCAGGCCCAGTCAGCAATATACATTGGGTCTCTGACCCACTTATTTCTGTTCATTACTCCCTTGGCTGGGCTGAATTAGGATCTGTGGCTTTTTACAATGTTGAGAGAGTGTGGGGTGGGTGTTCTGGGCAGAAACTGAAGCCTTTGGCTTCTTTAGCCCAAGGGCTAGTTATTTTTGTTCTTTAGTTCTTTGGCTGGACTGGATTGGGATCTGTGGCTTTTTACAAGGTTGGTGGAGGGTGGGGTGGGTATCCTGTGCAGAACTCTGAAATCTTTGTGTTCTTTAACTTAGAGGCTAACCTGGGCAGGAAGGAATCTGACTCCCTACCTCTTATTCCTAACCTCACTCATGTGGCAGGGCAGAGTCCATGTCTGATATGTGTTGTAATAGGAGGATAGGACTACAACAGAGTTTCTGTAGCAAGAAGGAAATCCCTTAGTGGGCACTGAAGTACAAGTCAGTGAGTCATTTTGTGTACCCTATCAGTATGTGGAGGCTAGTGGGACAGAGGTGTTGTGAATCAGGTAATGTGGACTAGCATTCTCCATTGTTAATTTATAAAAATATTACCTTGTTTGGCTTTTTGCTTTCTTACTCTGTGCAAATAGATATAATTTCTATACCTTAATGCATAAGAATTATTGGTCCCTGGAGAAAGTGTCAGTTTAGTCTTCCGTCTTGTTGGTTATGTGACCCAAAGCATACATTATAAACTGAATTGTGGCAGTCATAGTTTAGTTGGCTCTGCCACAGCATGTGGTAGATATTTAATAAATATTTCTTAAATGAATTTATGATAAGAAAAGATCCATTATTCAGTTAGGGATGGTATCAGATATCCTCTAAAGTCTCTTTCAACTCTAAGGTTATGATTTATGAATCCTCCTTCGGCAGTTTCCTAAAATTGCTCAGCCATTTTTGGTGAAGCATGTTGGTTGTATTTTTTCCACTTTGTTAGGTCATCTCAACTCATCAGGGAATTTTACCTTAATCACTTCTACCAAAGTCACAATTTTCCCTCAATAATTGTTTTTTTTTTCTAACTAATTAGTTGATTTTAAGCTTGGCAAATTAACATGTGAAGGTCAACAGTATAAATATATTCACATAGTTTTCTTTAGGTATGTAGCAGGTGTAGGATGATGATAATGGTAGTTGTAGTTACTGAATGATCCTTAGCAGACAAAGCAATCTAAAGCCAATAAGGGTCTTAGTAACCAGTGAACTTGTTTGTACCTGAAATTTTTTGTGATACTGGGTCAGCTGTTGCAAATCTCTTTAAGTTATGATTTTTCTCATCAATAACACTGAGAAAAAACTGTTCTCTACAATCTCATCTCAGTGGAATTAGCTAAATGACATATGAAGCATATAAACTGCTTGGAGCTCCACAGAAAAGATTCATGTATAAATGTTATATGATATTTTTATTTCATAATGAAGACATAATATGCATACACCCAATTGAAACATATCCTATAAATAAAAATGAACTAGTTCCCAAGTTACTTGCTTGGGAATTGAATAAAAACAAAAAAATAAAGTTCATATATTTAGGAAAATACATTAAAATTCAAGTCTGACAGATAATTTCCAGCAACAAATTCAGTATCTTCCCCCAAATTCATAGCCAGCAGCATAAAAACAGAAACTTTTAACATCAAAAAAGGAAATCTTGGAGATAAATGACTATTTCCATGATTTTGGCCATTCATCTCCTGGATATCCTTTTTTACTGTTATACATTTCTGTTTTTATGCTGTTGGCTATGAATTTAGGGAATGAATGGGGCATTAGAGAGAAGATACTTAGAATGATAAATACTGAAAGACTAGATTGAGTCCATTGAATCCATTACTGGATTGAGAAGCCTAGCTCTAAAGCTATCTATCTGTCTATCTAGCCATCTAACTATCTAGCTACCTATCCATCTATCCATCTATCTATCTAAAAAGAAGAGGGGATTTAAACAACTCTCTAGTTAATTTGAAGAACATGCACAATTAATAAAAAGTCCAAGCTTTGTTTTTTTTAATCTGATTTTTGTTGGACTTTTGTTCATTTCTGAATTTATCTCCCATAGTTTCTCAACACTAACGAAAGTGTAGAGACATTTCATATCTACAGTCTCTCGTCTCTGCAATGAATTGAAGAAAATATATATTCTTAACTCATCATGGGGTCAAGCTTGGTCTTTGTAATTGTACAACATTCAGTCTCTTTTGGGGAGGTGAGTTCTTTCCATTGACATTTTTTTGCCACTGTTTAGTATGTTACTTGTTCTGTACTTTTGATAGTTCATACAGGTTTTCTCTGTTTATCTTAATTCTTCATTTTTATAATTTCTTATGTTTATTTTTATGTACAATTATATTGCATTAGATTTATGTATCATGATTTACTTAGCTTTTGCCAAATTTGCCTCCCACCCTTTGATACCACAAAAATGTTGATATATTTTGATGAATACAGGGAATTTATTTTTGTTTTTGAACTCTTATCCTAGGTATATGCCTAATAGTGAGAACTCACAGTCAAAGAACATGTATGTTTTAGTCGCATTAAAACAACAAAATTACCTTCCATAATGGTTTAATCGTCCATAGCTTGGTTAGGTAAAAGGTTGTTTCTTTTGTCAGTCTTGTAAAAATGCTAGTTTTTAATTTTATTTATCATTTTTGTATTACATCTTGGTTTTGATTTTAACTATTTCTCCTCCAATTTTCAAAGTCTCTTTTGTGCTTATTTTTGTTTTTTCTAATTTTAATTTGTGTACTTAGTTCATTAATGTTACCTTTTTCTATTTTGTTAGTGCGTGTTTTTAGAGATGTAGTTTTTACTCTAAGGACTACTTTCACTGAATTCCCCATCTCTTATATTGTCTTGTCACTATCATTCTCTTTCACATAGTTATTGTTTGTTCTTTGATCTACACATTGTTTAGAATTTCATTATTAAGTTCCATTTTGGTCTTTTTTTTCTTATATTAAGATATTTGTTGCACTGCAGTCTATAAATGTTTAGTTTTTCTGTTTTTCATATTTCTGTGTAATTTCTCCATGTTCTAATGAATGTTCTTTTTTTGTAAAGATACCATGTGATGTCATGAAATAGGAATATTCATTAACATTAATTTTCAGAAAGTTACATGAGCATTTCAGATTTAATTTCTGTTTTTTGCAATTCTATATTTTTCTTTGTTTATTTTTTAATAATTATCCAATTCTGAGATAGGGACATTAAAGTCTGCTAAGATATATGTATTGCTACTCATGTATTTTTTGCAATTCAGCTAGCTTTTCCTTTATTAATTGATATGTTATACCATTTAGTACATTTATTTTCTTTCATCATCTGGTTCCTTACCTCTCAGTATTTTTGCTTTGTGCAATAGCATAATTGCAAACTCTTTTTTCTTCTGGAACTAAATGATGGCAAAGTAAAAATTTTTTACAGACATTCATTTTCATTCTGCAGATATCTTTACTTTTTGAAGTTTCTTGTGTGCAGTGAGTTGTAGGATTTTTAAAAAATTCATTTATTCCATTGATTTTTATGTTATTTAATCTTGTAATCCATTTATAAGACCATAGGATCATATAGGTGGAAGAGATCTTAGAGGCCAAAAGAAACCCCCAAATTTTACGTAGACTTGTCATCCTGCCTCAAATATTTATCATTTGGGTAAGTCATTTAACTTCTCCTGGCCTCAGTCTAGCATTCTCTCCACAATGCCATACTGTCATTGCAAAAATTCACATTTAAGGTTATGATAATCAAACTTGTATTTTCTTCCCTTTATTTCTTTTGTATTAATTTTATTATACTTCATTTTAGTCAGTGTTTGTCCCTGGTTTGGCTTATACTACTTCGCTGCTATAATTCCATGAGTTTTTCCTCATCCTTTTCCATTTATATTACCTTTCTCAAATCTTTCCTTCTTTCTTTCCTTCCTTCCTTCCTTCCTTCATTCGTTCTTTCCTTCCTTCCTTCTGCCCTTCCTTCCATCCTTCCTTTCTTCCTTTCCTTCTTTTTTTGTACATTTAACATGTGGCTCAAAATCTTTCCTCCCTCCCAAGCCTTCTAAGATCAAATTTTGAATAGTATTATTTTGTTCTGTATCTTTACGTTTTCCTTTGTGTTCTAATTTCTCTGTAGGATTTTCCAAATTTTATTCTCTGATTCATGGGATATATCCATATCCATGTTCCTTCTTTATTTTGTGTGTGTGTCCTTCATGATAGAGTTTTAAGTACTAAATTTGAATTCATGTCTCTATTCCATTTTAGGTTATTGAACATGTAATGGATCTTACTACTCCCATCCTTCCTATTTTCAGTTCTGCCTAACTCTTAGAAATATCAATTCATGTAGGGAAACAAGGTCAGATGTTTAGGATGCTAACCAGCCTTACCCTGGCTCTTATTATTACTACTTTACTCTTCTAAGATCATTTGTTCTTATCTCTGGTTCTATATTATCTCTATTGGTCTGGGTTTTGTCTACCATTGGAGATTCATTCATCTTCTCTTCACAGGTAGGATTCAGAACTAGGAGGTGCAGTGGTTCACAGAGAAGATGGTCTCACAATATGCAAATTTCCCCTAGATGAAACTCCTTACAAGATTCCAACATCTTACTACAGATCTATACTTCCTCCCCCAGGAATGTCTTTAGTGATACTCTTCCCTTTCAGCCCTTTGAGATTGTGACCCCCTTCATTCCAGTCCTTCACTTTCATTGCAATTATCCTATTTTCATATACCTCTCTTTCTTGCTGAAAGATGAAGGGAATTATTTTACATTTACAAATCACCTATGGACTTGGTGGAGTACTCTCCAGGACATTTTTGGCTTTTACGTTCCCTTTCCTTATTCCCTAGCTTCTCACCATGTGACATAATTAATAAACGTTTTAACGCCATATGTTTAAAAAATAGGATTTGGCCTATGGAGTGTTAATCCATATTTCCATCTTTTATCTCTTGATTCCTGAAACCTCTTTAAATCTTTAACCACTTATGTTCTTCTCTGATTTTGAAGTGGCCCTTCTTTGTTCTTTCTTTTTCCCCCAGTGCTCTCTTTAAAAAAAAATCCTATAAAATGGAGGAAATTGATTATATTATTTAGTCTTTTCTTAATAATTTCTCCTTTTCAAGTCTGTTCCTGTTGTTTTGATTGTAAGTAGAACACTTTCCTTAACTTTTTTATTTTGAAGAAATATTTCAAATGCCTCCTGTTTTGTTGAATAACCAGCTTTTTTTTCATTAACTCGTAGGTTCAGCTTTTTAGGATATGCTTTGCAGCTTAACCGCCTTTGCTTTGGGGAACGCATTTTTCCGTTCATTAATTTCTTGTGACCAAGGACTAGTACTTTAGTTACCTTGATGTTTTCTTCATATCCTCATGGTTTCTCTCATAATTGCTTGGAAAATTTGTTTTTTGGAGTAAAAAATTTGAAATTTAGCCACTACATTACTGGGAGTTTTAAATGCAGTATTTCCCCCTCCATATCAGTATATGGATTCAATAAATAAAATGGCTATTACTTTGTTGTCTTTATTCAAAATTTCTGGACAGTTTTCTTGTATCATTTCCTGTAGCAAAATATTAACATTTTTATTTGTCTTTTGATGTTCTTCTAGAAAACCTGTGTAACTTAATTTATCTTTGTCAACCCTACCTTAAAGTAATTTACTTTGATTTATATAGAAACTGTTTTTTCTTCTATTATTGCTATCTTTTTTCCCCTTCTGACAAGTTTCTTCCACTTCAATTTTTTTGTGTGTTTCAAGTCTGTCATTTCATTATATCGAACCTCTATTATTTTTGGCAGAGGAAATGTCATGTCTTCTAAGTTCCTTTTATGCAGTTTTTAAAAAAAATTCTGTGTTGAAAGCTCTGATTTCTTACTTAACTTCTTTTGTAATATCTTCTTTTAACAGCTTTATTGCTCTTTTGAACCATTCTGAACTTTTTCACTATAGTTATGTGATCTCTGGGGAGTCTATAGAATTCACTTTTTCTTTTGGGAATACAGTTTCATTTTTCTTTATGTTAAAATAGTTGTTCATTGTTCTATGGCCTCTGCATTTTTACACATTCTTGGTTCTGTCTTTATGGTCTTCTCTGTTGGTCTACATGCTTTTAAGCTGGCTGAAGTTTTTCTCTTTGTCTTTCCCTTCACCCTTTCTCTTCAAGTCCAAGTTACTTGTCTCTGGTTTCCCTCCACACTCTTTGGCACCTCTTTTTTCCACTGTAATTACATATTCCTGAGACTAGATGTCCTCAGTTTCCACGCTTTGTGGGTTTAGACAACTATCTCTGATCCCTGTCCAGAGTAATTGATAGATGGAAAAATCCTTGTTTCTAGTCCCTTTTCCATTGAATGAAAATTGTTTCTGCTCTTGCCTATGGCTCTGCACTGTGTTTTGGCTGCCAGCATATCTTGCCTCCCCTCTTAAGTTTCTCTTTCCCTTGCATAACTATACAGAAAATATACCTGTAACCTCTTTTGTGGGATCCTCACCACTGGATTCTGAAGCACAAGCCTTACATATGCTTACTATACTATGTAACATCTGAATACTTAAGTTTGCAGATATTATTGTAAGAGGTTTTTACTTTGTACAACATTTCTATCTTCTTATGTTGTGGTTTCAGTTTTAGTCACTCTAAATTTGGTGCACAACTCCTTTTAAGTTTCAGATTTGGAGAAGTTTGCAGAAAACAACTAGTTCATCATCTTATAGGTCACATACAAGTCCCAAGCCTTGGTTATATCTTCAATAATGGATTTTGTTTGACGTGCATTAGTCATTTAATTGTCTTACATTTTACCTTCACAGAAAATATAGACACAGCTAAGTCTTCTATTTTGCTTGTCATAGGAATGAATCAGAACTCAGAACTTTCCTCCCTGGGCCATTACATTTGTGTGTGTGGTGTATTTTACTTCCACTATCTTAGGCACCGTAATGTTAACCTATTTCATGATAGTACATTTTTCCCTTCCTATCCTGCTCTAGCTTTGCAAAAAAGACTTATAAATTAATTTTTCATTGGACACCATCATCTTTTCTTTTCCCCTTTTTTCAATATTTCTTAATTACTTTTTTCCTTATTTTTGTCTCTTTTTTTGCATTTACTCATCCATTGTTTCCTTTCACACACTTTTGTCCTGTGTTTCTTTATATAATGCTACTTCAGATAAATTCTGTCCCTTTTTTCCTTTAATATTATGATGGTCATGAAACCTTAGGTAAATATATGAGTGCATCTAAACTGGTGTTTTCCTATGCTACCCAAACCACTTAGGTCTATAATTTTTAGGTTTTGGGGTTTTTTTTGGTGATTGTAAATTCTCTTATACATTAAGTATTACCAATTGTAAGTCTTCTCTTTGGTCAATGAGTTCTAACCTTTTCAGAAAGCAACAATTTGGTATTTTTTTTAAAAATGTATTTCAAGTTCTTACAAGGATGCCTCCAAGATTCACAACATTCTGTGAATATCCAGAGCACCTGTTTGAAAATGTCTCAGTGTTAAACTATTTGTTTTTTCCTGTTAGGAGACTATAGTGCACATTCTGTTAAGGCTTTGACACCCAGCCAAAACATATATTATTCATTTAAACTTAAGTACCAAAGGTTCTATTCATCATTTTTAAAAGTAGATGGAAATATAGGAATAAAATTTTTCACACTTTTCCTCTATAATTTTAAATAGAGGATGACTTATGGATTTGTCTAGCTAACAGATGAAAATATTATGAAGATTTGCTATATAGTTGACTACTATTTTCCAGCAGCCGAAGATAATACTATTTATTTCTTTTGGGTTTCTATAGTCCTTTCAATCCACAGCTCTCAGTGAATGTAAATAATAAGAATATTTTATATTTACAATGTCAGTCATACAAATAGGTTGCTGCTTACATGCCTAAGACAATTACTAGACACCTAAAACAAGTGTGTATATGCTAGGCATATAACTACAGCTCTGGCCTTGGCTACTCATTGCTGTCCTGTTCAAGAGGCAGAGAGCTATCAGGAGGCTTCTCCAACCCATTCTTGTTTTATAGTATATCATACCATTGCTGGTCTGAGAGCCATCTTTAAAACAGAGTGCCTCTGTTTTGTCTACCTTGAGATTTCCAAGATCACAGAAAAGAGTTAAATAGGATCTCAGAAATTATCTAGGTTAACTTATATCTGAACAAGAATCTATTCTACAATGGATAAATGGCTAGCCATCCCTTGCTGGAATACCTTTGTGAGGGTGAACTCATAAGTCATCTCCTTCCATGCAGCACGTAAGCAAGAGCTCCGAGTTCTAGCATCTTCTCTGTTTCTTGCCACCCCCCAATCAATGAACATTTATTAAGCACCTACAATGTTCCAGGTACAATCTAGATTAAAGAGTATCATGACTAGATTTGTATGTGTATGTCTTCATTTACGCACACACACACATATACATACAAATAGTATCTAGACAACATTATATGCACACAAATTTTTGGAGTAGATTGCTTTGATTTCAATGGTATAGGGAACTCTCAGTACATAAATTTCTTCTACTCCTGCAGATTATCAACTTGTCTAACATGTACAGTGTCAGTGTGCCTCAAAACTGAGAAGTTAGGAGACTTGAGCATAGTCATGCAGCTAGTATGTGTCTAAGACTGGAACCAGGTTTTCCTGGATCCATGGTCAGGTTCTAATCAATAATATTCTCATGCTCCTCAAACATAGACAAATGCAAATATATGTACATATGTGTATATGTATGTACATACATGTATGTATATATTTACACACACGCTCATTTCAGGCACTGAATATGTAGAAGTCTCAGTTTATGTTATGTGTATGTGTGAGAAATGGAGAGAGAAAAAGAGACAGAGAGATAGAGGGACAGAGAAGTGAATTTGGACCAACACAGATGAGGTAAATTAATGCTTAATCTGAAATATTTGGTCTGGTTCATGATATTTTTTTCCACAGTGAGCATGGCTAACAAGGCCAATATTTCTGGATTCCTGTGGTGTGACTATGTAAATGAATTGTGTTAAAACAGACTGAATGAATGGTGTAATTCTGTCTGAGTTTGCACTATTTGTATAGAAGGAGAAGAAAACGATAAAAAGGTTATTCTTGAATCCTCTATCTAATTTACATAGAAGAATTTAAAAATATTTGTATAATTAATCAAACCTTAATATTAAAGATACATTAAAATGAAGAGTAACAGAGTTTATATCTTAATTGCCTACCAATTCTAAAAAGCAACTTCATTTTCACCTGAGATGGAAGCTTCAGAATTTTGTTAAAACCAGAACATAATTTTGCCATTTTGACAGCATCAATAATTAAAACAAATATGAACTCTAAAAATGTTCTTTTCTGTAGCTCATCTTCTTTGCTGTTCTGTGTAAGTAAAAAACCCCAAAACTAAAAGGGGTAAAGAACAATGTGACACAGCCTTCCCCAAATACCCAAGGAGTGACTATTATAGAAGCCTTTGCAATGAACAAATACAGGAAAATAATACAGGAACAGAATGACATTGGAAAAGAATAACGTTGCAGGAAAAATTCAACCCTCGAGTAAATATACAGCTTTGATTGATAACCAGTCTTTATAATCATATACTAATTTATATTCAATGATATGTTTGAAAAGTTTTACTTATTCTGATTTTATCATGTTCACATTGTGTTACTATATTCTTTTAGAAGAAAGTGGGAAGAGTTCCTCAGGAGACAAAGAATAAGACAGAAAAGAATGTAGAAAGCTTTCTTCAAAGCATTAATGAAAACCAGCCTGATATAAGAGCTAGAAAACACCTGACACTTATTGCCACCAAGAATGCAACATAACTGAATTTTTTCCCTGTTTGCATTGTAGTGCTGAGCTGGGGGTGGAAGAAGGAGAAGGAGGGTAGTATATAGTTACTTTCTGGGTAACTGGGTCCAGCATTAGGCAGAATCAACCTTATACATTTCCAAGACTTAAGGCAAATATTAATAACAAAAACAACAAAATCCTATCATTATATCAATAGGTATAGAAAAAGTTTTTGATAACAGTACTCACTCATATTAAAAACACTAGAAAAGATAAGAAAAAAATGGATTCTTACCTAATATTATAAGTAGCATCTATCTTAAACCAAGAGCAAGCATTATCTGTAATGAGAATAATTTAGAGACCTTTCCCATAAGATTAGGGTTAAAACAGGAATGGCCATTATAACCATTACTATTCAGTACAGTACTAGAAATGCTACCATATAGCAATGAGAAAAAACTTAAGGGAATAAGCATAGGCAGAAAAAGAAACAAATTTATCACTTTTCCTGGATGATATGATGGCTCACATGAAGAACCCCAGAAAGTCAATTAAAAATTAACTGAAACAATGAACAACTTTAGCAAAGGTGTGGAATATAAAATAAATTCCCATAAATCATTGGTATTTCTATATATTAACAATAGATTCCAGCTGGAAGCAATCGAAGAGAAATTCCATTTAAAATGCAGAAAGTATAAAGTGCTTGGAAGTCTACCTGTCAGCATACCTAAGAACTATGTCAACACAATTATAAAAAATTCTTTATACAAATATGGTGGATCCCAAAAATGGAGAAATGTTAATTACTCATGAGTAAGCAGAGAAAATATAAAAAATGACAGTAGTAGTAAAATTATTTTACTTATTTGGTTCCATACCAATCAAATTGACAAAGGATTACTTTATAGCACTATAAAAAACAATCCATCTGAAGGAACAAAAGATCAAGAATTTCATGGGAATTAATGAAAAAAAGTGGGAATGAAGAGGTCCTATCAGTTTTAGATCTCAAGTCTACTCAAAAAGCTGTTATCATCAAAAAAATTTGATACTGGTTATGAAGTAGAGAGGTCAATAAGTGGAACAGATTAGGTACCAATATGCAGCAAGAAGTAAGCACAATAGCCTAATTTTGATAAATCCAAAGATCTCAGCTATTGAGGTAGGACCTCAGTATTTGCCCAGAACTGTTGGTAAAACTGGAAAGCGATTTGACAGAAACATAGACCAATATTTCACCACATATAACAAGATAAGCTCCAAATGACTTAGACAAAAGATGACATAAACAAATGAGAGGAGCAAAGAATGAATTACCTGTCAGATCCATGAAAACAGAAAAAGTTCATAACCAAATAAGAGATGGAGAAGACCACAGAATATATAATAGATAATTTTGATTATATAAAATTAAAGCATTTTTCCACAAACAAAACCAATGAAGATAAAATTAAAAGAGAAGCAGGTAAATGAGAAAACAAATCTTTGCAGCAAGTTTCTCTGGTAATGGTTTCATCTAAAGGGAATTGATTCAAATTTATAAGAATAAGAGCCATTCCCCAATTGGTTAATGGTTAGGATATAAACAGGCAGTTATCAGAGGAAGACATCCAAGATATTGATAAACATATGAAAAAATTCTCTATATGAGTAATATTTGAGAAATATAAGCTAAAAAAATCCATGTTTACAACTAAATCCATCAGATTGGCAACATTGGCAAGAAAACAAGACCTAACTGACAAAGTTCTGGATGTATTGTAGGGAAACTGGCACATTAAATAGACTTTTGGTGGAACTGTTAATTGATCTAGCCATTCTGAACATCATTTTGGAACTCTGCTTAAAAACCTGTAAAACTGTGCATGTTAAACTTTTGATCAAGAAATACCACTAATATGTCTATACCTAACATGATCAAAGAAAGAGGAGAGGGACCCACATATACGGATATGTGTATGTATATATATGTATATGTGTATGTATGTGTATGTATGTATATGTATATATGTGTGCATATATACATACATAAGTGTATATATATATATGCATACATATAGCTGTTCTTCATGAGGTGGCAAAAAAATTGGAAACTGAGTGAGGTACCCATTGACTGGGAAATGACTGGACATGTATAATAATACGATAGTATAGTATTGTACTCTAAGAAATTATGAAGAGAATTGTTTCAGAGAATTCTGGGAAGACTTGTATGAACGCAGAGTGAGCTGAACCAAAAGAAAAAATTACACAGAAAACAACAATATTGTAAAAATAAATAACCTGGAAAGACTTAGGATTGCTGATCAACACCTATCTAGAAGACTCATTATGAATCATGCTACCTAGCTCCTGATAAATAGACGATAAATTCAAAGTGTATATTGAAACGTATTATTGAGGGGAGGGTTATGACCAATGCAAGATATTTTCCTTTGACTATTAAATAAATGAATGAATGTTGTTGCTTTTGTTTGTCCTTCAATCTCAAATAGGTCCATGACATTAGGAAGGTTATGCCATGACTTACAAGTGAATTGGATTTAAGTGAAGGAGAGCTGTGCAAAGTCACCAGCCTCACTTTCTCCTCTAGAGCCCTCTGGGTCCAATGGCAATGAATGAAACCACTAACATCCAAATCTAGAATTAAATGTCCTTTCGTGAATAACATCACATATACTCAGCCAACAGGGAGACAATGATGAGCTGTTAATGAATGTCTCAGTCATGTTAGATTTATTTTGTAAACAGAGGGTTTTATGATGACAGCTTAAGACCAGGTCATTGCCACCAGAAATTATTGAAGAATTTAACATAATAAGCCAAATTATATTTTGCTTGAAAATGGCAAAAACTGTATAATACATCCTTGTGGATTATAAAAATTTAGTATCTAAAAATACCTAGTAAGATATAATATGGTGGCTAGAATTAAAGATCTATAGAAGATGTCAGTATTTTAATGGATTATTTTATATAATTTTTCTTGCATTCTCATTTTATATCCATATATGTATATAATTTTAAAGTACTTTAAGATTTGCAAAGTGCTTCACAGATATGTTTTTTGATCATATATGCTATTATTATCCTCATTTTACATATGAGGAAACAGGGGTTATAAATAACTTGCCATGGTTTACATAGCTAATAAAGTGTCTGAGGCAATATTTGAACTCATATCTTCTTGACTCCCAGTCCAAAGCTCTATCCACATAGCAGCGTCATAGTTTACCAAAACCAAAAACTCTGTTCCAGCTGATAAAATTTTAATAGCCCCACCCCCTGATATGAATCATTCTTACATCCTTTCATTTCTCATATTAACATTAAAAATTCCAAGATCATTGAATTGTAAGGGAAACAAAAGTACCCCACACAAAAGAAATTTACATGAAATAAAACAGAAAGGGACCAGAAAGTAGAGTTAAGATGTACTATTTTAAACTTTCTATCTGATTCTCATTAGGCCAGCTTTGTTTTCTTTTAGGATCTAGGCACATGGGTCAGGGCTTATTTTAATGTCTTGGTATAATGGAATTCCTATTTAAAGTCTGTAAGAAGTGAGGGAGAAACAGAACAGGAATGGAAGGAAGGAGTTGTCCATTCATGAACAATCTCTTGAAGTTGTGGATTGATTAGGTTTGAATGGTTAGAGAAAAAGGCTAGGAAATATAGCCTAGTATTTTATTTCTTTAGTTTCCTGTTGCATTATGTGGCTTCTTGAATGCTGCATGATATAAATCCACAGACCACCAGAAGACAAATTTTAACACAGTAACCACAGTAGATTTACTTAAGTTCATTTTTCCAATTGAATATCTGCATCAATTCTGACCCATAGAGTATCTCATGTAACCTAATGCAACAACTAAATCCTGGAGCGTACATTATAGCATCCACAACTGTTGGCAGACTAATGTTTCCTTTGCTTTGCCAAGCACCATCAACATTATTTTTGGGAGGATCTGAATCTGAACAACTCTGAGTTTCCATTGCATAGTCCTAATTGTTAAAAAAGGGGCCTGTTATAATTCTTGAAAACTAGTCTGTTTAGTTATACTCGTTACCATAACATCAGTTTGAAATATTGCTTCTTTCTCAGTTGGGCTAGCCACAGTAAAGCAGCCAGCCTAGTAGCATCAAGGCATTAGGCCGAGGCAAAGCAAGCCACAGTCAACAACAGAATGAATGGAACAATTCACACTGTTGTACATAGATATAGAGGTTAAACCCAAACACATGAAAAAGTGATGCTGGAAGCACTTGGGAACAGCTGGGCCAGATGAATAACTCAATTGGATGCCATGAGGAACAAATTAAACAACTGACTGGAGACCAGACTGCTCCTGTGACAGACACTTTAATCAGGAAGTCAAAAGCTGATTGACAAGATGAAAAGCTGGATGTCATGAAAAATGGAAACAGAAGGAACAACACAAGAAAAGGGCACCCTGGGTCAGCATGCTGACAAAAATAATCAAGTACGACAGGCCATAATCCAATCTTCGAATGTTTGGCATGGTGCTAGTTATGAGAATCTGCAGCCAAGAGGAAAGAAAACTATTATTAAGCAAAAGAAATTATCTTGCTTTCTAGAACTCACTATTATGTGTTCACTAGAGGTTTTTTTTTTAAACAAACATCGTGGAAATAGCTCCTGTTGAGTTTGAAGAGATCAATTAAAATTGTTAGTATAACTAAATATATAAAACACCAAAAAATAAAGTAAATTGTTTCAAATCCATAGCTAAGAAGCTGCAGAAGTTACTAGACAACTCAAGGTGTTAGATGTTGTCTATTTGTTGATCTATAAAAAGTAGAGGAAGATGAAAGGAGATGATGTTGCAAGCAGGGTGGTATAAACCTTTGGATAAATTGCTTTTTGTACCCTAAGACCCATATCAACCTATTATAACAATCTGTAACTGAAAAAAAAATTGGATTGACCTACAATTTTAGTGGTAGAGGGAACTCTCTACCAATGCAAATCAGCAACTGTTCAGCCACTTACTGTCTTAGAGAGTTAACTGAAAGGTTAAATGAATTACTCAGAGTCACACAGTCAGTATGTGTCAGGTAGGACTCGAACGTAGATTTTCCTTTTTGGCTGAAGCCAGTTCTCTCTCATCTACTATGTTGCTTCTCATTTTAGTATTCATTCAACAAACTTTCATTAAATGCTTTCTGTGCTAGACATTAGGGAGGTAACAATGTTTAGGAAAGACTTGGGATTGTTATCATGGAACTTGCAGTCTATTAGGAAAATAAGATAAAAATACAGGTAGCTATAATTTATACATAGCACCCACTCTGATCTACACCCTGATTACTTGTGGTTGGGTCCTGGGAGGATGCTTGTTTTTCTCAAGTTCAAGGGTTAGTTTGTGTTACTCGCTCCTACTTCATAATTCATGAGCTCCTACTGGTGTGTTCCCCATTAATAATCAACCAGTTTGCACAATTAGTTCTTTTTAAAAAATTAATATCCCCCCCCATTATGTGTTAAAACATTTTTAACATTTTTTTAAAAAGTTTTGAGTTCCAAATCCTATCCCTCTTTCTCCCTTCCCCTTCCTGAGATGGTAAGCAATCTCATATAGGTTATATATGCCCATTTAGCTCTTAATAAAGGTATTTGCTAAGATGGCATAATAAAAAAAAACAAAAATTAATAGCTATACAACATTCCTCTCATAAACCTAGGGTGTATTCTCCCATAGGAAGAACAGACACAGAGTGCAGTGATAATGAGGCACATACATCGGGGATATTTGTAGCTAAAGAAGAAGTCATTTCTCTTCAAGAAAAGTCTTCACAAACTTGTGCCCTAGGCACAGTATCTCTCTTGGTCGGGTTGATTAGCTGGGTTCCTAGCATCTGCCTTTTCTCTGTAATATGGCTTTCAATTTCCAGTACTAATTCTCTCTCAAATCCATAGTCAGCTTCCTCTTTTATTTCCAGAGCTCCACTCATGGATACTGCTTCCTTCCTCAAGTGACTGCCTCTTTGTGTCTGTGTCTGTCTGGGATGTCTCTGTTTCCTGTTGGGTACACTGTCTCCTAGTGAAATAACTTCCCCCTCCATCAACCATATGAATTTGAACAAGAGTCACTTGACAAGTAGGAGAAATCTCCTCCCCCCACTTCCAAGAGCACTTTGCTCTCAGGGGCCAGCTTCTCCTCTTTTTATGCCTTTCAGTTTAGACTTGCTCTCCAGCATTTAGCTATTTAAGACCACCATTAATTTGTTTGCTCAGTCAATTTGCTATTCCCTTCTGACCTAATCAAGGAGGTATTCATACTTTGTAAAGGGATCACCTTGTTAACACATTAACACCTCATTACCTCTATTATCTCTATTTATTTTCTGTAACTATATCTGTAGTGGTAGGGATAGGGTATGGAAACCAGATCTCTTTTATGTACAATATTACATGATAAATGCATTAGACTGGTGGGCTGACTGAGGTAGGAAGTTGCTACCAGCAAGGTTTGGGGTCAGTGTAGCATTTGAGTTGAACTTTAAAGGAAGGGTAGAAGTTCAGTAGACAATTGGAGGGGAAACGGACTGCAGTGACGGAGAAGAGTTTAGTCAAAGAAAGGCAGGAGAATGTAGGGTGTGGTGTGTGGAGCAATTTCATTTAGTAGGGTCATATAAGAGGGGAATGGTATGACATGGCAAGAAAGGTAGGATGATGACATCTGCCTGTGTCTCAAATGACAGAAGAAAAAGGTGTTTGAAGATTATTGAGTAGACAATAGAGAGCTATTGAAGATTTTTGAGCACAAGAGTAACATAACCAGATCTATGAATAAGAAAGACAGTTCTAGGAGCAGTATGGACTCTAGATTCAAGGAGGTCTGAAAGAGTGTTAGTCACCTAGCATTTTTAAAGTGTTTGTGGTGTGACAGGATACTTATCTTCAAGGAGTTTACATTCTAACAGGAGATGACTACAATAGCCTTGGCTGGCAAATGAAGAACCATCACAGGGTATTGGCAGTGGGAATAGATGGAAAGGGACAGATGATTAAAATATAATGAACGTAATAATTACCTGATCTTGGTAATTGATTAGATAAGGGGTAAGGGAGAGCATAGGAACATAGATTTAGAGCTAGAAGGAACTTTAAAGGTCATCTACTACAAGCCCTTCATTTGCAGAGGAGGAAACAAGTCCCAGAGAGATGTGATGATTTAAATCACTACTATACAGCTAAGAAGTGGCAGAGCTGATTTGAACCCAGGTTCTCTTACTATAAATCAGGTGTTCTGGTCATTACAACAGTAGTTTTCAAATGAGGTCTTAAGGGCCCCTTGGGGTCCCTTAGATCCTTTCCCATGGGGAGGGGTCCATGAGGGAAAAAATAACTTTAATAATATATGACATTTTGATTTTCTAATAAGTGAAATGTCAATAAATGTAACACATAAAAACTCTTGGGGAGGGGTTCAATAATTTTTCAGAGGGGGTTTGTCCTGAGTCTAAAATGTTTGAGAACTGCTAGTCTACCTCATAGTACCTCTCTCCTTTACAAATAAAATAAGTAACAAATTAATATTCATTACTAACAAAATGAGGGGGATGATAGAAGGATAAATACCATTGACAGTGGCAAAAAATATATTAAATATCTGGGAGCTAATGTCCCAAAATATACAAGATGTATAAATAAAACTATATTTTTATACAAATAAAGAAAAATATGAATAGTTGAAGAGAGATTCTGTAATGATGGCTGAGTTTAGGTGATGTAGTAAAGATGACAATACTACTTTACTTAATCACAGTATTTTAATGTTATATCTTATAGAAGACAAAATAACCAAATTCATGTGATATGATAAAGTTTTGAGAATATCAATGAAAATAATGAAAAAAATTATAAATGTGTGAATGGGATTACCAGATCTAAAATTATAGTCTAAAGTAGTAATTATAAAAAATTATATGTTATAGGATAAAAAAATAGAAAAATAGATCAGTAAAATCATTTAGACAACTGAGACAGAAATAAACACATCCAAAAGTCTAATTTTTGATAAATCAAAAGCACAAAATACTGAAGAAGGAACTAAGTACTTGACAAAACTACTATGAAAACTAAATAGTAGTTGGCATTAAGTGGTTTTTGATCAGCTTGTTATGCCACAATAAATTCCAAACAACTTAAAAAAACTGGCAAAAAGTCAGGCCACCAAAAACAAAACAAAACAAAATGAAAATCACAGGAGATAATGGAATTGCATATTTTTTTGACTGTGGGTAGAAGAAAAATTCTGGTCTCTTCTCAACTTGTCTGACAAAATCATCTTCAAAACCAAATCTGAACAAGTCACTTTCTCTCCCCTCTCCCCATCCCCAAATAACTCAAAGGTTCCTCATTATCCCCAAAATCAAATATAAAATTCTATGTTGTTTGTTTTCTAAAACCTTTCACAACCTGGCCCCTTCCTAATTTTCCAATCTTCTTATACTTTACTCCTTGTCATCTCCTTGGAAACTAAGCTATACTGGCCTACTTGCTCTTTTCCACATAAGATTTTCCACCTCCCATTTCTAATGCCTTTTCACTGGAAGTTTCTGATTCAAATGCTCTCCTTCCTGTCTCTGCTTCCCGGCTTCCTTGTAAGCTTTCCAGATGCAACACAAATCTTACCATCTCTAAGAGGCCTTTTCAGGTTCTTTAGTGAGCAGAATATTATACCCCCTAATATTATTTACAATTTCTCTGGGATACGTTTTATATATACATAGTTGTTTCCTGTTGTCTGTATCATTAGAAAGTGAGGCCTCTGAGGGCAGGAACTGTGTTTTTGCTTTTCTTTATAATCCGAATGCTTAGCACAGTGTCAGTAAGTGCTTAGTATACTTAGTAAGGGCTTAATAAATGGGTGTTAACTATGTTATATTATTATAAAAGACAAAAATAAATTATTTGATTATATAATATAAAAAAGGTTTTGCACAAATAAAATCAATGCAGCTAGAGACAAAAGAATTGACAAGGAAGCAGAGAAAATAACATTTTTTCCAATATATCTGCTACTTCCCATTCAGAATCTTCAGGAAATTAATGGGCTTCTGTAAGATTAGGAACCATTTTCCAGAAAAAAAAATGTCATGAAAATATGATGAGAATAACAGAATCTCAGAATTAGAAGGACATACCAAAGTCAGCTAAAGCAACTCATACCTGAATGAATTCACTTTATAGTATGCTGAACAAGTAGTCATTTAGCTTTTGCTTAAAGACTTCCAATAAGGGAGAATCAAGTGTCTCCTGAAGCATCCCATTCCATACCTCTTGAAATATCCAATTCCACTTTTGGATGGCTCTGATTATCAAGTTTTTTCCTTGTACCAAGTCTAAATCTGACCACTGTTGTGATTAAAAAAAAAATACTAAGGCACAAAGTTCCAAGAATGATCAGTGTAGTAGCATGGCTAGCAAATATCAGTAAATTGGATTCAGGATTTTTCAGTAGTCAAGGATCCATTTGACAGTCAGAGCAATTCTTTTATACAATTCAAAATGCAGAAGGTTGTACAGATTACAAAAAGCAATCCACTGATGCAAATTACATCTGACATTATGATTGGTCTGACCCAGATATGGAGGGTGGGCTACACTTGGTCTGATTCAGAGAGAGATTTCCAAACCCAGGGCAACAGGAAAAACAAAGTATCAGAGATGACTAACATGCCCTGGAAAGTCCTGTGGTAGGTGAACATCTTAGCACCAGATTGACTTATCTCCCCTATTGTCAGCAAAAGCACACAGATAAGAACTTTTGTGGTTGTACTGTAGCCCATAAGAATAAGAAAGTTAAACTCTTAGACATCTAACTAAGGGGAGCTAGTTTGATTCACAAATATTGATTCTGATTAGGTAGACTTTATAGATACAATTCTCAATCAATAATTAATCATGGAATATCAATTTTCAAATTTCATAATAGTCAACTGAAGTAACAGGCTTGTGGGAGTCCAAAGTCATATGATGAGAGAGCCAACAAAGTCATGGTGGATTGATCATTAAATACGTAATAAATTGACTAAACCTTAAAATAATATAAAGTGGAATATCAGTTTTCAATTCCATACTCTGCAATTTCCATTCAATAGTTGTAGTTAAGCAAAACAAGTTTCATCTCCCTTCCACATGACAGTCCTTATAATACTTCATAACTGTCATGTCTTCCCTAAATTAAATATCCTCAGTTCCTCTTATTATTCTCTCATATGAAGCAATTATATAGACCTTCACCATTCTAGAGGCCCTCCTGTAGAAGCTCTTGAACTTTTTAATATTATTCCTAAAATGTGGTGCCCAGAACTGAACACAAACCCGAGTTTGGGTCTTACCAGATGAGAGTAAAATTAGACTACCTTCTTCATAATCTTGATGTTATGTCTCTCATTGTAGCCTCAGATTGTATCAGCTTTTTTTGGGAGAGGGTTGCCATATCACACTATTGACTCATTCTGAGCTTTCATTATGCCCAGATTTTTTTTTCACATGAACTGTTGCCAAGTCATTTGTCCACCATCTTGTGTTGATGACATTGATTTTTTAGCCCTAGTAGAAGCCTTTAAATCTATACATATAAATGAATGGGCAATAGTTCTGTCATTTCTTCAGTGTAGGAAATTCTGGTCTGGGAACTTTTACCATCAATACATATCAGCAATCCAGTTGTGACTTGATAGATGGATAGGGAGCAGCTAGATAGCACAATGAATATAGTGTCAGGTCTGGAGTCAGGAAGACCTGAGTTCAAATGTGGCTTCAGACACTTACTAGCTGTGTGACCCTGGGCAATTCACTTAACCCTGTTTACCTTAGTTCCTTATCTATAAAGCAACTGGGAGTAGAAAATGGCAAACATCTCCAGTATCTTTGCTAAGAAAACCCCAAATGGAAAACAAATGAACAACAAAGATCAGTGTTATGAATAGAATGTAAGTGATTTAACCAGGAAGTGTCAGAGGTAGGATTTGAATATAGGTCACCTTGACTTTAAGCCCAGCACTCAAACCAGTATGCCATACTATTTTGCTAAGACTTTACATTTATCCCTATTAAATTGCATCTTATATGATTTAGAGCAACATTCTAACTTTTCAGAATCTTCTAGTTTACTAATATTGTCATTCAACATAATAGATTTCCTACTCTCCAGTTTTATGTATTATGAAAATTTGAGTATTTCATTTATACCTTTATGCAAGACATTGACCTACATCTATATCTATATCTATGTCCATGTCTATTTCGATATATTTACATTTAAGAATAGGAAAAGCATTGCATTAATTTAAGATCTAGGAGTAGCAATTTTTCCTTCCTGCTTTTTCCTCCATTATATTACTTGACATTCTTAACCTTTCTTCCTCAAAAATTATTTTAATTACCTTTTCTAGTTCTATGAAATACTCTTTTAGTACATAATTGGTATTTAGGTAACATCATTTTTATTGTGATGACATAGACAAGAACACCTACTATTTCTCTAATTGTGTAGATCTTCCTTTTTCTATTAAAATCAATTTGTAGTTGTAATAAAGTAAATCATGCATATATTCTGGTCGATTAATTCCCAGATATTTAATGTTTTTTGTCATTTCAAATAAAGTTTCTTTTTCTCTCTCTTCTTCCTTAGTTTTTAATGAATTATACAGAAAAATTGATTATTAAGAGAATTTATTTTCTATCGTGTTACTTTATTGAACTTGTCACTATTTGTCTCTCATATAAGACTTAAGTGGCATTGTGACATAGTGAATAGAAGACAGCATTTGAGTTAGAAAGGCATAGATTTAAATCTTGCATTTTATACATAGTAGCCAAGTGACTATGATCAAATCATATAACCTTCATTGCAGGGAACAAATTACTCCCTAGTTGCTGACCTATACCAGCGTAGGGAGGTTCCATATCAGAGTTCCCTATATTGATGAAATCATAGGTCTACAGAAGAACAAAACATATCTTTATCATTTTTGTTTGGTGATTATTCAGAATTCTCTAAGAAAATCTTTATATCATCTGCAAATAGAGATCATTTTATCTCTTTGCTTTGCTTAATCTCTTGTTTGTCCCTTGTCTTTTCCCTATATCTAGTATTTCTAATACTTTGTCAAATAGACAATGGAGACAGTGGAGATTCTTTCTTATCTTTGTGAAGAAAGTTCTCATTGCTAGGTCTAGGTTTTAGTCAGAGCTCGCTTCTTTAACTTTTTTGTGTGTGTCATGGACCCCTTTGGTAGTCTTGTGAAGGCTCTGGATTCCTTTTTGAATGCATTAAAAATCATTTTTAGGATTTCTATTTTTGTGCTTATTTGAGGACTACTAATTTACTGATTTTCTATGGTTTTTGCTTTTTATTTCCATGGTTAGTTCGTTGATTTTCTCTTTATCTCTGGTGTTATATGTTTAGAGAGGCAAATTTTCCATTAAGGACTACTGTAGCTACATCCTACACATTTTGATATTCTAGATTGATAGAACATTTTTCAACCCCCTAAGTTTACAGAAAAGAAAACTGAGGCAAAGAGAGATGAATTGACTTGGCCAAGGTCAATCAGTCAGTCAGCATGTACTAGTTACATAAAAGATCCATATGGAACAGATGGAAGGTAACCTTAGAGGGGAAGCTACTAGTGACAGGGAGCACTGGGAAAGGCTTCTTCCAGAAGCTGCCTTTTTAACTTGAGTCTTAAATAAAACCAAGATTCTAAGAGCCAGGAATTAATAGAATTATAGAATTAAAGGTAAAAGTGACAGCAGAGGTCAGCAAGTTGAACTGCCTAAGTCTAAGGCCCATAGAGATTAAATATTTTACCTAAGGTCACACAGATACTAGCTTTCCGAGG
Source organism: Trichosurus vulpecula (assembly GCF_011100635.1). NCBI lineage: Eukaryota > Metazoa > Chordata > Mammalia > Diprotodontia > Phalangeridae > Trichosurus > Trichosurus vulpecula. The sequence goes on along the minus strand of NC_050577.1, from coordinate 181,530,731 downwards.
CAGGATTTGAGCCTAGGTCATCCTGACTATAAGTTCAGTCCTCTCTCCACTACACTATTCTTGGGGTAAAGAGGAGAACATGCTAGGCCCTGGAGAGAGTTTGGCAAAGCCAGCCAGATTGAGTCAGGACTCTGACCCTCAGGGATGATAGCCTTTCAGAGAAAATCCTTTGAGCACTCCAGATTTTCTCCATGGGACTTATTCAGGAAAGACTGCCCCTGGAGGCTAGAGTCCGCCTTTTATTTCATATTCTTCCAAGCTGACATAAGCTGACATCCCCACCGTGCTGGGGATGATTTACCCCAAGTCTACTGGGAAAAAGATACTCTCTTTAAAGGAGTGATGGGTTAAGAGATACTCCTTTTAAGAAAATGATGGGCTCTGGTAATAGTAAAATACCAAACGATTTCTCCTCAGATAAAATTTTTTTTTGGCATGAGACCAGGGGAAGGACATGCTATTAAACTGAAAAGCCTTCAGGGAAATTCTTATTGGCCAGGAACTTTCTGTGGAGGATGGGGTGATAGAGCTCTCAAAATTATGCTAAAGTATATAAAAATCCAAATGGATCCTATATTTGGCCTGAAGAAAGGACTTTCAATTACTGCAAGTTTCGGGAAATTGTGTGCACCTTTTCTGTCTTATCATTTTTTGTGGTTTTATGTCTTTGTAAAAATACTCAGAAATATTTGTTTTATGTCATAGTTAGTGTTTGTAGATTTTGCCACCTCTAAACATTTCTAAGAGGAAAATGCAGTCAGGCAGAAATGCTCAAAAGCTATAGCTAAAGAGTTCAGTACACTGGGAAGATGAGTGAAGTGTCATACTTGAAGCAGTTCTAGTTTTTTGTAATCTGATGCCAAACTCTCTGTCCTAGTAAGCAGGACTAATTCACACTTTAGGTTTTCAATGGCAAATTAAGTTTAAAAAATTAGGTTTAAAAAACAAACTTCTCTGTCATTTCAGCCTGGCTACATTGGGATTATAGGGATAAAGTCAGATAATCAAAGAAAGGAAAACTTTTTCCTGGTTTGTAGGAAATTGTGGCATTATAAATGAATTAGAGATTCCAAATTATGGTAATTGCTAAAAACATCTTAGTAGATTTTGGAGTTTTATAGATTAAGGAGTTTGAAGATCGACCACTTTAAGATTGCAGAGGAGAACTTTTGGAACTTAAAGTAATTCTAGAAACTCATCCCCTTCTCTTTGTCCTACCTGATGGGGGACTTATCAGAATCTTAAAATACCTTAGTGAGTTTTGAGGTACTCCTCTGTAGAGTTTGTTTTAAGGAAAAATAAGAATTAAATTCTGTGAAAGTTTCAGGGATAAAAAGCACTTAGATCACCTTTCCCCTGAAGATTGATAGAGTTGTTGTTTTGTATAATGAAAGAAGGCAGCTCATTTGAAAGTAATCCCAAAGTGAAGAAAAAAAATTATCTGAAACTTAAATAGCTGCCTCTTGTTAATCCTTTCTTGATCATGCAAAGAAAAAAGCTTGTTTAAATCAGGGAGCAACTTAAAAATGAGTGAAATTTAATCAAGGAATGGAAAGGGTAATTTAAACCAAAAAAGGGGCTGTGAGGAATGAGGAGGTACCCCTTACATCACCCTCAGTGTCATCTGGTCTCAGACCCTGTTGTGGATAATGAGGATAGATATTCATAATAATGGGTTGGGGGGAGGTGATCAGAAACTAGGAATGTCTTTTGGGAAGGCTGAAGTATAACTCTCAAAGCTTTTAATAATGGAATTAATTGTTTAGTTATACTAGAAATAAGATCACCAAAGAAAGTTAGAAAGAAACCATGCATTTGTAAGCCCTTAGGAACCCAAAAGGTTAACAGTATTGCAGTTAATAGTATGGTGTAAAATTTTGTGCTAGGTTGCAAAGGACAAATTCTGTGGAATAAAGATTGGTTATTTAGATAGTTTGGGGTATGATTAGGAAATATAGTTCTCTGTCCTGAGAGACCATTCCAGGAGTATATTCCCCAATCTTTAGAATCTCATGAGTTCCAAAGCAAAGGGATGGTGGGAATGTGAGGTTGCCACTTGTAATCTGTTCTTGTCTTTTGCTGGGTATTAAAATTGAAAAACCTCAGGAAAGAGAGGGTGAGACTAGGCTATGGAAATGAAGGGAATAAATTTAGCTTTTTGGAAGATTTCTGAAAAAAATAAAAAGTTTATGGAAACCCGAAAGTGCTATCACAAACTTTTCAAAATAAGCCAGTTGCTAACTCTGGGCTCTAAAGTTTAAAGTGCAGGTGCCTAACAGCCCTGGAAAATTGAAATTTTAATTTTGATGTTATAAGTCCTGATTTGATTTGGTTGAGATTTGTTCTTTAACTAAATTATGATGCAGTAAAATGTGTTCTTCTGTTAATTGTGGCATCAAATTTGAGGGAAAAAATGCCAGATAAATGCAGTAAAACCTGAGTTATAGTCTAGTCTCAGAATTTTATTAGCTGTGTGACTTAAGCAAGTTATCTCTATTTACCTCAGTTTCCTATATGTAAAGAGAAAAATAATAATCGTGCCCATGTCCCAAGATTGTTTTGAGGAGCAAATGATGTAATGATTGTGAAGTGCTGGGCATATAGTAAGCTCTATATAAATGTTAACTGTTGTTATTGCATTTTTGATTATATATTATGATAACTCTGTGCTGGATTTTGGATGTGATTAGTATAAAATGCCAAAGGTGATAAAATGACTTTCTATGTAAGATAATTTAGAAATGCATTCAGCTGAATTGATGTCCTCTGAGTGCTAATAAGTTTTATTTCATGTTTTGAATACATGATATTGTGTCAGAAATGCTGTGAGAAACCATTGTATCAGAAATTCTGTTAGAAAAAACAACTTTTCTTTTAATCTGGATGTTGTTAAATTATGAATTGAGCTTTAAATTAATGTAATAAAAATAGATATCTGAAATCTGTCCAATATTTAATGGGATATATTTTGGTTTTGTTTTTAATTTAAAATAGTATTTTTCCCAATTATAGGTCAAGACAATTTTTAGCATTTATTTTTGTGAGATTTTGAATTCCAAATTTTTTTCCTCCCTCCTTGTCCTTCCTTATTCCTAAAACAGTAGGCAATTTGATATAGGTTATACATGTGATATTATGTAAAACATATTTTCATATTAGTCACAGTTGTAAAAGAAGAGACAGATCAAAAGGGGAAAAAACATGAAAAAGAATGAAGCAAAAAAAAATATGCTTCAGTCTGCATTTGTGGATGGCATTTTTCTTCCTGAGTCCTTTGTACTTGTCTTGGATCATTGTGTTGATAAGAAGAGCTGAGTAATTCAAACTTAATCATTACACAGTATTGCTGATATTCTCTACAATATTTCCCTGGTTGTGCTCATTTCTATTTGTATCAGTTCATACAAGTCTTTTCAGGATTTTCTGAAACTGGCATGTTCATCATTTCTTATTGCACAATTCATGTACCACAACTTATTCAGCCATTCCCCAATTGATGGGCCTCCCCTCAATTTCAAGTATTTTGCCATCATGCAAAAGGCTGCTATAAATATTTTTGCACATGTAGGTCCTTTCCCCTTTTTTATGGTCTCTTTGCAATACAGACGTAGTAGTGGTATTACTGGATCAAATGTTATGCACAGTTTGATTGCCCTTTGGGCCTAGTTCCAAATTGCTCTCTAGAATGGTTGGATCAGCTCACAACTCCACCAAAAGTACATTAGTGTCCCAATTTTCCCACATCCTCCAACATTTTTGGTTGTATTAGCCAATCTGATAAATGTTGGGTGGTACCTCAGAGTTGTTTTAATTTGCATTTCTATAAGCAAAAGTGATTTAGAGCATTTCTTCATATGCGTATAGATAGCTTTGGTTTCTTCATCAGAAAACTACCTGTTCATATCCTTTGACCATTTATCAATTGGGGAATAGCTTGTATTCTTATAAATTCAGTTCTCTACATATTTGAAAAATGAGGCCTTTATCAGAGACACTTGTCAAATACTGGGTTTAGGTAAAGAAGAAACAGTAAGTGGATATAAAAACTGAAATTCTCTGAAGTCTCAGGTGAATTATGGGTTCCTAATCTGATATTTTTCTTATAGCCTCTGTGCTAATAGGATCAGAACCAAAAGGCTTGAGCTAGTTTTCACCACATGAACTACTTATTGGAAAATCAAATTTAGGAAATTGTAACTAAATTGAATTGTCTCATTACTGGCAGATTTTAGCAAAATTAGATAGGAATCTCTACAATTGATTTGGAACCAGAGAAGCAGAGCCCTCTTCAGAGCTTCCCTGAGATGAGACCTATTCCAGAATGTCCAAAAGAAAATATCTAGCAACCGGATGACTGTATAGGACATCTGAGACTCAAGATAAAATGGGCATTGGGAATGGGTTACCAGGATACAAAGAGATTTGATGTTAGTTAATATTGTATTACTTATTAATATACTTATTAATATAATTACTTATTAATATTATATCATCATTGTATTACTTTAGCTTTTATTTCATGGTATTTATATTGAATTTTCTTGGTTACCTTGGTGACATGTAAATCTCTCCTCAAAATAAATTCATTTTAGCCCCTTTAAATGGTTTGATGTATAACCTGAGTTTAATAATTCTGATTATGAATATATGAAAAACCTTATACATTTGGCTTATAAATAAGTGATTCACAGGGGAGCAGACAAATTAAGGAAGAGAATTGTGGGAATTGAGTAAACCACAATGACTGCATCTTGTGACTCAATTCTGTATCTAGCTCACTTCGCTTTGTATTCAACTATGAGTCTAGTTCAGTTTCTGTCTTGTGAGAAAACTTTTTTCAATTATGGAAATTGTGAGAAAACTGTATTGCATTATTTGAACCTAGCCTTGCATGACTGGGAAGCTGGACCACCTCTATCTGTTGCTTAAAGACCCTTAACTAAGGATCTAAACCCAGTCAAATTTGGAGATTCTTACAATTATACATCTCAAGCAAATCATATGTCTTACCTGAAAACTGGCCCCATACTTGTCAGTCACTGTTTTCTTATTTCTTTTACTGAATACAGACACTTGGGAAGGGGAGGAGTGAGACATCTCTTTTTCTGGTTTCAGGGAATTGTACCTGCTCATTTTTCCTCCTCCTAGCTCTTGAAATTCACTCATCCCCCTTCCAACTTGGAAAATCCCTAATCTTTTTTCCAATTAGAAACCAGGTCACCTAATCTTGTATCCTGGTTTATATCCTGTTAGTTATTTTCTTTTAATGCATAAAAATCTGTTTACCCCTGTATTCAGGGTCTAGTTCTAAGCTGAGGAGGCCAGGTCCTGAGTTGTTATACTATTATCATACATTGCTTAATAAATTGATATGCTTGGAAGTTTGAACCTTTGTTTCCTTGTTATTTCATATTTCTCCCATCACAATAGCCAGTCAGTCCAACAAGCACCTAAATTGTTCCCACCCTATTCTAAGTGCTATGAAAAGTCACAGAGATAAGAGATGGAGCATCATATATGAGAAACTGCAAATAGGCCAATATATCTGCATGGCAGAGTACGTGGAGAGGAGTAACATATAAGGAGACCAGAAAGTTTGGTAGAGACCAGGTTGCAAAGAGCTTTAAATACCAAAAAAAAGGGGAAAAAGGAAAGAAAGAAGGAAAGAAAGAAGGAAAGAAAGGAGGAAAAAAGAAAGAAGGAAGGAAGGAAGGAAAGGAAGGAGGAAAAAAGAAAGAAAGAAAGAAAGAAAGAAAGAAAGAAAGAAAGAAAGAAAGAAAGAAAGAAAGAAAGAAAGGATTTTATATACAATCTTGAGGTAATAGGGAGCCATGGGAGTTTATTTAATGGAGGAGAGAGGCAGTGAGAGAAATATGAAGGTAGAAAATACCTTGGCAAATTCTTTAATATCTGAAGTGACTGAGAATAAGGAGTTTGGGATGACATGGAGGTTGTAAACCTGTGTTATTAGAAAAGCAGTGGCACCTTTGAAAGGAATAGGGAGATTTGGAAGAGGAATGGGTTTGAGAAAAATGTAATTAGTTCTACTTTGGACATGTTCAATTTGAGATTCCTATGGAGTATCATTTCAAAATATAACAGGCAGTTGCAGGTATTGGACTGAAGCTCAGGAGAGAAACTTAGTCTAGAGATATAAGATCTGGGAATCATCAACCAGTCAACAAACATTTATTAAGCACATACTATGTGCCGGGCACCTTGCTAAGAGCTCAGAATACAAAGAGAGGTAAAAGATAGTTGCTATCCTCAAGGAATTTACAATCTAATAAATCATCAACATTGAGATGATAATTGAACCTATGGGAGATGATGAGATCATTAAGTGAGACAATTTACAAAAAAAATAGAGAAAATCTAAAAGAGAGCCCTAGGGGACACTCACAATTAGTGGTAATGACATGGATAAAGATCCAGAAAAGGAAAATAAGAAGGAGATATTAGACTGGAAGGAGGAAAACCGATTGGCAACAGTGTCACAAGAACCCATATAGGTGACAGTATCCCCAAAGAGAAGGGTATCAGCTATATCAAATACTGAACAAGAAGGATAAAAATGAAAGAACGCCATAAGATTTAGCAATAGGAGATGACTGGTCATTTTGGAGAGATCGATTTTGGTTGAGTGATGAGGTCAGAAGTCAGATTGCTGAGACTTGACAAGACAGTGGGATAAGAGGAAGCAGATGCATCAAGTACAGATGACTTTTTTTTTCAGGAATTTAGCTGAGATGGGAAGGAGAGATGTAAAATATCTAGCGAGGGTATTAGGATATAGTGAGGTCTTTGTAAGGATGGGAAAGACACAGGTGCTTGCTGGAAGCAAGAAAGGAACCTATTGACAGGGAGATGAAGATTAGAGAGAGTGGGGAGGATAGTATTAAGGCAATTAGAGATGAGAGGAAGGCAAAATAGAAGTTCATCTCTTCACCAGAGGTTAGAAGTAAAGAGGCACTAGTAGGAGATAATTACAGAGAGATATGAGATAAGGATAACAGGAGAAGGGAGTTCTTGACAAATGGCTTTAGTTTTTTGTAGGGGGGTGAAGTGTAAGGCATGGTCTTCTACTGAGAGTGTGAGTGAAGGGGTACTATGAGAATCTTGAAGAAAGAAGAGGAAGTTTGCAATAACCTCTGTAGTGAGTAGGATAGATGGTTGATTAGGGAAGTGTAGAATTATTCTCTCGGTGTATCAAGGCCTCATTCGAGATTGGATAACAAAATTTGTAATGAATGCCTTATAGTACAGTAAAGAGAATAATGACTCTGGAGTCAAAGGACCTAGGTTCAAATCCACCTCTGATGCTTACTGATTCTGTGACTTTGGACAATTCACAACCTATTTGGGCCCATTTCCTTTTCTATTAAATGAGGGTATTAAGATAGATGGCCTTCAAAGGCCCTTTTAGCTCTATATCTATAATTCTCTGATTCTCTGGCCCACACAGCTGTGGGAAAGTACTTAGACTAAAATCTAGGTACCTGGTTTCCAACCTCATGCTTTCCCCAATATACAATATAGGCTTTCTCATTACTTTAGCTTTTCTGTCTGCAGACTGAAGTGATCATTCTTCCCATTCCATCTCTGACATCTCTGAGTCAAGATGCTCCCAACACTAAGCACTTAGAGCTCTGAGGAGAGAAGAACTTGTTATCTCCATGGCATCAATGGGATGCATTAGTTTGTGTCAAGGAGTGATACCAGGAGAGATTATACAGTGAAGAACTATATTGTGTTGCAAACTATCATTAGTAGCTTCTTTGTCTTTCTTTGATACCCTACCCATGTTCAAAACAATTAAGAAAATACGAAGAGATCATTCTGCAAGGCTAGGAAAGTTTCTTCTGGCTTCACTTCTGGAAAAGTATTTTGCCAAGAGAAGGATTACACTTATATTCCAACTTGTTGACATACTGTAGTTTTGAGGAAATCAGAGTTCCATATTTTTTAAGTGATAGGCTTATCTAAAAAATAATTTAGCACATTTAAGGAGTAGTTTTCCAGTGAATGCTGATGCTAAAATGGACTATCATAGAACAAAATCTGTGGGCCAACTTTTCCTGGATTTCTGTATTGGCCGTTTTTGCTAATGCCTTGTGGCATTTTTCTCTATCTCCTATTTTGATTGTGTTTTTAAAAAAAATGTTCCTTCTTACAAGAATTTGCATGAGGATACACAATTGTTGCTTGTGATGTGAATGTATTTGTGTTTCAGTATCTCAATGAATATGGGATTTCTTTAGTTTGGGCATAATTTCTAATAATATATAACATAATTGTTGTGGGCTGAGCCTGATTGATCCTGGTTCAGTGGTTCAGGCTCAGGGTTAGAATGAAATGATACATTTGTATTTATTGTTAAAAGGAGGTTGACTTCGCAATAAAATGCAAAGGTAGTGTTGGTTCCGTCGAGCACAGCTCTCCTGCTTCTGCACTTATTAATGGCAAGCCAAGTGAGAATTGTGCATCAAGCCTGAGGACTTCCTGACTCCTCTTGTGCTTGGTTTTTGTACATAGGTGACCAAGAAATTCCATCAGTGGTTTGAACCTTAGTCTCCTGGACCAATTAAGTCTTAATGGTTGATTTGCCTTATAGGAGATGTCACTGATGTCACTCTTGTTACAACAAGTCATCTAAAACTTCTCATCCTATGAGACTATTGCGCATGGCCTCAGGCAAATCCTTTACAGGTGGTCTACCCAATAAACTGAGTGCCTTATGCTAGATCTTTTAAATTATGTGAGCATAGAAGGGCAGGATGCAGGTTGTTCATCTGTCTTCTCTTGTTCTTAATCTGTGACCAGTCTACATCCTTTTTCTGTTGTGTATCTCTTTGATGATAGATTTTTTTTGATATGTTAGCATGAAATTTTTCATTGGAAATAAGCTACAATCTATTTATGACCATGTATCTGTTCATCATCTTTTGGGTGACCTCTAATTTTGATTCATTAGAAATTCTGGTGTTCTATAATTCATAGCCACAGCACTTCATTGGAAAAATATTGTTGTTAAAAAGATATTTTGATTTCAGGGAGAGACTTGGGATTATCGAAAGCATTATACAATTTCATAAATGAAATCTACCTAACTCTTCCTCCTGTTCAATTCAATTCATCATCTATCTGCAGCAATTATCCAAGATATTTGTTCCAATGGAACAATTTTATTGTTGGCCTTTCCATAATCATATCACAATTTAGATATAGCCATTCTTCATCCACTTAGTTTTTCTTTAGCAGATAGCTATGCCATACTCTTTTGAATTATAACTAATTTCATTTGGGGGGCTCTGCAATATTTAAAGGGTTTATGTAGTAAGGCAAATGCGATTCACAAAGAAGAGTATCTGGAGGATCTCCCATTATCAGTGATTCAGTCAGTCATTAAACATGTATTAAGCACCTGCTACATTTCAGGCACTGTGCTATGTTCTGGAAATACAAAAAGAGGCAAAAGTAGAACCTCATGGAATTCACAATTTAATGTAGCAGACAACAAGCAAACACATATGTACAAACAAACTATATACAGGCTAAATAAGAAATAGTTAAAAGGGGAAAGGCACTAGAATTAAGAGAGGTTAGGAAAGGCTTCCTGTAGAGGATATGATTGTAGCTGGGACTTGAAGGAAGTCAGAGAAACCAGTAGGTGAAGATGTGGAGGAAGAGCATTACAGGTATAGGAGACAGCCAAAGAAAATACAGGAGCCAAGAGATGGGAGTGTCTTGTTTGTAGAATAGCAAGGAGGTGAGTGTTACTGGATTGAAGAATATGTAGTGAAGAGTAAGGTATAAGAAGACTGGAAAAGAGGGAGGTTGCTAGGTTATGAAAAGCTTTGAATGTCAAATAGAGGATTTTGTATTTGATCCTGAAGTTGATAGGGAGCCACTGCAGTTTATTAAGTATGGGAGTAACATGATTGGACCTGAACTTTAGAAAAATCACTTTGGCAACTAAATGGAATGGAATGGAGTGGGGAGATTTGTATCAGGTAGATCCACCAGGTTATTCCAGTAGTCCAAGCATGAGGTGATGAGGGCCTGTACTAGGATGGTGATAGTATCAGAGGAGGGAAGAGGGCATATTTAAGAAATCCTGCAAAGGTGAAACTGACAGGCCTTGACAACAGATTGGATATGGAGGGAGGGGTGAGAGATAGTAAGGAGTTGAGGATGACATCCGGGTTATGAGCCTGGGGGATTGGGAGGAATCTTTTTTTCCGTTTGGACACTGTGATGGTGAAGTCATGCCAAAGACAAGAGATAGTTCCAAGAGATCATGCTAGCCATGGTTATGCACAGAGACCATGAGGCACACAGTCTTGATCAGAAAGTTCTGCTGACTTTTCTATTAGCAAAGCTATTCCTTTATCCACTAATACTCTACCTAGGATCATTTCCCAGTGGTTAGCAAAAACTATTCCCACCCACTCCACATTTGGTCACTCTCTCAGATGCCTTGCTGCCTAAGAGTAAATCATGCTCCTTGCCAACTCCTCATTCCCTTTGCTGTCTGCCTCATCCACCTCAAACTCCCTGTTTTTTGTGCCACTCCAGATCCACCTGCCTCTTCCACTTAGCCCTTTGGAACTTTTATTTCATGACTAATAAACTTCCCATAGGCAGGGTTATAGGAAGTAGGGAATAAATCAATTGAAAGGGAGAGATTAAAGATTTGCAAAGGTATGGAGAAGTTGGTGCAATTTGATGGAGGAGATAGAAGCAGACAAGATCAAGGGTACCTTGTAGATCATTTAGACTTGGAGAAAGGTCACTTCTTCATCAGAAACTAGAGTGAAAGAGGAGATAATGGGGGATGACATCAAACGAAAGTCTGGTAATGACAGCGGGAAAAAAAGAGTATTCATTCCAACTCTACCTCCTGGATCACTGAATTGGAGAATAAAAAGTTGCAACCAATACTAGAAAGTATGGAAAGGGATGCTGTATCATTTGAGTGTGGGGGTCTGAGTGACAGAAGATAGAAAGAATATGAAAGTGACAGGTATAAAACACCAAAGTTATCTACGTACTTTAAAAACTGTTGCTAGTGCCTCCTGTCTTGTATCTGCCCCTTTCTCACTCAAACCTTTAAGAAAGCTGTCCACACAAACAACTTGGGAAGACTAAGAAACTCTAATCAGCACAATGATGAACCATGATTCCGGAGAACTTATGATGAAACAAGCTACCTGCCTCCAAAGGATGTACTTAGAGAGCAGATAGAAGCTTTTTCTTGGATGTGGCTACTATGGGGATTTGTTTTGTATGACTATGTTTATATTTTTTTCTTGCTTTCTCAGTGGAGGGAGAGAATTTGGAGCTGAAAATAAAGTATAATTACATAAAAAAGAAGAAAAAGTGCTTGTTAACTGACTCTCTGGTTGTCACTTTGGTTAAAAGTCACCTTCATTCTGTACAGAGCAATAATAAAGCTGCCTTTTGTTGCCAATTTTGAGTATTCAAAAAAATAATCTATCTCTTTACACTGGTGGCTTCTATTTCTATTTCTCTCACTCTCTTCTAAACCCTCTACATTCAGACTTCTGGCCTAATCACTCAACTGAAACTGCTCTCTCCAAAGTTACCAATTAATCTGATTGTCACATATAATGTATTTTACAATCCTTATCTTCTTGATCTTTTGCAGCATTTGATATTGTTGACCATTCTGTCCTCCTTGACACACTCTCTCCTCTATGGGTTTCCACATTTCCTCTCTCTCTCTCTCTCTCTCTCTCTCTCTCTCTCTCTCTCTCTCTCTCTCTCCCCCCCTCCCTCCCTCCTTCCCCCTCCTGTTCTTCACCCTCCCCTCCTTTTCTTACTTGCTTGAAACCCCTGTCTCTTTTGCTGGAGACCCTTGTCATGCTCCCAAGTATGAGTGTCACCCAATGGGGAATTCGTCCCGAGTACACTTCTTTTTCTTCTCCTCCATGCTCTCTCATTTAGTGACCTCATCAGTGCCTAAGGGTTCAGTTATCATCTTCATGGTACTGTGGAAAATTAATATATGAGAAATACAGAGATAGAGGGAGGAATGATGATAAAAGAATACTGAGTTTAAAGTCAGAAAGGTTTCTGAGAACCTAATCACTATGTATTTAATGACTCAGCTGCCCATTCTGATCTCCTTGCTTGAGCAACCCTTCCTTCCATGTAGTTGGAGAAAGAACAGACTGATGCTAATCTACTTCATGGCAGGAACATGGAGGATGGGTTCCATAAACACCGGTACTTATCTCATTTTATAGTTGACAAAATCCTATCTCCATCCCTTGATTCAGTTACCGTTAACAGATCTGAAAACTTCCTTTCCCTGATAGCACTCTCTGTTTTCTTATCTAGCTCAGCTTTCCCCTTCCCTAGACCCTATGAGTATAAGAAGTCCTATTCTCTCTTATTGTATCCTTCCTTTATATATCATATTCCCTTCATCCTAAACCTGTTATTCTTATACTCTTTCTGTCTTTATTCATGGAAACCTGATTCTCTTTGGAAAACACTTCATTTTTGGCCATCGTTTCTAGTACTGGATGTTTCTTTCACAAGTCCCATGAAATGTTGGGCCATGAAGATGCATAGGCATACTCTTTGCTCATGACTGCCATATCTAGACTGTCTCTGCTTACTTCACTCAATAGCATCTTTCCTTCTGAGGTTGATTCCATCTGCCTTTGTCAGAGTATTTGTATCTTTGTTGCACACATCTCTTCTATGTTGAAATAGCTAGCTAGTGAGATAGCTAGATAGAATATTTATTAAGTGTTGGACGCTAGGCTAACTGCTGTGGATACAAATACAAGGAAGTAAGGCTGTCCGTGTCTCAAGAACCTTACATTGTAATGGAGGAATACAACACATAAAGGAGTACTGGAAAAGGGGTGGTGTGTGGCGACATGGTAGGTCGGCAGGGAAGTGGCATGCAGTAGCCCTGGCAAACTAAAGTGAAAGCTCGTCTCTCATAGAAATGGGATTCAGGGGCAGAGTATATAGTTTCCTTTCTCTAGGATTTCCATACTTGGCTCATAATATTCTTCTCCACCCCAACATCTATGCTCATACCTAGGGAATTGAATATACAAATTGATGTTCCTTCATATACCATTGCTTTTCAGCTTATCATTCTTCTCAGTTTCTGTGAACTGTATCTTCAATCCAGCTCAAACTACAAGGATGTCTATATCAAAGGATCTTCATGATCTTGAACTTTTAATTGTTTTCTAATTATGAATTTCTACTTTTCACATCTCTCCCTCCACCTCACTCAGTGTGTCTTCACTATGGCCTCTAGTCCATTCACACTTTCTTCATGTCCCAGTACATCTTCTGCACTCTAGCCTCATTTTCCTACCTTCACAGTTGTTACTTTATCGTTGAGAAGTTCAGTTGTGCACTGTCTATCCTTAAATCCCTTGCCTCTATATCCTATTGCTACCCTTGTATTGAGCCCCTAACCATGTATTCCTACTATCTCTTCTTCTCCCTCTTCTCTTCCTCCTCCTTTTTCTTCTCTTCCTTCTCTCCCTTCTCTTTCCCTTTGCTTCCCCCTCTTCCTTCTTTCATTATTTTTCTACATTAATGATTACTGATTGTTTCAGGCATGGTTGGTGAATCATCAATTATTTCCCACCTTGAAGTGTGGGTATCCTTCAACATTTTGTTTTTGGCTCTCATCATTCTGAACACTCATCATTTTCCCCAAGTTCAATCATCACCTCTATGTCACTGATTCCTAAATTTGTTAAATTCAATCAGCTGCTTATTGTATATGTTTGTAGTTCTACCTAGCACCTGAAATTCAACATATTTAAATTAGAATTCATTATTTCTACCTTCCTCCCCAAACCTCTTTTCTTCTTCCAATTGGTCTGGCTGCTTCTAGTCTCTCCAGCCGAAGTACCATACAACTGTCAGAGTAATGTCCTTAGGACACAGGTCTGGCCAGGTCATTCCCTGATCAAAAATCTTCATTAGTTTCCTGTTTTCTATAAGACAAGCTGTATACAGCTCAGCTTGACATATGAAGCCCTCACAATCTGACTCCAATAGGCCATTACAAATTTATATCATATTATTCTCATAAGGTACTAAATTCAGCCAAAGTGGACTGCTAGCTGCTCTCTGAACTTGATGCTTCATCTGTAATCTCTATGTTTAGTGTTTTGTTGTACCTTATTTTGTATAAGGGAGAAACAAGGTAGCCTAGTCACCTGTACTTATTGATAAATTGGGTTTTAATCTTGACCCTGGAACTTAAGAATGTTTCAACATTTTTCTATGGGTATTCATTTTTTTGGGGGGGGGGGGGAAGTATGTGTATCTGTGTCTGTCTCTATGTGTTTAAGTGTATCTCCTCACAAAGAGACTTTTAAAATACTTTAATATTTTTAGGAAAATATTTTTTAAAAAAAGCTATGGCATTTTTAAAAGATAGAAGAATGCTAGTCTGTATATTTATATATAGTTGAAACAATGGGATGGTTTCACTGCAATTAATATTTTGATGAAATCATTTCATTTGGAAAGGAATAAAAAATCCTTATATTGGATAGCTGGATGAGATGGTAAATCAGATGGAAATGTTCATAGTCTAACTGAGGCCTTATAAATGCATAGGTTCCCTGGGAATATTGGTTCAAATTCCAACAGCCCTTTTGAGGCACAGAGATTGAATACCATGTTTATTCTGCAAAGGTCTTTGAGATGAAGCCTTAAAAACTCCTGAAGGACTCCCTACAATTTTCTCTAAGGGTATATCTTCATTACTATTTCAATAATTCAACCTTTTTGTTGTTCTTTTGAAATTACTTTAATCTTTTGTGCTGAAACACCTCAGATTGGGATTATGAATATGTACCCAGGGGCTACTATAATACCAAGCAAATCTAAGACTGGGGTGAGGAAATTTTTTATATTAAGGTCAACTGACCTCACACATACGTGCAAGCCATATAGAAGATGGAAGCAACTTCTTTTCCCCTTGAACAAATATAAGCCATTTGATTTATCAGCTTTTAAAATTAAGAACAAAGAACATAATATTGAATTCAATGAAATGAAAAATGGCAAAAAAGAGATACATTTCTTTTTCTTTTTTTGCTGAGGCAGTCAGGATTAACTGACTTGCCTAGGGTCACACAGCTAGTAAGTGTTAAGTGTCCAAGGCCAGATTTGAACTTAAGTCCTCCTAACTCCAGGGCCAGTGCTGTATCCACCGGACCACCTAGCTGCCCAAAGAGATACATTTCAGTTCAATATTATATCTAATTAATAGAGATAGAGTAGGTAGAGAGGAGGATAATTAGGAGGGAGGGAGGGACACAGAGAGACAAACAGAGCGAGAAAATATGAATTGGAGAGAGTCAGTCTGGGA
This sequence comes from Trichosurus vulpecula, assembly GCF_011100635.1. Classification (NCBI taxonomy): domain Eukaryota; kingdom Metazoa; phylum Chordata; class Mammalia; order Diprotodontia; family Phalangeridae; genus Trichosurus; species Trichosurus vulpecula. The sequence continues at coordinate 181,515,337 of NC_050577.1, read as the reverse complement.
AAGAGAGGGAGAAGTAGATAAACTAATGGTCACTCTAAAATGTACCCTAGACTTCCCCTATCATGTTCTAGAAACCTTTTTACCCTAATGCTCAATCAAGCAGTGAAATTCTTACATTGTAAATATCCACCTCCCTCTCTGCCCAACCCTTTTAGCCTTTCTTGATTGATGGCTCCTCCCAGAACATTCATTTAAGGAGAACACCCAGGACATCCATATCTTATTCCTTTGCAAGCTGTATTCTGTACTTTCTCTACCATGCCTCCATCCCCATTGGGTAACTTCTCCTTGTCTCCCTCTTCCTTTTTTGTGTTTTCTTTCTCCATTAAAGTATAAACTTGAAAGTATTGACTGTCTTTCTTTTTGCTTGTATATCTATTCCCAGCATCTAGCACAGTGTTTGGCAGATAGTAAGCACTTGATAAATGTTTGTTATTGACTAATAGCATTAAGCAATAGCTAGAGTGAGTAAGAGAGAGGGGAGAGAAGAAGGGAGAAAGGGGGAGAGTAGAAGAGAAAGGAGGAGGGAAGGAGGAAGAAGGAGAAGAAAGAGAGGGGGAGAGAAACTAGTAGGAGTTTGGTGAAGTTCGGTAGATTTTGAAATGTGTTCCATAAACTGCATAGCCCCATTCTCACATAATCATAAACTTCTTGAGCAGGAAGCAACGACAGAGATCAGACAGTCCAGAGTCAACCAATTAATCAATAAACTTTTATTGAACATCTACTATATGCCAGGCACTGAACTCTGCTCTGACCAATACAAATGCAAAGAAAATAATCCCTTAACTTCTAAATTTTTTTATGCCCTAGGTTCAGGGAGCTAATTTTGAGGACTGGACAGATGATCTGTTTTTCTTCCTGCCAACCAACCTTTAGCAGCAAATCCTCTCTAAGTGGATAGTTATGCAGTAAATGTTATCTATATACTACTGAAAGGCAAAACCAAAACCCAATGTATTGTGCATGCATATTTTGGTGGGAGTTGTTGGAGAATATTACAGTTAGCTAGATCTCAGAAATATAGTGAGTAGAAGAAATTTGAAAGTTGCTACACCTAGGTTGATTTTTGACTTGACATACATTCAAGAACCTAAATGGCCTTAGATTGGGTGCCTATTTTCTAGGCATTTTCTCTTAATTAGGCTAAGGATTACATATATTAATTTACTTTCCAAGATAGCACTTTCTCAAGATGGGAAGCTTATTTAGGTCAGCTGCAAATAATCCTTCCAAGAATGAGTTTTGAAGAATCTTTTAATATTTTTACTGTATGTGGGAGTGGGATAGGGAAACCTCTCTATACTTCTTGCCACAGTCAAAATGGGGGGAAACAACTGTTGAATCTTTCTTATGAAACCATGAAGTGACAAGTTATGCTTCAAAGAAAATTACTAAATCTTAATACTCAAGTAAAAACTACAATAAATTGTACTCAGTACAAATGTTTCTTCTCCTTAGGAAAAGAGATTGAACTTGAAGTTTCTTTATATAATTAAGTATACCAAGACTTTGTTTGCCACTGTAGTCTTATATTTACAAGCACAAATCAATACAGCAGTAGCACCTTGAATTGTAAGATTGGTCACAGCAGTCCAAATAAAGCATAGAGCAATAAAAAGGCTATCCATGACATCTAAACTCTTCACTTTATAGCTGAGGAAACAGACTTAGAGCAACTTGCCTGAGATCACTCAACTAGTTAGAGGAAGAATAGGGACTGGAACCTTGGTCTCTTGCCTCTCTACTCTTTCCACTGCCTCCTTGATAAGGCTTTGATCCCAAAAGTCCTTTCTAGACTATTCTGACCCAGTCTTCCTTACCCTTTTTCTTATAGATTTCAACTTCATTTCTCAGCAGTGATGTCAACTCTGAACACGCTCCAGCCTCCAACACAGATCCTGCCCCTGCCCCAGTCCTAGCTCTACCCATTCAAATACCAATCCAACCCAATATCTCTGACCTGTGATTTCCATGTGCACACCATGTGGAATTGTGACCCACAGTTTAAGAAGCGCTGAAGGGGTTGTGAGTGGAAAAAGTTTAAGAAGCCCTTGCCATTGTCCCAATATTTCCCTTTGGCCCCTTTTGTTTCTCTTCTCCCCTTCAAAAACATGAAAAACTCATAACTGAAACTTGGTTCCCTGTTTCTTAGTTGGTATCCTAAGAGTAGAGAATTCATGAGACAATAAGTGGGTATTTGCAGAAAAACCTTGTTTGTTGATCTTAATGAAGAGACCTACAGCAAAGCTACAGTGAAGAAAGAAATACCTGTGCTGGAGTCAAGAATGTTTTCTCCACTGTGAAGATTTGTCTACACAGAATAACTGATGACAGAAACTGAGCTTAGTTTAATAGAAAGAGAAAAGAACTAGGATTCTCTAGGATAGACATCTCTAGTTCCTTTAGATGATCTCATATGGCATGAACTTAAGACCCTTTACCATCTTAGTTGCCAGCCTCTGGATCTCCTATTAAAGTTGAAAATACTGTAAAGGACAGTTAGATTTGCCATCTTTACAATACAGGAACCCTCCATCAATTGCTTAAAGATTTGCACATAGAAATTGCTACCTAACAAAGGAATACATTTCTCAGCTTTTGGACAGAATAAACCTAATCCATTTTATATGGGGAAGACAAAAGGAAAAATAAAGAGAACTATTATTTATCTCTTTAATCTTCTTTTCCTAGATTAAAAACACCCATTCTTGGTACTTCTAATGTTTTTCCAATGAAGAATTATAGAATTTTAGAGAAGGAAAGAATATCAGGTGTCCAACTGACACCAAAGGCATGAATCTCCTCTACAATAAAACAACCTCAACAAATGGTCATCGAGATCTGAAGATCTACAAGCAGTGCATTTAACGCTCAGACACAGAAGTTTTTCTTTCTATTGAACTCATAATTCTAAGTTTAGGATGATTCGAGGGTATATTTCCCTATTTCTTAATTTTTTTCTTCTGTGTATTTTCCACAGTTTATTTTAAACCATTTCCATTAACTCTCTTCATAGTTTCTCAAAAACTGCCAGCCCCAATTGCCAAATTCTAAACATTCCATTTGGCTCTTAAAGCTACAATAACAGTAATTATAGCCTTTGTTGAAGAGGCTTCTTGAAACAGGTGTTACATAACCAAAATCTGCCACCCTGTAGCTTTTACTCATTTGCTCCAATTCTTCCTTCTCAGGTCAAGCAGAATGAATGCCTAGCACAATGCCTGGCACACAGTAGGTACTTAATAAATTGTTTCAGCTGGTTTTTTTTTGTTGAATTCCCAATATAACACAGGTAGTAAGTGACAAAGATAACAAGCTTCATTTTTAACATATTTAGTTTTAAGGTGAGTGTTCAAAATGGCGAGAAACATGAGTAGGTTTGGCTGGAAGTGTAGACTTGAGAGGTGTTCAAATAAAATTGATAACAAGTAATGCAAGGAGGCAGATGGGTTGTTCTGCCTATTACAATGCTAAAAGAACACAAGCATCTATCTCTAGCCAAGCACTCGAAGTTCACCATACCTCTTAATGTCCGTAAAGTTTTATCACAAAGAGAATCTAAGTTTTGAAATTTGATTTTAGATGTTCGACATTTGGGCTTGTGACAAACTGCATGAGTATAACTCGGATATGAAGCTTTTATTATGCTAGAGAAAATACTTTAGGGAAGAAAATCTTCCTTATTCATATTGATAATCTCCGAAATGCAGTAATTTGTCCTCTGTCTCTTGGACATACATGCAGGCTTGTCCTGAAAGCTCTTTTGCTGACTCTGTCCACAATTGAACTTTCTGCCTTTCCATCATTCACTCACCCTGTTGTGCACAAAGAGGCATATATGCAATATAGCAGAAGCCCCAAGAAAAGGTTCAACTGTTCTGTCAAGACTATTTAGTTCAATATTGTTCTCAATGTGGCACCATAGCACTGGACATGACACTCAGCATGTCCAAACAGACATGATTATATATGAGACAGAAAGATACTTACATCACTGCAGGTTGTTATCCTTTAAAGGGCTTTTTTCACCCTCTTCAAATTAAAAGTTTTCAAAAAATGAAATAAAAATAAATCTTTGAAGAAGCCAGATTGAGACTGAATTTGGAAGGAACTCCTGCCAGGTGTGTACTAAAGAAACATTTTCTGGGTTTTTCCCTGATGATTTTCCTTGTAGTTGAGAAATACAATCCACTGGGAGCTTTTGTGGCAGAACAAGAATTTTATGAACACGAACTTTACAAAGACTTCCCTAGGAGATTTAAGGTCTGGAAATCAATAGATCAATCAGTAGCTTTTATCAATCTATAATGGTTCTCTCTCTTTGGATGTCTGAAAATGGGATCAACGTAAATTGAACGAGGAATCACTTATTCTTACAAGTTAAATTTGTCAAACTCTAAGGCACATAAGTGACATAAAATATAATCATTTTTGAATTTGGGCCCTTTCAGGGTACATGTCGATTGAAGAAAAAAGAACCAGATGTTTCTTCAGCAGGATTCACAGAGGCAATCTAAATATTTTTTAATTCCTGACATTTCTGATAGTTTCCCAAAGAAACCAGTTAATTATTGGGTGTACTTATCATGTAATATATAATTGTACCAGGGCAAATAGCCTTCAAAGATGGCTGGCTGAGTTTGCAGAACTTGTTTTTGCCAAATGCTTTCCAAAGAAATAGGATAAAATGAATCTACCTCATCTTGCTACCATTTTATTTTAAATGAAAATCATCTAAATATATGGGTTATTCCTCTTCTTTCTGATGTTACCTGTGAGGAATAAAAACTAAGAACAAATCTGAATAATGTGATAGGACATAATAACTTTGTTAATTGTTTTTGGACAAAAAATGGATTTAGTTGAATGGATAAAATGCTGGAGGAAGGAAAACTCACATTCCAATCCCTCCTTAGATACCTACTAGCTGTGTAGTAAATGATGATCTTAAAAAGCCAGGGTATGTTTCTTAAGAATGATTCATACCTTCTAACTTTACTAGGAGGCTGTTCTAGTATGGTGACAAGAAGTGATGATAGCATTTAAAGCTGTACATGACCTTGTTAGAGCCTCTCATTTACAAAGCAAGATATTGAGGCCCAGAGATGTTAAGTGCCTTGTCTGAGGTAACAATGTAATAAAAAAGCAGACAAGATTTAAACATATTTTTTGACTCTAGTATTCTTTGCGTTATACTCCACTGCCTCTAGACCTGAAGACTTGAGCTGAAGTTCAACTCTGCCACTTACTAACAATGTGACATTGAAAAAATCACTCAACCTCTATAAATTACAATTTCCTTATCTATAAAAAGGGGTTAATATATTTAAATTTATCTATTTCAAAGGATTATTGTATTATAGGAGGTAATGAGAAATGAGGTAATTTATAAAGAACCCTGTAGTGTTACCCATCGTACTTACTAATATTCCTACTCTGATGTCTCATTGTGGTTTAGAGGTAACCCTAAGTTCTTACTGGCTAAGCTTATGGAATACAAGCTGTTGTAGGACCTGACTAGCTGGAAAGGTGTTTAGGATAGGTCTAGAGACATACTATGGATCTGATGTGTGAGGACCTGTCTGGTTAGCCTTAAATAAACTTACCATCAAACCGCAAGATTGGTCATCAAGATATATACACACACACACACACATATATATATATACATATATATGTATGTATATATATATACACACATACATGCATGCACATACACATATATGTATATGTGTATGTATGTATTTGTATACACACACATGTATGTATGTATATATGTGTGTATACACACATATTTATGTATTTTTGGTTTGGCTAGAATAGCTCATAAAGACTATATAGTAAGGACTGGTAGGACTGTGATCTGTATTGATGGGGGAAGTACACACACCATACCCAATGAAATCAGGGTTCCATTTGAAATATTGACTAATAATGGACATTATTATTATTATATCCATTCTTGATAGTGCTATTAGACTGGCAAACCAGGGAAGTGCTACAAACATACTAAATCTGTATTTCAGTCTTACTGACTTATGGTTTGAAGATATGATTTCTGTCTTCCAAGTATTTGAAGGGCTGTCATGTGAAAGAGGATTACATTGATTCCTCTTGGCCCTATAGAACAGAAAGCTAGAAGTAATACATGGGAATTATAAAAAGGCAAATTTAGATAACTGATGTAAAAAAACCCAACAACTTCATAATGATGTAGATATTCAAAAGTAGAGTGGACTGGCTTAGAAGGTAGGAGATTCTTCCTCATTTGAGGTCTTTAAGCAGAAGCTGGAGGACTACTTGCCAAGTGTGTTTAAAAGGGATCATTTTTCTGGTATGAATTAGACTAGGTGGTCTCTGATGTTTCTTCAGTCTCAAACATTCTTTGATTCTGCGATTATCTGCTCATCAGAGAAAACTGATGATGGAATTACAGGGACTTGACTAAAGTGTTTGCCTGTTTTAAGCTGTGTTTTTGATAGTGACCTTGAAACAGTTCCATCAATGGGGAAAAAGCTTTTTCCTTTTATGTAGCAGTTCTCAAAGTGTGATGCAGAGACCCCTCTGGGTCCCTGAGACCCTTTCTTGGCCATGTATGAGGTCAAAACGATTTTCATAATAGTACTAAGAAGTTTTAATTTATAACATGGTAAATATCAATAGATTTAAAACATAAACAAAAGCTCCTTGGGGGTGGCCGTGGTGGTCCTCAATAAGTTTAAGAATATAAGAGATCCTGAGGTTAAAAATAAAGATTGAGAACTACTGTCCTATAGCATCAGAACTAGAAATACCTCATTATGCTAGCCTTGAATATACAAAGGAACCAGATATAAGGAAAAGAATTTAGCCAACTCTTGAGGATGGGTAGGTAGTCAATAAAAATCATAGCTTTCCTGTTTTGAGAAACAGTTTAATTTTTATGGGGTGTGATCAAATGAAAAAGAAACAGTTTCAAATCTGTGCCGATTTTTTCAGAGATGTCTTGTAATTAAATTTTAATTGCCTATTACCGTCTTCCTAATCTAAGCAGGTGGTTTCCAATTTTTGTTGTCCTTATTTGGAATTGTGTTTTAATTTGTGTTCCCTAGAGCTTTCAATAAGGAAACTCTATTTTGGTAGATTAACAACTGTTTTGCAATGTATAATTTTAGAGTTTTATCCTGGGCCTCAGTTTCCTCATCTGTAAAATAGGGGTGTTGGATTAGATGGCTTCTGAGGCCCCTTCTACCTCTGGATTTACGACACTATATCCTGAGATATCTGAGATATAACTTGTCCAGCCAGTATATGTCAGAGGAGAAACTTAAACCCAGGTCAGGTTGGAGGTCCACTTTCCTTGCCACCACCAACACTGACCATTGATTGTCAGTAATGAGCAGGTAGGCCAAGAAGCCTGTGAATGACAGTTCTCTGCCCCTCCAACCTGGACCATCAGACCTGCTTCCAATCCAGCTCCCATGGGCATTATTTGGGGGAGCAGCTAATGTTGTTAGGACTAGACATCCTCACCAACTTCTACAAACAGGGCAGGAACAAGTAAACCTATCTGAAGCAGCAAGGGACCCTAAGGGAGGTACAGGAGGCAGCATGTGCCAGATGAGTAACACCAATGCCACCACCTCTTCACAGACCCCGATGGAAACAGTTCAAGATCCTGAACCCAAGAACCTTGGGAATAGCACTGCCCCTGAGAACACTAGCTCTGATTCCAGCCTGGCCCCCACAACCACCATTGAGGGGAATAATCCCTGTGGAGAACCATCCATCTTCCTCACCATCAGCAACTACTGACCAGTTGCCACTCTTGAATCTATAAAAGCTAAGAGCTTTGGGAATGGCAGTGCCCAGACCACTAGTCCTACTTCCAGTCCAGGCCCTACAGACATTATCCAGGATGCCTTTGGAAAGGCAACCTGGCAGCTGCTTCTGCCAGTGCTAAAGCCCTTGTCTCCACAGCAACCATAGCTACTGAAGACCCAGAAAACAAGTTTCTTCAAACAAAAGTCCTTGGCACTATCACATGGTTCAAAAACAGAAGTAAATATTACTTTATCAGTAGAAATGACATTAAAGAAGGTATATTACCATCTGCTTTGCTACTGCATCTTACGGACCTTGTGATTTCATCTGACTTATAGTTGATGCCTCCTATTCTATCTCTCTATTAAAGTGCAAGCTTTTTGAGAGCAAGGATTGTCTTTGCTTTGTAATTTGTATCGCCAGTGCTTAACATGGCGCTGTGTACGTACCAAGTGCTTAATAAATGCTTTTCTATTCATTCATGCTACCCTCAAGACCAGTTATCTATTCACTATACTATCCTACCGCAGTTCCCTACTGAATATAGGGGCTGGACCTATGATTTTTTTTGTATATGGAGCTTCCAGGTGAGAAAACTGTTTATGTCAATACAAGTTGGTAAATTGGTCCTGCCTCTGCAACTTATATTGTTATATCGTTGCCCAGGGCACCATGAGATTAAATGACTTGCTCAGAGTAACATATCTAGCAATGTGTTAGCCTTGAATCCTGAATGGATCTTTGTGCATTGATTTTTTTTAAGCTCATATACAAGACTTGATGAAGTTTTACTTTGGGTAGCTAGGAGAAGTTTGTAGCAAACAATTTAGTATCAGAAAACCAGAAATTAAACAGAGGGTCTTGCAAAAGAGAGGGTTTTTTAATCATTGAGGAATAAATTCAGAGACTAGACTTGTGATTTTATTAGTAAAAAACTTTCAGGTGAAAAAGACTCCTCCTGCCAAAGTAAGCCATCACCTTCTCTGCAACTTAGTTACAGAGAGTTGCCTAGATTATTGAGAGGTTGAGTGACTCACAGAGGGTCACACAGTCAGTATGTATCAGAGTTAAGAGACATATATCTACCTAGGTCTTCCTGCCCCACTCTCGCTAAATTCTGTTCATATTTTTAAAAAATCCAAATTGCTTGATAAGTTCCTTCTGTATCCACTTTGGTCTGTTCAGACAACTCCTGCTTTTCCTCCTCATAGGAATTATTTCTCTTTCTGTCTTTAGAATGTCTTATTTAGGACTTTCTTATTCCTCCAGAGCAGATTTCCCTGGTAGAATTTCAGTCAATAGAATCTTATCCAGAATTCTTCTGAATCCTTTGAAATTTCTTCTCCTAAAATCTGGGTACATGTCTTGTGATCTTCTCATCAATCATAAACTTTAATATGCAGAGTTTTCCTCTCACTTAATATAAACTGCAAGATGGAGCGGTCACTTCTCCCAAACCTTCGCATCATTACCACTACATCAGTCATTTCTTTCCTGTTAGTGAGAACCAGATTCATGATGGAATTTTTCCTTGCTGGTTCTTTCATGTTTTGAAGGATAAAATTGTCATTAGTCCTAATCAAAGAGTCGTTAGCTGCTGAGCTTTTGGCAGAGGGAATGCTCTAGCATATGTCGGGATAACTGAAGTCTCTCATCATGACTCTGTGCTGTGCATGTGATCTTTTATTTTTTCTGAATTCCTCATCCACTGTTTCTTTCCACTTGTAGTACATGCCAATGGTAAAAATCGCTTTTGTTTGTTCTTACATTGAACCTCACCCAGGCATTCCCCACAAAAGTATATCATTTAAAAATACAACGTTATCCTTCGTTCTCTTCTCTCCTCCTCTTTTACCTATCCTGTTTATTTTAAATTAGACATAGATATCCAGAACCACGTTCTATTCAGCATTTCTTTCTTTCAAGTCCCAGTGATACTTTTAAGATCAAAATTGTTTTCTTGAATTATGATCTTTGACTTATTTTTCTTGTCTTTTTGGTTAGAAGGGACTAGGATAGAGTGATGGGTGAAGAAGATCAGACATTTATAACCTTCAAACTTTTCCAATACTCTTTTGACTTTAATTATCTTTGTGAAGCCTGTTGTTTGAAAGGTACAACCATATGATTTCATTCTGACATTTAGAGAGGCCTCTGTGTTTCTGAAGTAAAGGAGCCTGGGCTAGGCCCATTTTGGAAATATATGAGAGCTCAAGAGGTTCTAATCCTCTTGCAAATGCTACTGGAAAAAAAAAACCTACGTTTCCATGGGGTCCAAGGTTTCTTTGAACAATGAGTGACCTCTAAAAAAGATTCAGATGTCAGAAAAATCCCAAACAATTCAGTGTCTTGGGATTTAAAATAATAACAAATATAACCAACTTCCTTACAACTGGGAATGAAAAATAGCCATTAAATCATTCCCTCTGGTATTTTTATTTTGTTGACTCTTGAGATCTGGCTTAGGCTTCTCCAAAAAGTACTGAGACTATATTTGGAGAATTTGAGTTAGTTAAGTGTACTTCTGCTCAGGCGCTATTAAGATTTAAAAATTTTTTCTTAAGCATTTAAAATAGATCAGTACCCTTCTTTGCATTTAAAAAGCAGGACCATAAAGGATTCTAGCTATTTTACTTAGCTAATAATCAACATTATTTTGAATTTTTAAAAATCCTGATGATAACACGCTAGTTTGGTTTTATTTTCTTAAAGAAAAGAAATTTAGAGGAATGACAATGTTTAAAGATGATGAAGTTCTTACATTATGGTTCCATAAATATAAATTGTCTGATTAATAATACATGTCAATAACTTAACAATAAATAGAAAAAATCTAAAGTTTGTTTTATAATGGAGAAATGATAAGATTCAACCTTATCTAAATCTTAGTAAATTCTAAGTGCCTGTTCTAATCAAACCTATTTGAACCTTTTCAAAAACTATATAAGCCTGAAAATTTAGCAAGGAAAAAAAAATTTCTTCTGAGATTTCTGCTATTTCCTGCTTCTTGTCAGGCTGAAAATGCTATGAGGACTGTCTTTCTCCTGGTATTTCAACACATTGGCTTCTGGTCCCAGATGGAACCAAGAAATGCAGAGGAGTGTGAAAAGTAAAAATAATTTCAGTAGTGTTAACCTTTCAAAACCTTAACAGAGATTTACTTTGGGTTAGTGGGAAAAATGAGTAAAAATTTAGGGGCTCTGCTTTCCCCACCTCCACCTCTCTTCAAAGTAGCTAGCATATCTCAATTACTTTTCTTTCATTAAATTAATGTTTAAAATAATTTTATTAAATTAAAATTTAAAAATTAAATTAATTTTTAAAATTAAGATCTAAAGGTTTGACTTTCCATTATTCCCATGTAAATGAGAGCTTCTGAACATGGTTAGTTTCATCACACTTTGATAATCACTTTAAATAATATCTGATAAAGCTCAAAATGTTTACTTATATTCAGCTTAATTTCTTCTACCTACATTGAAAAAGTGGAGTGTATGGTTATTTGGGCCTGTAAGGCGTAAAATGGATGATGAGGCCTAACGTGCCACACCAAATATATGTAGGCTTTGATTCATTTAGGTTTTGACTCAACATAACAAAAAGTGATTTTAAGCGTAAAATCTAGCATGAATTGGCACAGAGAAATATTAAGTCAGGTCTCTATAATTAAAACCAAAAAGAATTGAGGATAGAGTGTCAGGATGTTTCAATATTTTGTTGTAGTCATATCATTAATGTAGCTCTATCAGTGCAGCTGTACTCTATATCTTCTAATGTAATAAGCTTCTTATCCATGTTTTTCACAAGTATCCCCAAAGGTCTGATCCAACATTCTAGATACCTTCTTCTGGTTTCTTTAGTATTGCAGAGATTTAAACAAAAGACTAGAGTTGGTCATAGGGATAGCTATATTGTATCTGTGCTCTTAACAATAACTATCAATTGCTAACTTCCTGTTATATGACCAGTCCAGCTCTTTTTCTCTTCATATAACTCTGTGATGTTTTCTTTTATAACACTTCTTGCATGCACGTCATTATTGGTAATATGTTGCAACTGGCTTGTGTCTGACATGCATCTTTTCACTGTTCTTTGGGTCACTTGCAGTTAGATCATGATGTTCCATTTTATAATCATTGTTTTTTGTTTGTTTGTTTTGGTGCATTTTTTTTGGCAGGGAGATGAAAGGTGTCATCAAGAGTGCTATACAATTTCCCAAATGTAAGTTAGCCTGTTCCTTTCCTCATCTTCAATCCAGAGCCAAGCCATTTTCCATCTGAAGTCTTTATCCAGTCAAATGCATATGCACATTTTGTGTGTGTGTGCTTTCTTGTGGGTATTACTAATATTCTCTCTTGTCTTCTCTTGTCTTCCTTCCTTCCCCCCTCTCTCTTTCTCTCTCTCCTGCCCTTCTTTCCCTTCCTCCCTCTCTTTCTTTCTCTCTTTCTCATTCTCAGGATATAACACATAGAGGGAAAAAAATCACCTTCCTCTTAAGAATTTTTCATACAATTTAAACAAAATAAGCTTTAAAAATTGTTTCTGTTTTCCCATGATTAGTTGGATAATGGTTTTAGTTCTATTACTCTACAGTAATAGAATGGAGGTTTATCAATAATATTTTGGAATGATCATATGCAGTGACACCTTGAAATTATGAACTAAATATTTGAAATTGTGACAAAGCCAAATTTGCTCTTGGCATCCTTCTTTTTTTTCCTTCTCCTCTGTTTGTTGGTGGGCTGCTCTCCCATCTCACTAGGCTGGTGCTCTCCTGCTGTCTTCTGGCTGTTCAGATTTCCCCAATGTGGCCCCATCCCACGCACTCTGTCAGCCCTCTACCTGGGAAACATTCCATACTTCAGCTCTCTCCTGTCCATTGCTTTTCCATTCAAACGTACCATTTCTGTACTTCACTTCTCAGGAACTTGTTAACTGACTAGATTTCTAATCTTCGATAAACTAGATCATGCTAAGCTGTTAATGGCACAATGTGTTACTTGTTGCACGGAGAATTTATATTTTAAAAGACTCCCTGGAGACTTTAATGTAACCCAAAGGAATGAAGCATTGTAGAAGGCCTATCATTCATACCATGGAGATAAAAACCTATTCAGTTGATGTGTGTGAATTAATCTCCATAGTATCTTTTTTTCTGAAGTAAAAGAAAGACAGTATAACATGGTAGATAGAGTGCTGGACTTGGAGTTGGAAACACTTGGGTTCAAATCCTACCTTCGAAACTTAATAACTATGTAACACTGGGCAAGTTGTTTAATTTATTTAAGTCTTAGTTTCTAAATCTATAAAATGAGGGTATTGAATTAGATAGGCTTGATGGGGCAGAGCCAAGATTGCAGAATAAAAGATTGCCTGAGTTCTTCCAAATTCCCTTCCTTAAAATAATGCCCCTAAATGAATTCTGGAGTAGCAGAACCAATAAAAGGTTGTGGTGAAACAATTTTCTGGCCTAAGACAATTTAGGAGGTTGGCAAAAGGTCTGTCTCACTGGGGTGAGAGTAGAGTGCAGCCCAGTGCATACTGTGCCCCCACAAGCCACCAGCAGGCCTTGGAGGTGGCTGAATCTGTGGCAGTGGTGGTGGCTTCCAGAGCTTTCAGGCTACACATGGTAAGAGCGTTGAACAACTGGTCAGAAGGAAATTATAGGGATCCTTGTTGGGACTGGGTACAAGACTCTGTGGGGTTCCCCATACATGGTTCCCAGTCACAGCCCCAGATAAAGAAGCACTAGCAGACTAGAGCATGTGACCACAGGGGAACAGGGACCCTGGTTAGAGATTCAGGGGAGAAAGGAATGCTTGTAGTCCTTCATAGACCAGAGCACAGGCCAAGAGAGCAGTGACCACATTTCTCCTTAGATTATACCACTTTGAGAGAATTGAAAACTGACAAACACCCAGAACTAGCTATCAAAACAGCAGCATGAAAATCCTAAAGTTTAGGATAATGCTTCCTCAACCCTAGGAGCAAAACCCAAGTTTAACATAATGTTAAAAGTCAAGAAATAGACTGGAAAAATGAGCAAATAGCAAACAAAGAATCTGACCTTAGAAAATTAGTATGGTGACAGGGAAGATCAAAACACAAACTCAGAAGATGACAAAGTCAAAGCAACTACATTCAGAGCCTCAATGAAAAATGTGAATTTGTCTTAGGCCCAAAAAGAATTCTTGGAAGATCTCAAAAAGGATTTTAAAAATCAAATAAGAGAAGTAAAGGAAAAATTGGGGAAAATATGAGAATTATGCAAGAACATTATGAAAAAGAGTCAACAGCTTGGTAAAGGAGGGGCAAAAAGCCATTGAAGAGGAGGACTCCATAAAAAACAAAATTGATCAAATGGAAATAGATATACAAAAATTCATTGAGGAGAAGAACTCCTTAAAAATCAGAATTGGCCAAATGGAAAAAGATGTTTACAAAAATTCACTGAAGAAGTAGAATTGATTAAAATATAATTGATTCCAAAAAGGAAGTACAAAAGTTCACTGAAGAAAATAATTTCTTAAAAACTAGAATTGGGCAAGTAGAAGCTAATGACTCTATGAGACAACAAGAAACAATAAAGCAAAATCAAAAGGATGAAAAAATAGAAAAAAGTGAAATATCTCATTGGAAAAACAACTGCCCTGAAAAATAGATCCAGGAGAGATAATTTAAGAATTATTGGGCTACCTGAAAACCATGATCAAAAAAAAGAGCCTAGACATCATTTTCAAGAAATTAACAAGGAAAACTGCTCTGATATCCTAGAGCCAGAGGGTAAAATAGAAATTCAAAGAAACCCCCAATCACCACGTGAAAGAGATCCCAAAATGAAAACTTCCTGTAATATTATAGCCCAATTCCAGAGCACCCAAGTCAAGAAGAAAATATTGCTAGCAGCCAGGAAGAAACAATTCAAATATTGTAGAACTACAAGATACCACAAAATTTAGCAGCTTTTATATTAAAGCATTGGAGGGCTTGGAATATAATATCCCACAGGTAAAAGGAGCTAGGATTGTAACCAAGAATCACCACCCAGCAAAACTGAATATAATCCCTCAGGGAAAAAATATGGATATTTAATGAAATAGAGAATTTCCAAGCATTCCTGATAAAAAGAACAGGGACAAAAGAGTAGAATGGTGGCCTGGGCCTGTCTTTGAGCACATTAACTCTGTGAACTCTGAGTGTTGTTTCATTAGTCTAAAGGGTGTAGCTAGTGTGAATTTGGAGACAGAAGTCATCATATAATCCAATTTGTTAATTTTTCAGGTGAGGAAACTGAGACCTGGGGAGGGTAAGTTACTTGTTCTAAATTATACAAGTAATAAGTAATAGAAGCAATTTCTGTACTCTGAAACAGTTCTCTGGTTTCAAATTCACTGCTCTTTTCACTGTTCTGCATTGTTTGAGGAGAATTAGAGCTGCTTCCTACGCCTACCAGAAAACCATCTCTTCCCTAAAACTGCTATATTTCACTGAGTCCTAGTTGCTTAGTGACATTTAGATAATGGAGTTAACCCTCTCCCACAATACAGAGAAACATATTTAGATGCCATGTACAGTGGTGTTTTTTTCTTTCTTTCCATAGAATTCAATAAGAGAAATAAATAGTACATAGAACATCTACTGTGTGGCTGGATTCCTGAAGTTTCTCCTCGAATTAGGTCAAATGGTATATAAAGCATTTTCAGAACAAAGAAGTTTTAGGAATGATGAAGGTCAGTTTAACTACTCCCTTCCTCTCCCATGTGATTAGGCAAACAATTATGAGAAATATAACCATTTTCCAATTAATGCTCCACTCACAGCACTCACTAGGATAGTCAGTAGTTGAAGGACATGGGAACCAAAGTATTCGATCATTAGCTGAAGGATTCAGAAATCAGCTCTTTCTTGCAGTATGAGGACATGGAATCAAAGGAACCTCAGGCCACATAAGAACTTCTGAAGCTAGTTCTTTTCTGTTTAATTTTCTGTTCTTATTGCGAAACTCTAAATGCTCTCATGTCAGTTAGCAGAGAGAGAGTTGTCAAAGGAAGACCCTTACCTGGAGAACCTGCCATCCATCTACACTTTTTTTCTCTAGCCTGAAAGCTCACATGGCACCCATACCCTTAGTTGCCATATCTTGTCATTTTCATTTCCTACTCTCTCCCCATCTACCAGCTTGATAGGAAGGGGCCCTGATGAAGAGCTAAAGGACACTATATTCTCTTTTTATTTAAAAATACTAAGCTATTCAGAAGTTCTGTAAAAAAAGCAATTATTGAACAAGCATTGAAGAATGAATTATCTTCTCCAGTAAACTAGGATGGCATGATTTAAATAATTAGAAAAGTATGAAGTAGTAGAAATACCTTGACTTTCATTTCCATTACTTTAGGATATAAAAATGAACTCACATTTTAAGAAAGCAAATAAAAAATAAATAATTTTAAACATAACATTTTCTAAAGATCTCAACAAAAATTCTTTACCATTCTTTAATCCATAAAAGGCAAACAAGATAATTCTGCCATTACTTTTATAACTATTAATTGAATTTCATTTATAGTGGTTATTGCTATTTATCTACAATTCCTTTTTACTAGGGAAAAATGACTTGTAATAATTTGAAAACTTGGACAGAAGAGAAAATGAAAGAATATGAGTGTTTTTTATTTATACAAAATGGGTTTAATTCTTTTGTGAAAAACACCACCTGAAAGAAATATGTTTGAGAAAATGACCAAAATACGTAATTATGTATATATAGATATTACTTTAAAATAATTTTGTTTATAGTCACAGTAAATCATATGGAACCAACGCTCAAAAACATAAAAGTCACTCTATAAAATAACATTGGGTTCCACTAATCCCTTTCAATGACGTCAAGATCAGATTTGCTCAGTGAATAAGAAAAAAAAGATGATCTAACATTCTGCATTACAAACTTAACCTTGTATTGGAAAATTCAGCTGTGTCCTCTCAGCTTCTTTTAACATCCCCAGTAATAAACATGCTACATGGATGAGAATTACATTAATGGTACATGATGTTGAATATCATCCAGTTTGTCTCTTCCAAAGAGGATTTGTGGCTCTGCAAGGCTATGAAGAATAAAAAAGACAGGTTGTATTTAGGTGATGGGACTTGAAGGCACATAGATTATAAAGCAATTGAGTACGAATGTGCTACTTTTAAGAGAGTTACAGTCTTTCACAAAGTTTCCTCTTTGAAGAGTTGGTAATTGGTCCTCTGTGTGATTCACCCAGGAAGGACCTAAGCACTTGCCCCTGCTGTGATGAAGTGGAAATTTTTTCAGTCAGTGAAACACAGGGTGTTGAGAGTCATAGTGTAGTTTTAAGTTACTAAGACTTAAAACTGTACTAAGATTTTTGGAATACTTTGTATTTAAGAGCTTAATTTTCATTTCATATCAGAGAGTGATGGCAGTTCAAAAATATTGATAAATGTCCCCGTCTTAAAACTAAGGCCTGAATTGTACCATTTATAATTCTTAATTTTGGAAGTGTTTTCATTTGCTAACCTTGCTTAACTGTCCATGTGAGTGTTACCTAAACAATGAATTATCCCATGTTACTATATTAATAATCGTAATAACAATAATGATGCAGCACTTATATAGTGCTTTACAGTTTGCAGATCACTTTGTAAATATTATCTTACTTAATCCTCACAACAACTCTGGGAGTTAGGTGCTGTTATTATCCCCATTTTACAGATGAAGAAAACCAGGCATACAGTAGTTAAATGACTTGCTCAGGGTCATACAACTAGTAAATGTCTGAGGCTTAATTTGAACTCAGGTCTTCCTGATTCTAGTTCCAGCTCTATGCACTGCATCACCTAGTTGTAGAGATGCCATTTTGTCACGTGCTGTTCTGAGCTAAATGACCTCTGCCTACCAGCAGGGGATCAAACAGACTTTCTTTATTAAAGAAGTTTGGGCACTTAATCTGTAAAGGCAACAAGTGCCCTGAAGACTCTGCCAGACTCTTCCTCACTCTGATGTCTTTAGGGAGAGACAGAAGCAGAAGAAAAATTCTGGCCTTATATTATGGATTGGCTTATCATGCTATTAAAGTTTGAGAATGAACTTGCTCTTTAGAGCTGAACAAGTGTGAGTCTGGCATTCTGGGTAGATTCGTGTCTTTGGGATCTCTGTGTTATGTGTTGGTCAACGGGGAAATCCTCTTTGCTTGGCTATGCCTAGTAACTGCCCAAACTTTTGGGCCCAGAGAATATCCAAGAGTTTAAATGATAGTTTTCTGCATAACAAAGTATGTAACCACCTGTGTTCCTTCTTATTCTCTTAGGTTCATTTGCGTCAGATCAGTCATGGAATTCTGACACTGGGGCCATCTTGGTAGCTTTAAGTTTCATCATGTATACAGCATATTTAATTGTCTCCTTATAATTTTCCCATCTCCTACCTTGGAAGCCCCCCTAGTTTCCACTACCCATCCATCCATTTCCTTTATCAAGCACCCACACCATGTATGCAGAACATTGAATCAAGAAAGACAGGATAAACACTAATTCACATGAACCAAAGTGACAGAACGTATAAACATATATTTTTTAACTTCATGTAAATAGATATTCAATGAATAGCAACTGTGAAGGAGTTAGGAAAGATTAAAGGTGGAGGTAGCATGCAAATGATTTCTATCAGAGTCATAAAAAGGTACCTCTGGTAGTCTGGTAAAGATTCATTGAGAAGATTGAAGTAGAAGTTTGAAGGAGAAGAAGCATATTTGGGTAAAGGGAAGCTGAGGTAAATAACTTGTGCGATGAGTTAGAAATGGAAGAGGATGAATTTGGAGAACTGTGGGATCATGTCCTGAATTGATAGCTTAGCTGATTGAATCCCATTTCCAGTTCTAAAACTGTCTGGTTCTGTCTAAGCAGCTGTCTCAACATATTTTGGAAGTGAAAAGTGGTGATCACACAGCAAATATTCTATGGAGAATCAAGACGAGTACAACATTTACTTTTTTAAAATGCAGTCTTCATCCATGTTTTATTGACTGTCATAGTCAAATAACTTATCTCCTAGTGGCCAGCCTACTGGAGATGAACATCTACCACTGGAAAGAGTAGTTGCATGGATGAGGTCATAGATCCATTGAAGTATATCCAACCATGTTAAGGAAGCAAAAACACTTTGATGAGGTATTTCCCCCTCCCCCCAAAGTCTAGGCTCTTAAAACTCACAACCTGATTGAGTAGCCGCTAGATTGGATCATCAGGTATCTTTGTCAAAATACAAATGGCAGCTTTTTGCAAAAGTGAATCAATGGCCATATCAACACAGCACTTACATTTCATGCTCAAACCATCAGGGTTTTCTACAAACCCATAACTGATGTGGAGTCCCTAGAGACAAAGTTATTAAATCAAACTCTGCTCCCCTCCCCCAGGATGTAGAGAGTTTATTTTCTCAAAGATTTGCTTTTTAACCTTTATGACAGAGAACCATCATTTCCTATGATACAATCACAAAAAATTTACATTTGCACAATCCAGATTTATTCACTTTTAATATGAGATGGATCTTAATAAACATTTCTACTAGGTGCAAGAGGATTTGCACATTTTAGCCACTAGATGGAACAAGTATTCTTTTCACTGCTCAGGTTGGCTTTTTAAAGTGGACACTGTGCCCAGTATTTATTTTACTATTTTTTGATATTTCCTGTCATGTAGGATCTTTTAGAATTCCAGAAATACCTATTTTTGCCTTTTAAAATACAAAGTTTTATTATTAATAGGTGACTTTATAAATAAAGCTTGCCTATGAACTTTTATAGAGGCAATACAGTACAGTGTGAAGAGTATTGAACTTGGAACCACAGGACTTGAGTTTGAATTCTCGCTTAAGCACTTGCTACCTCTATGATCTTGGGCACATCCCATAATCTCTACCCAATTCATTTTTCTCATTTGTGAAAAGAGGGGGTTGGACTAGATGTACAGATCTTATGATAGATCCCATGACTAAATGACTTCTGATCTTGCTTCCAGCTCTAGGTCTATGATCCTGTCATCTATGGTATATCTACCAAAAGTAATATTCTAAAGTATCATACATCCTAAGTTCAGTAGGGAGTCGAACCACTTTATTCTTTTCTCTAACAGCACTAAAATATTTCTGACAAGAAGAAAGTCAACTTATAAGATCAAGGGCAACAAGACAGGCTTCTGTGATAGAATCCATGTACCTGTCAGACTCTTCCCAACCTTGCCTTGAAGCTCTCTTCATTACCATGATACTGGGTACTGTTACCTAAAAGGTGATGACTTCCAGGTAGAGCTATACTCACACTATCTGAGACATGGGAAATAGCTTCCTTCCTCTTGTATCACTAGAAATAAAATAGCTGTTTCCTTAATGAAAGTGCCCACTAGTAATTACCTAGGCAGTGGGAAATTTTTCACATTTTAAATTCCAAACTTAAAACTGATAGAAAGACATTAAAACCAACCAGAAGTTATAACTACTTCTGAAAGGCAAATGTTGTTACCTGTTCAGCCATGAGTCTCCCTCAGACACTCCCTA
This sequence comes from Trichosurus vulpecula, assembly GCF_011100635.1. Lineage (NCBI taxonomy): Eukaryota > Metazoa > Chordata > Mammalia > Diprotodontia > Phalangeridae > Trichosurus > Trichosurus vulpecula. The sequence goes on along the minus strand of NC_050577.1, from coordinate 181,494,951 downwards.
ACCGAGTCCAATAGTTTAAACCCTGTCATTGATGTCTATATATTCTGACAGAGCTATTTTTATTCAATACCACTGTGTTGGACTTTTTGATTCAGTAACCTTTCATACTTTTCAGTCTTTTCAACATGTGGTGAATAAAGTGTTAGATTTGGAGTCAGGAAGATCAATGTTCAAATCCCATCCCAGATGCTTTGAGGTGTCTTACCCTGAAGATCTTAACCTCTCTAGCTTCAATTTCCTCATTTGGAAAATGAGGACAAGAGTTTGGATTCAACATCCCTTCCAACCCTAAATCTGTGTTCCTATGATTTAATTGTGAGGGTGCTGCTGACCACTTGCCTGATCCTGCTCAACCTTAAGGATCAAGAAGTAGCAATCCACCCCAGCAGTGCTGTGCTCCACTCACTCAGCCACAGAGGGTGCTTGAGGGAAAGTGTGAACGTGTTCATGGTCCTCAGGGAGCTGGCTACCTCTGTCCCCTAGGTCCAAGCTTTTTTTGTGGAAGGCAATGCTCATTTCATTGGTCTAGTGATCTGGTCTATGTTTTTTTTTTTTTGGCTTGGCCTCCACTTGCCATGAAAATCTTCCCTATTGCCAGAGAAACTCTGCTCTTTTCTCTTCATGCTGAGTTTCAATAAAGTAACACTAGTATAGTATAATGAAGTTGATCACACGAATGTGGTTTAATTGTACACAATTCTTTATTCACAACCATAGAAATAAAAGGAATAAAGTCAATATATTAAAATAACTGCCACACCAACCACATGCCCACAGCTTTTCAGATACAAGGATTTTTAATCAATCTATAAGCAAGTTCCAAATTTTCTACTTCTGGGAACACAGTACTGGTGCTCAGACTTGAAACGTCCCATCAACTACTCCTATAAGATGCTGGCAAATGTTTTCAGCATTACTCTACTCATGGCCTTCCATAGAATCAATTTCCACTGGATCGAAGGAACTTTGGACACCGAGAACTTATTCTTTCTCTAGTCACTTTTCCTCTCTGACCACTCTGTCTCTGTCTGGAACCTCCTCTCCTGCCCTTTGATCACTTACCAGTAGATATGAATTCTTGCTTCAACTGTATAAGTCTTCACGTATTCCTTACTGTATAGTGGAACAGCAGAGTGGATTCAAGAGAAGTTACTATCATGGAAAGAGACTTCTCTAATGTTTGCTCTGCATCCTTCTCATCCTTGTGCAGTCTCCCCCTTCAACCCCACCCCCATTTCCCTATACCTACACCACTTCTCTCTTTAGCTCATTTTATTTTTTCTATTTTCTCTCAGTACCCGAAGTTTGGTCACTCCCTCTTCTTTCTCTATCTGTCTTCACAGTAATCAATCAGCATTTATGAAGCATTTACTATGTACTAGGCACATAGGCTTTTCTACTCACCAGACCTGGCATCATTAGTCATAACAAGTCAAGGGAGAACATGGAAGGATCAAAAAAGGAGATTTTAGATTAGTTAATCTCATGTGGCTAAACTCATAAAAATGAGGCTCAGTTTCTCTGTTCCCTCCCTCACCTCTTTTCTGCTTGACTAAAGAAACTTCTGAGGAAATAGGATGTTGCTTAACATCACAAGAATCTCTGCTTTCCAGGCATATCTGATCAGGGCTCTGTGAAGCTTTTCTTTCCCCCTTCTTTTATAGAAAAAGAATTTCCAAACACTGAATTTACTTGAGATATTGCCCTGCAGGAGGTGACAAAAACAGATTCTTCATAAGAAAAATAGCTGTACAATTTCATAACCATAGATTAATAGTATAATATTTTAAAACAAATATTAATACATTTATTTTTTAGCCATATAGATTTATTCCCAAAGCATCTTTGATGAAAACACCAAAATCAGTGACTCCATGTAGATGTAACATGAATGATCATGGTAAGACATTTACTTTCATCTGTGGCTTAATTTTTCCATTTGTAAAATAACCATAAATACTCTCACTCAGTTACTTCAAATGGATGTTGGGTAGATTAATGGAATAAGATGTTTATGAAAGTACTTTGAGTTCTTAGTAAATGTTGTGTATAGAATCATTGGAAATACAATATTAAATGGCTCAATAATAAACAAGATTTTCAAGGTAGAAAACATAATTATTACCTTATGAGTACTAGAGTGTACACATCTTCAATAAGTCTGATGCACCCCCAACACACACACACCACATACACACACACACACACACACACACACACACACACAGATATATCTCCCCACAACCACTTTTGAATTAGACTTTTTTGAGCTTTATTTTTTAATAGTCCACAAAACAAAATAAAAACTAAACTAAAACTGTTTCCAGATCCAGAAAGGATGGATCTAGGAGCCAAATAATACCTTGATTCTTTCTCTGTATAGTTATTCTGTGACTGATGAGAGTAACTCAAGTCATTTTCAACTCAGCAAAAAGAAGTTTGAATTTCAGGGGTTAACTTGACCAATAGGTTAAGAGCAAGCTTCTCATAAATGATACAAATAAATCTTAATTATTTGAACTAGAATGTTCATCATCCCTGAAACTTAAACTATCTATTTTTATCTCAAGTAATGACGGGTTGTAGTGATATTATGAAAGCAAAGATACACATTTTCTATAAATGTGTTTTTCTTGTGATATTTTGTGAAATTACATTCTATGATAAATTGCTTGAGGCAAGAAAGGTTTAATATGGATCTAAATAATTAAGCTAATTGTGTAAAAATATATTTGCAGAATTCACAAAATGTGTTGATATATTTCATATCATGTTTACTCCTTTTACATTAGTAAAATTTGTTTCATGAAACATATTCTGAAATACTAAAAAGGCCTCAAAATATTTTCTTAAATTAGTTATAAAATCCACTTAGAAGAATAATCTATCAGATTTGCCCTTAACCAACATGGACAACAGAAGAATGAGAGAAAGAATAGCAAAAAAGACCTGGAGAAATTTTCCCTTGACTTTTTACTTTTATAAAGACAGTAGCCATCCCTAATCATTATACTTTATTAATAAAGAAACAGAAATCTGACAAATAATTATAAGTAACAGCAACAACCATAGCTAGTGTTTATTTAGTACTTTAAGGTTTTTGTGGCTTTATATGTGCAAATATATATACATATACATATACATATATATATATATGCATATATATGTATACAGGTGACATAGCACATAGAGTATTAGACCTGCAGTAAGGAAGACTTGAATTCAAGTCTTGTCTCAGACATTAAATGGCTGTGTGACCCTAGGCAAGTAACTCAACTTCTATCTGCCTCAGCTTTCTCATCCATAAAGTCAGGATAATAATAGCAGAGTTGTTTTGAGGATAAAAAAGAGATAATCTTTGTAAACTGCTTTGCAAACCTTAGAGTGCTATATAAATTCTAGCTGTTGCTTTGTTGTTTGTCCTTTGTTCTTGAAGAGGATCATGATATTAGGAAGGTGATGTTATGACTTGCAAATGAATTAGAATTAATTCTTCTTCTTCTTGTACTTCTTCTTCTACTACTGCTGCTGCTACTACTACTACTACTACTACTTTGGGAAGAACCTCATATACAGGGTGTCCAAAAAGTCTTAGTGCAGTTTTAAGCTTGAATAGGGAAGTATTGTCATAGATAAAGGAAATACAGTCTTTACTGAAACCCTGATAGTCCTAGTACTACTCTTGCTATGGTTGCCTTTTTACACTGAGGGACTCATCACTTATAAAGATTTGATATCGTCTACCATGTGGTCCGGATCATTTAAATCCAGGAATTGGTGCTTCTGAAGCAGGGGTTAAAAGTCTGACATTTTTATTCTTTTTCCCACATTCAGTGACTCCTTTTGGGCTGTTAAATTTTTTTTTTGTTTAGATTTTTCTTTTCCTCCTTCAGTGCTCCCTATCTCAAGTTTCTTCCATCCCTGAGGTTAGGGTTGACTAGTAACAGCCTTAAAATCATTTAAGTGGTTAAGGATCTTACTAACAAGGAATAGGTTTTGGTGGGAGAAACATCCTATCCCCCTTGCCCCTTTATAAATTTGATTAGTTTGTTTTAAAAATGTATTGAAACAATCCTTGAAACGTAATTGGCCCAAGAGACTAAAGGCTCAGGTTATTGACATCACTTCCTAGTCACCTGAATACAAAAGAGCCACTTGGGACACCAGGCCCTCTCTGATGTTTGGCTGGTGGACTACCTTTGCTCAATGAATTAACTCACAGTGTCCTTGATGTCTATCCCTATGGAATATTCTTTTTCTGCTATAGCTAAGTAAATTTCTTTTCGTTAACTATTAAATGATCTATAAATGTATCATTTTGTACCACTATAGAACCCAACCTATCAGGAGACATGCTTGATTTAGACCCAGACTATTATAGTGTTACATAGCAGGAATCTAAGATTCTTTTTTAGTCCAGAGGAGATTTTTTTTTTCTTTGTAGCTGAAGTTTGGGTCTCTGTAGGTCATCCAGTATAAAGCAGATTGGCATGGAATCAACTAGCCTGGCAACATTTGCACATGCTTCTTTTCTCTCTGGGGAGGTTTCAAGGAAGGGGCAGTGTAGCACTCAGAAAAAAATCCCAAGACTCAAAGAAGGATTTTGCCCTTTTAAAGCATAAGATGTACAATATATGTTTATTCTCTTTTGAACTATTCACAGACTCCAATTATTTTGGGTAGTAAGCTGAAATACATAATTCTTACTGATGTTGGAAGAAAATTATAGCACCCCTTGAATAAGTGCACCTTAAAAAGTTTCCTCGAATATGGAAAGATTGTCCTTTTTAGCTGTTACCACTGGAAGTCCCCTGAGAATAGTTGTAGCCTCACTTGAGGTGTCTTTACCATGTGACTTGCTGAAGAGGGTGTTGCCCCAATGCTCAGTTATATTGGGGGCTCTTGTCTAGGCCTGCATATTTTTCCTGTCAGACTCCTTGATAAAGATAGAATTCAGATTAGGTTAAGACAAAAAGTGACACTAGTCCCATTTTTTCTGTTTCTTCAATAGTTCCCCCAAATCTGTTATTTAGGGGACCTGAATAGGCATCCCTTCTAACCTAGGGATAGAGTCAGTTTTGAAGCCTTCCAGTAATCATGGTCCATCTCAGCTACCAATCCAGGAGCTACCAGTCAGTCCTTTTACTTGCCATCCCCAATCAGTCTCGTTTCTGACGGCTTGGTTCCCATGATTTTCCATAGCCCTGTCTATTAATGGCAATTCCTCAGTGTCCCAAGTTCTTAGTGTGATTTGCCAGAAAGAGCACTAGATTTGGAGTCAGAAAACCTGGGTTTAAGGACCAGCTTTGCTACTTACTAGCTTTGGCAACTCATTTTACCTCTCTGAGACTTAGTTTTCACTAGTTCTGCAGTGGAGAACATTCTTTTAGGCCCTATGCCCACATTTTGCCTCTTTTCTTCAGCTACTTCTTTGGGTATACCAATGACATTCCCTGTGGACTGAGACCTATTCCCTCACCCCACATGCTTGGTCAAAATGGTCAATATGGGCTCAACACTTTCATTGCTTAATTATTTTTGTTTTCTGCTTAGATAGAAATGGAGCCCTTTATGATAAAGGAGTCAGATTTGTGTTTTAAAAGGAGTTAAAATGACTTGTGGGAAGACCTATTTCCCCTTAAAAGCCAATGGGCAGATGCTAAGGACATCCATAGACCTACTTGGTGCTCAGCTTCAGTAATGAAAGGCATTGTTAGTTGTTCCATGTACATTAATGCCTCTGATCAGGTTGACCAGCCCAGAACAATTAGTCCCCAACAATTCTGTGCTCTCCTTTGTTACTCACTAGGGAGCAGTTCTATCCCTAGGCTGCAGTTCAGTCATTATGCTATTTTGAGGGTGGAGGGTGGAGGGTGGAGTGAAGGACAGGGAACACTGCTTCTTTTCTTAATAGGATCCCTTTCTTAACCCAAGTAAAATGCATCCCCTCCCCACCCCTGATTCTGTTTTGGCATAAATAAGAAGACGGTCTCTTCATCTGTCAATCACAACTATAAGGTAAGAATATAGAAAGACCATGTTGCTGAATATGAGCAGATAGGCCTCGACAAGGGTGTAACGCAGCTATCTGTCCTTTTCTAGTTAGGAGAAACGCTCTTCAAAAATATCTTCCTGATATTCCTAGTGTGGTCCCAGCAATATTGAGTTCCTCCCTTAATGGGCCTCCAGTTACCCTAAACTCTCCCTTTTTCCCTGAAGAGAAGTAATTTTAGAAATTAGGATTCACACTGCTGAGAGGGCTACACATGGTCCTGAAGGACTCCTCTGCTCCTCCTTCACTGGAATCTCATTTATGCCCCAAAGTGGCACCTGTCTATCCAGTCATATATAAAATGTTGGCTCACATCAACAACTCCCTCACCCTGTGTAAATTATACCACTTTACCCAAATCCTACCTTTTCTCATGAACCTTACAGCCCAGGATATCTAGTCTCTAATGCAATTAGAGCCCTATCATACTGGTTTCAATGCACAAGAGAAGCAGTCACAGAATTCAGAGTTAAAAGGGATCTCAGTAACCAATTGATCCAACTCATCCTCCCAAAGAATACTTTTTACATCACTTGGTCATCTAAACTTTGCTTAAAGATCTCAAATGAGGCAACCCATCCTTATTATTAAATATTAATATTTTATGGTTCCAAATCCTTCACCTATTAGTACTTTCTCTTTCCTTTCTTCTGTTTTCAATGTCTACCCCCTGTGATATAGAACCAGTGTTTCTGTGATGCAGCTTTTCTCCCTGCCCCGAAACACATGGAGGCTTTACCTAAATGAAGACAAAACGGCCCCTGGAATCCAATCGGCTTATGTGATAGACTCCAGCTTCCCTCATGCAGCTTCTTCCTCTCCCTCCCTCACAGATCTCCCTTGACATGGGATAGGCTAGGTCAGATAAAACTGTCACCGCCATCCTCCTCCTCTGCTCCAACCCATAGGCAGAAGTCTCAAAACCATGCTTACTGGATACATTTTAAATTCATGTTATACATCTTCAGTGGGCCCTTGTTGGCTCAAAGTAATCCCTTTAGTCCTCCTTAATTGAGTCTCTTTTCAAGACTCACAAAAGCTATTCTAAACTTCTTCCCATCCTCAAGCCTCTCTCACACTCTCCTTCAGCTGAAGATCTTGTCTCTTATTACTGTGAAGATTGAAGTCATTTTTAATCTAAGTTCCACCTTCTCCCACTTTCTTCATCTCAAAATCCCTTGACGTCGTCCAGTTTTCTCCTTTCTCTCAGTTTCAGGTAATGACAAGGGCTTTCCCCTTGGCAAGGCCAATCCCTCTGTGTTCATTTGATCCATTCCCCTCTCATTATCTCCAGAATATTTCAACCTTAATTATCTCTCCCTCATTTAGTAAGCATTTACTAAATGCCTCCTAATGTGCCAGGTACTGTGCTAAGTAATGAGGATCCAAAGAAAAGCAAAAGACAGCTTCTCCTCTGAAGGAACTCTCAAAACTTCATCTTTTCTTTATCTAGTGGTTCCTTCCCTACTGACCAGATCTCTATCCTTAAAAAACAATTTCATTAGATCCTGCTATCCCTTCGAACTTTTCTCTCTATTTAATGGAAATTCCCAGAAAAAGCTCTACTGCCTCTTACTCCTCAGCACTCCACATTACTTTGTAATGTGGATTCTAAAGCTCATCATGTGCTGAAACTGCCTCTATAAAGTTATCAACCTGTTCTTAATTACTAAATCAGACTGTCCTTTCCTAGTCCTTATCTCACTTGACCTGTTGACCTCCCTGTCCTTTTGTATATCTTCTCTTCTTTGGGTTTTTGTGACAGGGCTTTCTCCTGCTTCTCGTCTACTCTGTTCCTTCTCCCTCTCTTTGCTGGTTCATCATCTATGTCATGGCCCCTAAGTATAGGTGTTTCTCAAGGCTCTGACCTGGGCCCTCTTCTCTTCTCTCTCTACATTCTCTCTCTTGGTCATTTCAGCAGTTTCCAAAGAATCTCTATATAGAGGGCTCACAGATCTACATATGAAGGCCCAGTCTCTTCCCTGAGCTTCAGTCCTGCAACCAACTGTCAACTGAACATTTAAAACTCAATAAATATCCTTGGGACATCTCAAACTCAGCATTCCAAAACTGAAGTCATCATATTTTCCCTATACTCTTCAAAATTTCCCCACTCCTATTGTTACCATTCTTCCAGTCTCCAAGATTCCTAATCTAACCATTATCCTGCACTATTCAATCTCCTTCATTCCACACATCTAATCAATTGCCAAATCTTGCTGTTTGTACCTTTATAATATCTCATATCCACAGCCTTCTTTTGACTCTCATAGCCACCATCCTAGTTCAGGCCCTTATCCCTCAATTACTATGGTTTCTCTCTACTCCAACCAATTCTGCATGCTACTGTCAAAATGATTTTCCTTAAGCAGGGACATGAAGGTCACTCCCTTAATCAGTCAACTCTAGGGACTCCTTATTGTCTATAAGATAAACTATGAACTCTTGTTTAACTTTTAAAGTTTTTTACAATGTGGCCTCACACTATATTTTAGCCCTCAATACCCATTACTCCCCCTCCTGCTTTCTGAGATCCAGCTTTATCGGTCTTTCTCACATTCCCTCTCCCCTCCTATTGCCTTTGCATTGGCCAACTGTCATGTGTGGAATGCACTTTCTCACTTCCACCTCAAATAATCCCTTTCTTCTTTCAAGACACTGGTTAAGTTCACCTTTTATATGAACCCTTCTCTGATTTTGTCTTATAAAAGCTTTTAAATGTTTTATAGTTGAAGGTCTTGATCTTTTATGTCTTTTATTCCTTATTCTGTTAAGAATTCTTCCTCTATATTGTGACATATGTCTCATTCTATTATTAAATAATTTTCTTATGATGTGATATGTTCATATGTTCACTTGGAACTTATGGTAGTATGATGTAAAATGTTGGTCTAAAACTCTTTTTTTGCCAACTTGCTTTCCATTTTCCCAGAATTTGTGTGTGTGTGTGTGTGTGTGTGTGTGTGTGTGTGTGTGTGTAAAATTGGGAGTCCTTCTTCATGTGGTTTATATTCTTGGGTTTACTGAGCACTGGGCAACTAAGTTCAGTGGTTTCTCATTCTTCTTTACCTAGTTTGTCACACTTTGAATTTTTTAAAAAATAGGCACCTTTTCATGATTACTGCTTTATAATATAATTTGAAGTTCAGAAGTGCTATTCCATTTATACTGCTCCCTCTTCGCCTCCTTTTCCCCTCCATTATTTCCCTTTTATATTCTTTGGGCTTCAATTTCCTTATCTACAAAACAAGAGGGCTGAACTAGTGGCCTCTAAAGTCCCATCCAACCCTAAATCTGTGATCCTATCAAGAAATTATGTTTCTAGTTCTGTAAGGTAACTATGTACTTGGATTTGTATTGTACTAATTTTGAAAATTAATTGAGGGTATGTGATCATGTTTTATATTGATGTAGTCCGTTTGTGATTAGTATCTCTTCACATATTCATCTTTCTTAATTTAAAAAAGAAGTTTTGAAATTACACTTATATGAATCTTGATATTGTCTTGATATAAAATCATAGAGCTAAAGTTGGAAAGAACCTTAGATGTCACTTAATCCAGCCCCTTCATTTTATAGATTAGGAAACTGAAGGTCAATGAGAGTAAGTGACTTATCCAAGGTCATAGTGGTAGAAGCAGAATTCAAACTCAGATCCTATGAGTCTAAGTGCAGCATTCTTTCTAGTGTATCTAGCGCATTTCACCTAGTTTGCCTTCCAATTATTTTATCCTTTTTCTACAGGTATTCTGAATAAGATTTCTCTTTCTAGGTTATTCTACTTTTGTTATTGCTATGTGGAAGTATTAATGATTTTTGTGGATTTTTTTGTGTCTTATTTTATTGGTGTTGTTAATTATCTGAATCGATTTCTTGGATGATTCTCTATAGTTTTCTAATGAAAATTAGGCAAGGTGCCATGTCAAGGTGAGGACAGCAGCCTGAGCTGTGAGATTTTATTCTAAGATAATTCAAATCTCTTGGTTATATTTTAAATTTTGAAATACTTGCAAACTAATACTCAAAGAAATACTACACAAGCATTTATTGTCACATGTATTGTCATCATTTATTGGGGTCTGTTACCACATTTAGTATGTCACTGGTCCATACAGGTGTGAGGCAAAATTCCTTTCATACTTTGATTGTCTGTGTCTGCATATGAAAAGCTCAGGAATTCATCTGAGCTGGTAGCAGAGACATTGAACTTGCCCAGGAGCTTAGTATGATTTCTTTAAGTCTTCAATATCTAATTATCTATATTGAGATAACAGAAGAGACTTAGGATTTAACAACTTGGGAACCCTGAACCCTAATTGGTAATTAGTGGGCAAATTATCATTACCCATCTTATAATCTAGCCTTCAGAAAATGAAAATGAGACATATATGAAATAATCATCCTAAGTCAGAGCAAGATCTCAGAGGGTCTGAAGCCCTGGAATAGGAAGAGAAGTCTAAAGAAAAACCTAAGCCTAAAGGCATTAGCTAGCTGGGAAGACTCTGCTCTTTGTTCTATTGAGCTTGGAGCCTGAGGCTCAAAATATACTACTGAGAAGATAAGAATCTTCAGTAGCTGAGCCCTAGAGGGACCAGGGCAGCTGCAGGTTTTGCTGATCCTTGGGTTTTCTGACTTTCTTAAAAGAACTGAGAGAAGCCAAATGTTGATTGATTAATTGATTGGTAGGGGCATGAATGGGACTATGTTCAAGATAGATTATGAAGGACAAGCCAAGGAACTTCTAGAATTAATAGAATTTATTGAACAGGCAGATGACATAGTCAGACCTGCGTGTTAGGAAGATCTCTGATAGCTAAGTAAACTCTCACCAGTGGCTCCAAGAAGCTGTAGCATGTGCAGTGGCCACACCCTGGTAAAACCCTCTCAGCAGACTGGCTAAACTAGGTTGAGGGTAATCCACAGGCCTCAAACCTGTTAGTGAGTTAGGGGGATGTCTACCCCAAGAAGGTGAAGGCTTTCACTGGAGGAATGAACAGATGAGATCAATTTGTTCCAACAGCATAATGCCAATCATGGCAGCAGACCTGAAGACTGCTACTGTGAATAATTTTAAGGGTCTAATTGCATAGTATAATGAACTCTCTATTCAGAACTAAACATTGTTCAGTAAACTAAATCATAACATTCACAGCAACATCCTTGAACAAAACATATCATTCGATATATATATATATATATATATATATATATACATAGATATATATATATATACATAGATATGTATATATGTCATAACACTCAGTATGCTATGTGACACATGGCATATATCATTGCATTCAGTAGTATTCCCCAAAATACTTGTTTACGCAAGCAGGGAGTCCCAGGCCAGGGTCTTCCCTAACACAACGTATCATCCTTAAGGGATAGCAGAAAATACAAACACCATCTATCCCTAGGTCACAGCAAGTTACAATTTCCTCAGTCAATGCCGAGTGTCCAAGTAAAGTCCTCTTTTATCTTGACTTGAGGCTGACCTCCAAACTGCATGGTTCCTCCTCCATGGACTGACTGCTTCCAGCTCTTGCCTGGATTTACACGCAGGCAGCTCTCTGCTCTTGTTCTTTGTCTCAACTCACGGGGACTGCTCCACTCCAAATTCTTTCTGCTTCTGCCTGACAACAGGTTCCAGGGGCTCCTGCCCACAGCCTCTGTTTCTGGGAAAGCAAAGCTTAACAGGGCTACAACAATATTTACACACATTACCAGCATCATCGTTAATACAGATCAACATAGTAACACATTAACGGGTTAACATATTAACGCAGATCAACAGACAGGACTTTGGTCTGAGAAATCAACACAGGTGGACAGATAGGACTTCTGTCTGAGAAATCAACACAGACCAATAGACAGGGCTTCTGTCTGAGAAATCAATACAGATCAACATTCAGGGATTCTGTCTTAGAAATTAACACAGATCAACAGACAGGACTTCTGTCTGAGAAATCAACACAGACCAATAGACAGGGCTTCTGTCCGAGAAATCAACACAGATCAACATTCAGGGATTCTGTCTTAGAAATTAACACAGGTCAACAGATAGTGTGCTGACATCACAGTCTTTCTGCTAGGCCTCCCCACAAGCAAGTTCCCCTTGCCTGCTCATACTTGCTTCTCTTTCTCAGCTCTGCTTCTCTCTCTCTCTCTCTACCCTACACCTTTCCCTCCAAGCAATATATACAGTTCCCAATCAAAGACTCTTGATTCAATCAAAGACTCTTGTCAAAGGCTAAACTCAATCAAAGGCACTTGATTGGTTTGGTGCTGAGAACTCCAAAGAAAAAAAAAACCAGCAAAAAATCCCACTTTGCTTGCCATTACAAATAACCATGAAGGCAGCTGATGTGGGACACTTAGAGCTTGGTCAGACTTCGAAGATGCCAAGGTTATCAACTGTATCCTGGGCCTCACCAGTCATCTTGACTTTTGTCTTGCCACTTTATGCAACTCTACCTCACTTTAATCCAGTTTGGATAAGTCAGGACATCACTTCATGATGTCATTGGTACCTTCAAAAATGAAGGACAAACAACTAGCTACAAGGGAATATGACATCACCTGCTCCTACCTAAGGAAGGGATTCAGGATTTCAACTGAGCCAGGAACTAGGAGTGGTAGAAGCTATAGGAGAGCAACATCTGGCAGAAGTGTCCAGTGTATCAATTAGTAACTCTCCTTTGCAGAGTATTATCAGGCAACAACTGCAAGACCATTTGGAAGCAGTTCTGTCTAGCAGATACAATGACATCAATATCTGTGGGGAGCAGCAGCATTAAATTGATATAATACATCAGAAAACTTGTAGTGTCAGAGGCATATTTTGCCCCAACATGTATGTTTCTTAGCCATATGTATCCTCTATGTGTGTACCCCTCATCTAGTCAGACATGTTCTTTCCAATGAATCTCTCCATGGGTGTTTTTTACGTATATCCAAAATGATTGTTGCAACTTTTCTTTCAATGGCTACTTCATTAAATCCCTTAAATTTGAACTAATATTCTCTGCCTGACTATTAAAAGTGAACACATCAGTGGGGGATAATGAAGTACATTTTTAAGGAACTTGGACATACAGAGTATCTTCAACCTGATTTAGCCATCTGCTAGGGTTTTCCCTGGTATGTTTAGAAAAAGTAAAAAATTCTGGAATCAACAAAAAGTCATCACAGCCCCATTGTGGATGAACTAAATATGATTTTAATTGTACTTTGAACAAAATGGAGTTCAAACTTGAGAAATTCAATGTCAAGCAATGGATACAAAAAACATAAAAGAACTTTTTTATTCTGGGAATAGACACTGAAATAGGAAAAACATTATAAAAACATGGAAAAGAGTTATAAGAGATTTGAGGAAAAGGAGACATCACCCAGTATTGTTTTTGTGATTTACCAAAAAGAAGTGATCATTCACAAATTCTAGATGTGGAGATGCTAAGGGACAGGATGTGGGAAGCAATCACTAAGCCTCTTTCTAAACTGTAAGGATTAATTAAACAATTGGAAGTCTTAAAGGCCAGAGAAGGACTGATGGTACACAAACTGAAAAACTAGCTTAAGTTGGGGAAACATTGGGACCAGAATAGTATTAGTTATAAAACTCACATATCAAAGAGAAAGCACAGGAATAAGTTAAGAATCTACTCAGAAAAGTTCTCATGTATCCCTGGGGTAAAACTAGTAGAATTTTGGATTTCTATTGAGAATGAATTACTACAGGATTAGCAATTTACTAAGGTGGAAAAAGGAGTATTCTGCTGGAAAGACCAGCTTTTACATTTTATACCAGCCCGATGACTGATGTATCCTGGCAGGAATGCTTGCAATGATTTGAAATGCATTTTGGCAATGACCATAATGTCTGAGTGTATACTAAGTTCCAGAAAATTACTGCTAAGCAAAAAGATGAGAAACCTTTTAACTCTGTGTTACAGGTATGCAGTCTGCCATAGAGAGTGGCCGAAAAAGTAGCAGAACAGTCCAAATAAGCAGAAAACATCAAGTGAGTAAAGGTCAGTAAGACTAAAGGGAGCCTAAGGTTATCACCAGCTGCTTAAGGGTCCATTTTATCTGGACTCATAAGACCTCATGCAGGAATACATATAAAAAGTGAAGATATATATACATACATATATATACGTGTATATATATATGTATATATATGTGTGTGTATATATACACGTGTGTATATATACGTGTATATACACGTGTATATATACATGTATATATACGTATATACACATATATACGTATATATACGTATATATACACGTGTATATATACATGTATATATACGTATATACACATATATACGTATATATACGTATATATACACGTATATATATACATACATACACACGTATATATGCATTCTGTAAAAGACATTTGAGAAAAATCCCTCTGTAGCCTGTAAAAGGACTACACTCCTCTTTGGACTGATTGGCAAAGAAGGTGGACACCATGACTCTACTATATCCATATCTATTTGACATGTGTGACTATTAACATTGGTTGTGGAGCCAACCCAATACAATGAAGAGAGTGCTGAATTTGTAATCTAATGATCTGGATTTCAATTCTGGCTCTGCCAGTTATTACACATGAAACTTTAATTCAGTCACCTCACCCCTCCATGCCTTAGTTTCCTCATCTGTAAAACAAGGAGGGTGGACTAGACATCCTCTAAGGACTCCTTTGATTCTATGATACTATGATCCTAACTAAATTATCATTCAGATTTAGTGTTATACCCACCAAAATATCAAGAGGTGAATTTGTAGAACTAGACAATAAATTATTATAATATAAATAAATTTGTCTAAAGGAATAGAAGTTCTAAAATATCCAGGGAAATGAAGAAAAAAGTATAAGTAAAGAGGAACAGCAATCCAGTTTTCAAATTATATAATACATTTATAAAATCATAACTCTTTAGTGCTGATTAAAATCTAAACATAGATGGGAAGGACTTTCTATAAGTTTCAAATGGCTTAATCAAGCCATCTGTTAACAAAAGTCCATTAAGTAAAACTTGTGTGCCAGGCATTGTACTGGGTGCTGGAATATAAGTACTAAGAATAAAATGATCCCTTTTTGAAAAGTACATGTCTTCTAATGATTAAGACTGTAAATACCTGTGTAAATATATACAAAGTAAATGTGAAGCAAATAAATACAAAGTAGTTAAATACAGGCAGTTTGAGGGCAGGGGTCTAGTAGTTGGGATGATCAGGAAATGTTTCATGTAAAAAGTGGTTCATGAGCTGAATCTTGAAGGAAGAGAAATATTCTCTGAGATAGAATTAAGGCATGGGAGATAGCCAGTGGAAATATTGCAGATGGAAAATGGAGTGTTGTAGGTGAGAAAGAAAGAGAAAGTCAGTTTGGTTCCTGTTAGCTTTTTCTTGTAAAGTAAAAGACAAGGCCCTTGGCTAAGAGGGAGGGAAGAGATGTGGAATGCCTGAGGAGGAAACATAAGCTTTCGAATACCTTCTGCGTAGAAGATAGGAGTCAGTTGTGGGGGTAGGGGGAGGAGAGATAAAATCACTGCCTTCCTACAAGTGCCCCGTTAAAGATAGATAACATGAATTTATAGTTTACACAGTCAGCACAATTGTGTGACTTCCCTCAGCTCCAGCCAGTGAAGAGTTTGGCAAGGGATATGATAGCACAAAGAGACAAGGCAGATCAGAGGACAGTGTCACTTTGAAATGGCAAACTATAAGATTGATGTTGGAAAGGGAAGAAATTAAAGTCCATGTATATATATAGGTTTTAGTCTGAGGAAGTACTGATGGGTGAAATGATTGGAGGTCTCTATAAGAACAAAAATCAGTTTGAAGGGTGAAGTGGAAGAAGAGATGGGCTGATGGGAGTTTGTGGTCAGAAAGAAGAATATCTATTTTAGAAAGTAAAACACTATGGATAATGGTGAGATCCAATATGTGCCTATCCCTTTGTGTGGCTATGGTAGAGTAAAAGATTAAGTCATGCGATTTAAGGAGTCTGGGGAATTTGGAGGTTAGGGAGTAAGAATAAATATGAACTCATCTTGTAGAAGTGTAGAAGTTGAAGAGGAAGATAGCAAACCAGGTACTGAATTGAGGAAGGAGAGAGAATGACTTGGGGGCCAGACTACAATAGCTATCATGATGTGGACTGAGTGAAGAATTCTGATTGAGTTCTTATTAAAAGAAGAGAGCTTACTGAGTGATTCATTATGCTGAGTTTGTTCATTGTGAAATAGCATGGTAGAAGGAGTGGACAGGGTTAGAATAGTACATGAGTAGGGTGTGGCAGAATGAGGAAGAATGAGGATGAGAGAATAGGAGGTAGAGATAATTTCCTGCATTCCCAATGATTGATTAATACAGGGATAAGTAGTGAAATAGGTGAGATGCAGTTATCCATAGAGGTAATAATGGATGAATAGGGAAGTTCAGAATTTATAAAGAATGTTTGGTGTCGGGCTGGGGTGTTGGGCTGGACTTGGGTCTAGTTTGCCCCTGCTGTTATGGTTGCTTTATCTCCAGGGTGGAAGAAGGAGGTTTAGAATCATGCCATTTGAAGGAAGATAGTATCTTTCACTACTGTGGTTATGGGAAAAAATTCTGAACTACACAAGAAATAAAAAAAATTAGCAAAGATAATATAGACAATTCTGATAACATGAAATATAAAAATTTTGCAACAAAACACAGGTAGCATTTAAAATAAGGAAGAAAACTCTTACTTTGGGAAAAAATTTACATCAAATATCACTGATAAAGATCCAATATTTAAGACATATTAGAAATTAATGCAAATACATATGACCAAAAGCCATCCCCAAAGATAAAAGGTTATTAACAAACAGTTCTCCAAAGAACTGTAAATTTAATGACGATATGAAAAAAATGATCCAAGTGACTAATAATAAAACATGTTATTTAAAAAAGAAAAAAAAGCCTTGCGGTTTCACCACAAACCCAGCAAAGATGCACAGATCCAAAAGGTGGAAATGGTTGGTTGGTTGGTTAGTTGTTCTTCGCTCTTGAAGAGGACCAAAATGGCATCACTGCTAGAGTCAAGTTTCAGTGTGTCCCACTGTGGCTGATAAGACCAATATGAGCTCAGAATGCTCTATCACATCAGGCACAAATAGTCCATGTGAACATTTGGGGTGGATTCTCTAAATTTGCGCATCCTGCATTTCCTTTGAGCTGTTTCAATTGTGTTTTGCTCATAGAGCACAGTACCTTCTCTGATGTGGGCACGCCATGGTGAGAAGTCCTGTGTCAGTGTCTCCCATGTCATACAATCAATTCCAAAATTTCCTTATATTGCTTCTTCTGACCACCTTGTGAATACTTGCCCTGTGAGAGGTCTCCATAAAATAGTCTTTTTGGCAAGCATACGTTTTACATTCGAACAATGGGACCAGCCCATTGCAATTGCATTCATTGAAGCAGAATTTGAATGCTTGGCAATTTAGTTCAAGAAAGGAACTCAGTGTCTGGTATCTTCTCCTGCTAGGTGATCTTCAGAATCTTCCTAAGACAATTCAAATGGAAGCCATTCAATTCCCTGGAATGGCGCTGGTATACTGTGCAGGTTTCAAAGGCATAAAACAATGAGGTCAGTGCAACGGCTCTGTAGATGCTCACTTTGTAATCAGTCTAATACCTCTTCTCTCCCATACTTTCCTTTGGAACTCTGGCAATGTGTGTGTCAACCTCATTATCAATGTGTACATCCCTGGAAAGTACAATACCAAGGTAAATGAATTTACCCACAGCACTCAAAACTTTTCCATTTGCTATAACCTATGGTTCCTTGGATGTATGGTGCGGTGGTGGCTGATGGAGCACCTGTGTTTTCTTGGTGTTAATTGTTAGGCCAAAATTAGCACAAACAGCATAGAGCTGATCCATATTTTGTTGCATCTCAGCTTCAGAGGCTGTGTTGAGTGCATAATCATCTGCAAACAGAAAATCATGCATCAACACTCCCTCCACTTTTGTCTTGGGTTGTAGCCTTTTCAAGTTGAAGAATTTACCATCAGTGTGGTAGCTGACCTTGATGCCATGTACATCCTCATTGAAAGCATTCGATAACATGGCTGGAAACATGATGCTAAAAAGCTTGGGAGCAATCACGCAGCCTTATTTCATTCCATTGGTGACTGGGAAAGCACAAGCATATTGTTCATTTTCCAGAACCCCGGCAAGCATGCTGTCATGAAATTGACATACAATGTTGATGAACTTCTCTGGGGAACCAAATTTTGACGTAATTTGCCATAAGCCCTCATGACTGACAGGATCAAAGACCTTGGTCAGATCTATAAACATCAGGTATAGACCTCTATTCTGCTCCTAGCATTTCTCCTGGAGTTGTCAGGCAGCAAACACCATATCGACCATTGCTTGGCCTTTTCTGAAGCCACACTGGCTCTCAGGTAGATGTCCTTCTTCCAAATGAAGGATCAACCTATTAAGGAGGACTCTGGCAAGAATATTGCCAGCAATGACTAAGAAAGAGACTCTCCCCAGTGATTGTCACAGGACAATCTATTTCCCTTACCTTTATAGAGATGGACAATGGGGGCATCCTTGAACTCCTGGGGGATAACTTCCTCTTGCTATATGACCTGGGAAATTTCGGTCAGCTTTTGTATAAGAAATGATGATTAAATTGTTAATATGCTTTGACCTAGGTACCTCTCTACTGGCTGTTTATCCAAGGGAAGGAGGCCTCATATATATCAAGCCATTAGTACAAAATCACTGCTAAGCAAAGAACTGGAACCAAAATGAATGCCCACCATTTGAAAAATGGCTAAACATGCTGTAGCATATGAAAATAATGGATTTTTAGAATTGGTCCCCTGATTTCATTGGCATAGTAATATACTCCCAAGGAATTAATGCCCTCTACCAATGCAGATAAGAACCTGCTCTGTAACTTAAGAATTATATAAAATTGTCTAAGAATTGGAAGAGCTGATTGAAATAAAACAAGATTTACTGCTCAAAAGAATTAATTGGAGGAAAGCTTACCGCTTTGAAGTGCTAATTGGATGAAGCACTTTGTTGCTTTCAAGAGCTGATTGGAGGAAAAGCTTTTCTGCTTAGAAGAAGTAATTGGAGGAAAAGCATTATTGCTTGAAGGAGCTAATTGGAGGTAAATCTTTGTTGCTTGGAGTTGCTCATTGGAGGAAGAAACTTTGCTACTTGGAAGAGTTCACTGAAAGGGAAAGGTTTTACCTTTGCCTTCACTGCTGTTAGTGCCTGGGAGTTGGGAATCCTCTGAGAGCCCAGCCAAAGAACAGATCTAGAAAAAAAAAAAAACAAAAACAACAACGAAGTACATTTGATTTTTCAGACTTAAGGTTTCTGTTTTTGCTGAAAGAGTTCATCATTGCCTGAGCAACCCAGAGCCAGCATGACCTCAACATAGCAACAGAGACATAGTCCCAATCAGTAGGACAGTGGAAGGGCCCAGAAGAGAATAGGTCTGTCTATTAGTGACTTGTCGTAAAATGGTTCCTGAGTGAGATCAAGGACTCTGAGATTTATAAACCAGAGTTGTGAATTGCCTAAGAACATGTGTACCACACTGATGTGCCTCCATGCCATGGTTTTGTAAGTTTGTGCCTATTCTTCCATACTGGCACTGTGTGCATTTGTGGGAAAGTATGTCCCAGGTTAGTGTGTGGAATGTTATGATTTAATAATTCTTGCTTTGCTTTCTGTTTAGTAAGTTTTTCTGATTAAGATGGTTTTAAAAACATTTGTCTTAGAGGGTAAGTGAATTTCCTAGGGTTACATAGTCAGTATGTGTCAGAGGCAGAAATTGAATTCATATCTTCCTGATTCCAAGGCTTGCTCTTTATGCCATTTTACCTATCAAAGTATTATTGTGCCAGAATTGTGAATATGAGGACATTGAAAAGACATGAGAAGACAGATGAGATGATACATAGTAAAGTCATAAAAAGCAGAAAAATAATAAACACAAAGGCTACAACAATACAAATGAAAATAATAATTTTTTCAGTCATTTTTCAGTTTTGTCTATCTCTTCATGCCCCAATTTGGGGTTTTCTTGCCAAAGATACTGGAGTGATTTGCCATTTCCTTCTCTAGCTCATTTTACAGATTAGGAAACTGAGAAAAACATGGTAAAGTGACTTGTCCAGGGTCACACAGCTAGTAAGTGTTGAGTGAGATTTGAATTAAGGAAGATGAATGTCCCTGACTCTAGGCCTAGCACTCCATCTACTGAACCACCTAGTTGCCCCAGATAATAATACAATGAAACTAAATGTTTTCTAAATATTTAGAACAACTTTGACTAGAAAACAGATTGAATTGAGAAATCTATTTTGTTTTTGTAATTGAAGAGTTGGAGTACCATAGGAATATATATTTTTACTATGAATTCTAGTCAGTCTGTTAGTTGGTTTCACTTACCTTTTTCTTTTTTCTTTATTATAAGAGAGGGCTCACTGTGGATAAGGAGGGAAAGGAAGAGTAGGGGGATATTCAGAAAGAATTATGATATTAAAACGAAAGCCGCAAATAAAACTTTAAAAAATGCATGCATTTTTGAGTGCAAAGAGAGCTGAGAGATTGATGACAGGAATGGAGCCCAAACTGAAATTGTAGTAGACTTCATATTTTAATATATTTTAAATATTTCATTTCCTAGTCTAAATTGGGACCTATAAGAAAAGTGAGAATATCCTTGGTTAGATTCCACACCTGAGACAGTGAAAGCCTCATGAAGTTGTTTAGATTATTAGATGGTCTGAATCTTTGAGAACTAGCAGTTGGGGATGGCTACACTAGATGCCTACACTGCTCTGAGCTCATTCAAACTCCTTAAATGGATTTCTGCCTATGTTATGGCATGTAAAAGTCAAGTCTATATGCAAAGCCATACATGTAATATATTGCCACACATATTATTGTCACATGTGAGAAGTTTAATACCTCATGTAATATGTCACAGTTGGATGTGCTTTGCCATATCAACTCTATGTGAACTTGGCTGGTGATTGTAGGAATTATCCTAACTTCACAAAGACCTAGAGGGTATTCCTGGCCTACTGCAAGAGTCATAAAAATATGGTAATCCCAAGAGACAAACTCCCCTCCTGGATCACTACCTTGTCATGGTTGAGGGGCTTGCATAGCTCAGTGAAACTATCAGCTCTGCTGTATAGCATTACCCAAAACAGATTGGTCATGGTAGAGGGTTCTGACAAAAGATGATCCACTAGAGAAGGAAATGGCAAACCATTTCAACATCTTTGCCAAGAAAATCCATGGATGTGGACAGTATTAAGTAATATGATATCAGAAGATGGGCCCTCCAGTTTGGAAGGTGTCCAACATGCTGCTGGGGAAGAGCAGATGAAAAATATAAGTAGCACCTGGGCCAAAGCCAAGAGTGATGAAAAGGAAAATCTGATGCTTTAAAATCAATATTGAATAGGAACCTGGAATTTAAGATCTGTGAACCAAGGTAAGTTGGATATGGTCAAACAGGAGATGGAAAGTTTAAACATTGACACCTTGGGTGTTAGTGAATTTAAGTGGATGGGAATGAGTGAATTTAATTCATGTGACAATACTACTGTGGGCAAGAATCCCTTGGAAGAAATGGAATAGCCCTCATAGTCAATAAAAGAATAAGAAAAACATTACTGGGGCCTAATCTCAAAAATGTCAAAATGATAGCTGCTCAAATCCAAGACAAACTATTTGGTATCACAATAATACAAGTCTATGCTCCAACCACTGATCCTGAAGAGGCCAATTTTATGAAGACCTATAACATCTTTTAGAAAGAAAAAGATGTCACGTTCATCATAGGGGATTAGAATGCTAAAGTAGGAAATCAAAAGATAATTAGAATAACGGGCAAGTTTGGCCTTCAAGTATAAAATGTGACAGAGCACATGCTAATAAGGTTTTCTTAAGATAACTGGCTGGTCATAGTAAACGATCTTTGTCAATAAGCCAAAAAAGTGACTCTGCAAATGGACAGTATAGAAATCAGATTGACTGTACACTTCTAAGCCAAAGGTGGAGAAGCTCTATATAGTCAGTTAGAAAAAGACCTAGACTGACTGTGGCTCAGATCATGAGCTGCTTCTTGCAAAATTCAGACTTAAATGAAGAAACTAGAGGAAAATATCAGACTTAAAATATCCCTTACAAATATGAAGTGAAGGTGGTGAATAGATTTAAGGGATTAAATTTGGTAAAATGCCTGAAGAACTGTGGACAGAGGTTCTCAATGTTATATAGGAGGCAGCAACAAAGAACATCCCAAAAAAGAACAAGAAAGCAAAATGGCTATCTGATGAGGCTTTACAAATAACTAAGGAAAAAAGGAAAGTTAAAGAAAAAGGAGAAAGGGAGATATATACTTAAGTGAGTGCATAATTCCAGAGAATAGCAAGGAGAGGTAAAACTTTTTTTTAAATGAACAATGAAAAGAAATAGAAGAAAACATTAGAGTGGAAAAGACAAGAGATCCCTTTAGAAAAATTAAAGATAAAACTGGAACGTTTCATGCAAAAATGGGTGTGATAAAAGACAAATGGTAGAGACTTAACAGAAGCAGAAGAGATTAAAAAGAGTTGGGCAAGAATATACAGAAGAGCTATACAAGAAAGATCTCAGCACTACCAATAACCATGATGGTATGGTTACTTATCTAGAGCCAGACATCTTGGAGAATGAAATCAAGTGGG
The DNA here is from genome assembly GCF_011100635.1 of Trichosurus vulpecula. Taxonomy (NCBI): domain Eukaryota; kingdom Metazoa; phylum Chordata; class Mammalia; order Diprotodontia; family Phalangeridae; genus Trichosurus; species Trichosurus vulpecula. The sequence goes on along the minus strand of NC_050577.1, from coordinate 181,472,128 downwards.
CCTTAGGACTCATTGGTAACAATAAGGCTAGTGGAGGTGATAGAATTTCAGCTGAGCTATTTAAAGTCCTTTTTAAAAGATGATGTTTAAAGTGCTGTACTCAATATGCCAGCAAATTTGGAAAACTCAATAGTGGCCACTGGATTGGAACAGATTGGTTTATGTCTCAGTCCCAAAGAAGGGCAATACCAAAGAATGTTCAAATTACAGAGCAATTGTGCTCATTTCATATGTGGGCATAATTATATTTAAGATTCTTCAAGCTTGGCTTTAGCTATATGTGAACCGAAAATTACCAGAAGTGCAAGCTCATTTTGGAAGAGACATGAGCTAGAAACCAAATTGTCAACACTCTCTAAACCCTGGAGAAAGGAGGGTGATACTAGAAAAATATCTACTTCTGCTTCATTGACTACACTAAAACTTCACTGTGTGAATCACAATAAAGTGGACTGTAACCATGAAATTGAAAGACGCTTGTTCCTTGGAGGTAAAGCTATGGCAAATCTGGAAAGCATACTAAAAAGTAGAGATATCATCTTGCCAACAAAGGTCAATATAGTCAAAGCTATGGTTGTTCCAGCAGTAATGTATGGCTGTGAGAGTTGGATTATAAAGAAAGCTGAGCACCGCAGAATCGACACTTGAATTGTGGTGCTCAAGGAGACTTTTGAGAGTCCCTTGGGCAGCAAGGAGATCAAATCAGTCAATACTAAAAGAAATTAATTCGTGCTATTCATTGGAAAGACAAATCCTGAAGCTTAAATACTCTGACCACATTATGAGAAGACAGGAGTCATTGAAAAAAAACCCACTGATATTAGAAGATATTGCAAGCAAAAGGAGAAGAGGCAGCAGAGGATGAAATGGATAGATAGTGTCATGGAAGCAACAAATATGAGTTTGGACAGACTTCAGGAGATAGTGGAGGACAGAAGGGGCTGGTGTGCTGTGGTCCATAGAATCATGAAGGGTCAGACATGACTAAACAATTGAACAATGAGACAAACTGAGTGTAGCAAATGTATGTAGCTCTTTATCTTGCTTGTCCTGTTCCTTGTTGAAGACTGAGTCATTGCAATTTAAATACCAGACTCATTTCATTTGCTAGTCTCCAGTCATCCATCTGCTTTGGACCTCATTTTTGTTTGAGAGGGACGAATTAGGAGCAAGTGATAAAATGTCTCTGGCAAATTTAGGTTTTATGTAAGGAAAATTTTCTAATAATTTCTGCCATCCCAAAGTCTGGAGGTTGCCTTGGGGTATATTGGGTTCCCTACTACTAAAAGTTTTTAATCAAAAGGTATATGACTACTCATCAAACATTGGGTGATCCCCATGTAGAGTGAATTTGTCTTTAGGTATAGGTTGAATTAAAGGTCCTTTCTATTTCTGAGAGCCCATGCTTCTATCACCCTGCTTCTATTTCAGATGCTGCATTCTATTGCCTCTGGCCCTCCAAGATAAATTCCACATCAAAAATTTAAGTTCTGAACTACTTCTCCACAGAAACTTCTTAGCTTTGTCCCTTACTTTCCAAACCAGGAAAAGATAAATCAGTGTCATGGGTCTCTCTCACTTGAAGCCTAGGAGCGAAATTGAGGGGAATGGTACAGTTAACTTTTATGTGAAATCTCTAAGGCAGCTATTTCATATAGCCTACAAATTTGCATAAAGTATCCAGCTTGCTGCTTTTGGTTAGTATCCTGGTGAAGATCTCAAAATGGCAGTTTAACCTGCCTTCCAGCTATAAAATCACCTACTATAACACTGGGCAGGGACAACCTTGCCATACTTAGAAAAACTTGAATTATGGTGCTATCGGTGAACTAGTTTCTTTGAATATAGAACTGACTTTGTCAGCCATTAGAATGGGTTTTCTCTAACACCATGTTTCACTAACAAGTAAAATCACACACACGCACACACACACACAACAACAACTGAGTGTCCTCAGTGAGCTGTGACAGTGGAAGGGGGCATATACCCTCATCTAGTAGATGAAACAGATACATTTGAGGCAGGATCAAAATCCTTGTAAGACTATGTGGGTTGAGACAGATTTCCTATTGGCAACAGTTGCCAGGGGATGTATATCTTTGGAGAAAACAAAATATTCCTGGTAAGTAACTTGGGCTTTTCTTTGCTTATCTGTGATAGTATTTGCATTGCTGGTGATAGAGTAGGAGAGGCCTTGTGGGGTCCTAATAAAGTTGTTCTACCTGATAAATAAACATGAACATTCATAAATCAGTGCAGTCCCGGGAAGCTTAATTCTCAGAGTAAAAGGTCTCACTAAGCATGGTTCTATTCTCTTTAATTGTCCCCCGCTCTGTCTGTTGCTTCCCATCATACACTTCTCTAAAAAGCCATATTGCTACAAATTCACATTTAGAATTTGATTACAGAGTCTCAGCCATTTACATGTACAAGATAGAGCCTACTGTGACAGATTAGTGCTCCTAAAGTTTGTTCAGGAAGGTTCAGTAGTTACTTTTTGGACACTGAACGTTTTTATGATGTTTTTGCTAAATTAGAAAACATTTGTTGATGCTGCAGATGTGCCATATATTTCTCTCAAGCTGGAAAAAAGTCTCGATAGTGCTTAATGCAATACCTTACACTTTTCACTTTTTCATAGTACCATCTATGTTTGCGTGTGGAAGGAAGGAAGAAAGGAAAGGAAGGGAGAAAAAGGAAAAAAGAAAAAAAAAGAATAGAAGGAAAAAAGAGGAAGGGAAGAAGTATGTCAAAGAGGAAAGAAAGAAATGAGGGAAGAAAGAAGGAATAAACGATAACAAAAAGAAAAATATTACTAGGTAGAGTTTTATTAAACGTTTAGCCATAATAAATAAATACAAGTCATCCTTTGGTATTGTGGTTTTACTAGAACAAATATGTCTTATACAGTTGGTCATCTTCAAGCATCATCCACATCATCAAACATGACAACAACTCATCATCAACAACAACAAACGTTGATTAAACACCCGCTATGTGCTAGGTACTGTGCTAAGCACTGGGGATTCAAAGAAAGGTAAAATCACAGATTTTGAAAGTATACAAAAGCCCATTTCAGAGCTGATCAGGCTATAGGCAAAACTTTGACATAAGCAATCTATCTTTGACACCTATTCTCCTGTGTCTTCATACAGTCTTGCAGTGCCCTTTTGACTTACCTCCTCTGCCTCCACTAGGTACCTGTACCTGGTGGCTCATTATGCCTGCTAGTTTCTGATGGTGCCTCCCTGGCTTAGACATTCCTTTTCTCCCCACATTGGAACTAATTTTCCCAATGTGTTTCTAAAGTAAAAACCTCATAAGCTGTGAAACCAATTTGTATTTGTATATTAATGGGCAAAGACTGAAGCAGGCTGTAGAAGGTATTCTTAAGGAATATATTTTGAGAGTAGCCGTCTGCAGACAATTACTATTATTGTAGGGACTTTAGGCCAGATAGAAGATAAAAGTGATGCTATTGATGTGCCATTGGGGGAAAATAATTTTGAGCAAGTTAGGATCCTTCCACCAAGTGGTTGTAAGGTGGCCATCTATTTTGCTTGTGCAAATGATTGGCCCCACTGCATCTCTAACCATCACAGTAAACTTTTGCCAAAGAGGTATAACTTCTGAATATAGTACAAATTTGCTGCTGAAATGGAAGTACAGAGAAGCAAAGAGTCAAAGAACATTCCATCTGAACACAGAGTAGCAGAAGTGTTAAAATAACATTTTCTTCTCCTGTCTTGCTGCCTCATAAAGTAGATTTATTTTCAAATAACACTGAACCAGTTTCTCAACTTATTCTTGACCCTAATGGAGCTGTTTGGAATCCAGAACTCCCTTTCAAATCAAGGAGTGCTAGATAGCTTATGTAGCACACACATATGAAGTCACTGTGGGAATTTGGCCCCCTAGGTAGGCTTGTGTTGCCTTATACAATCCCTCCTTCATTGGAGGCTCTAAAGAAAGAAAAGAAAAGAAATGTGATTGTAGGAAAAGATCAAAATAGTTCATATTTCTGTTTTTACTAGACATGGTAACAAATAGTAGAACACTGAAATATTCAGATTAAATGTCTAAAACCTCTGAAGTTTCTTAGGTAACATCCATATAAAGCATCAAATTGGTTACAATAATAGATATATTTGTACAATGCTTTACAATTCACAAACCACTTTTATTTTGTTCCTCACACCTGACTTGATGTATTGGTAAGGTGGGACTTTTCTACTGTTTTCTCTTTTGGAGCACTTAGGTAATTAAGTGCCTTTGATGAGTCTGGCCTTTGTTTCTTTAATTAAATTGGGAGTCTTTGATGACCTGTTTACATCAAGGGAGCGCCTAGTTCACATAAGATTGAGTCCCATGGTTGTGGTGCCTGAAGAAGTGTCACATAGTTTTGAGTCACATTGTTGTGACACCCTATGACCCTGAACAGGATATATAAACTCAGAGGTTAGCATTTTTCTTGGGGCTCTCACTCACTGCAAGAGTGTGTGATTTGATCAGACTCTGGATAGCCATTGTTAAGGAGCCCTGCCCCATCCCCGTCTTGAAAGCTCAGACGTTGGTGCTTCCTTGGTAACTATGTACTGAGATATTGGACAGAAAGCTAGAAGCCTGTCTGCTGGTTTGTGTTATTTGATCTGTTTATATTTTCTGTTTGTAATTTCTGTTTGTATTTTCTCCAATGTTCAGGGTGCTAGCTTTTCCCTCTGAAGTAAGTGAATGATATATGTGTGTTTGATTAAAGTGAGATTGTTAACCCATTAAAGTTGCTTTCCTTAGAAAAGCAGATCAAAGAACCTGTTCTGGCAGCCCTTCTGTGTGCTGGTGTTTTTGGCCTTATATAGCCACAGTAGCTGCTAGCAATATTGTTGTTACCCTTGACCATCATGCCAACACCATGATATATTAGGACAAATATTAGTTATCTCATTTTATATATGAAGAAATATAGTCTCTGAGGCGATAAGTACAACACAGGTTAAACCTAAGGTCACATAGCTAATTAATGAAGAACCAGAATGAGCTTCTCACTGCAAATTTCATGTTCTTTCCACTGCATCTGCAAAATAGATTGAAACTTAACCTTGTGTTATGCTTTAGCCCTATGAAGGTGTTTGTCGAACATTTTTCCCCTGCTTCAAAGAATGTAGTATACTAAAGTATTTTAGGGGAATGAGAAAAGGGCAGTTTATGATAGTGCCCCAGCCAATTGTGAAAACCAAAGGGTTTAATTATCAATATGGTTCTGAAGAGGAAATTGAGAATTTCATTCCCAGGCAGAGGTTGTATAGCCTTTGATAGACATCCCTGCTACCTTACCTACCCTTACTCTGAATCTTTTTTGCTCAGAGCAGTCCTAGTACCAGCCAACCTTGCATATTTTCTATTCCTATTTTTGGTGACTGATACTGGGCATTATAATTTCTCAGACATAAAGAATACATGTATTCTCTTCTACTTTATCTTTCTAGTTTTGTGCTAGTGTCTTTTCTTTTTTAAAGATTTTTTTAAAAGTCAGGGTGAACTGATTTTATAATTCTCTTTTAGTGTGTATGACCTATAGATTATTTTTATAAGAGAGCAAGAATGGTTAACTCTTTCATGATTGTACTTTTTCAATGGACTACTCATCAGTTCATCTTGGTCCAACCTATGAAATTTCCAGGCCACTAGAAACTAGCTAGTTTGTGCTTGGCTTTGAAAGTTCTAAATATATCTATCCTACTCGCAGATAATTTTTGGCAGAATAAACTAGTTACTAAAATATTGTATATTTTTCATATCTGGGAAAAGTGTTATTTTTAGCCAAATACCATTAGATGATTTTGAGACTGTTTCCCAAAGAAGATCTGGATTTTTTTTTCTGTTGATGGTGGAGTGAAATATTGAGGTGGGAAAATAGTAAAGTAAGGATGTCATTCACATTTTGTAAAATTTAAAAGCTGAATTTTGGAAAAATATAAGGAGCCATGACCATAGAGTAAGTCATCAAGGCTACCGTACTACTTTTCTTTTCTCTCTGTGCTCACTGTACCTGGTGGTTCCCCTGACTCTACATTACCTGTCAGTTTCAGCTAGAGCTCCAAGCTCCATTGAGTTATATGTGGTACAGTGAAACTTGTTAGAATTGCTACCACCCCACCCCAGGGCTTCTTCCTTTGACGCCCCAGAAGCTTCCCAATCTACCAACTTTGTCTTCTGGGAGACAAAACATTGGACACTGTGGGACTTGAGGTTATCACGCCCACTGTGCATATGAGGGAACTGAGATATTGCACATTTAAAGGGCTTTCTCAGGGCTCACACACTGAATCTGATTTGGATCTATTAGAATAATACTGTCCATTTGTACAGTGTTAGGGTTTATCTGAGCCCTTTCCTCAAGTGATCTGAGCTCCAAAGCCCATTGGTATGGGACTAGCTCTTCATTGGTGGAGATCAATGCCCTGTGCCTGAGTGAGAGGTTGAGTGGAATTAGCAAGCATGGGAGAAAGGAGAGATGGTGTCTCTTCGGTCTCTTTGGGTTCGTCTAGCTTCCAGCTTGAAGAGACGTTTGTGGTGACAGCCTCTCTTCAGGTCACTGAAAGGAGAGAAAGACTCTAGGAAGAAACTGACATGAGATCTGGCAGTCTCTGTCCTATGTCTGTCCTCAGCTTGGCATACTAGGGCCTTGAGAGAATTTTCCTCTTAGGTGAAATCTGGGACCCTCTCTCTCTCGGTTGAGCTGAGTTACCTCATTCCTAGGGGGAAAGCTCCTTCAATCTGTATTGTTTGGCATATATTCTTATATGTATACTTTCTGATTTCTTTTTTGCAATTGACTAAGATCAATGCTGTTCTTTGCTATTTGTATGTTTATGTTCATTGTGGAATAGGTATGTGGTGGGAAGGGGGTCAATCCTTGGATATAAAGCTTGTGTCCTGCCTTTCCCCATTAATGAATCATAATCAGGAGTTTACCTGAACCAAAAAATTAGATCATCTAGGCTAATAATATTTAAGACAGTAGAGAGATATAATCCTACCCTTTCTCTCTGAGGCTAGCAGAATGACCAGGCACAGGCCTCAACCTCCTATTTTCCCTCCTAGGAAGAATTAAAGTCTCCCTTGGACAAGGGTGAGGGAGGAGATGCTAGATATGTCTATTCCTGTCTTCCTGCAAGCCACATTGAGACAGCTATGCTACACTCAAAACCTCACTGAGAAATTCTGTACATTTCCTGTGTATATAGGAGGTGATAGGCATAAATGATCATGGGTACTTTTCCAGACTGCAGGGGACAAAGCGAGGCTCCATTCCATCCTGAGCATGTCTCTAGGCCTCTTTTGGATGGAGAAAGACAGCACTTCATTCTTCTCCCTCTGCCTATCTCCTGGCCTGACCTCTTCCTGCCTGCCTGGATAGAGAGAAATGTCATTCTAGTGGTCTGGTCTGGTCTAGCCTGGCTTGCCTTCATGAAAGGAGAGAAACATCATTCAGTAAACTCTCCACAGTGCTCCCCTCAACGGAATGTCTACATCTTGAGAAGACTCTTCCTTGAGGCCACACCCCCGAGAGTATTGATAACCTACCTGAATTAATTTCTCAATGATTACCAAACTTCCACTTAATCATACCATCCTCAGGTAGATGAGTAAACAAAGCTCCACTGTGCTCTGTGGAATACTTGCTCCATAAGTAACAAATTTACTTTTATTTTAAATATTTTTCCTTTCCTTTTCTTTCAGTCCTCTGGCTCTCACTGAGACCTGCCTCCCTCTCAGTGAAAGAATATAAAGTGAAATAATGATGTAACAACCAAAATTAATGCAAACTTGAGCAGCATTAAGAAGGGATAGCTTCCAGGAAAATAGACTGGATAATCCTACTGTACTCATATGGAATAATGTGTTCAGTTTTGAGTACCATAGTTTTTAGAAGTTACTAATTATCTTTTAATTGGCAGATCTAATAGCCTTTTATTAATTTTTATCCTTCTTGACATCTTTGTAGGTTTTGACACTTTTTATCACCCTCATATCCTTGATACTCTCTTCTCTGTAGATTTTTGTGACATTGCTCTTTCCTGGTTTACTTTCTACCTGTCTGACCACTTCTTCTCTGTCTCCTTTGCTGGATCTTCATCCCAGAAAATCAGAGGCCTCTCCCAATATTTTTTTCTATGCCTTCTTATCTTCTCCCATAATACTATTTCAGTTGGTGATGTCATCAACTCCCGTGATTTTCATCACCATTTATATACAGACAGCTTCTATGTCTATTTGTCCAGCCCTAGTTTGTGTCCCAACCTTCAGCCTCACATCTCCAACTGTCTACTGGACATTTCAAACTGGATGTCCTGTAGACATCTTAAACTCAACATGTCCAAAACTTAACTCATTATCTTTCCCTTACATCCCTATTTCTAACTTAACTATTACTGTGGAGGGCACTACCATCCTCCCATTCACCCAGGCTTGTAACACAGGTGTTACCCCTGACTCCTTACTCACCCCCCCCCCACATCCAATCTGTTGCTAGGTTCTGTCTACCTTAACTTTGTACCTTTTTTTGTATATTCCTCCTTTTATTCTCTGACACTGTCACTCACCCCGATCCAGGCCCTCATGACCTTCTACCTGAACTATTGCAATACCCTTCCAGTTGGTCTCATTGCCTCAAGTCTCTCCCTACTCCAATCCACCCTCTTCAGCTGCCAAATTAATCTTCCTAAAGCACAAGTCTGATCATGTCACTCCCTTATTTAATTAAATCTTGTGGTTCCCTATTACCTCCAGAATCAAAATGAAATCCTTTCGTTGGCTTTTAAAGTCCATCAGAATTTGACTCCTTCCTGCCTTTCCAGACTTCCTATATCTTACTCCTCTCCACTTACTCTACAAATGCAGTGACATTGGGCTCTTTGCTGTTCCTTAAACATGACATGCCATCTCCCACATCTGAATATATTCACTGGCTGCCCTCAGTGTCTGAAATTCTCTCCCTACTCTTTTTTGCATCTTAACTTCCCTGGCTTCTTTCAAGTCTCAGCTAAAGTCTTGTCTTCTATAAGAAGTCTTAATTTTAGGACTTTCCTTTGGAGACTACTCCCAATTTAGCTTGTTGGGTTTTTAATTTAAGTCTACTAAACCAAACACCAATGCTGTCATCTTTATGCCAATTTGTCTCTCAAGTAGTTTTTTTAAGTGAATGGAAAACTTATGCCGAATGGATATCAGCACCATCAGTATGTATCTAATCACCTTGGAAAGCAACCCTTTTAGAAATTTAGCCTGCCAACTGCTCTTTCATGTGCTACAACCATATCTATTGAAGGTGCAGAACAGAAAGTTATTATTACCAGAATCCTTAGCACTGTCAAATGGCTAAACATCAGACACTGTTATGATTTTGTCAGTGGAATTATCATTAAAAAAGAGGTTTTGCCATCCATTTTGCTGCTGTGCCACAAGGACCATGCAACCTTTCCATGTGACTTGTAGCTGAAACTTTCCATGTGTATTGTCTATTTCATTAGAAGGTAAGCTCCTTGAAAACAGGAACTGGCTTACTTTTGTAGTTGTATCCTAAATGCTTAGCAAAGTGCTTTTCACATAGAAAACAATGGTGTTTTATTTGCTCATTCATTCACCTATGGATAGGAAAGACTATAGACATTACCTCCATAGAACCTGAGAGATAAATTTCCATGTGTCATTGGTCAGTCTGTATGATCACATTCAGCAGGTCCCATTCCTGGTAAGGCAGAGGTATTAGAACTTATCCTTCAACAGAGACTAAAAATCTAAGCATTACTGTAGTATGTTTCTATTTAAGATCACCTTTTTCAAAACAAAGTGAAGGATAATTTAATTTTAGTACCAAATTCCAGTACATATTTTCATTAAATATATGGGAAGTGAGTGTGTCTAGTATAGCCATTGATATTGGATTTTTCTTGGTTGGGTCTTGTATGAAATATGCACCTTAAGTATTTTGCTCTCTTTTCAATACAATTCAATACAATAAACATGTATAAAGATCCCCCATTGTCACTCTCATTTCACACCTAGCTTTATTGATATAAAATTTACACAATATTTTGTTTATTGTTTTAATTAATAAACTGAAAAAAGAGGTTAAATTCCTGGGCAAATATTCTAACACTTTGTGGTGATAAGGCTGGGTAAAATGTCTTTGTGTGGGAGGGTGTAGGTGGGCACTGCAGCAGCATTTAAGGTGGGCAAATGGAGTTCCCTGTGGGACAGAACTGGCTTCTTGTCCTGTGTCTAACTGCATTTGGCTAAACATCAAGACAAACATACAGATCAATAAGTCTCAAAACCTTAGGCATTTCAAGGACCTATTTGCAGTTTAGTTTCTTTGACTTTGTGGCACCCTTCCCCCAGAAGTGATCTCTGGCTTGTGTTATTTTTAAAAATCAAATTGAATTAAAACTCATCTTGGTTTGAGAGTTTCTGAGAACTTGTGACATCCTTTTAGCTAACTGGTGACACTTTGAGGTGTTACAAAGCCAGGGTTTGTAATCACTGTCATAGACCAACCCCTCTCCTCACCTTTTAAGCTTTCTACTGATCCAAAGAACGTCTCTCTGCAATAAGCCTAGATCTTGGCACATAAGCTAAAGAAATGTATACCACCCCACCAACTGACAGTGTTCAATGCTGTTAATAGTCTGAACTCTGTGTACTTGGTTCTCAGTTATTTTTAGTGCCTGAATTGAAATGCATAATATAGCTTTTTTCCCCCTCTTATTTAGAAAAAATAATTATTGAGGCTAGATTCTGTCAACAACATCTTACAAAATGAAATAAGAATAGCTGGGAATTGTTTGGAACTACAATATTACTCCTTTTGCATTGTTAATTTGAGGAGTATTTTTAGTGGTTTATTTCATGAAAACAGAGCATTCTGTGTAGCCCACCATTACATTAGTTCATGTTTACTGTACTTTTCTTAAAATTACTGTTATAGGGGTTCAAGATGCATATTTTCTTTCAACAAGGGAATATATAAGCACAGGAAAAGCAAATCAAGAGAAAGTCACTTTAGGAAATGTTTTCAGCCTGAAATAGGGAAACTACACCCACCTCACTTGTTAGTGCTAATAGGGATTGTCTTTTTATCTTTGAATGTCTTCTGACAATGTTCTCCAATAAGAGAAATCAATGTCTGCTCCTCTCTCCTGGATACTGATAGAAAAAGTGTTTCCCCCCTTTATTCCATCAAAAGTAGATCAATGTTGATTTGAAAATGAAAGCTAAGCCTTTGAAAAAGACAACATTTACCTTGTCTTAGTGTGGCCTATTAACTTTGTTTTTTTGTGATGAAAATTTCACTCCTATAGTCCCTAGCACAATGTTACCTTGGCAACAATATGATCATAGCTAAGGGCTCTTCCTTGGCACAAGGGATAGAGGATACTATCTAGTGTCAAAATGAAGAGGTCCTCTCCAAAAAAACAACTGCCCCCCCACCCTCTTAAATATTCTCCCAATAAAATTCCAAGGAAACATGGATTCTCTAGTCTATATTAGATATATATGCCAAAGGCTCTTCACTGAATGAGGCAGATCTGCCACTCTTAAAAGACATCAAATTCCCTTAGTTAGACCTCCCTTGACTAGACTTCTCTGTAAATAAGATAATTTATTTAATTTAAACATCTAATGAAAACTTATTGACTATATACTATATACAAGGTATATTACATAGGTACAAAGATGAATGATAAGCTATAATGAAATTGCTCATACCTCCTATGAAAGGAAATCTTGGCCCTGCTGCTTAAGTGAACGTCAAGTTTAGTAATCATTATAATAATTGTCCAATGGTAGGGCCAAGTCTCTGGTGCTGAAGTTTTGGAGTATGATCTGTGTAGACATCAAAGCCATGCTTATGAGAACAACTGGCACTAGAAGGCCAAAGTTCCCAAATGATGATATAATAACAACGTGTATTTATACAGAACTTTATGTTTTTCATGAAAGGAAAAAAGAAAATTGCATGAATTTGTGGAGATACAGTTGTTCCACTTGTATCTATGAAAAAATTGACATATAAATAAAATTTCCTTATTGCTTGTTACATTTTGATTCTGTCCTTTCAGATATTAACTGCCAAATATAATTTGCAAGGTCATCTGGGCCACATCTTTGTCACTTTACCATAAGACTAGTATGAAAATTTTTGTTCCAAGTGAGTAGAACCAGAACTAGGAGTGATGGTTCTTGGGGAAAATTCAGTTGCTGGAAGTGGCCTGTCCCCCGCCCCCAAAAGTTCCATTTCATCCAATGAGGCATGACAAGCCACCACCAGCCACCAAACTTTCCTGTCCCTGAAAAGGGTAGGTGAGAGGCAAGTGATGTGGTTGTAAAGGAAGGACCCCTGGAGATGGGCAGAATACTTAAAGAATGTTGTGGGGCCAGTAAAACGCTGTGAGAGGTAAGAATAACAAAGGTGGTGGTATAGCCCAGATCTTTCCCACAACTACTTCACAAAGATTGAGGAAGAATGGTAGCCAGGTGGTGATTAGGAAATCTTAGAGGAAACCATAATGGCACATTTTTTTTTCAGCCCAGGTCAGAAAAGGGATATAATCAGAAACCTTTGGACACTGGAGAGGGGTTCTAGCTAGGCTTGTTGCAGAACCTTCCAGGCTTTTGTCCCCAAAGATTTCAATGAAAGTGGTAAAGGACAAAAAATTATTTATATGAGCTCTCTTTATAGTAGTGCAGAATTGAAAAGGAAGGGAATTCCCTTCAGTTGGAGAATGGTTGAACAAATTATAGAACATAATACCTTGTTATAGTATGGCCTATTAACTTTGCTCTTTCATGATGAAAATTTCACTCCCATATTCCCTAGCACAATGTTACCTTGCAGCAGTATGATCATAGCTAAGGGCTCTTCCTTAGGACAAGGGATACTATCTAGTGTCAAAATGAAGAGGTCCTTTCCAATAAACGATTTCCCCTTCACCCTCTTAAATATTCTCCCAATAAAGTTCCAAGGAAACATGGATTCTCTAGTCTATTGAAAGGATAGAAAGGATTTTGAACATAATGGGATATTATTTTGCTAAAAGATGAAAAAAGGGACGGTTTTGGTGAAATTTAGGAAGACTTATATGAAATGATACAGAGCAGATTGAGTAGAACCAGGAGAAAAATCGATATAATAACAACAAAATTATAAAGAAAAATCTCTTTAAAAGGTCAGATTAGGGCAGTGATCACCCATGATTCCAGAAGACTCATGGTGAAACATGCTGTCCACAGCCTAATAGAGAAGTGTTAGAATGCAGCCTGAGACCTATATTTGTGAACAGATGCTTATCGGATAAATAAGTGTATCAAGACAGTTTTGCTGTACATTCCCAAATCACCTAATGTGGAGCTGCTTTGCTTCTGGAATAAGATATTCTGTGTTCCTCTCCTTATGGATGGAGGCATTCTCTTTCCATTGGCTGCATACTTGGAACAGTTAGCATCTTAAAAACAACCTGTCTCTCTCCTCAGCTGTGTCAGTACACCCATGGTATGGGTGACATGAGCTGACTGTGTGAGAGGGAAAGGCTACCTTCCTCTCTTTTCTTTTACAGGGCCCAGTAACCCCCCAGAAAGAGACTTGGAACTTTGGTCTTGTCTGTTTCATTTATTCTTTTCACTTCTAGACATGGGTGGTAGAATCCTCAGACCTGGGAACCAGCCATGACAATCTTCTAGAACCAGAATTCTAGGCCAGATGTGCAGCCAATCAGGAAACCCTGAAAATGTAGGGTGCCTAGGACTGAGCCCAAGAAGGGACTTTGCACTTGGAACATGGTGGGACTATGCTGTGTAGGAATTGAAATAAGCTGTGAATTGAATCCCCTTCCCTTCCTCAGAGACTGGTATAGTGAGGCAGGGATTATGTGTTGGAACTGGGTTTGTGTGTTTGTTCTTGATATCCCTTTGAAATAAATATTTCTTTGTGAAAGTTAATCTTATTGTTAAGTGAATAAATAGGACTGGGATAGAGGGGACACTTACGATTGTGGGAACATCATTAGTGTGGGCAGGAGCCAATGGCAAAGAGCCTAAAGTCCCTTAAAGGTACTGATGAATTCTGAGGGAAAGGTAGAATGTAATATTTGGCCTAGAAGCAGTGAGGTCCGGAGTAATCGCTGTTATAAATAAATAAATATTTCTTTCAGTTATAGACTTTAAGATACTCAACTATGAACAAAGATGACCATATTTTAAGCTCCATATCTTGTTCTGATAATTAGAATAATGAAAACTTATCTAGCTAGATCTGAAGTTTCTCTGCCTCATTAAACTTTCAGTGACAGTACTTTGAAAGAGTACTTTGTTATCAGTTGATTTCCTTTCTTGTTCCAGCTTTGATACCCATTATCAGTAAAGCTATGGTAGTCACAACTACTATGAGCCTTGGTTCCTCCATCTTTTAAATGGGAATAATAATATTTTCCTATTTACCTCAGAAGGAGGCTGTGTGGGTCATATACAAGGTATCTGAAAGTACTTTGGAAAGCAAAGAATGTCATATCTTCACTTTAGTATCATTGTCAGCAATAATATTTACAATACATTTTTTTGCTTATTGATCAACAAACATTTATTAAGTTCTTGTTATGTGCTAGGCAGTGTTCTAATAGGCCTTGGGAATACTAAAAGAGACAGAAGACAGTCCTAGCTCTCAATAAGCTTACAATAAAATGGAGGACATAACATACAAACAAATATATACAAACAGGATGAATAAGAAACGATTAACAGAAGGAAGGCATCAGAATTAAGAAGAGTTGTGGAAGGCTCCCAGTAAAAGATGGGATTTTAGTTGGCACCTAAAGGAAGCTAGGGAAGTGCGTAGGCAGAATGGAGGAGGGAGAGCATTCCGGGCACAGGGAAAGGAAAGAGAAAATTCCCGGAACTGAGAAATGAAGTTTCTTCTTTATGGAACAAGCAAGAGGCCAGTGTCATTGGATTGAAGAGTACAGATCTCAAGGAGTAAAGTGTAAGAAAAGTGGAAAGGTAGATAAAGGCTAGGTTGTAAAGAGCTTTGAATACCAAATAGCATTTTGTATTTTATTCTAGAGGCAATAGGGAGCCATAGAAGTTTATTGAGTAGGGGGGAAGATGTGATCAAACCCATGCTTTAGGAAAATTGCTTTAATGGCTGAATGGAGAATGGATTGGAGTCAAGCAAGGCTTGATGCAGGCAGACCCATCAACAGTGTTAAGGATAGTGCTTCAGTATTTACTTAACAGATGTTGAATAAATGTTCCTTGAATTAAATTGAGATAGGTTGTTATTGAACGTGTGTTTGCCTTTGTTTTTTATTCAAAGTCAAGTTAGTCATTTTGGTGGGATATGGTCAGAGACACTACTTAATTGATTACATTTTTCCTTTTTCAGAATAGTACCTTTGGCGCTATGTAGTCAGAGTTCTGGCCCTGGTTTTGGCCAAATCTTCTCTAAGTGCAACTTTTTCAACCATCTTAGAGATATTTCATGAAGTAGGAGGTTGGCTTAGCTTTTAGATTTCTATATGAATTTCTTTCTTCTCTTTGCAGTTTTTCTGAATGTGCTCTCTTTAAAACTTAATAAATGGCTTCCCTGTTTATATGAAGTCATGTATGCTATATTGTGTTTCTCAAGGGTAATATCCATCTTTCTGGATATACTCTGCAAATGAGGGAGCTGTCATCATCTGTTTCTTGCAAACTAATAAAGAGAAGAGGTTTACATAGCTAGGCAGCTTACTTCCTGTGGAAATAATATGGGGTTTGTGTACCTGTTTGACTCTTAATTTATAAACTTACTATCAGTATTATTCTTCACTATTAAAAAAACATACAAAGGCAACAACATGAAAATCAAAATTTAAATTAATCTTCCATTAGATAGATTGAGGTCAAGAAAATGAACAGGAGATATTATGCACATATACAATTTTAAAATCTGTATTCTAGAGAGATTTATATACAGTTAGCCCAGAAAATAATTTACGAGCTAAATACCAAACAACTCCTACCTCTGCCATACCACAATATCCTAGGTGTTGGGATCCAAGCCACATTTTGTATGAGAGCAGCATGGTCTAATGGATGGAGCTGGATTTGTAGTTATGCAGACGTGGATTTGAAATGCACTTCTACAACTTACTACCTATGTAAGCCTGGCAGAGTCTCTTAATCTTTCTATGCATTGTCTTCTTCATCTGTGAAATGGGCTGTACTTACCTCATAGGGCTGTTGAGAAATTCAAATGAAATACTAGTGTAAACTATTATGCAGATTTTACTGTGCTATGCAAATGTCAGCTATTATTCTACAGGACTCTATGCAGAGTGGAGAGGTAAAAGATGATAAATAAAAGCTTAATTACAATAAGGGAAGCTAGCTATTCTTCTAATTTTCTAGAAAATAAATGGGATGAGGTATGGCTCTAGGATCTAGTTCACATTCTCAATTTGACCTTTGCCTTAGTAAGCCATTTTCAGTAAACCAGATTCAGAAGTCTAAAAGGGCCTAGGTAATCATCCAAAAGTGGGACATGAACTAGGCACAGTAGTCCAAGAGGATATCCTTGCCTTATCTAAGATAGCAATGACTAGCATTAATAGGAGCATGTTCCATGGATTTCCCTATTAGACATGGTAGGTAAAGTCAGGTGATAGATTAGGTTCATAGTTTATTATGATAGTCAAAAATGCTTCATAATTTTGGGTTTGTGGCTACTATAATTTCCTTTAAGGACAGGTTTGTTATTTGGGAGTTTAATCATTTTAAGTATAATTTTTTGTGAATATAAACAGTTGATGCTTGGAACCATATATTTATAAATATGTAGATACAGATATATACACATAAATATATATAGACATGTATGTCCATAAACATGTATACACATATTAGTAATTCTTTCCTATCCCTTCTCATAGGTACCTCAATATGTAAAATACAGAACCAAAATCCCTGAGTGAATATTAGCCCATTTACCATATGTAGAGATTGTCTCAAGAGAGTTACCAATGGCAACAAAAAGAAGAATTTATGAAGTGGCTACTACATGCCAGGTACTGTGTTGGTGCTAAAAATACAAAGACAAAAAAATAAAATAATCTCTACCCTCAGGGAGCTTATATTCTTTTTTGGGGGGAAATCATGTGAATGTGTAAGTAAATAATAATATTGGAAAAGGTAATTTCAGTGATGGGAGAGGCATTGATAACTGGTAAAAAATCAGGAAGGGGCCTCACTTATGAAGTGGATGTTGAGCTGCACAGTTTTTTGATTGCTTAAATTTTTTTCCGATTAAAAAACCTCTCTCTCCCACTTCTGCCTCCCCTTTGGGAATGAAAGAAGAGCAAAATCCCTGTCACAAACAAATTTCTGCACTACCCATATGTACACATACACATGTGTGTATACATATATGTATGTAAGTATATGTATGTGTGTGTGTATGTATATATATATATATATATATATATATATACATATATATATATATTGAGTAACATGTTTCATATGACTCTTCTGGATAGTTGGTCATTATGCTATCAGAGTTCTAAATCTTTTAACATTGCTTACCTTCACAATATTGCCCTTATGATAAGCATTTCTTCTCTTTGTTCTACACATTTCACTCTGAATCAGTTTATACAAGTCTTTCTAGCTTTCTTTGAAACTACCCCCTTCATAATTTCTTACAGCATAATAGTATTCCTTCGTACTTATATACCATAATTTGATCAGCCATTCCCTAATTGATGAGCACCCTCCCAGTTTCTAATTCTTTACCACTGCTGACTAAGTCTTCCTTGAATCTACCCTCCTTCTTATTTCCCTTCTCCCCTCTCCCCTTTCCCTTTTGTTAAGGAGTTAAATTTATTTCCAAGTTCCCTCATTAGTTCAGTTCCTGTACACTAATTTTTCTAAACTTTTATTCAGGTCCTTAACTTTATTATTTATCACTTGGTTAGATTTGTTTAGATTTGAAAGTGGCACATTTAGATCACCCACATTACAGTTTTACTATTTCTTCCAGAAATTAGATGAACTGTTCCTTTAAATATTTAGATAGTATGATGTTCAGTTCATATATATTAAGTATTGATATTGATCCATTATCTATGGTATCTTTACTAGGAGGGCATTTAGGTGGTACAGTGGATAGAGTTCTGGGCTTGGAGTTAGAAGGACTCTTCTTCATAAGTTCAAATCTGGTTTCAGATACTTATTAGCTGTGTGACCCTGGAAAAATCACTTAACCTTGTTTGCCTCAGTTACTCATCTGTAAAATGAACTGGAGAAGGAAATGGCAAACCACTCCAGTATCTTTGCCAAGAAAATCCCAAATGAGGTCACAAAGAGACAGACATGACTTAAAAATGACTCAACAAAAAATCTTTAATATAATATAGTTTCCTTCTCATCTCACCTTATCAAGACTCTTTACTATAATCTCATCTGAAATTGTGATATTAATATGAATCCATATTAAAAATAAAAACAATTATATATTACATAAATAGATGCAAAAAGAGCTTTTTGACGTGATATGACACTTATTCCTATTTAAAACACTAGAAAGCATAAGAATAAATAGATCTTTCTTTAATATAAGTAGTGTCTACTTAAAACAAGTATCCAATATTTTATATATAATGAGGATAAACTACAAACCTTTCCAATAATATCATGGATAAAACAAGGATGTCCATTATCACCAATACTTTTATATAGTGTTAGAAATGCTAGCTATAACAATAAAATAAGACAAGGAAATTGGGAGGATAAGCAGACAAAACAAAACAAAAATACCCCATTTTGAAGAAACATATGATTGTTTACTTAGAGAACCTATGTGAATTAAGTAAAAAAAAAAGGTAAACGATAACTTCAGCAAATTCTCAAGCTATAAAATATATCTACACATATCAGAAATATATCCTTATATTACCAATAAAACCTAACAGGAAGAAGTAGAAAGAGACACATTCATTCAAAATAACCACAGAATGTATAAAATACTTGTAGTTTACTTACCAAAACAAGACAAAACCATTCTACCTTAATTACCTTTTTCTAGGATCCTTGAAGATGTTAGGATTCTGAGAAGGCTTTGTTTCTTATTGCCAGCACATAAACAATTCATTTCTACCAGTTCCTTTCAGGTGAACATATATATATGTACTTTTCTATGTTTCTCTTAACTCCTAGATTTCGATTTCAAAATTCTGCTTCATTTTGGAATTTTTATAAGAAATGTTTGAAACTCCTCTATTTTGTTAAAAGTTATTTCTTTTCTTCCTATAAGATTATTCAGTTATCTCTTCCACATCCTGACTTTCCCCATCATGGTTTCAATGTATTATGGGTTGACATGATAAATTAAAGGATAATTTTTTGTGAGTTTTGCAGAAGCCACAGACCACACATAAAGGCCAACAGACAACACAGAAAAAATTTAGAAACTCAGAAATGCATAAAATATATGTATAGTACAGTATAATATCAACCCAGATTTTACAATAAGATACTGTAAACTCCCCATGAGAAAAAAAGAAAAAATTCAGGCTTCCTTTCTGGTATGAAGAGAGGGCCAAAAAATTTTATGTGGATTTTCCAGATTGTGGGGTGCTGTGCCCCTAACCCCAGAGATGTGGAAGGACTAATTTTTTCTGGAGAATTTATTCTTCTCTTTTGCCTTTTGGAATATCATATTCTAAGCTCTCTTGTCCCTAGCTGATTTTGAAATATTGTATGATCCTGACTGTGTCTCCTCAGTCATTTGAATAATTTCTTTTTGGTTGGCTTGCAGTATCTTTGACCTAGAAGCTCTGAATTTTTCATTTTGTGGTTTCTTTCAAGAGGTGACCATTGCATTCTTTGCACCTGCCCTCTGGTAAAAATTTTTAATCATGATTTTCAGGTAGTCCAAAGTTTCTTAAATTATTTTTCCTGTTTTTCAATTGAATTGTTTCTGACATCATATTCCTTACATTTTATTCTGGGTTTTTTTTTCTCACTGTGTTGATTTGTTTTTAATATTCCTTATTGTCTCATTGAGTCATTTTTTATTTGGTCCATTCTAATTTTCAAGGCATTCAGTTTGGGATAATGTTTCCCACTTTCCTAAAGTATCAGTTTTTCCTTCCTTTATATTCCACTGCAGCTATTCCATTCTGTATTTCTTGTTTTACTTGTTCTCTGTACTCTTGTAGTCCTTGTATCCAAGACATTTTTTCTCTGATATTCTATTTTGGTTTGTGGTGGAGATAGTCTTTTCTTCTGGGTTTGTTATTTGAATATCTCTCAGTCCAAGAAATGTCTTCATTCTTTTTGTTGTTTTCTTTAGTTTACACATATCACCATCCACAGTGTTTGGATTGGAAGCTTGTGTTCTGGTCAAGCTATGCAACTATATGTCTGGATGGTATTAGTTGGCCCTGCTTAGTTCTGAGTGTGGTGCCCACCTTCTACAGGAATTGTTTGACCTTGCTTCTAACCTCATTTTGGTCCCAGGATTCTTGGGTACTTGGTTAGTCCAACAATACTTGGATGTTGTTTATGTCCTTTCTTTTGTTGTGACTAATGACTTCAAGATAACATTGCTGCTGGAACTTTTCTTTTGCTCCCATTGAGCTCCAAGATCCCATTCTCCCCTTTTTCCCACCTCACTGTGGGACTGGACTGCTTCATAATGGATCAGTCTTATATCTAACTTAGTTTATCTCCAGGGTCTGCAAAATTCTGGAAGTCTTTTTTTATACCTGGATCAGAGAGATTTTGTAGCTGATTCTCTTCTCCTTGTTTTGTTTTTTAATCTGGTAAATTTTTAGAGCTTTATTGGGATATTTGTGGGGGATCTGGGATCCTCTATGTCCTAGCACACTGTCATTTTCCCACAATCATTCTTCTGATTTCTTCTAGGTTTTTGCTGTTTCCAATCTTTGCTATCATAAGTTGGTGATTAGACTATACAGAGAAACTAATTTAGGAATGACTCCTACTATAATAAGGATTCTTTTCCTATCCAATAAAATATAATCAATTTCATTTTGTGATGTTATCACAATGTCTTAGCATCAAAATTAATTCTTTTCTTAAAGAAAATATTCAGAACATGAAGACGTGAAGCCTGTGTGGAAACTACAAGTTTTTGGCTACTCTCATGTCTTTTTCTGACCCATTCATTCCAAAAGACACTTAGCATCTTGCCTTGCACAGATAGAATTGAATTGAATCAATAGGTAAAAAAAAGTTTGATATTGATACTAAAAGGAAGAATTTTTCCTTCACATGGTTAAAATTATTCATCTAAAACCAAAAGCTACTATTATTTGCAAAAATGCCCACTATACCATTATGCTTTAATATAGTTATAGAAATGCTAACAGTAGCAATAAGACAGGAAAAAATAAAAAGAATAAACATTGGCAAATAAGAGTTTAAAATATCTTTATTGGCAGAGGATATGAAAGTTTACTTGGGAAACCCAATAAAATTAACAACAACAGAAAATCAGGATAATAATCTTAGCAAAGTAGTAGGATAAAGAATAAACCACAAAAATCAACAGTATTTCTAAGTATTACTAACAAAACCAAGGAAAAATGGTAGGAAGATGAATACAATTTAAAGTAACAAGAAAATATATTAACTATTTGAGAGTTAACTTACAGACATATGGAATTTATATAAATATAATTATAAAACTGTTTTATAGAAATGAAGGAAAATTTAAATAATTGCAGAGACAATCAATGTTCCAGGCTTAGATGGACTAATATGGGTCATATAACATGGTGTAGTAGAAGGAGAACAGGACTTGAATTCAAGATAGACTCAGGTTTCTATCTTGTTCTGACATTTACTGTCTGTGGGATTTAGCAAGTCACTAACCTTTCCAAGCTATAGTTTCTTCATTGGGGAAAAAAGATGATAGCAATACCAATAGGACTGTCTCACAGAATTGTTAAAAGGATAAAATGAGAAAATGTATGCAAATTCTTTCCACACCTTTAAACTCTATCTAAATGTCATCAATTATTGGTAATAATTATTAATGAGAGACAATGTAGCATAGTGGGTAGAGAGCCAACTTCCATGTGAGGAAACCCTGGTTTCACATCCTGCCTTGGGACACAGCCTGACTATGTGACTTGCAAAAATAACTTACTCTCTCAGTGTTCCAGGAAACTCTCTAAAGTTAAAAATTGCAAAAAGACACCAATCTGGACTAGTAGAGGGAGTTTATCATGGTGAGTCCCTTATGTTAATGAAATCAAAAGTATATACAAACATATATTTGTCTGTATTTGTGATTTCCTTGGTGTAGATGGTTTTATTTTGTTAGAGGATTATCTGATTCCATTTTCTACAAAACAGCTTTCCAATTTTCCCAATAGTTTTGTTGAATAATATGTTCAGTCCTTAGTAGTTTGTGTTCTTGGATTTTGAACAATAGATTACTCTATGCATTTGGTTCTAAATCTTGCTTATCTAATATAACATACAAATGTATCCCCAGACTAGTGTAAATTTAAAATTTAGTGTGCCATCACTTATGAAATAAATAAAATAATATATTTAAATACCATGTGTACATGAACCAAATGTATATAGTAGTCAATTGTATCTAATTGGTATCATGATACCAATCTACAGAATTAATGCGATAACTATGAAAATACCAATCAGACCCTTTGAAAGACTAGACAAAAAAATGAAACTCATATGGAAAAATAAGAGGTCAAAAATTTAAGGGAAAACATAGTAAGAAAGGGAAATGGTATTAATAAATATCAAATTATACTACAGAACAGTAATTATTTAAAACTGTCTTATACAGACAAAAAGAGAAAATTAGACAAGTAGAATAGATTAGATAAGGAAGATTTAGGACCAAATGTGTATAGTAGGCTATTGTTCAAAACCCAAGAACACAAATTGCTGGGGAAGAAGCCCATTATTCAATAAAAACCATTGGGAAAACTAGAGATCAGATTTATAGAAAATGGAATTAGATCAACATCCAACACTGTGTGTTACAATAAATTCCAAAATGGATCAATGCTCTAAATATAACATGTCATCATAAAAACATAGGTGATGTAAAGTTACAGCTTGGATAGGAGAAATATTATAGTCAAAAGATGGGTATGTAAAGAAAATAAGAATGAAAAAATTTAATTAATTAAAAATTACAAACTTTAACATAAATAACTTCAATGCCTCCAGAATACTTAAAAAGTAAATACATGAAGCAAATATTTTGCATTAAACATTCCTGACACAAGTCTTAACAGCTGAAATTTATAGAGAAATGACACAAATTTATAGGAATGATACATCTATTCTCTGTAGCTATAAGATCAAAGACCGAGTCCAGGCAGTTCTCAAAGTCAGAAACACAAACTATCAGCAAAAATTTTATATGGCCTTCAGAATTACTTATCAGAGATATGTAAATGAAAAAATTCTGAGTTGCTACCTTGTATACGTCAAAAATGGCAAAGATGGTTAAAGATGACAAAATTGAGTGTTGGAAATATGGGGGGAAAGTTATGATGTTGCTAAGTGTGAATTAGGTCCCTATGGAAAACATCATGGAATTATATAATAAAGGTGTTCATAAATATTCATATATTGGGCTTAGTAATCCAATTTTTGGGTTGCGAATCTTAAAGTAGTTAAAGAAAGGAAGAAAGATCTTATTTGTACAAAAATATTCATAACAATCTTATTTGTAGTAATGAAAGACTGGAAACAAACTAAATAATCAGCAATTGGTAAAAGACAAAATAAATTGTTGTACATTTATATAATGCAATGTTGTACCATGAGGTACGATGAATCTGAAGATGCAAAAAATGTATGAAGAATCACGTGAAGTATTGCAGAATGGACAACAGACTTTGACTATATTAAAAGATCAAATGGCAAAATACAATGAACATTGGTGTTCCCTTATTAAATTTAATGTACATGGTCTTTATTTGTTTTATCTAGTAGGAAATAATAGGTACGGTGTCAGTTGAGCCCCAGGCCTCTCAGCCCAGGACGGGAGTCTGCTGGAGCACAGAGCCTGTGGCCATGGGAACAGCTAGCCTGGAGGCCTCCAACCCACAGTCTACAACCAAGGATTAACTACCCAACAAAACTGAGCATAATTTTCCAGGCAAGGAGATGGACATTCAATGAAATAAGGGAATTCCAGACTTTCCTGATGAAAAGGCCAGAGCTCAATGGAAAATTTGATCTCCAAATACAAAACTCAAAAGAGACGTAAAAAGGTAAATGGGGGAAAAAACCCCTAGTTAATCAATAAGACTAATTAGTTACATCCTGATTTAGGATTATTTTGTTTTATATATGTTTTATATATATGTCAGTCTTGAGAATTGTATACTTATATGACAATTGAAAGTGATATTCCTAGACTGTGGGTATGAGTATAAAATAACCGATATAATATATATATATAATATATGTATATTATATATATATAATATAATATGTGTATTATATTATATATAATTATATATAATATATCTATATAAAAATATAATTAAGAGATATAAAGGGATGATTTTGGGAGAAGAGGTAAGGAGGTAGTGGAAAAGGGCAAATTACATCACATGAAGAGGCACAGAAACATACTGTAGTAGAGGGAAGGAAGGGAGGGGGAAGAGCAGTGTTTGAGCTTCACTCTCATGGGATTTGGTTCAAGAAGGGAATAACACACCTTGATAAGTATAGAAACCTAACTTGTCCTACAGGCAGTAGGAGGGGGAAGGGAAAAAAAGGAGGGGGGTGGTCAGAAGGGAGGGAAGAAGTAGCAAGGGGAAAACGGTAAGCTAAGGGAGGGGAATCAAGAGGGAGGGCAAACTGAGGAAGGCGGTGGTCAAAAGTAAATAATAGAGCAGAATTGCATATACAATCATTCATAGTTCTATGGTGATTAGCTTAATTTTTTAGGGACTTGAAGTTTGTTGCTGCTTTTTTTTGTTTATTCTATAATTAATTTTACTTGGGAATCTCTAGATAAATAACCTTTCATAAAATATATACCATATTATATGTATTTTATCTATCTATCTGTCTGTCTGCCTATCTATCTATCTCTGTGTCTTGGGGCAAGTAGGTAGTGAAATGAATAGAGTGGTGACCTTACAGTCAGAAAGACCTGAGTTCAAATCGATCCTCAGAAACTTACTAGATGTGTGATCATGCACAAGTCACTTAACCTCGGTTTATTTCAGTGTCCCCTCATCTGTAAGAGGGGGGTAATAATAGCTTTTACCTCCCAGGGTTACTGTAAGGATCAAGTGAGATAATAATTGTACAGAGCTTAGCACAGTGCCTGGCACATAGTAAACACCACATAAATGTTAGCTCATACATATACATGTATGCATGCATAGAAATTCATAAAACATTACATATTTATAGATACATATATGAAACCTATTACATATATATGTAGGTCATCAAACAAAACCAATCATAGAATAAACAGTAACAACCAACTTGATCATAAAATAATAAATAAAACACCCTAAAAATGTATGTGATTACATGTATTTAAAGAGGGAGGGTAGCATTTGAACTGAGTTTTTAATGATGAATAGCATGGCAATAGGCAAAGATACAGGAAGAAGGCATGTTAAGTATTCAGAATAGTCAGGTAGGTGACACTATGGATAGGGCACTTGACCTGGAATCAAGAAATCTTAGTTCAAGTTCTGCCTCAGATTTTTGCTTATTAGCTATGTAATACTGGTCAAATCACTTGACAGCTGTTTGCCTCGATTTCCTCATCTGTAAGATGGGGATAATAATCACACCTACCTCCTAGGGTGGTTGTAAGGATAAAATGAAATAATATTTGTAAGGCATTTTGAAAGTCTTAAGGTACTACATAATGCTATTATTATTATCATCAATATTAGAGAGTCGATGAAGGCAGAGATATAGGAAATCACAGGTAATGTTTGAGAACTAGACAAGCCTTAAGGATGCATGTTCCAGAGTCAGCAGGGATGACATGCTGTTCCATGTTGAAGAGGCCCCAGGCTCTAAGGGAAGATGAGCTATCAGTAGAAAAGACGTGGTTTTGTAGTCCAGAAAATCAGGAACAGATCTGGGAGGGGAAAGTAATAGTATCCATTGTCATATGTTAAAATTCTATGATGCACAAACTCTCTTGAAAATCTTGACCCATTTAAAATAACTCTGACTTTAAAAAAAAAATATTATATGGTATTCAGATTAACTATTTTATTGGGATTTTTAGCCAAGACTAGAATATGCAGCACTTCTATTCTACAAAGAAAGTGCATCATTTAGTGTGCTGGTCTTGAAAAGGTGGGAAAGGTTCTTCAAATTACATAAATCCATTTCTAGAAGGTTTCTCACCAGAATTCTCCAAAATATGTTCAGATAGTCCAGACAAATGTTAAACTGAAGTTCATTTCCACTGAACCAGTATCCTCAGCCCTATGAGATTTGCCTGTCTCTAAACAATACCCTTATTGTTCTTTCTGCTAATGTCTATTACAGAGGAAAAATATATTGGCTGTTGACATTTGGGAGGTACTCTATTTTTCTCAGAGAGCAGCATCATTTTTTGTTTAAGATAGAAATTCCATCTTGAAAAACTTTATGGGAAATAGCCTGATTCAATTAAAAATCTTGAAAATTGTATTTTTAAATTGAAAATAACATGCATATATAGAAATAAGATGCTACTTATTCTTTATGATTTGCATTCTGATAAACTTTTCAAGTACTTAATATCTAAAAGAAAAAAAAATCCCTTGCATGCTCACTGAATCAATCGCAGCTGAATCAAGGCTAATAAAATATCTTTCAAATTGATGTGTGATAAAAGAAAAAAGAATCCTTGCAATTAATGGTTCCCCCTAGCATCAATAAAACTAATACAGATGAATCAAAATTCAATTACTTTATATTAATGCTAAATTAAACAAGATCTTCAAATTTGATAATTCTTATCTGATAAGATATGTCATCTAATTTGTCATAGTAACAACCTAGACAATGAGACTTGTCTTTTAATAAAATCATTGTAGAACTGTTAAGCTGGGAGGAATCTTTGATCTCATTTACTCGAATTCTTTCATTTATAAGAAGAAGAAACTGAGGCCCCAACAGATCAAATGATTTGCCAAATAATGCACAATCCATTATCAGAATGATGATGAGACCCCATGTCTCTCTCTTTTTTTTATCCCATGTCTCTTAAAAGCTATTCTGGAGCTCTTTCTACAGTATTACAGTGCCCAGTTACATATAAATGAACAGAAAGAAGAAAGTCATCTTTTAAAAAACCATCAAAACAAATTAAAAGGGGTATTTTTCAGTTCATAATTGTTGCTTGTAGCCATAGGCATGTGCAGAAAATTGGCTGCTCAGATATAACAATAATTTCCTCCACGTTTCGTGTGTTTCTGGAAAAAAATGATTTAACATCATATATATTTTGATCACATTCCTTTAATGGTATAAGGCAACGGAAGTTGGGGAAATTGTGTATCTGAGTGGCTTTACCACAACAGTCTTTCACTTTCTGCTGTAGCCTCTTTTTCTAGAAATATGCTTTTAATGCTTCTGAGTAGTGGCCTGATACATATGTTGCATAAGCGAACAGTTTGGCATTAGATGTGGCCATACTTCTTTGGCTTCCACACAGTTGCTAACATAGGGCTATACATATAGTAAGCATTCAATAAGTATTAGTTATTGATTAACAAAAACTCCAGAGTTCTCCAGTTGTATTTCACAAGCCAGGTCAAGGTAGAAATTCTTTTTTGTTTTGTTTTGTTTTTTGGCAGGGCAATTGGGGTTAAGTGACTTGCCCAAGGTCACACAGCTAGTACATGTGTCAAGTGTCTGAGGCTGGATTTGAACTCAGGTCCTCCTGACTCCAGGGCCGGTGCTCTACTCACTGTGCCACCTAGCTGCCCCAAGGTAGAAATTCTTTAAAAATCTGACCCGACAAAATTAACTTTCTCTCCACTGACATTTCATATCATTGAAGTAAATTTTTGGAAGTATGCCTTCAGTCTTTGGATCACTGAGATAATGCAGCTAGAATGACTGAAAACAAAATTGATCTTAAAAACCCGAAATATCTTAACCATTCATGCCTGATATGTTTTCTTTAACCTCAGTAATTTTTAAATTAATGTAGTACTAGTTGATATAACTATAAGATATTAACTATTAAAATAGCAGAAAGTTCAAATACCCAAAGCTGTGGCTCACTCTCTGCCAAGAGCAGAGTTGCCTTAATGTCTTGACTTGCCTTAATGTCAACATGACTCCAAAAATTTGAGGAACCATTGAGGAAAATTTTTATTTTGAATCTGATTTTCTCCCAAAACAAAGAGGAGTTGGTTTCTAGGGTAGACATGATGAGAACCTCTGAAGGGAGACAATGACCACAATACCATGGAATTTGAGTTCGACAAGGAGAAAAAAATGGCAGTCTTAGTAATAAATGGAGTTAGTTTGAGGAGAGCAGATTTGAAAGACAAGATATTTTGGAATCAAATTCAAAGGGGGAATTATTTCAGAAGGGATGCAAAGTTCTCAAACTTGTAATTGTCAAGACATAGAGGGACATTTTTGATGAAAAATCAAGAATTGAGGTGGGCAAGGAGTTCTTTAAATATATCAACAGGGATGCAAAGGGAATTCACTCACCAACATAGATTTAAAAAAAAAGCATGTGGGGGACTCTCCTCAAGCTGGTCTACAGTGAAAAACCAAAAAAGTTCAGCTCTTTCACAGCTACTCTAGCAAGGAAAGATTATAGGAAATGCCTTGTACAAACCCACAAAGTTGGGTGAGCAAAAAGAGAAAGCCAGAAATCTGAAAGTAGTATGGAAAGGATTCATTGTCCATGCCACTAAAGTGCATCTCACTCTAGGCTTGAATGGATTAGGGGAAAGCCAGGTAATCCTAGAGCATGATGCTGTCGGGGTGGGGGAGGGAGTGGGAGAGGAGTTGGTGGAGGAGGGAAATAAGAGCCCAGAGCAAAGGCTAACCAAAGGATGCTTTCACCCAGTAGAGAAGGGGTCCCTGGAATCCAATCAAACGGACCACTCCTATAAATTGCCCCATGCAGAATGTAGGGTTATAGGCCCATCCCATCCAGTTAGACATCACTCCTCCCAATGCATTATGATATCCAATATTTCCTGATGTTCTTAAAGAACACAGTATCCATTACTCAAATACCAGATAATACACATAAGTACCAAAGAAGGTCTCACTGTTTCTTCAAGAGATTCACAGAGTCTGGCCCCAAACACAAAATTCAAATTCAGAAAGTAAGGCTAAAGAAATTAATAAAGAGGAGAAAAAGCTAATGATAAATATTATGGAGACAGTGATATTCAAGAAACAACCCCAGAAAAAAAGAAATAACTCTGTATCATCTATAAGCAAAGCCTCAAAGAAAAACACAGTTTGATCATATACTAGATTTGCTAAAAGCAAGAAATTTAAGATGACTGTATTAAAGAAGAGCCCTAGAGGGGAAAAAAATTGAAAAGGAAATGAAAGAGCTAAATAAAGTGTTGCAAAGGAGTTATTACAAAAACTACGAATCCTTACTCAAGTAAGACTCCTTGGGAATTCTATTGGGCTAGATAGGCACTCAACTAGTATTTATTAAACACTTGCTATATGCCAGGTATTATGTTAAGCACTGGACAGAGATAAATTATTTCTTGAGACAATAAAAAATATCAGAAGAAGATCAAAAGGATATACGAGTATCAGAAAAAATATAAGACAACATCAATTAAAAACAACTAATCTGGAAAACAAGTTGAGGAGAGGTAATCTAATAATCACTGGACTACCTGAAAACCTTAAACATAAAAAACCTGGTTATCATATTTCAAGATATACATGGAGACTTCAAAGACTTATTAGAACAATAGGGCAAGGTACAACTAGAAAGAACCCATGGGTCACTTCTTGAAACAAACCAAAATGAAAACTCCAGGGAATGTCACAGTTAAAATCCAAAACTAAAATTGTTAAAATTAAAATGTCAAAGCCAAAATACTGAAAGGAAAAAATTCAAGTATCCAGAAGTCACAGTCAGGATCACACAAGAACTGATAGCTACCATAATGAAAGAGAGAAGAGTTTGTAATCCAACATTTCAGAAGGCCAAAGATAAAGTTGTAAAATCTAAAATAATTTCATTGCAAAGCGTAAGAGTTGAGAGAAACATAGAAAGATAAATACCTTTAATCAACTGGAGGGAACTATACAATGACAAAATGTTTCTGTCCAAATAGTGAGAAAGAAGCAAGTGTCCCCTCATAATCTTAATGTCTTAAAGGGCCCTAGAGGGAATAAATAAGGCAGATGGCATGGGAGCAATTTTGACATGTTTTGATGATCTTCAGACAAAAAATGGGAAGGATTAAGATACAAAAGGGAAGAGAGAAGAGAAAGATAGAGTTTACTGTATCACATAATCAGGTTCTTCAAGAAGAAGATTATATAAACCTGGAGGAAAGAGTGGAGGAGGACAGTTAAATATGAAATCCACTTTCATCTGAATCACAAAATGGAGAGCTGAGCACACATACACATACATGCAAGCATGCACACACAAAACATATATCAGAATTTGTTATGTACATATATTTCATACAGCAGGGAATCAGGAGGGAATGGGAAGATGGGGGGGAATTAAGAGGGAAATGATTTTTAGGGCAGAATTTGTCAAAGCAAATTCCATCTTTGGAGAGTAGAATATTAAGGGAAGAATGGAAGGAAAGAAGGAAAGATTAAGAAACGATCATTTCCTGGGAAATGGGAAGAGAAGTTGAACAGAAGCAGATTGTATTAAATACAGTTAACCAATGTTGAACATAATCCTTTTCTCTCTACACCCCTATCTTTGTAAAGACAAGGATGAAGGGGGAGCAAAGAGAGGGGAAAGTATCATAGCACAGGATGGAGGCAAATACATAACTAATAATCTGAGGTATGAATGTGAATACAATGAACTTACCCATAAAATGTTGAAGGGTAGCAGAGCACATTAGAAAGCAGATTTGAACAGTATATTATTTAAAAGAAACATACTTGAAACAGAAAAATTCAAAATTAAAGTAGGGAGTAGGGCAAATTTATCATACTTCAGGTGAACTCAAAAAAGCCAGGATGAAAATCATGATCTCAGACAAAACAATAGCAAAAAATAGACTTGATTAAAAGAGATAAACAGGAAAATTGCATGATCATTAAAGCCAATAGGCAACAAATTAATATCAATATTTAATATATATATCCTGCAAATGACATAAAATGTAAATATTTAAAGTTGATTTACAGTAAAAAAAATAATAAAACTATAATAATCAGAGATCTCAAGTACTTTTCTCAAGTCTAGACAAATATACCTATATATATATATATATATATATATATATATATATATATATACATACACACACACATATATATGTGTATATATATATATTTACACACAAGAAAGAAGGTAAGGATCTAAATAGAGCTTCATAAGAGGGAAATATGATAGATCTTTAACTATTTCTAAATGAGAATGAGGGAATATACTTATTTGTCATGTATGCATAGCACTTTTACAAAAATTGACCATTCTTAAGGCTTAAAAACCTCAGAAATAAATGCAGAAAAGCAGAAAAACTTTTAGTGACCAAAGTACAACAAAATTACATTCAATAAAAGACCACTAAAGAAAATATTTTAAATCAATCAATCATTGAGAATTCATGAGTCAAAGAAAAAAATCATATAATTAATAGAAAATCAAATGAAATGAAAGGAAATGACAAAAATAAAACAATATTCCAAAAACTTTTATGGTGAAACCAAAGTATTCCTTAAGGGGAAAATTTAAATCTTGAAATATTTTCATGAACAAAAAGAGAGAAAGAACAGCTCCATCAATTGGATATGCAGCTAAAAAGAACTTTAAAAACAAAAAAATTCAAAACCCAATTAAAAAACAAAGTAGAATTCTGAAAATCAAAGAAATGATTAATAAAATGGAAGAAAAATACTCTCTGATTTAATAAATAAAACACTCTTTTTTAACCAAATAAAATAAACTGTTAGCCAATCTGAATTTTTAAAAAGGGACAAGAAAATCAAATTGCCCATATCACAATAAAAATACATTTTTAAAGATGAAGAAATAAAGGAAAATATTAAAGTGTATTTTGCCCTATCATATGACAGAGTGACAACTTGTATAAAATGTTTGAAAATCATATATATGTGTACATATATGTATATATCTGTGTACATATATGTATATATCTGTGTACATATTATTTATAAATTATATCACAATATTAATTGCTCATGGTTTAGTCATGATATTATAAAAATTACAATTCCAGTTACATTAATTTAAGTATTCAGTGCCAAACAAACCAAACAACCAAAAGATAACTTTAGAGAGCTAGACTCACATTTAGGGAGTAAAAGATATGTCTGATTCTGCAAGGGAGACTGAAAAGAATGGTCATACAAAAAAAATGAAGGTCAACAGAGAACAGTGTCAGGAAATTCCATCCAGAGGAAAGTATCTAGAAGATTATGGTCAGCAGTATGGATGCTACAGAGAGATTGAATTGAAATGAAGATTGAGAAAAAATTTAGCATCTGAGAGATCATAGATAACTTTAGAAAGAGTAAATTTAGTTGATTGTTCATGTTAGAAGCCAGATTTTAAAGGGTTGAGAAATGAGTGAGGATAGCCAGTATGGTGGTAGGGCTAAATGAGAAGTTTGGAATTTTTTGTTTGTTTTTAGTATAGGGAAGACTTGTGCATGTTTGTAGTCAGTAATCAAGTAACCAATGGACAAGAGATTTAAGATTAGAGAGAGAGTGGCAATGACTGTGGTAGTCATTTGTTAGTAGAGATAAGAGGGAATTCATTGTATGTGTAAAGTGTTTGAGCTGGTGAGAAGGGTAACTTCATTGGAGACTGCAACAAAGGAGGAGAAAATGGAAGATAATGTCAGGATTTGTTGAGATGTAAAGGAGAGATGAAGATATTTGTGGTAAATAGTCTGCTTCTGTCCATGCTGCTCATATCAACAACAACAAAATATCTTTCACAAAGGTTACAGAGCTTAAAAAATGCAAAGGATTTTCTTTCCTGGTCATCATCCTTTTTGGCATCTCTCCAATCTATTGATCACTTCTTCCTCCTAGTTATCTTCTTCTTAGGCTTCTTTGACACTGCCCTCTCTTGATTCTCTTCTGTTTGACCATTCCTCAGTACCTTTTTCTGGACCACTATCTGGGAAGCTTGCCACTTGTGGGCATCCTGCAAGTAAAGCTCTATTCTAGGTCCTATTCTCTTTTCTCTTAGAGATCCTATCAGCTCCCATAGTTTAAATTATAAACTCTAATCATCAGATGACT
This sequence comes from Trichosurus vulpecula, assembly GCF_011100635.1. NCBI lineage: Eukaryota > Metazoa > Chordata > Mammalia > Diprotodontia > Phalangeridae > Trichosurus > Trichosurus vulpecula. The sequence continues at coordinate 181,438,615 of NC_050577.1, read as the reverse complement.
CCCAAATTTATATAATTTACCCTAACCAAGAAAGAGCCTGAGCTGCATTATTGTGTCACCAATTGCCTGCTGGATTCTTTCAACTGGACATCTGTTAGGCAACTTAGCAAACAGCATGTTAATAAAAGGAGCCTTTCATTTTTTCATTAACTTAACCCTGACATCCTTCAAATGTGATATTTTGAGAGTAGTGCCATCCCTATGGTCACCTCACTTCATAACTTCAATATCAACTTCTCATTGTCCTCCTTCATATATGACAAATTATTAAGTCTTTTTGATTCTACCTTCATAACATCTCTCATGCCCATTCCATTCTCTCCACTCACATGGTCATTACCCTAGTTTAGGTTTCCATCATATCTTCTCTGAACTATCTCAATAACCTCCTAATTGGTCTCCCTGCATCAAGTCTCTCTCCACTCCAATTAATATTTCATTCATCTGCCAAAATAATCTTCCTGTATCACAAGTCTAACTAAGCCAATTCCCATGTTCAGAATTCCTCAATGACTCCTTATTAACTATATGATAAAATGCAAACTCTTCTGTCTGGCATTTAAAACCTTTCAAATTCTTGGCTCCACAGTATATTTCCAGACTTATTTTACATTATTTCCATCACATTCTGTGTTTTAGCCAAACTAGCCTGCTTATTATTCCCAGCACTTGGCATTCCTTGCTCACCTCCATGCCTTTTCACCACATAGCCCCTTGTGGATAGAATATCTTCCCTCCTTATCTCTACTTCTTCTATACCTTAGCTGCCTTCTGGGCTCACCTAAGAATCTATGTCCTGTGAAAAGTCTCTCCTGAGTCCACTGGTTGTTAGTGGTCTCTCCATCATCCAATTATTTTCTGTGTACTTATGTGTTTATTTGCTGGCAATATGGCTCCAGTATCCTTTTTCAGCTTTGTTTCACATTACTCCCTTTCATGCACTGTATATCACAGTCAAACTGACTAACTTGCTGTTTCCTGAACTTAGCACTCCATTTTCCACCTCTGTGACTTTGTACAGGCTGTCCCTCATTCTTGCAATGTACTCCTTTCTTGTCTTTGCCTCTTAGAAACCCTAGTTTACTTCAAGGCTCAACACGTAGGCCACCTTCTTCTTTTGGGCTTAGAGCTCCTTCCATCCTCTAACAATCATATAAATATATGTACACACACATATATAGGCATATATATGTGTGTGTGTATGTATGTATATATATGCTTATCATGTACCCATCAAATAAAATGGAAGTTCCTTAGTGGCAGGATTTATTTCTGATTTTGTGTTTGTATCCCCAACACATAGCACAGTGTTTAACACATACTTAATTGATCTTTGTTGGATTGGATTGAATGCTATATCTTCCAGTATGATGGAAATTCCTTGAGAATAGGGATAAGTTTTTGCATTTCTATTTCCTGCACTTGAGTACCTAGCACAGTGCCTAACACACAATAGAAAAATAATAAATGCTTACTGAATTGAATTGAAAAGCATGTAACAGAAATGACTGGGTAATGGAAAGCTGAGTGTTGGGATGGTAAGAGATCATTCAGTTGCTCTTGGTGATCTAAAGGCACCATGCCCAAATAAACTAGCTCAAAGGGAACTTAAAGAACTGGGGTAGATGATTTCTGGGCTATAGGGATAGAGAAAAATAAAAGCCTTTATTTTCAAAAAAGGGGAAAGAGTGTGTATATAGTCTATAAACAATATGCCACTTAACTTCAATTCTTGGCAAAATTCTATTAAAGAGATTGCTAGTAAAAATCTAGAAAAGGAAGTGGTGATCACTAAGAGCCATCAGTTTCAGATTTATGCATGTTGCCCTAACCTAATTTCCTTCTGTGGTAGGATTGCTAGGCTATTGATATAATTTACCTATATATTTTTCAAAGCATCTTAAAAAGTATTTTATGCTATTTTGTGAACAAAAGTTGGGCTAAAATTGGTTAAATGGTGGGATTCAAAAAGTAGTCATTTAATGGTAGGATCTCAACTTGGAGATCTCTTGCGGAGAACTCCAAGAATGGGCATTTTTGCCTCGTTTGGCTTAGCATTTTTATCAAGAACTTGGTTAAAGGAATAGATGGCATGCCAATCAAATATCAAAATTACATTAATCTAGAAATGATAGCTTATACATTAGGTGACAAAGTCAGGATCCAACAATATCTTCACAGATTTGAATGTTTATCTGAATCTCTTAAAAAGGAATTTAATATAGACGCATGTGAATTAATCCATGGGTTTAAAAATCATCCCCACAAGTAAAAGATTGGAAAGGTATGTTTAGTTAGCAATTTTTCTGAACAAAAAGGATTTTTTTTCTTTTAGAGGACTGTAAGTTCAATATGAATAGACAGTGCTGTATCATATGGCAGCCAAAATGCTAATGTAATCAGGCTGCATCAAAGAGTCATGGTAGCCACGATTATCGAATTATTAGTCCTAGTTCACTCTGCTCTGATCAGACCACATCTAGAGTATTGTGTTTAGCCCTGGGAAGAACATTTTAGAAAGGACATCAATAGCTAGAGAACCTTCCTCCAGAAGAGGGCAACCAGGGTGGTGAAGAATCTTAAGACCATTTGGATTGGACCTGTGATTTTGTTGGTATAAAAAACTCCCAGAGAGGAAACTCTCTCTGGTAGTGCAGATCAGCAACTCTTCTTCACATTGAAGTCTTAGAGAGTTGCCTGGAAAACTGAAGTGATAAGTGACTTGTTTGTGGTCATACAGCCAGTAAATTTCACAGGAAGAATCCAGGTTTTCCTAGCTCAGAGACCAGCTCTTTGTTTGCTACACCATCTGTGTGATGGAATTATTAAGGAAAGGCAATACACCCTATTTTCCTATTACCAGCAGTAAAATAATAATCATGGCTAGCATTCATATATTGATTTAAGGCTAACAAAGCCTTTTGCAAATAGCATCTCATTTAATCATCACAATACTCCTGGGAGGTTGATGCTGTTATTACCCCATTTTACAGGTGACAGAATTGAGGAAGACAGAGGTTAAGTGCCAGTAACTGTACAAGGCAGAATTTGAATTTAAGTCTTTCTGATTCTAGGTGCATTGGTCTATCCACTATACTACCTGACTACTCGCTGTACCACTTAGCTGCCTCTACTCTAAAAGTGTAAAGTAGAAACAGTATCTTTAGTACTGCATTCTTTTATGTTTTGCTTAACTCTTTGGGGGATTGTATTTTGTGGGTGGTTTCTTCACACCAAGTAATTAAAAGACAAAACAAAACAAGGGGTTATGATGTTATAGAGCTCAGGTGAGACAGGTACAAATTCCATTTCTGGCATGTGCTGGCTGTGCAATCATGGACAAGCACTGGAGAAGGGAAGAAACAGTTATTAAGCACCTTTTATATGCTGGACACTGTGCTAAGGACTTTGCAAATAGCCACTTAATTTCTCTGTGCCTCAGTTTCTTCACCTGTAAAAGTAGGTAAGAAAACCTGCCCTATCAAACCCTTAGAGCTTTGTAAAGGAATGTGCTTCTTAAAACTTAAAGTCCTGTACAAATGTATATCGTGTGAATTACTATTTCTTGAGTTTAGAGATTTGTGAGCTACCTCTTATTGAGTCTGTAGTGCCTCCTTGCACATTTCTTTGACTGAATCTGTGATTTCATAAATGTGGTAAGTACAGTGGAAAAAGGCATCAGATTTGGAGTCAGAGGACTTAGATTCAAAACCTGCCTCTATTACTATGTGTGACCTTGAACAAGTCACTTAACCTTTGTAGGCCTCATTTTTCTCCTCTGTAAAATGATGGGATTGGACTAGATGGCCTCCAAGGTGTCTTCCGTCTTTTGATCTATGGGTCTATGGGCTCCCACTGAAGAAATTCCCTTCTTCTGCCACTGCAGACCAGCACCTACTCTGCAACTCAATTGCTTGGGACAGTGAGAGCTTAATTGATATGTCCAGGAGCCATGAATAGTATATATCAGAGGTGATTGGAAACCAGACCTTACTGACTCTGATTTACCATGCCACACTGACACTCAGATACAAACCTTGCAGGAAGCAAATACTTTAAAATATTATTTGTTTTTAGTCTTCACACACACACACATACACATACACATATACACACAAAGACACAGAGAGAGAAAATGGACATTTCCACACACACACACACACACACACACACACACACACACACATATCATAGAACCAAAAGTTAGGATTATACATGAAACTTTGGATCTCTACTATGCACATCTTGGTTTTCTTTTAAAATATTTAATAAATTCAACCTATCACTTTCAAAGCCATTTTGCTTTTCTGCTCTTCTTTCTACCTCTTCTTCTGTTTTTTGCATCTTTAAAAAGACATCTATTTGACTCTTTTTCTTTTCTTTTCACATACTTAAGAAATATTTAGTAAATTGAACTGGATCAATGGAATCTCCAAAAGCAAATTAGCATTTTTTTTAACCAAAAAAATCTCCTATAGTTGAAGCATGCTCTCACACCAGCACATTTATCCAGGCACATTCCTAAAGAAAAAGAACATTGTAGACTTCTTTCTAAAGAAAGGATGGTACCAGGGCCATGTTTCTCTGGGTCCTTGTTTATCTTGGGTTCAGTTGTTGGGTTACAAAAATATATTAGACTTTTAATCCCAGGGGAAAATTGAAACTGTGAGAAAGACAAAATCTGGCTGACCTCCTAGAAGTGCAGACAGCAAATCCTGCTGAGAAACAGCAGCAGCAAAAACAGAGGCTATGGCTACTGAGTTTTAGTTCTGGAGCATGACAACCATCTGAAAAATATTTTAGCTGTGGAAAGAGTAGCTACATCCTCCCACTTCATCTATATTAGGTGGATAACAAATGGCAAATTGTAATCTATATGGGTGATAGTGTCAATGAAAGATCAACATTATACATGATACTTTCTAAATTTGTTATGCCTCATTAGCATTGTGGCTTATTACAGAGAACTACACAGTTCCCCAGCATTCCCTCATGGACTGTCCTGATGGATAATGGAAATAAAGAAAGGCAAGATACTGTTGATGCAAAGCTCCCGTGGCATCGTCAGGGGCCTAGTTAACTGGATTAGGTATGCTCCAAGTTTTCTATCAGAGACGTATATTGATCAGAATTGATAGTCATGCTCATTTAGTGCTGTTATAATTTCCATATTTGTTGTTATCTAAGAGTACACATGACACACAGGCCCAACCCTCCAAAAGAAATACTGATGTCTGTGGACACCAGGCAGAAAATATCCACCCTGCAGACACACAGGGAAAGAGTTAATGGAACCTTTCTCCAGGTCATCTTTTTACAATGTAATTTTAGAAGTAAAAAAACAGGAGAAACTTAAAACTGAAAAGCTTTTTTCTCTTTTCACACCATTCTAAAGTCAATTTTAGAATTAATACCTTTTCAGCCCAATACCCACTGCCTCAGTTGGAATTCTAGTCACTCTCACCCCTTCATTAGATTTGCGGCTTTAATCCCTCTAGTGGAAGTCATCTTCTAAATGGATTCAAATGAGATAATGCGCATAAAAAAACTTTGTAAATTGTAAAATACGTCTTTATAAATGTAAGGTATTTACTACCTTTTTTATCCCCACTCCCCGCTCAGCTCATCACTGATATCATGCTAATCTCATTCACATGGGTTTATGCTGGTTTTCATAACACTATGGATTAGGTCCAAGATGTCACTGTTACTTTCAAGCAACTTCCCAAGTGTTATTGTTGTTGCTGTTGCCTTTAGTTTTTGAAGAGGACCGATGACATCATGAGGGCGATGTCTTGACTTGCACTGGGAATTGGATTTAACTGAGGCAGAACTCAACTCCACCAGCCTTTCTCCTCCAAGGTCATCAAAGTCCAGTGCAAGACAAAAGTCAATATCACTGGGGTTGCCCTGAGATATAGCAGTGACCTTAGCCTTTCTAAATAAAGGTCTTTCCCAGGTCTCAGTTTGCCTGGGAAAAAAGATGACCTAGTTTACCATCACAAAAATGTCAGTCTAGGAGAGTAAGACCCTCAAAGTTTTGTGGTGAACAGAAAATAATTGCTGTTTACACTCATTCTAAGTCATAAAAATATAAACAATGAGCCACAGAGGCTCCACCTGGGGGCTATTATTGACCATTCAATGAAAGCCAGAGTGATTTGGTTTTAAAAGCTTAGTCAAGTTGTTTCATTTGAAAGGAAGGATTTCTGAAAGCCTGCTTTTTCAAAACTATTATTTCAAGAAATAACAAATGAGGGGGAGGAGCCAAGATGGTGGAGTGAAATCAGGGACATGCCTGAGCTCTCTCACAAATTCTTTCAGATACCTCTTGAGAAGTGAATCTGAACAGAGTTGAGAGAGGTAGAATCCATGAGGAGATAGTGTGTGGCAGATTTCCCAGCCAGGAGAGTCCAGAAAAAGAGGGGTCTATCTCACCCAGCCAGGATAGTCCTGGGCACACGGAACCACCATTGACCATACCGGAGCACCATACTGAAACAGGAGCAGGCCCAGCCTGCTGGCTGCAGTGGTGATCCCCAGGCCTCTCAGCCCAGGATAGGAGTCTGTTGGAGCTAGATGAAACAGAAGCGCAGAGCCTGTGGCAGCAGCAGTAGCTACTCCTGGTGCTATTAGCCCACAGTCTAAAGGTTTGAAACTCACCTTCTTGGGAGCAGCTAAGTGGCACAGTGAGTAGAGCACCAGCCCTGGAGTCAGGGTGACCTGAGTTCAAATTAGCCTCAGACACTTGACACACTTATTAGCTGTGTGACCTTGGGCAAGTCACTTAACCCCAATTGCCCTGCCTACCTCCCTCCAAAAAAACAAACAAAAAAAACCTGAAACTCACCTTCTTGAATTTCCAGGAGCCATGATGACCCAATAAACTCTAACAGCTCTCATCCCTCTCTTGAATAACCTAGAGAATACTGCCTTAGGAGAAACCCTGGAAGCCAGAAGTGGGGGTTCAGTAGTCTTTTAGCTCAGGAAGCTGGGGAGACCCCCTCTTGCGGTGATGGAAGGAGACCAGTTCAGGAAGGGAGACATCCCAGCAAGCCCCACCTTAGCAGACCAGCGGGCATTCCTGAGCTCCAGGAGGGTGGAGCTGGCAAGTGCCAAGACTAGGACCCCAGGTGTGCCTTTGCATAGCCAGGGGAATTGGCAGACACCAGTACAGACCTATGGCTAAGACTATTCATGCTATATAGTACAGCCCTAGGGGAAGAGGAGACTTCCAGCAGCCAGACCGCCCCTTCCCCACACCTCATGCTGTGACCCTGGGGAAACTCAGAAAGACTTCATGGGGCCTTGATCCTTGGCACACACCAGCCAGCTTCAGCTTAGCACCAGGTGAGCTACAGCAGTATATAGCTTCTAGCTGACAAAACCAGAGGCCACAGCATACAAAGCTAGTAATGAGGTCCCTAGCTCCCAACACAAGAATCTTGGGACAGAGCCCCTAGGACCCAGAACTAGAGATCTACTTAAAAAGCCAGGAAAAAAGGCAACCACCATGAAGAAGCAATCTAGAAAAGTAAAAAAAAAAAGCCATTGAATTGTATTATGGGGGCAGAGAAGATCAACATATGAAGTCAGAAGAGGACAACATTGACACTGTACCCACATTTGAAACCTCAAAAGGGAATGTGATCTGGTCTCAAGCCCAAAAAGCATTCCTGGAAGAACTCAAGGAGGATTTTAAAAGCTAAATTAGAGAGGTAAAAGAAAAATTGCAGAATCTAACAGAAGAAAATGTCTCCTTGAAAAGTAAAATTGGCCAAATGGAAAGAGAGATGTGGAAGCTATCTGAAAAAAATAATTGGTTAAAAATTAGAATTGGGCAAGTAGAAGGTAATGACTCTATGAAGCATCAAGAATCAGTCAAACAAAATCTAAAGAATGAAAAAATAGAAGAGAACATAAAATATCTCACTGATCTGGAAAATAGATCTAAGAGAGATAATCTGAGAATTATTGGTCTTCCAGAAAGCCATGGTGAAAAAAAGAGCCTGAACACTATTTTCCAAGAAATCATCAAGGTAAATTGCCCTGCGGTCCTAGAACCAGAGGGTAAAATAGTCATCTAAAAAATTCACTGATTGCCCCCTGAAAGAGATCTCAAATTGAAAACCCCTAAGAATATTGTAGCCAAATTCCAGAATTATCAGGTAAAGGAGAAAATACAGCAACAGCCAGAAAGAAACAATTCAAATATTGTGTAACTACAGTCAGGATCACACAGGACCTTACAGCTTGTACATTTAAAGATACGGGGGATTGGAATCTGATATTCTGAAAGGCAAAGGAACTTGGACTGCAACCAAGGATCAACTATCCAGCAAAATTGAGCATAATTTTTTAGGCAAGGAGATAGATATTCAATGAAATAAGGGAATTCCAGACCTTTCTGATGAAAAGACCAGAGCTCAATGGAAAATTTGATCTTCAAATAACAGACTCTTGAGAAGCAAAAAAGTTAAACAGAGAAAAAAATATAAAAAAGAAACAAAAACCCTTGTTATTCAGCAAGGACAAACTGTTTGCATCCCTATGTGAGAGAATGATATTTGCTAATTTTAAGAATGATATAGTTAGTACAACATCTAAAAGGCATATACATAGATGGAGGATGTGGGTGTAAATTAACTGATATGATGATTAAAAAACTTAATTAAGGGATGAAAAGGGATTGTAATGGGAGAAGAGGTAAGGAGGAGGTAGAAAAGGGTAAATTACATCGCTTGAAGAGGTACAAAAACATGTTATACTAGAGGGAAAGAAGGGAGGGAGAAGAGAAGGATTTCAGCTTTACTCTCATCAGATTTGGTTCAAGGAGGGAATAACATACCCTGATAAGTATAGAAATCAAACTTGCCCTACATGCAGTAGGTGGGGAAAGGGGAAAGGAGGGGGTGGTTAGAAGAGAGGGAAGAAGTAGTAAAGGAAAAGGATAAGATGGGTGGGTTGAAAGAGAGGGAATTTAGAAGGAGGCAGTAATCAAAAGCAAAACTCTTGTGAGGAGTGGAAGGGAGAAGAGAGAAATAGAAACACAAATTGGGAAACAGAATGGAAAAAAAGACACAGATGGTAATCATAACTGTAAATCTGAATGGGATGAATTCTCCCATAAAACAGAGGTGGATAGCAGAATGGATTAAAAACCAAAATCCTACAATATGTTGTTTACAAGAAACACATTTGAAATAGATGGATACACATAGAGTAAAGGTAAAAGAGTGGAGTAGAATATATTATGCTTTAGGTGAAGTAAAAAGAGCAGGGGTAGCAATTCTAATCTCAGACAAAGCAAAAACAAAGATAGATGTAATTAAAAGAGATAAGGAAGGAAACTGTATCTTGTTACAAGGTACCATAGACAATGAGGTAATAGCATTACTTAACATATACGTACCAAGTGGTATACCATCCAATTTTTTAGAGAAGTTAAGGGAGTTAAAAGAAGAAATAAACAGCAAAACTATACTAGTAGGAGACCTCAACCTCCCCCTCTCTGAACTTGATAAATCCAACCTCAAAATAAACAAGAAAGAAGTCAAGGAGGTGAATAGAATTTTAGAAAAGGTACATATGATAGACCTCTGGAGAAAACTGACTGAGGATAGAAAGGAATATACTTTTTTCTCAGTGGTACATGGCACATACACAAAAATTTACCATGTACTAGGGCATAAAAAGCTCACAATCCAGGGCAGAAAGGCAGAAGTAGCCAGTGCATCCTTTTCAGGTCATGATGCAATAAAAATTATTTGTAATAAAGGACCATGGAAAGATGGAAAATTAATTGGGAACTAAATAATCTAATCATAAAGAATGAGTGGGTCAAAGAACAAGTCATAGAAACAATCAATAACTGCATTCAAGAGAATGACAATAATGAGACAGCATACTAAAATTTATGGGATGCAGCAAAAGCAGTTCTTACGGGAAGTTTTATATCGCTGAATGCTTACATGAATAAAAGAAAGAAAAAGGAGATCAATGGATTGGGCATGCAACTGAAAAAGCTAGAAAAAGAACAAATTGAAAATCCCCAATTAAATACCAAATTAGAAATACTGAAAACAAAAGGAGAGATTAATAAAATTGAAATCAAGAAAACTATTGACCTAATAAATAAAACTAATAGCTGGTTTTATGAAAAAACCAATAAAATTGATAAACTTTTGGTCAATATGATTAAAAAAAAAGAAAGAAGAAAACCAAATTACCAGTATCAAAAATGGAAAGGGTGAATTCACCTCAAATGAAGAGTAAATTTAAAAAATAATTAGGAACTATTTTGCCCTAATTATATACCTACAAATTTGACAACCTTAGGGAAATGGATGAATTTTTCAAAAATATAAATTGCCCAGATTAACAGAAGAGCAAGTAAAATACCTAAGTAACCCCCATCTCAGAAAAAGAAATTGAGCAGTCCATCAATAAGCTCCCTAGGAAAGAATCTCCAGGGCCAGATGTATTTACATGTGGATTCTATCAAACATTTAAAGAACAATTAATTCCCATACTTTATATATTATTTGGGAAAATAGGCTAATTAGGAGTCCTACCAAATTGTTTTTACCACACAAATATGGTACTAATACCTAAACTAGGAAGAGTCAAAACAGAGAAAGAAAATTATAGACCAATTTTCCCTATGAATATTGATGCAAAAATTTTAAATGGTATTAGCAAAAAGACTACATGAACTTATCACAAGAATAATATACTATGACCAGGTAGGATTTATTCCAGGAATGCAAGGCTGGTTAAATATTAGGAAAACTATCAGCATAATTGATCACATCAACAACAAAACTAGCAGAAACCATATGATTATCTCAACAGATGCAGAAAAAGCTTTGACAAAATATAACACCCATTCCTATTACAAACACTAGAAAGCATAGGAATAAATGGAGTCTTCCTGAAAGCGATAAGAAGCATCTACCTAAAACTATCAGCAAGTATTTTATGTAATGAGCATAAGCTAGAGGCACTCCCAATAGGATTGAGGGCAAAACAAGGATGTCCATTATCACTCCTATTATTCAATTTGGTACTAGAAATGTTAGCTTTAGCAATAAGAGAAGAAAAAGAAATGAAAGGAATTAGAATAGGCAAAGAAGAAACTAAGTTATCACTCTTTGTTTTTGAATTTTATCATTTTTATTTAATATTTTAGTTTTCAGCATTGATTGCCACAAGATTTTGAGTTACAAATTTTCTTCCCATTTCTACCCTCCCCCCCATTCCAAGATGGCATATATTCTAATTGCCTGGTTTACCAGTCAGCCCTCCCTTTTGTCACCCCACTCACCCACCCCATCCACTTTCCCCTTACTTTCTTGTAGGGCACTATAGATTTTTTTTTGGAATCAGCGTAACATTTATTCTTCACTTAAGGACAATATCAGGCAGTCTTAAAGAAATATAGAAAGATAAAGATAAAGCTTAACAGAGTAATAGAAATATTTATATATATCACCAAACCAGGGAAGCACCGACAGCTGGGTTCACCTGCTGGGGAGTCCCTTGAATTCAGCCCCCAGAGTTGCAGCTGGGAAAAATCCCGGGGGGGGGGGCACTTCAAAGAATATAGCAATTTTCCAGATTATATCCAGTTTCAAACAAATAAGAAATTGGCATGGTGTGATATAGTAACTGATAGACCAGAGCCTGCCTACATGATGTAGCACCTAATTGACTCGGCAACAGAGCCTACGTGACCTTTGACTCAGTGCCAGGGCTCTCTGTGACTCAGCACAGGATGCGTGCTGAACTAGGCCAGAGTTCAAAGGAGCAAGACATCTGTGATTGATATGGCAAAATGTCAAAGGGACACAGGATTGATTCCATATATTCCTAGAAAGGTGGCCAACTCTTTCAGGAAGAAGAATTGACCAAGTATAAACTGACCTTTCAGTCCTGGGAATGCAGCCCCTTTTCATGCTTTTCTTGATTCTTGTGTTTGAAGTCAAATTTTCTATGCAGCTCTGGCATTTTCACTGAGAAAGCTTGAAAGTCCTCTATTTTATTGAAAATCCATATTTTGCCTTGGAGCATGATACTCAGTTTTGTTGGGTAGGTGATTCTTGGTTTTAATCCTAGCTCCATTGATCTCCAGAATATCATATTCCAAACCCTTCAATCCCTTAAGGTAAAAGCTGCTAGATCTGGGATTATTCTGATTGTGTTTCCACGATACTCAAATTTTTTCTTTCTGGCTGCTTTCAATATTTTCTCCTTGATCTAGGAGCTCTGGAATTTGACAACAATATTCCTAGGAGTTTTCTTTTTGGGATCTATTTGAGGAAGTGATCTGTGGATTCTTTCAATTTCTATTTTACCCTCTGGCTCTAGAATATCAGGGCAGTTCTCCTTGATAATTTCTTGAAAGATGATATCTAGGCTATTTTTTGATCATGGCTTTCAGATAGTACAATAATTTTCAAATTATCTTTCCTGGATCTATTTTCCAGGTCAGTGGTTTTTCCAATGAGATATTTCACGTTGTCTTCCACTTTTTCATTCCTTTGGTTCTGTTTTATAATATCTTGATTTCTCATCAAGTCACTAGCTTCCACTTGCTCCAATCTAATTTTTAAGGCAGTATTTTCTTCAGTGGTCTTTTGGACCTCCTTTTATGTTTGGCTAATTCTGCCTTTCAAGGCATTCTTTCATTGGCTTTTTGGAGATCTTTTGACATTTGGGTTAGTCTCTTCTTTAAGGTGTCATTTTCTTCATTATTTTTTGGGTCTCACACCCTTCTCATTTCTCTTCCCAAATTTTCTTCTACTTCTCTAACTTGCTTTTTCAAATCCTTTTTGAGCTCTTCCATGGCCTGAGACCAGTTCATGTTTTTCTCGGAGACTTTTGATGTAGGCTCTTTGACTTTGTTGACTTCTTCTTGCTGTATGTTTTGGTCTTCTTTGTCACCAGAGAAAGATTCCAAAGTCTGAGACTGAATCTGAGTGTGTTTTCACTGCCTGGCCATGTTCCCACCCAACTTACTTGACCCTTGAGTTTTTTGTTGAGGTATGACTGCTTGTAGAGTAGAGAGTACTTTGTTCCAAGCTTGAGGGGATGCACTGTTGTTTTCAGAGCTATTTCTATACAGCCAGCTCTGCCACAGCAGCACTCCTCCTTCCCCAAGAACCGCCAACCCAGACTGGACTCAGATCTTAAGCAGGCTCCATACTCCTGCTCTGATCTGCCACTTAATTCCTCCCACCAGGTGGGCCTGGGGCCAGAAGCAACTGCAGCTATAGTTCTGTAGCTGCACCACCTCCTTTGTCCTCAGGGCTGTGGCCAAACCATAAACTCCTTTCACTCTGTCCCCTGCAGCTTTTCCCACTAACCTTCTGTGTTGTCTTTGGTATTCATGGGTTGAGAAGTCTGGTAACTGCCATAGTTTACTGATTCAGGGTGCTAGGGCCTGTTCCACCCAGCTCCCAGTCTGGTTGGTCCAGCCGCCGCCCAAGCTGGGCTCCATTCCCCTCCGCTCCCCTCTGCTCCCAGCTCCATGCGCAATAGACCTCACCCAGTGACCATCCAGGCTGTCCTGGGCTGAAGCCCTGCTTCCCTCTGCTATTTTTTGAGTTCTGAAGTTCTTCTCTGTTGTCTTTGGTGTTTGTGGGTTGAGAAGTCTGGTAACTGGCACCATAGATTTCTATGCCCCATTCCCTATATATCCTGTTTCCCAGCTGCATGCAAAAAAAGCATCTGCTCTTAAAACTTTACATTCCAAATTTTCTCCCCTCTTCCCTTCCCCCCCACCCTCCCTAGGAAGGCAAGCAATTCAAAACAGGTCACACATGGACCATTATGTAAAACGCTTGCACAATACTCATGTGGTGAAAGGCTAACTATATTTCCTTCCATCCTATTCTGTCCCCCTTTATTCAATTTTCTCCCTTGACCCTATCCCTTTTCAAAAGTGTTTGCTTTTGATTAGCTCCTCCCCCTATCTGTCCTCCCTTCTATCACCCCCCCCTTTTTTATCCCCTTCCCTTTACTTTCCTGTGTAGTAAGATACCCAATTGAGTGTGTATGTTATTGCCTCTTCAAGTTGAACCCAATGAGAGCAAGATTCACTCATTCCCCTCACCTGCCCCCTCTTCCCTTCCTACAGAATTGCTTTTTCTTGCCACTTTTATGTGAGATAATTAACCCCTTTCTATCTTTCCCTTTATCCCTCTCTCAGTATATTCCTCTCTTACCCCTTAAATTTATTTTATTTTTTATATATCATCCCTTCATATTCAACTCACCCTGTGCCCTCTGTCTATATATATATATTTGCTTCAACTACCCAAATCCTGAGAAAGGTCTCATGAATTATACACATCATATTTTCACGTAGGAATGTAAACAAAAGAGTTCAACTTTAGTAAGTCCCTTATGATTTCTCTTTCTTGTTTACCTTTTCATACTTCTTTGATTCTTGTATTTAAAAGTCACAGTTTTGGGGCAGCTAGGTGGCGCAGTGAGTAGAGCGTTGGCCCTGGAGTCAGGAGGACCTGAGTTCAAATCCAGCCTCAGACACTTGACACATGTACTAGCTGTGTGACCTTGGGCAAGTCACTTAACCCCAATTGCCCTGCCAAAAAACAAAAACAAAAAATAAATAAATAAAAAAGTCACAGTTTCTATTCAGCTCTGGTCTTTTCATTGAGAAAGCTTGAAAGTCCTCTATTTTATTGAAAATCCATATTTTGCCTTGGAGCATTATACTCAGTTTTGTTGGGTAGGTGATTCTTGGTTTTAATCCTTTGACCTCCAGAATAACATATTCCAAGCCCTTCGACCCCTTAATGTAGAAGCTGCTAGATCGTGTGTTCTTCTGATTGTGTTTCCACAATATTCAAATTGTTTCTTTCTGGCTGCTTACAGTATTTTCTTCTTGACCTGGAAACTCTGGAATTTGGTGACAATATTCCTAGGAGTTTTCTTTTGGGGATCTTTTTCAAGAGGTGATTGGTGGATTCTTTCAATTTCTATTTTACCCTCTGGTTCTAGAATATCAGGTCAGTTTTCCTTGATAATTTCTTGAAAGATGATGTCTAAGCTCTTTTTTTGATCATGGCTTTCAGATGGTCCAATAATTTTAAAATTATCTCTCCTGGATCCATTCTCCAAGTCAGTGGTTTTTTCAATGAGACATCTCACATTGTCTTCCATTTTTTTTCATTCCTTTGGTTATGTTTTACAGTATCTTGATTTCTCGTAAAGTCACTAGCTTCCACTTGCTCCAATCTAATTTTTAAGGTGGTATTTTCTTCAGTGGTCCTTTGGACCTCCTTTTCCATTTGGCTAATTCTGCCTTTCAAGGCATTCTTCTCCTCATTGGCTTTTTGGAGCTCTTTTGATACTTAGGTTAGTCTATTTTTAAGGTGTTATTTTCTTCAGTATTTTTGGGTGTCCTTTAGCAAGTCATTGACTTGTTTTTCATGGTTTTCTTGCATCTCATTTTTCTTCCCATTTTTTACTCTACTTCTCTTACTTGCTTTTCCAAATCCTTTTTGAGCTCTTCCATGGCCTGAGACCAATTCATATTTTTCTTGGAGGTTTTGATGTGGGCTCTTTGACTTTGTTGACTTCTTCTGGCTGTATGTTTTGATCTTCTTTGTCACCATTAAAGGAATATAGAGTTTGAGTTTGAGTCTGCATTTGAGTCTGAGGTCATTTTCACTGCCTGTTCATGTTCCCAGCCAACTACTTGACCCTTGATCTTTTTGTCAGGTTATGACTGCTTGTAGAGTAGAGAGTACTTTGTCCCAAGCTTTAGGGTCCAAGATCTGCTGTTTTCAGAGCTATTTCTACTCCATCATCACCCCAGGCTCTGTCATAGCAGTGCTCCTCCTCCAAGAACTGTGAACCAGGACCGCAATACAGATCCAAGCAGGGCACAGCAAGAGAATCTGCCTTTGTGCCCACAAAGCGCTCCTTGCACTCCCGCTCTGATCTGCTGCTAGATTCCTCCTGCCGTGTGAACCAGGGACTCAGGAAGCAGCTGATGCTGTAACTCTGCAAGCAGCCTCAGGAGCTTCCTGCTGCTGCCACTGCCACTGCTGCAGCACCTCTGCCACCCCCAGGGCTGGTGGCTGGACTGCTCTGAACTTGATCGCGCAGTTTCCCTCTAACCTGCTGTTTGGCATTTGTGGGTTGAGAAGTCTGGTAATTGCCACAGTTCACAGATTCATGGCCCCAAGGCCTGTTCTAGCTGGCTGACTCTGGGTCTGGTCTGTCCAGGTGCAGCCCACTGTGCTTCGCTCCCAGCACCCTGCAATAGACCCTTCCTGGTGACCAGCCAGGCTCTCCTCAGCTGGAGACCTGTTTCCCTCTGCTATTTCATGGGTTTTGCAGCTCTAGAATTTGTTCAGAGCCATTTTTACAGGTGTTTGGAGGGATTTGGGGGAGAGCTTAAGCAAGTCTCTATTCTCCAGCTGCCATCTTGGCTCCACCCCCCAAGTTATCACTTTGCAGATGATATGATAATTTACTTAGAGAATCTAGTAAAAATCTACTTGAAATAATAAAAAACTTTAGCAAAGTTGCAGGATATAAAATAAACCCACATAAATCCTTGGCATTCCTATATATTACTAACAAAGCCCAAAAGCAAGAGATAGAAAGAGAAATTCCATTTAAAGTTATAAAACATTTGGGAGTCTACCTGCCAAGACAAACCCAGGGCCTATATGAACATAATTACAAAACATTTTTCACACAAATAAAGTCAGATCTAAATAAATGGAATAACTTTAGTTGCTAGTGGTTGTCAAGCTAATATAATAAAAATGACAATTTTACCTAAATTAGTTTACTTATTCAGTGCCATACCAATCGAACTACAAGAAAATTATTTTACAGAGCTGGATAAAATAATAACAAAATTCATCTGGAAGCACAAAAGGTCCGGAATATCCAGGGAATTAATGAAAACAAATGGTAGGGAAAATGGCCTAGACATACCAGATATTGAACTGTATTCTAAAGCGGCAGTCATCAAAACTACTTGGTACTGGCTATGAAATACAGTGGTGGATCAATGGAATAGATTAGGCACATAAGACACAGTAGTCAATGACTATAGTAATCTACTCTTTTATAAATCCAAAGAATCTGGCTTCTGGGTTAAGAATTCACTATTTCACAAAAACTGTTGGGAAAACTGGAAAACATTATGGCAGAAACTGGGCATAGACCAATATCTTACACCGTGTACCAAAATAATGTCAAAATTGGTTCATGATTTAGGAATAAAGGCTGATACTATAAGCAATTTGGGAAAGCAAGGAATAGTTTACCTGTCGTATTTATGCAGAAGGGAAGAATTCATGACAAATGAGATAGAGAGTGTTACAAAATGCAAAATGGATAATATTGCTTATGTTAAATTGAAAATTTTTGTACAAACAAAGCCAATGCAACAAAGATTAGGAGGGAAGCAGAAAACTAGGAAAGAATTTTTACAACCAGTATCTCTCATAAAGGCCTCATCTCTGAATTACACAGGGAACTGAGTCAAATTTATAGGAATACAAGTCATTCCCCAATTGAGAAATGGTCAAAGGATATGAACAGGCAGTTTTCAGAGGAAAATATTAAAGATATTTATAGTCATATGAAAAAATTCTCTAAATGACTATTGATTAGAGAAATGCAAATCAAAACAACTCTTAGGTACCACATCTCACCTGTCAGATTGGCCAATATGACAAAACAGGAAAATCATAAATGCTGGAGAGGATGTGGGAAAATAAGAACACTGTTACATTGTTGGTGGCATTGTGAACTGATCCAGCTATTCTGGAGAGCAATTTGGAACTATGCCCAAAGGGTTATAAAAATGTGCATACCCTTTGACCCAGCAATACCACTTCTAGGGCTATATCCCAAAGAGATCACACAAGTGGGAAAGGGACCCCCACATACAAAAATATTTATAGCAGCTCTTTTTGTGGTGTTAAAGAATTGGACATCAAGGGGATGCCCATCAGTTGGGGAATGGCTAAACAAGTTGTGGTATATGAATGTAATGGAATACTATTGTGCTGTAAGAAATGAGGAGCAAATCCATCGATCGCCTCCTCAAATAGATCCCAAAAAGAAATCTCCTAGGAATATTGTTGCCAAATTCCAGAGCTCCCAGATCAAGGAGAAAATACTGCAAGCAGCCAGAAAGAAACAATTTGAGTATTGTGGAAACCCAATCAGAATAACCCAAGATCTGGCAGCTTCTACATTAAGAGATCGAAGGGCTTGGAATGCGATATTCCGGAGGTCAATGGAACTAGGATTAAAACCTAGAATCACCTACCCAGCAAAACTGAGTAAAAAAAAAAAAAAATGAGGAGCAGATGAGCTTCATAATAACCTGGAAAGACCTATGTGATCTGATTCTGAGTGAGGAGACAGAACCAGGAGAACATTATACATGATTACAGACACATGGTATCTGTGATGGCTAACTTTGATAGATTTAGCTCTTCTCAGCAATACAAGGTTCTAAGACAGCTCCAAAGGACTCATGATGGAAAGAGCTATCTACATCCAGAGAAAGAATTATGGATTCTGAATGCAGATTGAGGCAAATTATTTGCTCTCTTTTTTTTCCTTCTTTTTTGGTTTTGTTTCTTCTTTCTCATGATTCATTCCATTGGTTATAATTCTTCTTTGCAACTTGACTGTTGTGTAAATAAGTTTAATGCAAAGGTGTACGTAGAACCTATATCGGATTACATGCCATCTTGGGGGAAGGAGGGAGGGGGAAAAGATTCGGAACTCAAAACTTGTGGAACTGAGTGTTGTAAACTAAAAATAAAAAAGAAATTTAAAAAAAGGAATAATAAATGAAAGTTGAACAGGACGAAAAGGAAATTGTCCCAGCTTTTTGAGAAAAAAAAATCTAGCAAGATATTTTGTATGATATTTTTGGGATTTCCCAAGTGACCCCCAATTTAGAGGGCTAGATTTTAGTTTGGAGAATATAGCACACAGATCTCTAACCACATTATGGTAATGAGGCTTTCTTTGCTCCCAGACACTAACAGTTACAAGATTAAAAAAATACAAAATAATTATTTAAACCTATGATTTCGTCAGGAAGGGTAACTCTCCATGTAGGAAGTCTCTCCACACTATACCTAAAATGTCACTAACCTATACATAGCTTTTAACTCAATAATACTATTAATAGACGTCCCCTAAAGAGGCCAAAGACAGAAGGAAAAGATCTATTTACTATCAGAACTTTTTGTTGTAGCAGAAAAATGAAAATAAAGTGTGGATCTGTAAATTGGGGCATGACTTAACAAATTGTGCATAGGAATGTAAAGGATATTATTGTGCCTTAAGGAAAAAAAATCAAACAAAATGGATTCAGGGAAAACTGGGAAGATTTTTATAAGCTGACACAAAGTGAAAAGAGTAACACTAGGAGAACAACTTACATGATGACTACAATAATATATTAGAAAAGAAAACCTTTGAAAGCTGTCAGAACTTTGACCAATGCAGTGAACAGGCACGACTTTCAAGGATTAATGATAAAAAAAAATGACTCCTGCTTCTCGACAAAAAAGCTCTGGACTAGAAGTACAGATTATGACATGTTTCAGACATGGCTAATGTTTTGATTTTTGTTTTGTTTGGCCATATTTATTTTTGACAAGGGAGGGCTCCTGAGGGGGTTAGAAAGTTGAAGGTAGTAGGTAGTGATAAAGAAGCAAAATTGAAAAAAAGGAAAGAATGAGCTAAAACATTTTTAAAATAGACAAAAGAAAACAAAAAGAGGTTCATAAGGGAACACAGAAAAGGCAATTTTGTTACTATGTTGAGAAATTTAATATAAACTTTAAAAAATGAACTATGTGTAATAGGATTCCATGGTCTCATACCGGTATTCTTGGTTGTTTTTAGAGTAGCTTTTATGGGATGTGGGTATATGATGTCATGTCTTTTAAGTGAACTAGCGGACAGGCATGTTAACTTCCATTCCTTTTCAACATTGGCATGTTTCCTTATTAATTCTCACATATCCTTCAAAGGTAATAGCTATGGCTATAAGAGGTATATGGATTTCATTGTAATAGGGAATGGCCAGGTCAGGAAACTCTCTACCAATGCATATATGCATATATATATATATATATATCCATATCTTCTCCGCATGTAGTCTGAGTTTCCTAGAACTTTGAAAAGTTAAGTGAGTTAGCTGGTTCTCACAGACCCTAGAGGTAGGACCTAAATTCATATTTTCATAACTCAGAGACCTGCTCTCTATCCATGACTCCACAATAACTGCTCTCATGCTTGGAGATATGTCCAGTCAATTACTAATGCTATAGGAACACTGTTGCTAATCAGCTCAAACTCTAACCCAGAGTAATACAAAAGTAAATCTCTTTCGGTTGGGCTAATTTTCCTTCTTGAAACCTCTGAGTATGTCTCAGATGAAATCATTGTTAATTGCCATGTAATTTATTAGCTATACTGACTAGTAGAGAAATGAAACTAGACATCTAAAGAAGATATATGTGTGTGTATATACACACATAATATATAATATAAATAAATATAAGTATATATTTGTACGTGTGTGTGCATATATGTGCATATATATGCTATATATATATACACACACACACACACATATGGATGTGCATATCTGTGTGAATGAATATACGTGCACACACACACGTAGAGTGATTTTTGTTGGCTTTTACTGCCAAGGTCACTCCTTTCTCTCTTCCTATGTCTTTCTTCCAGCTGCTTTAAAGGGATGTTACTGAAGAAAGGAATAGTGACTTAAACTTGGGATGAATATTTCCCAAGCTATGTATGGGAGTGTGAGGTGGGTAGCAGGTGATGAGAAGAGCAAAGGGAGGTAAGAACCTATAGATTTAATTTCACTTTTACCAATTGCAAGAACAGCTATTTTGACCTAGTCTCAGTATCAGTCCATTCCCACGATAAATCTAGCTTGTCTCCTTTCACTCTCCAGTTTTTGTGCTCATTTACTTGTGCCTTGATTTTACCTCCCAGCCTCCTTTACCTGATACTCAGACATGTTCTGGAGTCAACTGTAACTAACTTGCAAAAACCCATTGTTAAATTTTCAATGGGAGGATTTATACCTCAAAAATTGGCAATTTCTATTGTTAGGGCTTGATTTATTGTTTTACTGATTATCTAGACTTAAGTATTAATAATGCAGATTAAATTTAAAAGTGTGTGTGCATGTATTTATTTTTTTAGATAGGCTGGTTAAACATTTAACAGGACACCCCTGTATTGTTCTATAAACATTTCTTGAGCAAATAGGAGTGTAGCAGAAGGCCCAGAGAATGGAGTCATCACCACACTGGAGGTCTGGTGGCTATAGAGTAATAATAATAATGATAATGCTAACAAGAATTTATATAATTCTTTAAGATTTACAAAGTTCTTTACATCTATCATGTCATTTGAGCCTTACAAAATCCCTATTGGTTCCCAAATATTTGGGCAAAATTTCCTTCTTTAAAGTCATTAGAAACCCAAAACAAACTGAGCTCTCCTGAATATCTCTGAACAGTGCAAGAACTCTATCATCCTGGGAAAATCCTCTAAATTGTCTTTGATCCTGTGAAAGTTTCCCAAAGCCTCTACATTCATATATTGAAATGTTTGAGTTTGTTTGGTGATAAAGTTCATAATAAGAAATAAATATTTTTAAAAAATCCTTTTTACCAATGTAGCTCAACAATTCATTTTATAACTTAAAGTTTTAGAGAGTTAATTGGGGTACTGAGAGATTAAGTGACTTGCCCATGGTCACATTAGTCAGTATGTGTCAGAGATAAGACTTGAACCCAGGTCTTCTGACTCCAAGTTCAGTCCTCTATCTACTCTGCCAAGTGGACCAAATAAAGTAAAATAAAATAAAAGTTCATGCAATTAAGAAGTTATGTTTATATTTTGACCACACTTGCTTCAGCAGCATAGAATCTAATTAGCAAGAGTAATTAAATAAATTAGGAGCCTACCAAGTGGCCATTTTCTTATTTACCCCATCAGCAGTCACATCAATTAGAAAGTTGATATAAAGGCACATTTAGTCTACTATCCCTGGACACTAACATCGCTAGTCACAAACCAGATGCATTATATCGATCAGAGTGGATAGAAGTAATTGTCACTGGCAGTCATCAGCAATATATCTAAGCTTAAATGAGAGATATTCATCTAATTGAAAGTATTCACTGAAGTACAGATGAATTTCACATATAGAATATCTGGCAATATTATTTTAACTTTTATCATTTCTGTCTAGCCTATAGGCTATCTTCACCATTTCTCTAAGACAAATTTATTTAATTTCCCTTCATTCTAATCTTGGGGCATTCTTCCAGAATGTATGTTCTGTTTGAAATACTTTAAATATGTTTTAAATCTCCCTATATAAATATTTTCTACTAAGTTATGATCTGAGGCAGAATATTAGGAAGCAGTACGGTGAGCTCCCATCCACAAAAGTCCTCCAAACAGACCTAGAAAATTTACCAGACCATATCCTGATGGAGAAATCCAGAAAAAGTCATAGTAAGTCCTTTGTCTAGCCCAGTTCAGAATAAGGAGACAGGCAGGAAGGTCTGTGGGCATTGGTGACTGGGGTCAGGCCCAAAACTTGTAGAGTATTAGAGAGCTTAGGGAGGGGCTGCAGACCAACACAAAAGGAAGTCCCTCCAAGAGGAGGTGACCACAACTGGTCACCCTCAGACCCTTACTGGGGCATTGCAACAGAAATAGGTGAAAATTGACAGCCTTATTGCCCACTGTCCAATTCTATGTCATGGATCCAAGATCGACTTGCAGGGGGTGGCCTCAGGGAAGGTAGAGTTGAAGTTCAAAAGCATGCAGCATCAGGTTGGCTCAGACCCCAGGCACCTATCAGAGAGTCTCTAGACTAAAGGGGAGCCTACAACACTGCCATTCTAAACCAACAGAGGTTTTCCTGCTGGCTGAGAGATGCTGAGTCTAGCAGCATTCTGCTCCTGCTCAGACCCAAACCTAGGTCAGGAACTTAAAAAATTCAGACCACGGGGTCAGCAGTCAGACTTTGGCCTGGATCATACCACATTGAGAGTACTGAAAGCTTGCAGTTCCCTAATCTGTTGATGAAATCCTGAATAGTACACTACTTAATACCCCAAGAAAATAGAAACAGGACTAGCCCAGACCTTCCCTCCAGCCCTCCAGCCTCCCAGTCAAGGAGCCCAGCCCTAACATCAAGTCCGAAGTTGAAAAGTAGGCTGAAAGAATGGGCAAACAAAGAAAGAACCCCACAAGAGTGAGCTGTTATGATGGTAAGGATGTTCAAGACACAAATGCAAAAGAGGAGAATCACTAATACATCTACAATCAATGCCTTGGGAAAAACAGCTTGGGCAAAACCTCAACTAGGGAAAGCAGCATCAAGAGTTTTAAAAAAAAGAGTTTAAAATGTTTTTATAAATGGAATGAGAGAGTTTGAGAAAAATGGAAAAGAAATGAGTTCTATTGAAGAAAGAATGAGAAAGGGAATTTAACAGCTTGGCAAAAGAAGTACCAAATCTTGCCTAAGCAACAAATTCCTTGAAAACTCAAATGGAACAAATAAGTCAGTGACTCTATGCTGCAATAAGAAATAGTAAAACAAAGTTAAGAAGCTGAGAAATATAGAAGAATGTGCAAGGTATCTCATAGTACAAACAACTGACTTAGAAAACAGATTTAGAAGAAAAAATTTAAGAATCCTGGGTTGTCTAAATGCCATGGCCAGAAAAAGAAAACTGCCCAGATCTCTTAGAACCAGAAGGCAAAAATAGAAATAGAAAGAATATACTGGTTAGCTCCTAAAAGAAAATCCAAAACAAAAACTCCCAGGAACATTATAGCCCAAATCCAGAGTTTCGAGGTGAAAAGTAAGTCACTTAACTTCTGTGAGCCTCAGTTCTATCATTTGAAAAATAAGGGCATGAGATTAAATGGCCTCTAAATTCCCAACTTTAGATTTATGAGACATGCTAACTCCTTTATTTGTTTCTCCATGGAGAATCTATAAACTATCCTTCCCTTTTGCTACAACTTCTGTCTTAGAGAACATTTGCAGCGAAAATGTCAATTGATATGATTCAGTTCCTCTAGTAGTATGTTCATGCATTAGTTATTGTACAAGGATCTTCACTACAATAGTAACAGTTAAGGTTTATAGACAATCTAAAAACTGTATAATTCTTAGCACCTTCTGCCTTTTTTTTTCTTTTTTTATTATGAACATAACAAAAAACAAGCACAAACAGTGCCATGAAAAGATGAGGAAAAGGTATATGAAACCACAAATCTCTATTTCATATGGCTTGCTTTTAAAAATAAAAGTATATTGTAAATTTAACACAATAGTATCAACACTACCCTGTTTGTTTCCCTTTCTGAATTTCTTTTTGCTCTTTTTCTGAGTATTTTAAAAATGTTTTATTGACATCTCTTTCTTTTCTTCTTCTAACTTCCCTTTCACCACTGTAGTATGGCCTCTATAGAAGGAAAATGGGGCACCATAATAATGAGGGCCATTTTTATTTGCTTTCCATAACCAAAGAATTCATCACCAAATAGCCAGCATATTTGAAATGATTCTCTTCATGCTTCGCTAAACTGGTCCCAGAAAGTTGAGTTGGTCCATGGCTAGCATCACAACTGAAGCCTTTCCAGTGTGATAAGAACCAGAGATTGTGATCTAGTAGCACAGCCCTCAAGAACTATGGGTCATTTCCATATTGTGACAAGGCATCAGAATGGTATTTTGCGGTAGGGGAGGAGTCCTTTGCTAAGAGGGTACAAGGCAAATATCTGATGGAGCAGAGGAAGGTTGGAGGGAGTTTCTTCAGAAAAAATAGAAGTGTAATGATGGGTAGGAGGTCTGGTGGGAGGAAACAGTCTTCTCATTGAAAAAGAGAGTTGGAGTGGCTCTTACTCTCCAGTGCCAATCATGGCTTGTGTATGTCCCTCGATATCTGTGTACTTCAAAAAGGGAGAATTATTCGGCAAAAAATCTACTTTGCCTGAAGGCTCCAATTTGTCTAGATAATGTAAATTTTTTCATACCAATAACTGGCAACCTTATGCTGTCATTGAATTAGCAGGTCATCAGACCAGTGCAGAATCTTTGAGATTTGGCAGAGCTATTGCTTGAATCCCTTGTGTATGGAGTAGAGAGACTCACTGCTCTGGCCAGGATGCTTTTGTAAATATGTGCTAAGGAGGTACCATGTTTGCTCCCACCAAGACTTGGCTCTGGTGACATTGTAGAGTGAACACAACACAAAAACATTATGCCATCTGCTCTGCATTGGCAGCCTCTGCCCTGATAGCACTGGTCATGGCAAAAGGTCATCAAATTAAAGAAGTCCCACAACTTCCTCTAGTGATTGAAGATAAAGTTGAGGGGTCTAAGAAGAGCAAGGAAACAGTTTTGCTGCTTAAGAAGCTGAAGGCATGGAATTACATCAAAAAGATCTATGCTTCTTAGTGTATGTGAGCTGGTAAGGCTATGAGGTCATACGATCCATTGTAGGGGACCTTGTAACATCTATAATAAAGACAATGGTATTTGTCAAGGCCTTTGGAAACATTCCTGGTATTGTTCTCCTTAATGTGACCAAATTGAACCTTTTGATACTTGCTCCTTGTAGGAACAGTGGGACATTTCTATATTTGGACTGAAAGTACCTTCTGCAAGGTGGTTGACCTGTATGGTACATGATGCAGGGCTGCTACTGTGAAGAGTCACTACAATTTTCCATGCACAAGATAATCAACACAAATCTAACCAGGATTATGAAAAGCCCAGAGATATGGTGCCCTCTGTGCACCATGAAAAAAGATTCATTGATGAGTACTCAAGAAGAGCTCATTGGCAAACTTGAGAATCATGGTGAACCCTACATGCTCTCCCTCTTCCATTCTGTCTACTAGCTTCCCTAGCTTCCTTTAGGTCCCAATGAAAATCTCATCTTTTACTAGAAGCCTTCCATAACACTTCTTAATTCTGATGCCTTCCTTCTGTTAATCATTTCTTATTCATCCTGTTCTATATATATTTGTTTGCATGTTGTCTCCCCCAGTTTATTGTGAGCTTTTTGAGAGCTGGAATTGTCTTTTCCCTCTTTTAGTATTCCCAAGGCTTATTAGAATATTGCCTAGTACATAACAGGAACTTAATGTTTATTGATCAGTAAGCCAAAGAAGAAGAGGAAGATGAGGAGGAGGAGGAGGAGGAGGGACAATGGGAAGAGGAAGGGGAGGAGAAGGAGGAGGGTGAGGAAAGAAGCTGCTTTGGGAAAAGAAGTCTCCAGCAGCAAAAGAAACCTGTGGAGAAGAAGCCCAAAGCTGAAAAGAAACCCTCCAGGGAAAAGAAACCTGCTCCTGAGAAGAAGCCTTCTGTATAAACTCAGCATATCAATTCATCCAGTGGTAGGGATAGAAGGAAATATACCTTTTTCTCAGTGGTGCATGGTACCTACACAAAAATTGACTATGTATTAGGGTATAAAAACCCCAAAATCAAATGCAGAAAAGAAGAAATATTTAACGCATCCTTTTCAGATCATAATACAACAAAATTTCCTTCAAAAAAGGGCCATGGAAAGACAGATTGTAAATTAATTGGAAACTAAATAATCTAATACTGAAGAATGAGTATATGAGTACAAAGATCAAATCATAAAAATGATTAATAATTTCATTAAAGAGAATGACAACCATGAGACAACATACCAAAATATATGGGATGCAGCCAAAGCAGGACTTACGTGAAAATTCACATATCTCTAAACACTTACATCAATAAAATAGAGAAATAACAAATCAATCACTAGGGCATGCAACTAAAAAAATTGGAAACAAAGCAAATTAAAAATCCCCAATTAAACACAAATTGGAAATCTTGAAAATCAGAGGAGACATTTCAAAAATTCAAAAAAAAACCATTGAACTAATAAATAAAAGTAGGAGCTGGTTTTATAGGGGGGGAAGGCACTAAAATTGATAAATCATTGGTTAATGTATTTAAAAAAGAGAAAACCAAATTACTGGTGTCAGAAATGAGAAGGGTGAATTTACCACCAATGCGGAAGAAATGAAAATAACTTTTAGGAGCTATTTTGCTCAATTATGTGTAAATAAATCTCACAATTTAAATGAAGTGGATGAATATGTACAAAAATATAAATTGCTCATAGTAACAGAATAGGAAGTAAAAAACTTAAGTAACACCATATTAGAAAAAGAAATTCAATAAGGCATCAATGAACTCCCTAAGAAAATAATCCCCAGGGCCAGATAGATTCACAAAAGGATTCTACCAAACATTTTAAAGAATAATTAATTCTAGTGCTATATAAACTATTTGGGAAAATAGGTGAAGAAGGAATCTTACCATATCCTTTTGTGACACAAATATGGTGCCTAAACCAGGAAGAGCTAAAACAGAAAAAGAAAACTATACATCAATTTCTCTAATGAATGTTGATGCAAAAAAATTGAATAAAATGCTAGCAAGGAGATTACAGCAATGTATCACAAGGATCGTATACTATAATCAGGTGGAATTTTTACCAGGAATGCAGATATCAACCATACCGAGACCAGTCTCTAACATGTAGGTGACCAGAGTTGAACAAAGCAGGCCAGAGACAGGAGAATCAGGAATCAAACAGAAGTTTAATTTCAAAGTGAGGAAAGACCTTGCAAGTGGAAGTACTCGTAAGAAGGAGGGAGAATAGGAATAAATGGAGCTTTCCTTAAAATTATAAATAGTATCTCTCTAAACCAATTAGCAAATATTGTCTGTAATTGGGATAAGCTAGAAGCCTTTCCAGTAAGATCAGGGGTGAAGCAAGGATGCCCATTGTCACCACTATTATTCAAGATGGTACTAAAAATGCTGGCTATAGCAATAACAGAAGAAAAAGAAATTGAAGGAATTAGAATAGCCAATGAGGAAACAAAGCTTTGTAGATAATATGATGATATACTTGGAGAATCCTAAAGAATCAATAAAAAAACTAGTTGAAATAATTAACAATTTTAGCAAGGTTGCAGGATATAAAATAAATCCACATAAATCATCAGCATTTTATGTATTACTAACAAAGTCTAGCAGCAAGAGATAGAGAAATTCCATTTAAAATAACTGTAATAAAATACTTGGGAATCTACCTGCTAACATAAACCCAAGAGCTATATGAATACAATTACAAAATGCTTTTTACATAAAGTCATATCTTAACAATTGAAAAAATAGTTGCTCATGAGTTGGCCGAGCCAATATAATAAAATTACAATTCTACCTAAATTAATTTACTTATTTATATCTATCAAACCATCAAAAATATAGAGCTGAAAAAATAATAAAATTAATCTGGAAGAACAGAAGGTCAAGAACATCAAGGAACTTAAAGAAAAACAAATGTGAAGGAAGATGGCCTAGCCATACCAGATTTTAAACTATATATAAAGTGGTAATCATCAAAACAGTCTGTTACTGACTTAGAAACAGATTGGTGGATCAGTGGAATAGATTAGGTTCACAAGACTTAGTAGTAAATGACCATAGTAATCTACTGTTGGATAAACCCAAAGGCCCCAGCTTTTGGGACAAGGACTCACTATTTGACAAAAATTGCTGGGAAACTGGAAAACAGTGCAGAAAAAAAACTAGATATAGACTAACTATAGACTTAGATAGTTACTGAGTCACCAAGATAAAGTCAAAATGGGCAGATGAGCCCCCCCCCCCCAAAAAAGAAAGAAAAGCAAGTTGGAGGAAGGGTCACTACTTAAAGAGACTTATGGTATTATAGTGATTACCTTCTTTTTTCTGTTTCTACCTGTGGATAGAGTAACCAAATTAAGAAAAAAACAACCCAAGAAAAAAGAGGGAGAAGCATAAGGCAACTATGTCTTCCTTTTAATGAAGTAAATGGTTTAGTCTCTCTCACAAAAGAGAAGTAAAAAAATTTTGGATATATTCCTAGTATAGCAACTTTAATATTAAGCATTAATAATAAGTATTTTTAAATTAAATGGCCCTGTTCGAGACTGCAGCAAGGCCTTTTTTTGGTATTTTTTCTTAATTAATTTCTGCCAGCCAAGTCTTTGCTTGTTTCCATTTTCTTCTATTTGGGGAGAAATTCTGGTTCTCCCAACTCTCCCAATCTAGAGTTTATTCGAATATAATAAACAATTAAATTTACATTCAATTGTTTTCATAACTACTATCTTATATCTCTGTTCCCTGATATAGTCTGCTATCTTTAAAAGCTACAACTGTCTAAAAAATACTATCCTATGTAGGAAAAAATGAATACTGTTCTATATACTATGGATGATTACAAGAATTTTCAAGGGTACTCAAATACTCAGAGAAATCTGGTATTTAATCCTAGCAGTTACACTTGAACAATGCAGATAACAATCTCTCCATGCCTACCCAACCCATGACTCTTATCCATTTCCTATTATAAATTAAACATAGGAAAGGCTCCAGAAAACAGAAAATTCACGCACTAGGCTGGAAGCCTTCTTTGAAGTCTCCTGAATCACAAGAATACCAATGAAGTTCTCTGGCTCTCAATCTGTCATCTTTTCATTCTTACCACATGACCAGGTATTTTTCCTATCATACAGTTTCCTGATAATTTCTATTCTTCCATTAGTTATAGGTTGCAACCTGCTCACACCAACCATAGGCCTCTCCATTGCCCTCTATGTGATGCTTGTTTTAAAAATATTTTTGGAGGCAGTTGTATTCCATGACACTGACATTCAGCAACTCTGATAGAATACTAGTATTAAAAGGGGAGGGGGCTTTATCTTCATGAGGTTGGTAAAGGAATTTCTTTTGGACCTCTCTCCTCTTTTTCAACTTAATTGCAAGGGTAATTTTGATTAAATGTAATTCTTCTCCATATATTGACTTTAAACCCTAACCTCCAAATAATGAGTGATTCTACTTTATACCTTCTTAAGAGGGAGTCTTTTTCAAAGATCACCAAATGAATACTGAACTGACCTAATATAATGTAAGGAATGCTGGACTTTGAGCCAGGAGACCTGAATTCAAGTCCTGGTTCTGCCATTTTTTAACTGTGGGCAAGTCTTTTAGCCTCTCTGAACTTAAACTGGATGTCACATAGACATCTCAAAATCAACGTATCCAAAATAGAACTCATTATCTTTTCTCCCAAACACTTTCCTGATTCTTCATTAATGTTGAAAGCAACCTCAGGGTCATCCTTAAATTTCTTCATTTGAAACATGAACATAACGTTACTTAGACTACTTATTGGTAGAGGTGAATGCCTTTCCCTGCATAAAGGGTGGGGCAGAGTTGGGGAGAGGGGGAAAGAGAAGAGCTCTTGAACTCCTTGAACTTTTCTTGAAGCTTCAAGTCTCTTCTACTCTCTTCAGCCTCTTTTTGGCTCTGAAGTCACCATGGGAGCTTCTGGTTTCCAGGTGTTCAAGAGAGAAGAAAGAAGATGCCAACTCCACTTTCATGTTGCTGAAGGAAAAGACTATGGGAAGAAGCCAGCATGTGAGGAGCTAGCCGTCTCCATCAATTAGGAGAGTCTCATACCAATGAGCTTTGGGGTTAGGGTTACACTATCATCCTATATCTTTTCTTTTCATGGCAAAACTCAGTGAGAAAGCCACCTATAATCGGCGTGTCCACTTCCTCTCCTCTCACTTTCTGCTCACCTCTCTGCAGTCTGCTTCAAAGGAATCCACTCTTTCTAAAGTTACTAGTGGCACTTAATTGCCATATCTGATGATTTTTTTCTCCTTAATTGTTTGTGACCTCTCTGTAGCTTTTGATACTATCACAGTCTTCTAGATACTCTCTCTAGGTTTTCATTACTCTAGGTATTTCAATACTCTAGGTATTCACTATTCTTTCCTAGTCCTCCTGCTACTTGTCTGACTGCTGCTTCTCAGCCTCTTTTGGTGGATCTTCCTCTACGTCATAGCCCAGGCACTAACTGAGTGTCCCCCAAGGTTCTTTCTATGTCCTTCTCTTTTTCCTGTAAACTATTGTACTTGGTGATATAACTGAGTTTCCATGCATTCAGTTATCATCTCTATATGGGTAATTCTCAGATCTTTTTTCATAAAAATCTGCCTCTCATATGAATTCCCATCTCACATCACCAACTGCTTATTGTATAATTTGAACTGGATGTCACATAGACATCTCAAAATCAACGCATCTGAAATAGATCTCATTATCTTTTCTCCCAAACACTTTCCTCTCCTGATTCTTTATTAATGTTGAAAGCAACCTCAGGGTCATCCTTAAATTTTCAATCACACTCAACCCTCATATCCAGTCTGTTGCCAAGTCTTGTCATTTCTATCCTCACAACATTTCTTGTATATATTCCCATTAGTCCCCTCACTCAACTGTTCTCCCTCCCCCCATTGCAGTCCCTCATCACTTTAGTCCTGGAATACAACAATACCTGTTGGTTGGTCTTCCTGATTCAAGTCTTTCTTCATTCTGTGTGGGTCTGAGACCACTACTCACATTAAAATAAACACAGACTGTTCTTGAGAAAAGGCAAAAAGGAGTTTATTGCTGTCTCATGAGAAAGGACACACCCAGTGTGGCCCAAGATAATGCCAACAAGAAGTGTGCGTCTGTGTCATACAGCTCAAAGCAAGTTATATAGACCCTAATGCAAAGTCCCATCACCCCCCGCCTCCGGCTTCTCTTCCCATTGACTTCCCATTGACTTCCCATGGAGCTCACATTCTAAACAAGGAATTTTCTCCCTAGCACCAGAGAACAAAGAACACAAAGACAGGCATAAACCAGGAACTTGTAAAGGCTAGATAAACGGGACCTTGCAGGTCCTGTCCCTTGATGTAATTTCTCATCTCTACTTTCTCAGCAAAGCAGTTTCTAAAAATATAAGGTGGAGGGGGGAGTGGATGGTAGGAGAGGTAAGGTCTTTTTCCATGCTGAGGGGGCTTCACTATTTCAGCATTCCACTCAATTCCAATCCATCTTCCACTCAGCTTCTGAAGTGCTTTCCCTAGAAAGGTCTCTCACTCCCCCTTCCCTATGCTCAATAAGCTCGAATGGCTCTCTATTACTTTAGGAACAATATGAGATCTTCTGTTTGGCTTTTTTTTTTTTTTTGCTTTTCTAAAATAGTGTTCATTGATAGCTTTTGTTTTAGCTTCACTATAGTTTCTCCCAGTATCCCTCACCTTACCCCTCCCAGAGAGTCAACCCACATAGCAAGTAATGTTTTAAAGATAAAAAAAATTAAAAAAATATACATAACTTATAAATAGATCAAATGAATTTTAAAATATGTGCAATTTACAAAACTTATGGACCGCTTCCCTCTGCAAAGAGTTGGGGTGGGATTGTCTTCTCATATCTCTTTTTTCAACCTTATTCTTTGTAATTTTGAAATACTGAATTTACATTTTTTATGGTTGTTTTTTCCTATTTACATTGTTGTACCCATTGTAAATATTGTTTTTATTGGCTCTGCTTACTTTACTCTGCACCAAGTCATGTAGATCCCTACATGCATCTCTGTATTCACCGCATTCTTCATTCACAGTAATATTCCATTATATTTATGTACCACAGTTTGTTTAGCCATTCCCAATCTATGGGCATCTACTTTGTTTCCAATTGGCTGTCACAAAAAAAAAATGCTGCTATAAATATTTTTGTGTGTATTGGGACTTTCTCCTTATCAATTGTCTCTTTGGAATGGAGTTTCTGGGTCAAAGCATGTGGATATGCTAGTCATTTTATTTTAATAACTATAGATTGTTTTCTAAAAGGTTGTACCAAATGACAGCTCCAATAGAAATGCATTATAATGTACCTATCTTCCCACAACCCTCACCAACATTGATTATTCCTATCTTTTGTTGTCTTTGCTAATTTTCAGGATGTGAAGTGAAACCTCAGGGTTGTTTTGATTTACATTTCTCTTCTAATTAGTGATTTGGGGCATTCTTTCATATAGTCATTAATAATTTGCAACTCTTTTGAGAACTATTTATTATACCTTTTGACCTCTTGTCTCTTGAGGAATGGCCATTGGTCAAATGCATATTTATTAATTGTATACATGCAAACATATATACACATGTATGTATATGTATGTGTGTAGTTGTGTGTACACACACACACACACACACACACTCTTACACCTTGGATTCAAAACCTTTATTAGATAAATTTGATACACATGTTTTCCCCTCTTCTAATGCTCCTTTTCTTATCTTAGGTGCATTAATTTTGTCTGTGCTGAATCTTTTCAGTTTCATGTCATCAAAATTGTCTATTTCATCTTTTGTAATTGCTTCTATTCCTTGTTCAGTTAATAGGACATCTTTTACCCATGGCTGTGAGAGGACTGTGGTCTGTTTCTCTTCTAATTTTTTATACTATATAGAATGTTCTTTAATTTTAAGTCACATATACATTTAGAATGTATTATGGAATATGGTAGGAGGTGTTGGGCTAAGCTTAATTTCTACCAGACTGCTTTTCATTTGTCCTAGCAGTTTTTTAATCATTTAGAAGTTCTTTAATAAGTAATTTATGTTTTCTACTTAATTAATCACTGAATTATTGAGTTCTGATTCTCTCATCTAATTTGTTCTATTAAGCTACTTCTCTATTTTTTAGCCAATACCAGATGGTTTTAGTGAATGTTATTTTATAATATAGTTTGAGGCTTGGAAGTACTCTTCCTCATTTGTCCTTATTTCTTTTTATCATTTCTCTTGATACTCTAGGTATTTTTTCCTTTCCAAATAAATTTGGTGACATTTTACCAAGTTCTATAAAGTATACCCTTGATCGTTTAATTTATATAGTATTAGAAGTATAAATTACAGATGGCAGTTATCATTCTTATTATATAGGCACAGTCTAGCCATGAGCGTTGAATATTCCTCCAGTTATGTAAGTTGTTTATTGTTTTAAATAATATTTTTCAACAAGTCTTTTGTTTGCTTTTGTAGATCAAGTCCCATATAGTTTATGTATTTTGCGATTATTTTGGAATTGTATTTTCCTTCCTATAATTACGTCTGGGGTTTTGGTATAGAAATATATTATATAGAAATATAGCTGATTTTTTGGAGAGGGCATTTTTTTTGTAGGCTGCAACTTTGTTGAAACTAATGATTGTTTCAGTGTCTTTGCTGATTCCCTAGAATTTTCCAAGTATATCATCATATCGTTAGCAAATTAGAATAGCTTATTACTTCTTTACCTCTCTTTCTGCCTCAATTTCTTTCTCTGGCCTTATCGCTATTGCTAGCACTTTCAAGACAATATCAAACAACAGTGGAGAGGGTGAGCATCTTTGTTTTATTTTCATATTTGTTAGAAAAGGCTCTACTCTATATTATATATGAATTTTGCTTTTGGTTTTAGATACTTTTAAATTTTAAAATGGTCCTTCTCTGCCTGTACTTCATAGATTTTTTTAAAGCATAAATGAGTGTTGTACTTTGTCAAAGAAATTTTTTCCTGAATCCGTGGAGGTAATCATGGTTTTAGAAGTTTTTGTTTTTCATATGATTAATTATATTGACTATTTTCTAATACCATCTATTCTTATAGCTCTGATATAAGTCCAACTTGTCCATAGTGAATGGTTTCTGGGATAAATCATTGTAATGTGTTTGATAGGGTTTTGTTATAATTTAGAAGTTAAAATTCATTAATGATATTGGTCTATATTTTCCCTATGTGTTTTATCCCTGTCTGCCTTAGGAACTGGTACTATATTTTTAAAAAAAATTTAAAATTTAAAAATGTAAAAATTTAAATTAAAAAAATCTGGTACAGTCCTCTTTTTTCCCTTAATGTTTGAGAATTATTTGGGTAGTATGGCTACTAATTGTTTTCACTTAACCTCTGTTTCTCAGCTGTAAAATGGGCTTAATAAGAGCACTTGACTACTAGGATTATCGTGAGTATCAAATGAGATAATAATTATAAAGCACTTAATATAGTGTTTGGGATATAGTAAGTGTTTTATCATTCTTATCATCATCATCATCATTCCAAAAATCCAGAAGGACCAAAGTTTTTTCCCTTTTGGTAGTTTGTTTAAAGTTAGATTTATTTCTTTTTCTGAGACTGGATTATTTAAGATCTCTATTTGCTCTGTTAGTTGGAATATTTTGTATTTTTGAAGGCATTGTTGTTTTGTTGCGTACACTCCTTGTGTGTGCTTTCAGAAAAAAAATTCTCTTGATCCTCTGTCGTGATTTTGTTGTTGTCTTTGGTTGTAATATTTATTTATCTTTCTTTTATTTTTGTTGTCTGAGGTATTTGGAAAACAAAGAATTTATTCAGCTCAGATTTTCTTTCTAGGAATGCTTTGAACATTTTTTTTTGGTAGAATACTCATTCCTCTCCCCTCCCCCCATTAATGGTTAGGCTCAGACTTTCAGGGTCTATCATCTTGGGTGGCATCTTGGGCTCCTTTGCTTCTTAGAAGACATTCCATTTCTTCCTACAGTTTATAGTGGGTGTAGAAAAGCTGAGGCATCTAGGTGGCAGAGTGGATAGTGTTGGGCCTTGGAGTTGGTGTCATGGTTTGCCCCTCTATCTTCCCACCCAGAGGTAGCCCATGGGTTCTTTCAATTGGTACTGGTTTTTTATGTTCTGATGTTCTGGGCAATTTTCTTAGATTCTTTATTGCATCATGGTGTTCAAGGATTTTTTTTAACCCATTGTATTCTTCTTGGAGACCTATGATCCTTAAGTTGTCTTTATGTATCCTGTCTTCAATATTAATGTTTTGCTTATATAGAGATCATATTTTTAAAACATTATTGCTTTTACTAATCTTCTTCCAGATTTTCTTTCACTTCTGCGTATTTATGCTTCCAAACAGTTTCTCTCTCTTATGTTTCTTCAGTGAGGTATACCACCATGACAAAGCATCATGGGTAATTAGGTGGTGCAGTGGATAGAGTGCATGGCCTGGAGGCAGGAACACCTAAATTCAGATCTGGCCACAAAACACTTCCTAGTTATGTGACCCTAGGCAAGATACTTAACCTTTGTTTGCCTGTTACCACATCTGTAAAATGGGGATATATTAACACCTACCTCTCAGAGTTGTTATGAGGATCAAATGAAATGATAATTGTAAAGCACTTAGCACAGGGCCTGGCACATAGTAAGTACCATACAAATGTAAGGTATTATTTATGTTAGCTGTTATTACCATGGATACAAGTTTTTCTATCTGCCAATTATTTATGCTGTGTAGGCTATAAATTCTTCTTTCACAATTCTCATTTCTTTTTCAAACCATTCAGTAAAATCCTGCTGTGGTTACATGCTCTCTTGGGAATCCATGGGGTTCTCTGCATCATCAGGTGTTGATTCATTTGCCTTTGTCTTGCACAATTATTCACAGATGTCTAGATTCATTTTGCTGATTTGCAGGCTGTATGCCTTTCTGTTATTAATATCTTTCTTATTGGTTTATCTGCTTATGCTCAAGTTCTTTTTTTTAATTTTTTTTTATTTTTAGTTTACAACACTTGGTTCTACATAATTTTGAGTTCCAGATTTTCTCCCCTCCCTCCCCACCTCCCTCCCCAAGATGACATGGAATCCTATATAACTTCCATGTATAACTTCGCATTGAACTAATTTACACACTAGTTAAGTTATGGAGAAGAATTGTGGTCAATGAAATGAATCATGAGAAAGAAGGAACAGGACCAAAAAAAAAAAAAACAACCCAAAAACAAAAACAAAAGAGAGAAAAAGAAAAAAAAGGGAGGAAAAAAAGGCTAGCATGAAGTGTGCCTCAATCTGCATTCATACTTCATAGTTCTTTCTCTGGATGTAGATAGCGTTTTCCATCATGAGTCCTTTGGAGTTGTCTTTGTACCTTGCCTGTCAGGGTTGGTCCTCACAGAATCCATATATCTGTGGTTGTGTACAATGTTCTCCTGGCTCTGCTCCGCTCACTCAGCATTATGTTGTATAGGTTTTTCCAGGTTGTTATGAAGTCCGTATCATCCCCATTTCTTATAGCACGATAGTATTCCATTACCTTCCTATACCACAGCTTGTTCAGCCATTCCCCAATTGATGGGCATCCCTTTGATTTCCAATTCTTAGCTACCCCAAAAAGAGCCACTATAAATATTTGTGTACATATGGGTCCTTTTCCTGCTTGTGTGATCTCTTTGGGATACAACCCTAGAAATGGTATTGCTGGGTCAAAGGGTATGAACGTTTTTATAGCCCTTTGGGCATAGTTCCAAATTGCTCTCCAAAATGGCTGGATCAGTTCACAACTCCACCAGCAATGTAACAATGTTCCAATTTTCCCACATCCTCTCCAGCAGTTATCATTTTCCTGTTTTGTTATTTTAGCCAATCTGACAGGAGAGATGTGGTATCTAAGAGTTGTTTTGATTTGCATTTCTCTAATCAGTAGTGATTTCGTATGCTCAAGTTCTTTAAATGAGTTTTTTTCCCCCTGAGATCACTGGTAATTTCAGTCTTTTTTTCCCTCTTATATTCCCCTATTGCTCACTTCATGATTCCATTTATTTTCATTTTGGTTTCCCTAGGGGCTGGACCTCAAAGCTGTCTCAGCTTCCTCCCACAGTACGTAATTTAGATTTCACCAACTTTGGTCTCTGTCCCATGTCACTTCTGTTGTGAGGACTTAGGGAGGGTACAAAACTTGCCCCAATTTGGTGCTGGTGTTGAAGTTAGGGAACCATATGTTGGGGTTTTAGGGTTTAGGGGTGCTCAAGACACCAAAATGCCAACACACCAAGTCCTGCCGAATGAATTTGACTCAATCCTTCTTTCAGCCAAAGAAAAACAAAGTTCATTAAAGATTAGCCGTAATGGGTAGATTCTTGGGGAGCCTGAGCATTTGTGATGCTAATGCCAGTGGACCAGATCAATCTGAGCTGAGCTAGGTTGAATCTGAGCACCTTTGTGGAGGCAAGATGAGACTTATATATAGAAAAAATTGGGGGAGGGATCAAGGGGTAGTCAAGAAGTCTGCAGTGACTAGAGAAGGGGTTTAGGGAGGGTCTTGAGGAGGAGTCTAAGGAGGATCTTGATGGGACTGGGGTGACTAGAGATCAGACTCCAGGAGCCAAGAGAATGGTATTTTGATAGAATCAAGGGTGGAAAGAAGCCAGAGGCAATCCGGAGGTAACAGATTTGGGCCTAGCGATAATGGAAGGCAAATAACCTCAGGCAAAGGCCAGATCAAGTGGGAAGATTCAAGGAGAGTTCAAGGGGGCTCCCAGAGACTATCCTATCGTTGGAACATTTACTTCAGGCAGGCATGGTAAGACCCATGTTGCCCCAGTTGCCTCTGTTCCTAGCTTTTTCTAATTGAGTACTGTTGCAGCATTTGTAGTAGTCCTAGCCAAAGCAAGCTTCTGCTTTTTGGTTTTCCATGGCACTGGGAAGGGAAGTGAGGTACAGATGGATTTTATTGCAAACTCTTGGGGGCAACATGTGCATCCCTGTGGTGGCATGGTGTAAGGCTAATCTGTAAGTGAAAGATCTTTCCCATGGGGCCAACAAAGGGAGGCCTGATTAGGGCAGACCCATACCCTTTTCCTAACTTGGTGTGAGGCCCCAGGCCCCACACCTTTTTGCTAAGTTGGCTCGGAGCCCTCAGAGCCCTGAACAGGGTATAAGAGCTCTGAAGTTGGCATTTTGTCTTTGTGGGCACACTCATTGAAAGAGTGTTGGTGATAAGACTCTGGGTAAGCTGTTGAAGCAGCCCCTCCCCACCGCAGCTTTGAAAAACCCAGATGTTGGTGCTTCTCTGGTAACTATCTATCATGATTTGGTTAGACAGAAACATCGATCTGTTTACATTGTCTCTGTTTGTAATTTCTGTTTGTATTTTTGCTCTGAAGTTCAGGGTGCTGGCTTTTCTTTCTGAACTAAGTGAATGGTATATGTATGTTTAATTAAAGTAAGGCTGCTAACCCCTTAAAGTTACTTTCCTTAGAAAAGCAGATCAAAGATCCTGTGCTAGCATCCTTCTTGTGTACTCTTGTGATTGGTCTTGCTATTGGTCTTTCACCTCCATGGCAGCTGCTAGCAACATTGTTGTTACACATAATGAGTGGTGAAAGAGAGGGTGCTGAGTGAGCATGTTAGAGGTTAGGGATTAGTCTTCTTTGCTGTTAGTTCATCAGGTTTTTACCTTGTTAAGAATCTTGAAGTCTTAGACCATGAAGTTAGCTGACATTGCTTTTTCTGTCGAACAAATTTTCTATTTTTAAAGGTTTAAGAGTTCATCGAAATTGGAAAAAAATGTCTATCCTTCATTTTCTTGGTCATTTTCTATTTGTCTTTTGAAGACCTTCACAACTTGGCCCCTTCCTACCTTTCCAGTCTTCTTACAGTTTACTCTCTCCAGCTGCTGTGCTCATCTAGCAATGCTGGTCTTAAATCCTAACTTCTGCAAGGAGCCTTTCTCAGTCACCTGCATCCCATACATCCTCTCTGAGGTTACCTTCTTTTTACACTGTTTCTGTCTTACATCTCTGTATCTCTTTGTGTGTTTGTCTCCCCCATTAGAATGTGAGCTTCTTAGGGACTGGGACCATAGTTTTGCCTTTGTTTGTATCTCTAGCTCTTAGCACAGTGCCTGGTAGAAAGTAGATGCTTAAATATTTGTTGGGAGATTGACTTCCAAAATCAAGAGGGGGTTCAGATAGTTTCTGGAAGCCAGGGACTCCCAGTCAGAGCACTCTATAGGAACTGTAGCTATGTCTTAAATGAACAACATTTTAGAGCCTAGTGGTTATTACTGCAGTCTTCTGAATGTATTTCCTGCCTTTAAGGTTTCTCTTCCTATCTCTGTGGTTAATTATTATTGTCCCCGTGGAAAGTAGCCTAGGTTCTAGCCAGAAACCTGTAAATGCCATCCTTTCTGCTGACTCTACCTCCATCATTTGACTCTGTTTATATGATTACAGACCAAGTTAAAAGGCAGCCTTTCCTATTATCCCTGTAGGATAGGTGCGGCTGGAGCATTATGCCCTCATTATCACCTTGTGACACTGACAGCCCACAGGTCACATGACTGCTAATGAGAAGAAAGGTTTTAGCTCAAACATGGGGAAATGTTAGTGGAGTATATAGATCTCTCATGTGGTCTGTGCAGACCACTGTCATTGAGAGCTGTAAATCTTCCTATTCATGGGGATATGGAGGGAAATTAATGCAAAGATCTATGAACCAAATGGAGATGTTACTATTGACTCAAAATATCTATGAGAACATATGGCAAAATTCAACGCATAATATATTTAACCTAAATGTTTCTATTTTTTAGACTGACCCGTGAGTCTGATGGTGTAGGAAACTCCCAGGGTGGAAACTCCTTTCACTGATACCATGTCAATGAGCTTGCTTTGTGAATATACATATGTGTATTATATGTAGTAATAACAACCACAACCACACTAATAACTAGTATTTATGTAGTGGATATTATGTGCCAAGCACTACGCTAAGTGCTTTATGGGATCTCATCTGATCCTCAAGATAACCCTGTGAAGTAGATGCTATTATTATACCCATTTTACAGTTGAGGAAAAAAAAATACACACACACACACGTATACATATATGTATGTATATACGCACATAAAACAGACACACTATGAATGTGTATGTATGTATGTATATACAAGTGTTAATAGCTTAAAACTCCACTAAAACTTTTAGAATATCATGTCTATGAGTGCATACATATATACATATGCTTACATGTTTATACATATATGTATGTGCCTTGACTTGTTGATTTGTTGTAGACTGGCAAGTCTTCTGTAACTTCTGATCAATTTAATTCAACAAGTCTTTGTTAAACACCTGGCACATGCAAGGGATAGAGGAATCAGAGACAATGAAACATAAATTGTCCTCCAGTGGATGTTGGATAATCAAATATGCGGTAATGAGAGCAGATAGGATTACCATTCTCCTCAATCTAGGTATTGTTACCCCTCCCAACCTCAACAAGGAATTTAATCTAAGGTGAACCTCTGGCCTATTGTCTTCTGCTCAAGCTTGGGTGGGGAATATAGATTCTTTATCTAGATTTCTTCCAGGTTTGGGGTGATTTGGAAGTAAAGGACATGATCAAAATTACATTCCCCCAACCCCTCCTAATAATAGGTCCACCTCTCATTATAATATTTATTCTCTTTCATTAATTGTTAACCAATCAGAATTTATTGCCACCCTCAGGAACACCCACTCTTCCATGGCATTTAAGCTGTGAACCCACCACCATGATTTTTTCTTTGGTCCTAGAGAAAGGGATAAATGACCATTCCTTTTATTAATAATATGATAGCATGATTAATATAATTAAATTATCAGGAACTGTGTCTGTTGAACTTTTTAAATGTCACAGTGGTATATACAAAATAAATTGGTGGGGGTGGGGCAGGGAGGGCACTAAGAACTAGGACTATCAGGAAATGCCTCTTGCAGGTTATTTGAGATTAGCCTTAAAGGGGACTAGTTATGACTGAGATTAGATGGGAGGGAGGGGGAAGAAGGCAGTTAATCTGTACAAATTCATGGAGACAGAAATTGAAATGTCCAAGACAGGAAAGAAGAAGTAGGCTGGTATGGCTACAATATGGATTGTATAAGGGGTCTTGGATTGGAAAGGGCAGTATTGTGAGATCATTCTAGAAAGATAGGTTGGAGATAGATTGTGAAGGGTTTTAAGTACCAAAGAGAGGAGTTTGCATTTTTTTTCTTAGAGTTGAACTTTTATGACTGGATGTACCGATTTGGTAGTCTGAAATGAGATGATATTTTATTGACAAATTCACTTGGAGAGATAGTGTAGGCAGAGAAAAGTAGAGAAGACAGGGCAAAATCTGGGATATAGTCATGAATAGGGAGCCCGACATAGATGATGATCCAGAAAAGGAGACAGAGAGATAGTTCACACAGATAGGAAAGAAACTATTAAAAACAGTGTCACTAAAACCTAGGGAGAAGAGACTATCTAGAAGTAAGAAGTCAGTGGTGTCAAATATTGTAGAGGTCAGAAAATGTGAAGGCTGAGAAAAGCCTGTTGGATCTAACAATAAGGATGGAGCAGTCCCTCAGGGTTGCACTCCAACTCTTTTCACTTTGGTAGTTTAGGTTCCCAGAGGGCAGCTGTTACTGCCCTAGAGTTCTAGGGAGTAATCCTGAGAGGTTGGGGTTTCTGTCTCTTGCAACATTGAAGACACTGAGATAGTTGCTGTATGGTACACAGTCTACCAAGCATGGTCCCTGCATTTGTAGAAGAAAAGCAGTGACAGGTATTTAAATATCTACAATACAAGGTTACATATAATAAATATGAAATGAGTAGTACAAACATTGTTATAGGAGTTTAGAGAAGAAAAGGATCACTTTTTGTTTGTTTGAGTGATCCCTTTCTTCTGTGGAAGAAGTGGAATTTAAATTGGACTTTAAATAGTGGATAGTATTTTGATAGGGGAAAATGACTAAGAAGAGCAATCTGTGCAGAAGAAATGTCATGAGTGAATGTATGGAGGGGAAAAGCACAGGTATTTGGAGGCAGCGAAGGTATTTCATTGAAGAAGGAAATAAGGTATTTGGAGAATATCAGATAGCCCAATACTGCCAGAGTGCAGGATGTGGACTGGACCAAACAGCTTCTGACTTTTCTTTCAACTCTGAGATCCTGAGTTCTATGACTCTATCACTATATTAGCATAAAAGCTCCAGGGTCCACTACTCCCACTGCTGACTTACCTCCTCACCTTCATGGCCTTCCCTTATCTTCTGGGGCCCCAAAGTCCCTAAGATTCCCCCATTCAGCCAAGCTGAATGGAGGTAAATGAATCAATAAAGTATGTCTTTTCAATGGCAATACAAACCATGGTGTCAATGAGTTGTAAGTCTTTTATAAGGAAGGTAATACTAGTGTCTCCCAGGTGGTAGTGGTAGTGCTCTCTTCTGAGATTACTTTCCTTTGACTATATATATATATATATATTTGGAGGTATTGCAGGTGCAGTTCCAGACCACCACAGTAAAGCAAATATTGCAATAAAGCGAGTCGC
This sequence comes from Trichosurus vulpecula, assembly GCF_011100635.1. NCBI lineage: Eukaryota > Metazoa > Chordata > Mammalia > Diprotodontia > Phalangeridae > Trichosurus > Trichosurus vulpecula. The sequence goes on along the minus strand of NC_050577.1, from coordinate 181,395,401 downwards.
ACAAGTTTTTGGTTTCCCAGAGCAAATAAAAGTTATGTTTACACTAAGTTGTAGTCTATTAAGTGTTCAATAGTATTATGTCTAAAAAAATGTAAATACCTTAATTTAAAAGGTCCTTTATTGCTAAAAAAAAATGCTATCATCTGATGCATCAGTGAATTGTAATCTTTTTGCTGGTGGAGGGTTTTACCTCGACGTTCGTGGCTGCTGACTGATTGGGGTGGTGCTTGCTGAAGGTTGAAATGGCTGTGGCATTTTCTTAAAGTAAAACAACAACGAAGTTTGCTGCATTGATTGACTGACTCTTTCTTTAGCTTGAACACTTAGAGGCCGTTGTAGGGTTATTATTTGGCCTAATTTCAATATTTTTGTGTGTCAGGGAATAGGGAGGCCCAAGGAGATGGATGGAGGAACGGCCAGTTGGTGAAGCAGTCAAAACGCACACATTTATTGATTAAGTTCATAGTCTTATATGGGCCCAGTTTGTGGCATTCCACAACGATTACAATAGTAAGATCGAAGATCACTGATCACAGATCACTGCAACAGATAGAATAATAATGAAAAAGTTTGAACTATTGAGAGAATTACCCAGATGTGAAACAGGGACATAATGTGAGCATGTGCTATAAAAAAAATGGTACCAGTAGACTTGCTTGACACGAGGTTGCCACAAACCTTCAATTTGTAAAAAATGCACTATCTACGAAGTGCAATAAAATGAGGTATGCCTGTATTTATTTATTTACATTTTGTCTCCCCTATTATAATGTGAGAAGCCAGGGGCAGCTAGGTGGCACAGTAGATAGATCACCACCCCTGAAGTCAGGAGGACCTGAGTTTAAATCCAATCTCAGATACTTATTAGCTGTGTGATCCTTGGCAAGTCACAACCCCAATTGCCTCAAAAAAATATATTAAAATGTGAGGAGCCCAAAGGCAGTGGCTGTTTCTTTTTTAACTTTTTTTTTTTAATCTTCAGTGCTTAGCAAAGAACCTGTCATACAGTAAGCACTTAATAAAAATTTTTCCTTGATTGATTAATTGATGTAAGAGACAATCTTGTTGTCCATAATGCTATCTGTGTCAGCAATAATCTTTAATATAAAAAAGAATCACCTTTTCCTATGAGAAAGAAATCTAAGATTTGACACTTTCCTTTGTAACAGAAGTGGCTTATTAATCAGCTGAAAAGCATGCTGCCTTTCTTGATGTGATTAGATACCCAATTCTCATTTCACTTTGTTGCCCGTGAAACATATCCTTTTGAAGTGATTTTTTTCAAGAGACTTGGGTTGATAATCTCCAGGGCAGAGAAATGTGATAAAGCAATAAAATAAAAGGGCATAATAAATCAATAGCAAAATAAATCAACCCTTTGTAATTGGGGTTCTTGATCAGTATCTTACCCTTAGGCAAACACTTGACTAAGAAACAAAATTAGGTAGAATATTCTACTTATAAGATCAATAGGGAAATATATAATACAGTGTCCATTGACAGGTTCCTAAACAATAAAGGGGTAGAGAATGACCTGTGGCTAGTTCTTCTTACTGTTAACCAAATACTTCAGATGAAGTCAGGTAATTTCCTCCACCTTAATCACAATCTAATTTACCTAGACATGCTAGAAACCCCAGGGGTACAGTGACTGTAAAGATATTAGCTAATGTCACACTCCTGAGTTCTTTAAGATCTCTCTAAATAAGCATTCAGAAGTCTGGACTTAAAGGCTATTTGAATGAATCCCAAATGGTGGTAACAAGAAAGAAAGGAAATTCAAAAGCTAATGTTTCAGAAGGGAGCCACTACCATTCTAAACCTTTCTAGTTCACACAGCAGTTACTTTAGTTGCCTTAAAGTTTATGAGTGAGAGAAGTCACTTCATTGTGGTTATAGGAAATATGAGATTAAAATGAATATCTTGAAAAGCACCATAGGATAAAAAGTATGGCATATAAAGGAAAGAATGGAAATAGGATATCTTTGAACAGCAATCCAATTCATGACTAAATGTTTACATATTAGAAGTCAAAAATAAGATCTGGACTCATGGTGGGTAAATGACAAAAAGTCAGGAGTCTTCATTCAGTTATACATATCAAGGTCAACATGATTTCCCATGTCCCACATGGACCTTAAGAACATTTAAGCTTGAGAGAAAATTTGTATGGGAATCAGCTTTCCAAATTCATCTCCAGGAACTCCAATTCACCATCTGGTTGAAGCAGCTGTGAGGAAAACCTTTGTTGTGTTGTTTTGTGATTTCTTCCTACAGTGTCAGAAAGACATCAAATAAAACAAAAACAAAATATATTTCAAATAAGGCAACATGGTGTACTGGAAAGAACACTGGTTTTATAGTCAGAAGACCCGAGTTCAAATTTTGGCCCTGCAATTTATTACCTATGTGTCATTGGGCAAGTCACTTATGATCTCTGGGCCTTGGTTTCCTCATCTGTGAAAAATGAGGGAGTAGGGACCAGATGGCATCTAAGTTTCCTTTCAGCTCTTGGTCTATGATAGAAGTCATTGTCTTTTCTATCAAAACAAAATATATCAACATAATGAACTTATAAAAATTTAAATTATTAGAGTTATTATGAAGAAGCCCTGAAAGTGCTTTTATGTGGGATGAAAGTATTACTGGGCATGGTGAAAGTGGACATTTTTTTCTTTTGCAAAATTTTGCTTAGGGGCCCAGAATTTAACTTTTACCACTGATTCCTGTGTGAATTGATGGGAATTTCTGTACTAATGTGGTTGAATGAATTTAGGAATAGCAGATTCTATCATTAATTACTGTATACCCTTGGGCAAATTGCTCAATCTGTTTATGCCTCAATTGCCTAATCTGAAAATGAGTGGTCTGAGGTAGAAAATCACTAAATTTCTTTCTAGTTCTAATATTTTATGATTCTGTGATTATTTACAATAATTTAATGGAGTAAAACCATTATTACTAAGGTGTTCCTACTTTTGGTAAAGTCTAACTCTGACCACGTAATTTGGGTGGAGAAAGGTACTCCAGCTATTTCTACATCTGACTTAGGGATGCACTATTTTGTGACTGTGTTCATTATTTTAAAAATAAGTAAATAAGCAGGTAGTGTAGCTTTAGAAGGAATAGGAGAGAAAATAGGAGAGAAGTCAATCCACAACTCAAAAATACCTTGGCATTTAAAATATTAACTTAGATTTGAAAACTAAACTTCAGCAGATTGAAAAATGAGCATAATGGTGGTCCCTGTGGTAGATGACAGTTTGGTGTCTTAAGGTTTGATAACATGTTCATTACAATGGCTTATGTTACTGTCTTTTAGATCATGACTTAAGTGATATGATACAATTCTAAGGATTCTAGGAAAGGCCTGCGATCCCCTCCCCCAAATACCTACCTTAGTCACTGACTAGGAACTGAAATTCTGACTTTATTCCTTTACACTGTTATCTTAAGGGTTTTGATTCCAAAATGGGAACAGCCTTGACCAAGACCATTTTGAACACACATGTGTGTTAAAGAGTTAATCTGATCCTTTTTGGAAACAAGTTTTAATAGAAGGTAGGTTTGCAAGACCCTGAAGAAGAAAAGAAGCATGTGCCAATGAATGGGGAAAATCTTATGGAACAGGGAGCCAGGGAAGATGGCCCTATTTAAACTTTGTCTCTCACCCAGGTACCTGCACACAGTAAGCACATGCATGTTTGTTTAACTTAAATGGTTGAAATATTCCTAATTTTATCTAGCGTCGGCCCTGACCACACTGCCTGTCAGTCTGCCCTACACATTTCCTATATGCTGGATAGCATAGTATAGCCTTCTTTTCAAACTCCTGAGAATCAGAATCAAACCAACGGTAGAATGTTAGAGGCAGAATTTTTTGACAGTTAATAACAAAGTAGTAGAATTCAGCTCCTCCCTTTAAATCACAAGGGAGATTTCTTTTTAAACCAAGCATTGTGTTTCCTGGCCATAGATTTTAAATGTGATCTTAATATTCCTAAAGGATTTTCTTCCCTACATCCCCCCCCCCAACTTCTACAGGTATTAATTAAGCATCTGCCATGCGCCAGGTACTGTTAGGTGCTGGAGATGCAAAGACAAAAGTCACAGTCCCTGTCCTCAAGGAGTTTATAGTTGATTGGAATGTTATGGCAACAAGAAATGTAGGGTAGCTGTATGGCTGCTGACACTGAGTAACAGTTTGCTGGTGTGAATTCACAAGTGAGTACTTACCAGTCAGTCTATCAGTAAACGTTTATTGAGGCACCTACTATATGCCAGCCCCTTTTCCAGCTGCTGGAAATATAAAGTAATAAATGATACAGACCCTCTTCTCAAGGAGCATACATTCTATGGGAGGAGGCAACATATGCATATATAAGTGTATACACAATAAGTATATATAAAGTATTTGGGGGGAGGGGAGGCACACTAGTGTCTGGGAACGAGGAAAGGTTTCACATATGAAGTGGCTTTTGAGCTGACACTCAAAGGAGACTCATGACTCTAGGAGGTAGAGTCGAGGAGAGAGTGCATCCCAGGAATAAGCAACAGACTGTACAAAAGTATGGAGGTGAGAGATTGTTATGTGTCAAGAGCAGCAAATAGGTCAGTTTGTCTGAACTGGAGAAAGTATGAAGGGAAGTAATGCCACTACTCAGGGGAAGAAGCAATGACAGACACCACCATTAATTAGGCTGTAGTTGAGATGGATTTCCACCAATGTGATTTGTCAAAATGATTCCTAATTTCCTGCATGTCAGTGTGTCAGCATGTCAGTATGTAGTATTAACTACATAATACTGTGCGTGCTTCCCTTCAGTTGTCTAATGAACTTTAATGTATACAGCGCTATAGAAAGATTACTGAACCGAATGTTAGAAGACCTTGCTTCTAGTCCATAATGCGGAATCTCAGACAAACTGTTTAATTGTTCTAGGTGTCAAGTTCATCATTAATAGAATGCAGATAATCTATGTCTTATTTGCTATTCTTACCAGAGCTACAATAATGATCAAGTGAGAGAATGTATGTGAAAAAACTTTGAAAAACATAAAGGGCTTCCTACTCTCCCACCTACACAAAATATTTATTTATATTATTTCTATGGGACTTGATGGCACCCTCAATGAGGGCATTAGGAACAAGCAGTCTTTCAAAAGTAGCATTTAAAATGGACTATTTCTTCATTATTCTGTAACTGACTAAAAGATATAGAGAATGTAAGATCACAATGTGCTTATTGTTTGTCAGTTATGAAGAAATATTTGATTCGATAGGACATAATAATTCAGCCTTAGAGTCTCTTCCATTACATGTTGTCTCCTAACCATGCATTAAAATCAATCAAGAGTCCTTGAAAGAAATAATCCATTTCAGCAGCCCTCTATCATAGATGCAAACATCAGTTGAGGTATAAAATAGGGAGATGTATGCTCACCAAAGGTGAGATCCAGCAGAGAATCAAAGAAGTTTTTCCTGTGGTTTAAATGGAGTCTTCATTTAGATAAATACCTCAAGGGTGATGTGCTTCTCTACATTTCACATGAAGAATCCTGGATCCTCTGTCCAGCAGAGCTAAGAGAGAGCCACCAGACTGGGCTGTCAGTCAGTCAATCAAACCACCAAGTATTTATTATGTACCTACTATCTTCCAGCACTGTGATAGGTTCTGGGGATACAAATAGAATGAATGAAAAAAATCCCTACCTACCAGAGCTTACATTCTAAAGTCCTAATTACATTCCAATTGAGATGTGGGGTGGGGAGAGTTCTCTAGTTGGTTTTATTGACAAAAGACATTGTGTTCGACATATGAAGCCCTGAAACTTAGCAGAGCCTCCTAGAAGAGATCTGTAATCACTCAAAAGAATTTGAGCATCACATGAAAAAGGCCAAGAGGTTAAAGGATGTCCATTGACCAGATAATATGGATTTGGATAGAAAACCTATAGAACAGGTGCATTAGTTTGTTTATCTGGTATAGACCAGACAGACAGAAAGCATGGAGGGCCCAGAGTTGAAGAAGAGAACAGACCAGATTTCCCTCAGGCAATTTCAAAGCTCTTCTAGTGACTCCCAAGCTTCTCCATGGAAAGGAAGGCCCATCTTTTTAATGAGAACATTTTGCCCAATGGGTGTTGCTATTTGGTAATTAAACATAGAGTATAATAGTCTCTGAAGAATTAAAAATGAATATCACATTTTCTCATTGAGTGATCAGGCTTCACAAACTGAACCTGGGCAAACAGTGAGGGAAAGCTAAGGACAGGAACAGACACAGTTCATTAGCCTCTGTGGCTTCAGCCAAGCTGATGCCTGGCTAGCTACTGTGCTAGATGAAGCTGTCTGATCCCAAACTCAGGATTCTTTCTAATTCACTGAATTTTGTTATTTCATCCTCCACAGTATCTCATGCATTCAGTCCTTTCTCAAGATTCACATACCTTAGTTCTGGGCACCAACTTAGTTCAGATTGTATCACCTCTTGCCTGGACTATTCCAGTGGCCTCCTATTTGGTCCACCTGGCCCAGGTTTCTCTATATCTCTCTCTCTCGCTCTCTCTCTCTCCCTCTCTCTCCCCCCCTCCCTGTCCCCTATGGTCATTCTCCACATTGCTGCCAAAGTTATGTTTTTAAACAGAGGTCTGACCATATCCCTTGCCTACTTAGTACAGCCTAGTGGCTCCCTATTGCCCCCAAGATAAAATATAAATTCTTCTCTTTGCTTTTTAGAGACCTACACAACCTGATACTAGCCTATCTTTTCACACTCATTATTTACTATTTTCTTTCTCATCTTTTCACAATCTATGGTCCAGCCAAAGTGGCCTTTTTCTTCTCCCTCACATGGCCGCTTGAAAGACAGTACCCATTTGGTGTTGCTCAGACTATGTGCACAGCAGAGGCATTTATGTGGAACAGTGGTTAAAGCGCAGAACATGGAGTCACAGAGATCTGAGTTCAAATCCTGTCTTAGACACTTCCTAGCTGTGTGACCATGGGGAAGTCACTTGACCACTCATTTTAAGCATGTGTAATAACAGCGATGATACTAGCACTATGTAAATGCTATCTATCCATCTATATGATATATGTATATATGTATATGTAAATATCTCTCATCATCATGTATTTGAACCACCTAGAATGCTCTCCTCTCTCTACTTCAGCTCACAGAACCCCTTACTTAGGAAGTTCAGTGAAGAGAGCATTGGAGTCAGGAAGATCCGAGATCAAATCTTGTACCCAACCCTTACTAGCTATGTGACCCAGGGCAAGTCACATAGTCTGTTTTCTCATCTGTAAAATAGCTCCTGCTTCACAGGTTTATGACACATAAATTGGAGAATGTATGTAAAATTCTGATAACCTCAACACATTATTTAAGTGTTAGCTTTTAAGATTATTACTTCCTTTAACACTCAGTTTAATTATATATTACCTTCTACAAGAATCCTCCTAACTGCTAGTGCCCTCCCTCTCTAAATTATATTGTATTTATTCTGTCTATACTTATATATGTGCATGGCATGTTTTTCTAATAGAATGTAAGCTCCTTAAGAATGAGGATTGTTTTATTCCTTGTCTTTGTATCTCTAGCACCTGGCACGAGTTCCTAGAATATAACGGGAGCTTGATAACTGCTTATTGATTAACCGATTGACTATGGAATCATTTCACTTCTCTGGGCCTTAGATTCCCTAGCCTCAATAAAAGGAGGTTGAATTAGATATTCTCTAAGGTCCCTACAGTTCCAGTGTGATCTATAAGACGCTATCTCGCCCTCCCTTTGCCCCTTCACCCCACCCTGAGACCAGTAAGTTAGCTCCTTCTATACCATCTAGTACACATCTGGGCATCATAACGTTGTGGAAAGAGTAATGGGTTTAGAGTCAGACACTTGGATTTGAATCCCATGTATGATTTGATTTCAGGCAAGTTACTTAACCACTCTAGACCTCAGTTAAATGAAAAGGGTTGAACTTGATCATCTCCAAAGTCTCTAAGGTCTCTTCCAAATATAAAATTCTTTGTACTCTCAAATAAAAATTAAAAGATTCAAATCCTGCTCTACCCCACATGGTCAATATCCCTTCTTCCCCTCCTCCTTCCTTCCCTCCTTTCCTTCCTTCCTCCTTTCCTTCCTTCCTGCCTACCTACTTCTTTCCTTTCATTCTTTCTCCTGGATCTCCATCTTATTCAGGCTAGAAGTACAAAGGCTACTCACATTCCAAATCACTCTATTGATCAACTTTGGAGTTTTTGACCTGCCCTGTTTCTTTCTTGGACTGGTTCACTACTCCTTAGGAAACCTGGTAACTTAGTGTGGACACCCAATCAGCATAGGCCACTGCAGCTTAGACCTGCCAAGCTCAAGAGATCTCCCAGCCTCAGCATCCCTGGAGGCTAGGACGACAGCCATGTGCCACCATGCCTGACTGATCAGTGCTTTTTCAATTGGCCATTTCAGCATGAATATTCCTCATGATATGGACTAAGCTGCTTTTGGCAGTCAGAGGGCGGTAGTAGTTACCAAAATGTAAATGTTTTGATCAGGTCAGCAGAGGAGGTGGAGTCCCTTTCTGTAATTCTTTGCATTTTAAGACACATGCCTGTAATTATGTAGTATGCCAAATAGCACAGTAAATGTGGGCTGGGTTTAAGAATTCTAACTATATGCACACATAGACTTTAAGTTCCATTTATATTTAATGGTAGTTTTCAAATCCATTATTTTATGGTTCTGACGCAAGGGGCAAAGGAGGCAAAGGAAATGACATCCACCCAAAGCTGCAGCCCAGTTGTAAAATATCATTTTTGTTCCATATTTCCATTTCGACTTGGAACCTTCTCATGCATTATTGTGGTGAGCTAAATTTAAATTCTGGATCTCTAGCACACACCCTCCCCGTCCTGTTTATATTAATAGTACAGCAATGTTTTTGGGGGGTGAAATCATAGCATGGACTTTGATCAACTATGTTATATCATATGCTGCAAGATAAAGTCTTTGAGTATATTCATTTCATTATAAAGATGAATATGTGAAGAACATAAGCCATTCCAATACATTCAATTGAATGATACTGCCTTTCTTATTTCTACCAAAATGCCAGGAGCCTCAGAAATGTGATTGACTGTCACCTGTGAAGCTTCTCACTTTAAATGTCTAGGAGTTCCTGAGGTGGGTGCAATCTATGATGCTGTGAAAAGCGAGGCACTGGTGTATCTCAGAACATCTGGCTTGGGTCTTGGCAAGAGAAAATGGAAAGTAATGGAAAACAGCATTTTGCCAGAGCATTTTTTAAAAAGGTTCTGTTTTAGAAAATGGCAGGGATTCAATGGGCACCGATTCCAGGGTCTTCTTTTTCCACACCCGCCTCCCCTTCCCCTGCCTATTTGTTTCAATAGTTCTACCAGTTGCACACCAAGGTTTATAATACCCAGCCATGTTTGCTCCTCTTTCAGTACAGCTTTTCTGCACTTTGTCGAAAATTTCTGGTTTGTATGGTCCTATATTTGCAACAGCATCAACAGGGCATGTCTGTTAGGCAATGGGGTTAAAGCAACTAATTGGAATATGTTTTACTTTTCCTATTTAGGAAGCAAGTAGTGGGTGTTAGTGGTATGTCACTGCTACAGTGACACTCTGAGCTCTTCTATTATTTTCTTGTTTCTCAGAGCTTCTAACTCCACAAGGGTTCTTGTGTTTCATAGAAACAATACTGTTCTCGAGACCAAATATGCTATTACATTTTCTGTTAAGAAAGAAAAGCACACACACCCTACATTTTAAAGGAAAAAAATATAACTTGGATAATATATTCAAAGATGGAAGAAATTATCAATTTCTCTTAGATCCCGAAGAGGAAGAAATACATTTCGTATTTTTGGTATTACTTACAAGGGTCACACACATAGGAAGGAAACACAACTGGTCCCCAGTGACGAAAGGGGAAGACATGGGCTCAAATCCTCCCTCAAATACTTAGATACTTATCTATATAAACATGGGGAATGTCACTTTAATTTCTCTAAATCTTCCTTTCCTTATTTGTAAAAAAAGAGAGAATTAAACTAGGTGGCTTTTGAGATCCCTTCTAGCTCCAAATCCATGATCCTGTGAAGACAGACAGATTGAGGTCAATGCCTCCACCTCTGCAGTCTCCTGCTCTAATCGAGGAGTTGGTCACCAAATCTCCATTTGAAGAAACATCCACTTCAACCATGATTACTCCAAACCTGGTTCAGCCTGTTATTCCCCAAACTCCTTTAGCGCCTTTCCTTCTCAGAAGTATCTCCTGTCCCCAACTCTTTTCAGTTCAATGTTATGTCTTATCTTTCCCTACTATAATTTAAGCTCCTTGAGGACAGGACTTGTCTTGTTTTTTGCTTGTATTTGTAGCCCCAGCATTAGCACAGTGCCTGGCACATAGTAAATGGTTAATTACTTTCTCTCCTCTCCCCTTGCCTCCTCTTCCCTCAGCTCCCCTCCTCTCTCCTTTCCTCTCCTCTCTTCTCCCCTCTCTTGTCTCTGTCTCTGTCTTTCCTTCACTCCCTGCCCCTGCCCATACACCATGTGTTTGTTAAGTGTTCATTATGTGGCAGGTATTGTATTAAGTTCTAGTGATACAAATATGAACAAAAAAGACAGTCACAGGGAAACAGGGGAGATGGGAATAATGGCAGGAGTGTAATAAGCATAGTAGGAAGGTGGCCAGGAAGTAGGGTGCTGGCTCAGACTGCATCTGTGACATCATTGATATAAAGAGCTCTCAGGTGAGGAAATTCCACTAGCAACAGAGGTTGGCACCTCCTTTGCAACTTAAAGACTTAGAGAGCTGCATAGAGCACTGAGAGGTTAAATAACCTTCCTGGAATCACACAGCCAGTATATGTCAGAGAGTGACGACATATGAACGTGTTTTCCTGGTAGGTGGCCAGATGGATCTCTATTTACCATGTCAAGCTATCTCTAATATTAGACAAGACGCATAATAGGAAGATAGAGATGAGAATAGGTTTTCAGGTTTTTCTGTGAATATTTACTTAACTCTGAGCCTCAGTTTCCTCTTCTATAAGCTTGGCATGACAATTGCTGATATATCATAACCATCTAGCTCTTGATGATATTCTGGGGCAGCTGGGTGGCACAGTGACTAGAGCGCTAGGTCTGGAGTTAGGAAGACCTAAGTTCAAATCCAGCCTCAGTTACTTTAAAGATTGGTTCCACTTTAAATATACATGAATAGTATGAATGGTTTTCAGTAGGACTAGCCTTTGTCAAGGTGTGGCCTAGACCGGGTTGTCAGTTTTAATTGTAGGCCCCAATCCAAAATTCCAGGAAGAGCCCCATGTCCTAGAGCTAGTAATTGAAAATCAGGCTCACTTACTATCAATATGACTCTAGGCAAGTCACTTAATCCTGTTTGCCTCAGTTTCCTCATCTATAAAATGAGCTAGAGAAGGAAATGGCAAACCACTCCACTGTCTTTGCCAAGAAAAATCCTAATTGGGGTCACACAAAGAGTTGGCCATGAATGAAATGACTGAACAAAAACAACAACAAAGGATGTTTTAAGAATTATCTGGGCATTAGGTCCTGTGAAAGCAGAAATAAATCCATTCAAAATATTTTTCATAGTTTTCAAGCTTTCCCATTATTTCTCCATATGCTAACTTTTTTCATCAGAACAATAAAGGGAGAAATTGCTAAGGGAAATATTAAGGGAAGTCAGAAAGCATGGCTTGGGTGAAATCACACAATTCTATCACAATCATTACCATCTTTGATATAAAAGTATATATAAAATCAAATTCCAAGTTGCCATTGTTATAAAAAGCATTCGAAATGCTTAGAAATGCCATCAGGTAATATACTTTTTGATACACGTCCATGATAACATCTGGAAAAGTATCATGTAAATGTTCTTGATATTTCAAATATGTTGTACCATGCCATATGTTTGAAGAGTTATGAAAATTGGCCAATTTTTCTTTTTGAACAGTTATAAAACTGGAACTGACTTTTGCAAATTCCTCACTGCAGGATAATGTCAAGGGTTATTTCCACTTTAAATATACATGAATAGTACGAATGGTTTTCAGCAGGACTAGCCTTTGTTGAGGTAGGGCCTAGACAGGGTTGTCAGTTTAAATTCTAGGCCTGAACCCAAAATTCCAGGAAGAGCCCCATGCCCTAGAGCTAGTTGCAAAAATAAATAGATTTCTCCCAGAAGTAAAAGCTCCTTCATCTTCCCATCTCCAATCAAAACAAAACAAAATGGGAACAAACAGGCTAAAAAACCCTTGCCTCCCAAAGATTGTTTTGTACCTGTCAAGGTTAGTTAAAAAAATATGGAAGGGCTACCATATCATATATAACGATGCCCTCATAGATACAAAGGTTGGGGTATTTTTAGTCCTTTGTTTTAAAATGTGCTGTTATTTTGACTGTCTTGTGCCATTTTTATACGTATGACTAAGGACAGGGCAGTTCAGTGGTGTAGTAGATAGAGCACTGGGCCTGGAGTCAGAAAGATTCATCTTCCTGAGTTTAAATCCTACCTCAGATACTTACAAGCTATATGACCCTGTATAACCTTGTTTGCCTCAGTTTCCTCATCTGTAAAATGAGCTGGAGAAGGGAGTGGCAACCATCCCAATATCTCTATCAAGAAAACTCTAAATGGGAATAGGAAGAATCAAACACACATTGACTGAACAACAAAAACATGATGAAGGCTAATGGCCTGTGGCCATTCATTTACTTAGCAAACAGTTATGTAATGACCACTGTGTGATACGTATTGTACTTGGTGTTGTGGGAGATGTAAAAAAAGAATAAGACACAACCTGTCTTCACATTTTTTATTATAATCTGGCAGGGAAGATAAAGCATCCTTCAGAATAACCAAAATACAAAGTAGAATGTGAAATGACAACTACTGAGTTGTCAGGGGTAGGTCAGATGCCAGCACCTTGTTAATTTAGATTCAATGCTAGAACAAAATGAGATACTCATAAGTCATAGAATAGTTAATAAAAGAAAGTTTCATTAGACCTAACATAGCAAGGATATGCAACAATGATAGGATACAGTGGTACTTAGCTTTTATTGATTTGCCCCCTTCCCCACCTTGTCTCCATATGGAAATAAGTCTGGTAAGCAGTCAGTGTGATGACTGGAATGGTGTTTTGGCATCCATCCAGTGTGAAGAGCACCTACCACACCTAGATGTGCTCTTTTATGCCCCTGGGTGAGCAGGAAGCCATGTTAACACAGCCAGAGGCCACGAGGAAGCTGCTTTGAGGAAAGCAAAACTTGAGCCTTGCCCTTTCTCTCTTAGAATGAATCAAGTCCTGGCTTTATCATTTTTTTTCTAAACTATGTAGGAGGGGAAAAGGTAGGACACTCTGGTAGATATTGATCCTATCATACAAGTGGTATGGTAGATAAAAGTCAGTCATGTCTATCAACTAGCATACTCCCTCCCCTTAAGGTGTTCATTTTAATGGAGGAGACAAAAGGCAAACAACTTTGTGTAAACTTTATCTATCTATATATCTATCTATGGATGGTTAGATATATATAGGGATATAGAGATATGCAGATATAAATATATATACATATACACTAAAACACACACACGCACGCACACACACACACACATATATATGTATATGTGCATAGGTATATATGTATACATGGATGTGGTTTAGATGTCTTCTGCTCTTCCCCAATAGAGTCTTCTGACCTGAGGTGCTCATCTTCCAGTATCATATCTTTTATCATTTTAATACTGTTCATGAGGTTTTCTTGGCAAAGATACTGGAGTGGTTTGCCATTTCCTTCTCCAGTGGATTATCTTTTGTCAGAACTCTCCATTATGACTTGTCTGTCTTGGGTAATTCTGCATAGCATAAGTTTCACTGACCTACACAAGCCCCTCTGCCATGACAAGGAAGTGATCCAGGAGAGCATATAATCAAAAGCCAGAGCTACGGTGGCTGGGAGAAATATCAGTAATTTCAGATATGCAAATGATACCACTCTGATGACAGAAAGTGAAGAAAAATTAAGGAGCCTCTTGATGAGGGTGAAAGAGGAGACTGTAAAAGCTGGCTTGAAGCTTAATATTAAAAAAAACTAAGATCTTGGCAACTGGTCCCATCACTTCCTGGTATGTAGAGGTAAAAGAAATGGAAGCAGTGCAGATTTTATATTCTTGGAGTCAAAGATCACTTTAGACAGTTTCTTCAGCCATGAAATTAAAAGATACTTGCTCCTTTTGAATGGAAGCTATAGCAAATTTAAACAGCACCCTAAAAAGTAGAGACATCACGTGTCACTATATATCATTGTATAGTCAAAGCTATGGTTTTTCCAGTAGCAATGAATGCTATGAGATTTGGACTATGAAGCTGACAGCACAGAAGTGATGCTTTCAAGAGACCTTTGGACAGCAAGGAAGTCAAATCAGTCAATAATTAAAGAAATTAATTTGGACTACTCATTGAAGTACAAATACTGAAGCTGAAGCTTAAATAACTTTGGCCACATAATGAGAAGCCAGGGACTTATTGGGAAAGACCCTGATATTGGGAAAGATTGAAGGCAAAAGGAGAAAGGGACAGCAGAGGATGAGATGGATAGATGGTGTCATGGAGGCAATGAACATGAGCTTGAATAGACTTCAGGAGACAGTGGAGGATAAAAGGGGTCCATGGTGTCACAAAGAGTCGAACATGACTAAATGAATGAACAACAATAAACATACACATATGGGAACCTGTGTGTGTGTGTATGTGTGTGTGTGTGTATACACACACACATACATATATATATACACATACACACATATATGTACACATACATATATATACATATATATGTACACACACATATATATACACACATATATACATATATATATATACATCTATGTGATTAAATAGAATTAGGAAAGGCTGCTTTTAAAAGGTAAGACTTTAGCTGAGACTTGAAAAATCTAGTAGGTATAAATGGTGATGAAAAGTGTTCTAGGCAGTGGGGACAAACAATGCAAATACTCAAATGAGGGAGGGGCTGGAGGGAGGGACAGAATTCAGAACTCAAAATTTTTAAAAAGTGAATGTTAAAAATAAATAAATGATTTTTAGAAGTCTCCCACTCCAAAAAAAGAAAAAAACTCTCAGAGTTGGGAAATGGACTATACAGTGCAAGGAACAGTCAGGAGGCCAGTAATGTTAGATTATAGGGTTCATGGAGGTTATTAAGTTTTAAGAAGATTGGAAAGGTAGGAAAGAGCTTGAGTATGAAAGGTTTTAAAACAAAAAGAGGAATTTATATTTGATGCTGGAGGTGATAGGGAGTGACTAGAGTTTACTGAATCAAGAGGAGGGTGATACAATTAGACCTGCTTTTTAGAAAAATCAATTTGATGGCTGAGTGGAGGATAATTTGACGTGGGAAGAAACTTATGGCAAGGAAACTAACCAGCAAGCTATTGTAGTAGTCCAGGTATGAAGTGAATATGGGCCTGCACCAGGGTGGAGGCAACGTTAGAGGAGAAAAGCTTCAAGGTCTTTGATAGGATAAGGAGCAGGAGGTGAACTGGTTCACTGAGGGGTAGAGATGAAGAAAAGAGAGTACAGCCATTGCAGAGTGATGACTTGGGAAAGAACTTAGGGGTTGAGGGATTGGAGGTGACAATGAGAATGAAGAATGGCTTTTGGTATTGCAACACAGAGGGAGAAGTGGAATGACAACAGATTGTGATCTGACATGGAGTCTCAGAGTTCATGGACATGGAAGTGGTGCATTTGTGGATCATGGCAAGATCAAGGGTGTGATCATCTTTGTGGTAGAAAGGAAGACCTGGTCATGAAAAATGAGTAAATTAAAGAACTGGTAAGTTAGGGTTTTGGAGGGAGTATCAATATGTATGTTGAAGTCCCCTAGAATGAGTTTAGAAAGGAAAGAATGACTGAGCGCCAAGAATTGAACCTAGTGAGGAAGGAAGGAGAGTGACCCAGATATCTGTAAATAATAGTCACCACAAGTTTGTTTGGGTGATCAATATGATCAAAGTAAGAAAAGATTGCCTTTGGATTGGGGGGATCCAGGAAGGATTTGGGCAGCATTCACATTCAGTATTTGAGCAGGGTCTTGAAGGATAGGTAAAAACTATCTAAGCTGAGTTAGGAATTGGATGAAGGAGAGCATTGTGACCAGAGGAAATCATTCTAATGAATGAACAAAAATGTGAAAAAGTTTGGGGAGCGTTTGGGGAATGGCAAGTAGTACAGTCTGTATGGAGCACCGGGTACATAGTGGGAGACAGGTCTGGAAAAGCAAATTGAAACGAAAATGTGGTAGACCTTAAATATCAGGAGGACTATTAGACGGTATTTGTTAAGCAATGGGTATTCATTGAAATTTTGTTTTGTTTTAAGTGGAATGAAGGGGAGGGATATGAGCTCTGTTTTGTCAAGATTGATATACTATGGAAATCTTTTCTGTAAGGAGGAGAGGTGTGGAAGGTTAGAGGTAAGGAGATAAATTAGCAGATCCTAGACTCAGAGATAGCACTGTGTATTGTGACCTCAGAAAATATCTAACTTAACTCCCTCATTTTACCAATGAGGATACTGAGGCCCAGGGTGGTCAAGTGACTTGCCCCAAGGTCACACAAGTACTATCAGGCAAGATCTTGGGGACACAATAGAAGAAGAACTTTTCAACAAATTGGATAGTGTTAAGAAAAGGTTGACCATGATAAATGTTGGAGGAGATGTGGGAAAATTGGAACACCTAATGCATTATTGGAGTTGTGAACTGATCCAACCATTCTGGTGGGCAATTTGAAACTATATCCAAAGGGCTATAAAAGTGTACATACCTTTTGATCCAACAATACCACTACAAGGTCTGTATCTCAAAAAGGTCATAAAAAGGGAAAAGACCCACATGTACAAAAATATTTATAGCAGCTCTTTTTGTGGTGGCCAAGAATTGGAAATGGAGGGGATGCCCATCAATTGGGGAATGGATGAGCAAGTTGTGGTAGATGAATATAATGGAATACTATTGTTCCATAAGAAATGATGAACAGGTGGATTTCAGAAAAACCTGGAAGGATTACATGAATTGATGCTGAGTGAAGTGAGCAGAACATTGTACATAGTAACAGCAACATTGTATGATGACCAACTTTGCTATTCTCAGCAATGCAATTATCTAAGACAATTCCAAAAATCTCGTGATGAAAAATGCTATCCACATCTAGATAAAAAAACTATGGAGTTTGAATGCAGAACGAAGCATACTATTTTCTCTCTCTCTTTTTCTTCCTTGTGGTATTTTCCCTTTTGTTTTGATTCTTCTTTCACAACATGAATAGTGCAGAAATATGTTCGATATGATTGTACATGTATAGCCTATGTCTGATTGCATGCCACCTTGGGGAGAGAGGTGGAAAATTTTAGAACTCAAAATCTTATGAAAGTGAATGTTAAAAACTAAAACTAAATAAATAAATTAATTTTTTAAAAAGAAAAAGAGTGACCAGAATAGTCACCAAATGAAGGAGCTGGGGATGTTCAACTTGAAGAAAATATTTATAGGGGATGTGGTAAATATCTTCAGTGTCCTGAGGAGCTAACAAATGAAAGAGGGATCAGATTTTTTTTGCTTGGCTCCAGAAGACAGAATGATAAATAATGAGTAGAAGTGGCTGAGAGGCAAATTTAAACATGATGTAAAGAAAAACCTTCTAATTCCCACAACTGTCCAAATGTGGAATGGGGTTGCTTGGGAAGTAAAGAGTTCCTCTTCACTGGAGGTAATCTGTCAGGGGATGGAGAGTAATTTGCTGGAGATGATATAGAAGGCATTCTTAATTAATTTAATAGGGTGTTATTGCAGGGGGAAAAAGCTAATGCAATCTTAGACTGAATTAAGAGAGGCACTTCGCCCAGTGCTGTGGAGTTCAATACCCTGTTATATGCTGCCTTAGTCAAATCACATTTAAAGTATTATAATCAGTTGCATTTTTGGAAGACACTGATAATCTTAATGGTGCCTCAATTCCAAAACTTTGTTCTTCTGTACAGATGAGTTGGAGTGGGGGAATGGAGAAAAACACAACCAAGTTCTCATTCCTGCCTGATTTTTGCTTATTCCCTTTTCTCCCTTTTGTGTTTTGTAACCAGTAAACCTTCTGAGACTTTGAACTCACTCTTCAATCATCCTCAAATAGAGTTGAAGCCTGATGTAGGAGAGGCAGAAGGGTAGATGGAGTCCTGAACTTGTAGTCATGAATACCTGAGTTCAAATCCATCCTTAGATACTCTTCTTACTAGCTGTGTGACCATGGGCAAGCAGGACAAACCCGATCTCAGTCTGTTTCCTTCCCCATCTGTGAAGTTATGGAGTTGAATTTGAATACTCAGAGCATAAATTTGGCAGAAAGATTAGAGGCAGATAGATGGTGTTGTGGATAGAGTGCTGGACCTGGAGTGAGGAAAATCTTAGTTCAGATTCTCAGATTCTTCGTATACATGTAAGCTTGGGCAATTCACAACTTTTCCAGCCTCATTTTTCTCGTCTGTAAAATAAGGATAATAATACTACACATCTCACTGGGGTATTGTCAAGATAAAATGAGATGACATATGCAAAATGCTTCGAAAACCTTAATGTTCTATATAAATGCTAGTTGTTACTAGGAAACTCTAGTAGTTTATCACAATAACAAAACAATGTGTTTACATAGTATTCTGTAAAGAGCCCTTTTTTGTAGAACTATGCAATTGAGTATTAATAGGGGTCTTTATTAGCCTAGTGACAGTGTGAGTAGAGAAGAGTCAACAAATAGAAGAAATATTGTGAAGATAAAACTGACAGGGCTTGGTAACTAGATATGGGAAGTGACTGACTTGAACTAATAAAATATCCTGTGTTGTCTATCAGTTTCCCCAGAAGCTTAATGACTGTCAGGGAAGACTAACTGTAATGTGACTATACTACACCGTAGCTGGATTGACATCCAGACTTTTTGAGAGTCTATTCAACAAGAATAGCTTCATTCCTTATTGCATGGTTATGTTGCATTGTTTGAGGCTATACTTTGGTGAATCTTCAAAACACTTCTTCAGTTTCTTCAAGCCCTCCTTGCTTGGGATTTTTTTACTTGCTCCTACTGTACGACTTCAAGTTGGACATATCACTCTTGTCCATTCTTCTTCTCCACTCTTAATGCACATATCTTGTGATCAGCATTGCTTTGATACTGATGAACTGGCTCCATTCCAGAAACTTGCTGGTGATGATCTTGTCTTGATACTTGATATACAGTAGAGCCCGTGGATGACACTGATAAAATAGCTCAAGGAAAGCCAGATATGGCATCTGTAGGAGGTCAGGCTCTCACAGCTATCCAAGGTTAGAGAGCACAACTGATTTGTAGCCTCTTTGTTTGACCCAGAGTTGGAAACCACATTAGTGTCACAGACTATTAACCACCAAAAGACATGCTGGGCTTTGTGATTCCATTCTCTACTTCAATGTATCACTGGACGGTGCTAATGTTTTCATTGCAAAGTTCAGTTCTGGGTTTAATTAATGGAAACAAGACCAATGTGGACTGGAAAGTGTTTCCTGTTGCGGGATTCTTCAGCAAGCACATGACCAGAGATTCTCATTTCTACTTGTCTTTAGGTAAGATTGATCCTGGGCCCCTGTGACTTTATAATGAAGCTGACCTGTTCATAATAAACATATTACTTGCTTGTGACTAGTATGAGCTTTCAAAGTATTCAATTTATATATTTACACAACAAATGAGGGACCCAATTTGGCTTGTTCTGAGCCTTAAAAGTACTGAAGATTTTTGGATGATCAAAATTTTGATAATGAATGATTGGTTTCCACTTGCTATGGTATAATATTTCAGGAGAAACATCCCATATCCTGGTTTTACAATAAAGAACTGTTATAGTAGTTGTAGTGAGCTCTTTGTAGGTTTGCGAATTATGCAAGTCATCATTACCTGGCCATCTCAGTCTTACCCAGTCACTGTCTTGGACCCATGAATTGTAGATTGGGGAATGGATACAACAGATAATTTACCATGTCTGCTCACCAGTTAAAATATTGGAAGTTCTAAAGTAAGATTAAGAAATAAGGAAAACTGTTACAAACCTCATATCCCACATGGAAAGATGAGGTGTCACCTTTATATAAGGGGAGTTGTAGGAACTTCCATCCTTGGGATATGCCTTTCTTCATGGATTTGTATCACAGCTGTTGACACTTACTTGATGGGATTAACAGAAATTTTGAAGCCAGATACCCTTCAGGCCTGGAGGATCTAACTATAACCTAAATTTGAAGTGCATGGGGGCCTAATTATCAATGCCTTGTATTGTATCTTACCATGAAACCCAGGGCCAGTACCTTCATCAAAATTTTATTCCAATACATTTGGCTCCAAATATATGGAAATTTTGCATGGGATATCTTTCATACTTCTATGTGACCACTTTACATCACATTTATCACAGAATCAGAGAATTCAAAGTTGGAAGAGACCTCAGTGACCATCTTAGAGACAATTAGGTGGTACAATGGATAGAGCTCTGGGCCCAGAGTCAGAAAGAGTCAGGCTCAAATCTAACCTCAGACCCTTACTAGCTATGTGACCCTGGGCAGGTCACTTAACCTCCATTTGCCTCAGTTTTGTCAACTGCTAAATAGGGATGATAATAATTGTACCTTCCTGATAGGGTTGCTGTGAAGATCAAATGAGATTGTATTTGTAAAATGCTTAGAATGGTTACTGGCATATAATAGGCACTATATAAGTGTTTATTCCCTCTCACCGTCTAGTCCACTATAGATAGGGCTATTCCATTATTCCATGAGAAGAATTCTCACTATAACATAAATAACATTATAATATTTATAAGACATTTGCTTCTAACCTGGAGGAAAGAGGAAAGACAGAAAAAGCTGGTCATCCCTCTCACCTCCAGGAAGCCCCTCCACATGGTAATTTAACAAAAGGGAGGAAAATACGGTCAGAACAGGTGTTTTAGAATTTGAAAGCAGGGAATGGTGGAAGTACTGAAGGGCACATTGATGATGATAATTAGGTTTAGGGACAGTCAATCAGAAAGCTGGCATGGTGTCCTGGAAAGTGTATTAGAGAGACCTGGGCTTAAATCCCACCTTTCCTATGAGCTGCATGACTCTGGGAAAGTCATTTATCTTCTTTGAGCCTTAGTTTCCTCAACTATGAAATGGGCTATTATGAATAAATGAGTAAAAAAGTGTTAAAAACTTACTATATGCCAGTTCATGTGATAAGCATTAGAGATAAAATACAGAAGAGACAATCCCTGCCCTCAAAGAGCTAAGATTACAACAGAGGAAACTACATCTATGGCAATAGATAGAGATAGTGGTGGTGTCTAGAGTAGGGCATTTGATTTGGAAAATTGTGGGGATGATGAATAGAGCCATGGGGAATTAGATTGATAGTTCCTTTCCAATGGCAATGACAGACTTTATTTGATTATGATTCTAAAACTGGAAAATGGTGGATAAGGAGAGAGGATGATAATGGTATGCGCATAGTGGCAGGGTAGCTAGTAAGAAGATATCTAGGAGTAAAGCGAAGGAAGGATGAGACTGCCTAGATTGACTGGCACTTAACAATCCAGACAGGGAGGGACACTAGAGTGGAAGTCTAGACCTTAAAGGGTTACTCCTCAAGCACATGATCACTGATCCAAAAGTGTAGCAGCAAGGTAAGAAGATGGCCAGGGAGTAAATGGAAACGTGGAATATCTAAGGTTGTTGGGAGGATTTAATGATAATGATAATGATGCTGTTCCTCTATACTTACCCCAGTTTTTTCCGGTATGCATTTGTGCATAGTTGTTTGCATGTCATCTCCCTCATTAGACTTGTCTCTTGACTCCACCAATGAGAGAAGAGACTGTTTTTTTGCCTTTCTTTGTGTCCTCAGTACACAGCACAGTGTCTGACATATAGTAAACAATAAATGCATGTTGACTAAACAACTGCTACATATTGGGGGCTAAAAAGAAAAAAATGGGAAACAGTCACTCTCCTCTAAGAGCTTACAACAATGCCCTTGTATCTTAGGGAAAACATTTTAATATTGTTTACATTAAGCATACATAGTAGGCACATGCATGTTAATCAATTGATTAAATGATTGATATGGGAGAGCACACAGTAGAGGCATCTCATTAGGGGAGGCAGCTGAGCTGAACTTGGAAGGAAGCTAGGATTCTAAGAGGCAAAAATGAGGAGGAGATGTTGAACAATCTCCACAAAGACAGCAGTGCTACTTTCAGGAAATAACAAGTCAGTTTGGATTGAAAATAGGGTAAGTGAAGGTGAGTAATAGGAAATAAATCTGAAAAGGTAGACTGTAACCAGACAATGAAAGACTTTAAGTGCCAAGATGAGAAGTTTGTATTTTACTGAAGAGGCAATAGGAAATCTCTGAAGATTATTGAACAAGTGACTATCATAGTCAGACCTATGATTTGGGAAAATTATTTTGGTATTTCTATGGAGGATGGCTTGGAGAGTTAATAAACTGGAAGCAGGGAAATCCGTGTTAGGTGGCTACTATGATAAACCAGGCAACAAGTGAGGGGGAAAGGGGTGTTAAATTAGGATGGTACCCATATGTGAGTGGAAAAATGTGGATGGATAAGAAAAATGTTTATAGAGAGAACTGACAAGATTTGGAAATTAATTAGATATGGAGTATAAGGAGGAGTGAAGAATGAATGATGGCATAGATTGCAAACCTGGCATGACTGGAAAAATGATGGTAATCTCAAAAGAAATTGGGAAGATTGAAACAGGGATGGCTTTACAGGAAAGAAATATTAAGTTTGAGATATCTACAGGATATTCAGGAGGAAATGTCACAGTTGAACATCCAGAATTAAAATTCAGGAGAGATGAATGTTAGAAATAAAGATTTTGGAGTTATCTTCAGAAAACTGATCATTGAACCCATAGGAGCTGATGAGAGTACACAGAGACAAACTGTCTAGGGAGAGAATAGAAGAAAGCCCAAGACAAAGCTTTACTTTCTGGGCCTTATTTTGATCATCTGTAAATATGAGAAGATTGGACAAGGTGACATTCAAGGACCCTCCTAGTTCTAAGTCTGTGGACTTTTTAATCTTGTAAGAAGTAGTTCTGAAAGCTGAATTGTAAGGAGATGAGAAGTGTGAAATGGGGAATTAGAATCAATTGATGTAGATACATTTTCTAGGAATTTGGATATGAATTGGAGGAGATATGGGATGATAAGCTTCTGATAACAACAACAAAGGCTTTTTCCAGGATGAGGAAAATCTGGGCGTGCTTCTAGGATTTGGTAGAAAAGAAGAAATTGAAGAAAGAGAGGGGATGATCCAAGGGGTAAATTTTAATTAGAGATAGGAGAGGATGAGATTAAAGGCTTAATTAGAAGAATTGACCTTGGAAAGAAGAGGCAACTCTATTAAAGAATGGAGGAACAGTGGCAGCTAGGTAGCAAAGTGAATAGAGCACCAGCCCTGGAGTCAGGAGAACCTGAGCTCAAATCTGGCCTCAGACACTTGACACTTACTAGCTGTTTGACTTTGGGCAAGTCACTTAACCCCAATTGCCTTGTAAAGAAAGAAATGAATGGAGGAACAAAGAAGGAGAGAATGTGAGTTGATATCAAAGGATTTTGAGTGTAGAATAAGTTAGAAGAGGAAGTTCATAATGAATGACCTAGATTTTCTCAGAAAAGTGGGAGACAAGGTTTTCTGATGAGTTTAGGAAGCCTCCATAGGAGGCTTGAGAATAGAAGTGTTTTTATCATTCCTTGTGGGGAATGTGATAGAAGGTCAATATTAATCACCAAACATTGCAGACTCTGTCAATTTCCTTCAATAAACATTTCCTGAGCTCCTAGTATGGGATCCAAGTTCAGTGGGGGTATAAATAAGAATATGGCCAATTTCCTGTCCACAAATAGTTTCCAATTTAGTACGGGAAATGAGACTTAGATATGTGAAAAAAAAGCTTAAGATTACCAAAAGATATTCAAGTCTTAAGATTGTAACCAGTCCTACCAATAGTGACAAACTATTTCAAAAGATGGAAATAGACAAGGCGGAAGCTGGAAGTGGGCTTCACAAGATGTGGCATAAGTGCTTAAGAACAAATCATAGAAGCCTGAATAATGTGTATAAGATCTAGCACTAAGAGGCAGGCCTTGTATTTCCTCCCATACAAGTTCAACAAATGGTTCCAAGTGTCAAGGGACTTTGAAATGAGACAGTGACCGAATTAATTAATTAATTGATTGATTTTTTTTGTTCATTCAATAACTACTTAAATACCTAATAAATACCAAGCATTCAGTTTATATAGGGAGATTAAAATCTACTTCCTAAGCCAATTTAACGTCTAGTTTCTTTCACAGATCTCTTTTAAGGATAGTTAAATTGTTACAAACAGTTTTTTTTTCCATAAATGAGATCTCTATTGTAGACACTCAGTATTCATTCCCTGAAAGCTATTATAATTGATTTTTACACCCCTAAACAATTAGCCCTTGTGTTTTGTAAATGCTGAAAAAACTATAGCCTTGAATAAATATTCTTTGGGATGGCCTCTAGGCAAAATTAGTCTAAAGATAGTGCAATACTAATAGACCTACTTCTCTATGGAACCACCTACATACAGTTAAATATAGATATTAAGCCTTTAAGTCATATTTAGTTTAATTTGCAGTTTTTATGTTTCTTACTGACAGCCTTATAAACTGCTCAGTTTCTGAACTGAAAACTTTAAATGCTGCCATCTTTGAAAGCTTGAACATTTCATTTATATGCTTCTGATTTGTTTAAGGAACCCTTCCTATAAATCATCTTCTTGACTATTAGCTGAAGAAAAGTAAGTTTTGTTTTAATATTTTACCCAATTTTAGAAGTGTATATTTTTTAACCAGTCTCCAACAGGCAGGGAAATTATCATCCACTGTAACATTAACTATAATGAAGATAAAAATAGTCAAATGATTTCATAAATTGGCATTTTCTTTACAATACTTCCCAATGTTTTCTTTTTTAAACAATTTATATTGTAATTTTAAAAAAACCCTTAACAAAAGTGATATAACTAATGTGTAGCTAGATTATAATAACTGCACAGCTAGAATTCTCTAATGTCTTGCACTTTGCTCAAAAATCTCTCTTTGCTCCCTGGGTATATATTATTGTATGTAAAATAATCACACACCTTGTAATACTTTATTATTATACCATACACTCCTCTCTGTTGCCTTATTACAAAAGGGATGGGATGTGACATAGAACTAAAGCTAAGCATAGATAGAATTTAGTCTTTAGTAATGCCAGGCTCTAAATAAGAAAACCAATTATGATTAGTGTAATTAGATGGGACCAAAGACATTCTTTTTCTAATGAAAAAGACATAGTTAATAAATAAATAAAAATCCCTCCAGATTTCTTTCTTTTCCATATCCAAGAGGAAAATTTTGTAGGTAACCCTAATATGGAGGAGCAGTTATGTAAAAGGGGGTTGGGTATAGGAGAGATGGAGAAGGAGCTCCTTTTTTTTCTCATTCCTATCTATCATGGCACTTAGTCACTCCTGAAATTTTTACCCCTGTCCAAATAGTGTATGATGGAAATAATTTCCAAACCCAACCCCCATGCAAGCTTAGGTGAGTTTTTTTTTTCCATAAAAGGTATTGAAAACATCTTCAAGATTTTTTCTGGCTTAGGAAACAAAAGGTTTGGACCATTGGCATCAATTTTTTCCTGGTAGCTTGAGTATAAAATACCTATGAGGCACTCCAACCCCTCTCTGATGTTTGAGCAGGTAGAAAATAAGGGACAATTCAGGCAAGGGAGGTTTGGGAAGCTGAATCAACTGGAGATGTCCTCATTGTTGAATATCTTTTCCCTTTATGGCTATTTAAAACTCCTTTTGTTAACTGTTGAATATATCATTTTGTTGTAATATCAAATATAAACTACCTAGGGATTGAATCTGAGTCAGGCCACACCCAGAATAGAAAAGAGAAAACTGGAAAGACAATAGTAGTTTTCTCTTCTGACATATTCTTCTTTTCTAAATTTTTTTTTACCCTAACTCATTCCCCTCTCACCTCATTGAGCTAGAAGACACTAAATCGTTAAACCATTGCAAAACATCCGGTAATGTCCCAAAGGACAAGTCTTGTTTTATAGGCCTACTTTGCTTAAGACCTGTATCATAGGGAAGACATAAAAAAAAGTTAAAACCCAAGTAAATTCAGGCAAAATTTTGGAGTAAATGGTTGCTACTCTGCAAAATTCCCGCTGCCATCACTATTTGAAAACATCCCCAAAAATGTGTCAGTTAAAGTAAAAGTATCAAACATATGGCCCATAACATTTTCAAGTATAGCCTGAACCAAATTAAAATATAATTGGGAAATGTTTAACAAAATAAATAAGAATACAACAAAATATAGATAACATTACATTTAAAAACTGTCATTATGAAGCCTGAAAGGATGCTCATGTGCTGTTTAGTGGCCTCTGTTTCTATTTGAGTTTGATGCCATGGAACCACTGAAGTATTTCTAATTACAGCTAAAATTGAGAAGTTAAGCGATAGCTCCATACACGGCATCAGTAGATCACTGTATGAAGGATCTACTCCCCATGGCTGTGTCCCACCAATGCAGTGGGAATCTCAATAGTCCTGTACTTGGAACTTTGTTAGTAGTATCTTTTATATTATTCCCTCTCAGAAAAGAGCCAGCCTGACACCCACTTCCGACACCAGCACAGGGAATGCATTGACTTTCTCCACCCTATGGTGAAGAAAGCAGAAAATTGGGATGGTAGAGAGAGAGCCAATAATACAAAGGATGGTGATGATAAGGAGAGAAAGCATAATAGAAGTTGCTAGAACAATTAAGTGGATAGTACAATGGGCCTGGAGTCAGTAAGACCTGAGTTCAAATCTAGCCTTAGACATTTACTAGCAGTGTGACCCTGAGTAAGTCACATAATTGCTCTTTGCCTCAGTTTCCTAATCTGTAAAATGAGCAAGATAATACCTGCTTCTCAGGGTTGTTGTGAGAATTAAATGAGATAATAATTGTAAAGTGCTTACCATAGTGCCTGGCACATACTAAATACATAAATTTATAAATGTTATCTGTTTTGCTTATATACATATGTATATAATATAACATAATTTTATATAATATGATTATTAAGTGGAAGAGATTTCCTTTCCTAAGGGAAAGGCATGTATGAACAAAGTTGTGGGCTTTTCCCTCGGATTTTCTATAAGAAAGAAGTCCAGACAGACACCCTTTTCCCTTCTATAAATCTCCAGGATTTTCTAGTCTCTGAATAAGAGAAAATAGCTGATGGTGCATGTGAGAGGAACCAAACACTGAGGAATGTGGAGGTGAGGTGATTGAAACAGATGTAATAGTATGTGAATCAGAGTAGGAAAGAAGGAAGACTGAATATGAAAGTTCCCCATCTAATAAATCAGCAGGGAAGCATAAACAGATAAGAAAAAAAATGAGCAAATGATAGCAAAAGACATAACAAATAAGTAAATATTATGCAGTGTAGGATAGTCTGAAACTCTGGACAAAGAAAGTGAGTTACTCTATCAAATCCCAGTTTGGGACAATTATGGTCCTGATATCCACATAAATATAAATCAAATAGAAAATCTTCAGTTTAGTGTTCAAAGCCCATCATAATCAGGCCTCCACTCTTTGAATTCTTCTTAAACCTTACTCCCTTCCATGTACTCTATGATCCAGTAACACTGGTCTCCTTGATGCTCCTCAGACAAGACAATCCATCTCCTAATTCCATGCATTTTCACTCCCTGTCCTTCATGTCTGGAATGGATCCTCATCACCACGTCTTGGCTTCCCTAGCTTCCTTCAAGTCCCACTAAAATCCTATCTTCTGCAAGAAGGTGTAGCTGATCTCGCTTAATGATAGTGTCTTCCTCGTATGCAATATCTCCAATCATCCTGCACGTATCCTGTTTGCACACAGTTGCTTTCTTTTTGTCTTCCCCATTGGACTGTGAATTCCTTGAGAACAAGGAATGTCCGTTGCTTTTCCTTGTTTCCCCAATACTTAGTATAGTGCCTATCGCATGATACGTATGTGATAGATGCTTGTTGATTGAATAATTGACAAATAAGAGAGAGAAAAGCAACTATAGACCAAACTTAGTAAGTCATTATTGGTACAAAAAAATTAAATAAAATACTCATAAGGAGTCTACAGAAATAAATCCATTAAACAATTCAAGATGACCAAATTGGATTCATATTCAAGATGCAAGGATAATTTGGCCTTAGGAAAATAATAAGTATGTTTAATTATATAAACATGAAAGATAAGGACTCCATGATTATTTCAATAAAGGAAGAAATAAATCTTTGACAAAATTCAGCACTCATTTATATCAATATTCCCCAAAAGCATATACAAAGAAAGGCTTTTCTTTAATATGATCCAAATTATATATTTAAAACCAAGACCTACCATTATTTGCATTGGACAAACACACTAGAAGCTTTCCTGGTAAAAATATGAATAGGTCCCCTCCTTCAACTACTATTTGATGTAGTTCTGCAAATGCCAGTTATAGTGATTAGATGAGAACAAAATCAAAGGCTTAAAGATCATATAAGATGAGTCAAAACTATACCTATTACAGATGTGTGTACTTAGAAAACTCCAGAGAATCAGCAAAGAAATTAGACTGTTAAAGGTTCTGTAAGGTTGCAGAATACAAAATAAATTTAAAAAATTATCAGTATTTCTATACAGTACTAGCCAGACTTGGTAAGAAATGATGAGAAATTCCTTTTAAAAAACTACAAAGTGTGTAAAATATCAAATAATTAATCAAGACATATAAAATTGATATAAATACAATTACAAAACACTCTTGAACAGAAATAAAACTAGATAAGTAGATGATGGGAAGCTAGATGGCACAGTGGATGGAGTACCAGGTTTGGAGTCAGGAAGACTCATCTTCCTGAATCCAAATATAGTATCACACACTTAGCTCTGCAACCCAGGGCAAGTCACTTAGTCCTGTTTCAAGTTCCTCATTTGTAAAATGATCTGGAGAAGGAAAGGGCAAACCACTCTAATTATCTTTGCCAAGAAAATCCCTAATGGGGTCATGAAAAGTTGGAAACACCTGAACAACAAGGAATAATCTATAACTGAAAACAAAGCACCTTTGTAATATCCCTGACAAGCATTCATGTACTTAAAGGTTTCCAGGGGTGGTAAGCCCATTAGCTTCCAAGACATGCAAATCCACTCTTGTAAGGTTGTGATTATTAGAAAGATTTTTTCCTTATCTTGAACTGAACTCTACCTCTCTGCAATTTCCACCTATGTTTCTAAATCTGGGGCAAGCATTTTAACCCTTCAACCATTTAAAAGATAGCTTTCTATCTATGTCTGATGTCTTCCTTCAAAACTTTAGTTTTATATTTGAATCTCCATTCTGCTATCCAGTCAGTTACTGAAGTCCCATCAATTCCACATCTGTAGTATCTTTCATAATCTGATGATATTTTAGACAACACATTGGGGTGGAGTCAGAAGAAATGGGTTTATTATCAAGGGACCTTGGGCCACTCTTCTTTGGATTTAAGTTTCCTCGCCTGTAAAATGATCTAAGGAAATGCAAATTAGTTTAGAGCTTTTTCTTTGCTAAATTGGATAATCACATCTTTATTATGTTTTCCTCATGATTCCTATTTTATCCCTGTTTGAAGGTCTTTGTGGATGCTTGTTGAACTTGCTCTAAGTTAACTATGTTCCACTTTTCATTTTGGACCTCCACATTACACGAAAGGTCTGGGTGAGGTGGGTTTTTTTTTTTTTTTGGAGAAACTCTTTTCTATTCTGCAGAATTTATGAGCAGACCATAAGGGCAGGGAGCAGAATGATTCCCCCTATAATCCCTGTTCCCATAAGCAACAACCCCTTGCTATAGTGGTTTGTCTTAAGCTCCTGTGCTTCTTCCCCTATCTGG